>NC_069502.1:1098610262-1099346512 GCF_027579735.1 Bombina bombina | reverse complement strand
AGCGCAAAAGAGAGGGGGGAGAGAGAGAAAGCAAAAGAGAGTGGGAGGGAGAGAACGCAAGGGGGTGGGACCACTTTACTGCAAAAAATGGCCTGTGTGAACGGGCTTTAGGACTCGTTCTGTAATAAACAAATCAACATTCAGTGTTTGGTTCAACAATGATCTTGACGACTTTCCCCATCAAAGTTCGGGTAGATACATAACAAAAATGTCCTGATGTTTTAGCATCAAGTTAAGGGACAAGTCCCATATATCTGAGCTTGTTTTATGGAATTCTATAAAGTTGAACACAAGTATTGGCATTGAGTGTTCAGAAGGAGAGGGAAAAAGTGAGGGATAGGGGGTGGGAAAAGGGGTTGAGGAAAGAAGAGGGAGAAAGAAGAAAGAAAAAAAAAAGGATGGGAGAGGGTATCAGCTACTGGGTCAGTAATTAGTGTCTTAGGGGTAGACTATTATTAGTCTTTCGTGTGTAGAAGTAAAGTTAGGTGCCCTTTCCTTCCCATCTAAGCATCAAAAGCGCGTGTCTCGGGGAGGTTGTGATATAGCAAGTGACATGGGATAGGTGTGAAGTAGATGTTCAGGGTTCTGCCCATAGGTTAATTTATAGTTTAATGTTAGTTTTATTTATTTCATAGGTAAGTTTTTATTTATTTAAAAATAGTTGTATTGTAACTTTTAATTTAAAGTTAGGGGATGTTAGGTTTAGGGGTTGATAGTTTAATTGAGTGTTTTGCGATGTTGGGGCCCAGCAGTTTAGGTGTTAATAGTTTTAGTTTATTAGTTATTATGTGAAGTGCTGGTGGTTTAGGTGTTAATAGGTTTATTTATTAGTTGCGATGTGGGGGGGGGCGGCAGTTTAGGGGTTAATAGGTTTATTTAGTGTCGGCGATGTCGGGGAGTGGCGGATTAGGGGTTAATCACTTTATTTAGCATCAGTGATGTCGGGGAGTGGTGGATTAGCGGTTAATAACTTTATTATGTCGGGAGGCGGCAGTTTAGGGGTTAATAGTTTTATTATAGTAGTAGCGATGTGGGGGGCCGGCAGTTTAGGGGTTAATAGGTTTATTTAGTGTCGGCGATGTCGGGGGGCGGCAGGCTAGGGGTGTTTAGACTAGGGGTTTATGTTTGATTGTTAGGTTTAAACGTAACTTTCTTTTCCCCATAGACATCAATGGGGTTGTGTAACGGTGATTTGCCATTCCACAATCGTAGGTGTTAGTTTTTTTTTTAACACTCTCTCCCCATTGATGTCTATGGGGAAAGCGTGCACAAGCACGTAAACTCAGCCCTTGGCTTTTGTGCAGTATTGAGCTTAACGCACCATAACACACAGCACAAGGAGGTTTTTCAGTAACTCGTAATGGCAGCACTATGGAAAGTGAGGTACCACTCATTTCATTGCGTTATTTACACACCCGGTATATCGCAAAACTCGTAATCTAGCCGTTTGACATTTGTCTAAAAAAAATACTAATTTGAAATTTAAATTGTGTTTTTGGATTGCCTTTTTATTAAACATTTATTGCTTTTGCCATTATTCTGTGTTTAGTAGTCCTTTAAATAGATCTATTAACATTGACAAGCAGGCAGGGAGAAATACTAAATAGAAAGTTTTAACTAGACTATAACCATAGTTTAAAAGTAAGTGAAAAACTCAACTTTTGAGCAGATGCTTAGTACACATTTGGGTTAATGCGCAAGGGATATCTAACATAAGTTTTCAGGACGCTACCACATAAGTCTGTTATGCGAGAGATTTAGCGCACTTGCACTATTTGACATCTAAATGATAGCATGGGGCCTAGTTATCAAGCCGTCAACCTCAAATACGCTGGGATTCCGCAGCGTATTTGTGGCGAGGCTGATTCGCCTTAGTTATCAAAGGCTAGAGACCTGCAAAAGTAGAATTTTGTGACGTAAGCTTCGATCCGCCGGACTCAGTCCGACACAGATCGATTCTTACGTCACAAGTGCGGCACAATCTGACTACTTTTGCTAGTTATCAAAAAACTAGTACGCTCGGCACTTTTACGGCCCTGGAGGCGGCGGATCCCATAGGAATCAATGTGAGTCTGACCATAGCGAAAGTACAAGTTCGCTGCTGACAGATATCCCATTGATTCCTATGGGAGATGTCTACACCTAACACCCTAACGTACCCCGAGTCTAAACACCCCTAATCTGCCCCCCCTACACCGCCGCAACTAAATAAAGTTATTACCCCCTAAACCGCTGCTCCCAGAGCCCACCGCCACTATAATAAATATGTTAACCCCTAAACCGCCGCTCCCTGACCCCGCCACAACTATAATAAATGTATTAACCCGTAAACCGCCGCTCCCGGACCCTGACGCAACCTATATTAAATTTATTAACCCCTAATATGCCCCCCCTACACCGTCGCCACCTATAATACATTTATTAACCCCTATCCTGCCCCCCACTACACCGCCGCCACTGTAATAAAATTATTAACCCCTAAACCTAAGTCTAACACTAACCCTAACACCCCCCTAACTTAAATATTAATTAAATAAATCTAAATAATATTTCTATTATGAACTAAATTAATCCTATTTAAAACTAAATACTTACCTATAAAATAAACCCTAATATAGCTACAATATAAATAATAATTATATTGTAGCTATGTTAGGATTTATTTTTATTTTACAGGTAACTTTCAATTTATTTTAACTAGGTACAATAGCTATTAAATAGTTATTAACTATTTAATAGCTTACCTAGCTAAAATAAAGAGAAATTTACCTGTAAAATAAAAACTAACCTAAGTTACAATTACACGTAACACTACACTATCATTAAATAAATTATTCCTATTTAAAACTAAATACTTACCTGTAAAATAAACCCTAAGATAGCTACAATGTAATTAATAATTACATTGTAGCTATCTTAGGATTTATATTTATTTTACAGCCAACTTTGTATTTATTTTAGCTAGTTAGAATAGTTATTAAATAATTATTAACTATTTAATAACTACCTAGCTAAAAGAAATACAAAATTACCTGTAAAATAAATCCTAACCTAAGTTACAATTAAACCTAACACTACACTATCATTAAATAAATTAAATACAAATAACTACAATTAAATACAATTACATAAACTAACTAAAGTACAAAAAATAAAAAAAGCTAAGTTACAAAAAATAAAAAAATAAGTTACAAACATTTAAAAATATTACAACAATTTTGAGCTAATTACACCTAATCTAAGCCCCCTAATAAAATAACAAACCGCCCCAAAATAAAAAAAATGCCCTATCCTATTCTACATTAAAAAAGTTCAAAGCTCTTTTACCTTACCAGCCCTTAAAAGGACCTTTTGTGGGGGCATGCCCCAAAGAAATCAGCTCCTTTGCCTGTAAAAGAAAAATACAACCCCCCCAACATTAAAACCCACCACCCACATACCCCTAATCTAACCCAAACCCCCCTTAAAATAACCTAACACTAATCCCCTGAAGATCATCCTACCTTTAGTCGTCTTCACTCAGCCGAGCCACTGATGGAACTGAAGAGGAGATCCGGAGCGGCAGAAGTGATCATCCAAGGGGCGCTGAAGAAATCGGATCAGCCAATAGAATGCGATCTCAATCTGATTGGCTGATTGGATCAGCCAATCGGATTGAACTTCAATCTGATTGGCTGATTCAATCAGCCAATCAGATTTTTCCTACCATAATTCCGATTGGCTGATAGAATCCTATCAGCCAATCGGAATTGAAGGGACGCCATCTTGGATGACGTCCCTTAAAGGAGCCTTCATTCGTCGGTAGTCTGTCGGGAAAGAAGGATGTTCCACGTCGGCGGGATGAAGATTGAAGACCCCGCTTGGAAGATGACATCGCCCATATAGAAGACTTCTTCAGCGCCACTTGGAAGATGACATCGCCCGGATAGAAGACTTCTTCAGCGCCGCCTGGAGGATCACTTCATCAGATGGAAGATTTCTTCAGCGCCCCTTGGAGGATCACTTCTGCCGCTCCGGATCTCCTCTTCAGTTCCATCGGTGAAGACGACTAAAGGTAGGATGATCTTCAGGGGATTAGTGGTAGGTTATTTTAAGGGGGTTTTAATGTTGGGGGGTTGTATTTTTCTTTTACAGGCAAAAGAGCTGAATTCTTTGGTGCATGCCCCACAAAAGGCCCTTTTAAGGGCTGGTAAGGTAAAAGAGCTTTGAACTTTTTTAATGTAGAATAGGGTAGGGAATTTTTTTATTTTGGGGGGCTTTGTTATTTTATTAGGGGGCTTAGATTAGGTGTAATTAGCTTAAAATTGTTGTGATATTTTCTAAATGTTTGTAACCTATTTTTTTATTTTTTGTAACTTAGCTTTTTTTATTTTTTGTACTTTAGTTAGTTTATGTAATTGTATTTAATTGTAGTTATTTGTATTTAATTTATTTAATTTATTTAATGATAGTGTAGTGTTAGGTTTAATTGTAACTTAGGTTAGGATTTATTTTACAGGTAATTTTGTATTTCTTTTAGCTAGGTAGTTATAACTATTATAGTTAATAACTATTTAATAACTATTCTAACTAGCTAAAATAAATACAAAGTTGCCTGTAAAATAAATATAAATCCATACGGCTAGATTTAGAGTTTTGTCGGTAACGACCCGCGTAGCTAATGCATGCTTTTTTCCCCCCGCACCTTTTAAATACCGCTGGTATTTAGAGTTCACAGAATGGCTGCGTTAGGCTCCAAAAAGGGAGCATAGAGCATAATTTACCGCCACTGCAATTCTCGATACCAGCGGTGCTTACGGACGCGGCCAGCTTCAAAAACGTGCTCGTGCACGATTCCCCCATAGGAAACAATGGGGCTGTTTGAGCTGAAAAAAACCTAACACCTGCAAAAAAGCAGCGTTCAGCTCCTAACGCAGCCCCATTGTTTCCTATGGGGAAACACTTCCTAAGTCTGCACCTAACACTCTAACATGTACCCCGAGTCTAAACACCCCTAACCTTACACTTATTAACCCCTAATCTGCCGCCCCTGCTATCGCTGACCCCTGCATTTTATTATTAACCCCTTATCTGCCGCTCCGTACACCGCCGCCACCTACGTTATCCCTATGTACCCCTAATCTGCTGCCCCTAACACCGCCGACCCCTATATTATATTTATTAACCCCTAATCTGCCGCCCCCAACGTCGCCTCCACCTACCTACAATAATTAACCCCTAATCTGCCGACCGGACCTCACCGCTACTCTAATAAATGTATTAACCGCTAAAGCTAAGTCTAACCCTAACACTAACACCCCCCTAAGTTAAATATAATTTAAATCTAACAAAATAAATTAACTCTTATTAAATAAATTATTCCTATTTAAAGCTAAATACTTACCTGTAAAATAAATCCTAATATAGCTACAATATAAATTATAATTATATTGTAGCTATTTTAGGATTAATATTTATTTTACAGGCAACTTTGTAATTATTTTAACCAGGTACAATAGCTATTAAATAGTTAATAACTATTTAATAGTTACCTAGTTAAAATAATTACAAAATTACCTGTAAAATAAATCCTAACCTAAGTTACAATTAAACCTAACACTACACTATCAATAAATAAATTAAATAAACTACCTACAATTATCTACAATTAAACCTAACACTACACTATCAATAAATTAATTAAATACAATACCTACAAATAAATACAATGAAATAAACTAAAGTACAAAAAATAAAAAAGAACTAAGTTACAAAAAAATCAGCCAATCAGATTCAAGTTCAATCCGATTGGCTGATCCAATCAGCCAATCAGATTGAGCTCGCATTCTATTGGCTGTTCCGTCACTTCAGCCATGACTCTAAATACCGGCGTTAGAAAGATCCCATTGAAAAGATAGGATACGCAATTGACGTAAGGGGATCTGCGGTATGGAAAAGTCACGGCTGCAAAGTGAGCGTTAGACCCTTTCCTGACTAACTCTAAATACCAGCGGTAGCCAAAAACCAGCGTTAGGAGCCTCTAACGCTAGTTTTTACGGCTAACGCCAAACTCTAAATCTAGCCATAAGATAGCTACAATGTAATTATTAATTACATTGTAGCTATCTTAGGGTTTATTTTACAGGTAAGTATTTAGTTTTAAATAGGAATAATTTATTTAATGATAGTGTAGTGTTAGGTGTAATTGTAACTTAGGTTAGTTTTTATTTTACAGGTAAATTTCTCTTTATTTTAGCTAGGTAAGCTATTAAAAAGTTAATAACTATTTAATAGCTATTGTACCTAGTTAAAATAAATTGAAGTTACCTGTAAAATAAAAATAAATCCTAACATAGCTACAATATAATTATTATTTATATTGTAGCTATATTAGGGTTTATTTTATAGGTAAGTATTTCGTTTTAAATAGGATTAATTTAGTTCATAATAGAAATATTATTTAGATTTATTTAATTAATATTTAAGTTAGGGGGGTGTTAGGGCTAGTGTTAGACTTAGGTTTAGGGGTTAATAATTTTCTTACAGTGGCGGCGGTGTAGTGCGGTGTAGTGGGGGGCAGGATAGGGGTTAATAAATGTATTATAGGTGGCGACGGTGTAGGGGGGGCAGGATAGGAGTTAATAAATTTAATATAGGTTGCGGCGGGGTCTGGGTGCGGCGGTTTAGGGGTTAATACATATATTATAGTTGCAGCGTGGTCAGGAAACGGCGGTTTAGGGGTTAAACTATTTATATAGTTGTGGCGAGGTGCGGGATCAGCAGGATAGGGGTTAATAACTTTATTATAGAGGGCGACGGTATAGGGGGGGCAGGATAGGGGTTACTAGGTATAATGTAGGTTGCGGCGGTGTCCGGGAGCGGCGGTTTAGGGGTTAATACATTTATAAGAGTTGCGGCGGGGTCTAGGAGCGGCAGTTTAGGGGTTACTAACTTTATTGAGTTGCGGGGGGGCTCCGGGGGCGTCGGTATAGGGGGGAGAACAGTATAGTTTAGTGTGGGTGCTTAGTGACAGGCTAGCAAGAAAGCTGTAAAAAAGCCGAAGAGCAGCGAGATCGGATGAGTGATAACTCTCACAGTCCGCTGCTCATCGCCCCGTACTTGGTGCGTGGCTTTTTGACGCTTTTTTGATAACTTAGGCAAATTTTTGCAGGTCCGCGGCGGCGATGTGAGGCGAGCTTAGGCGGGCGTATTGGGCCGGCGAAGACAGGTAAAATAGACACGTTGATAACTACCCCCCATTGTCCTAAAATGTCACTATAGTTTTACAATATTACTTGCAATATAAGTACAAAAATGTTATAACTTTAGGGATGTTAGTACAATAGTGCTTATATTTTTGTTGCATTATGCACTAATTGATTGTTTATCTTCTTTCCTATGGAATTTTTGCCACCTGCACTGATGCACTGCATCGGAACCTCACCATTTTTTTCCAATAATTCAAAAATACAAGATAAAAAAAAACAAACTACACGAAGCCAAAGCATTTAAAAAGTTTAACATAAACATAGAAAAATGATACAGCCTGAAATTTTATGATAAGTGCAGTCCCTTTCAAAGCTCAGAAAACAAAAAATTATTGCAAACACATGACTTGCCCCTTCCCCAGCATCTGTTGAGCTGCTAAAATTTAGTTTTCTCAAGGTGCAATAATCTTATTTATTTTATTTTACTTTTTTTTTTCTTTGTGTTAAAAAAATGTTTCCCAAATACATAATAAATCCCAGTTCTTGCATGTTATATCTGCCATTTTTCATTTTGCATAGCCTTTTATATTATACTAGTCCTAAAGCCTGTGTACACAGGCCATTTTCTGCAGTGCAGCGGACCCACCTGCTCGCGCTTCCGTCCAGCCATGCCCCGTCATATCCGATCCCGATCGGCCACGTCCGCTGTTATCCAATCACGCCCCAGCCACTGCTGCTTCCGCCGGTCGCGCCCCCACCACACCCCCGCTCCGGCCGGCAACGCCCCCATTACATTTGCTCCCGTCCACCCTCTCTGCTGTCTGATCCTCAGTTACGGTGTCAACGGCCAGGTATGTTTGTCCTTGTGCAGTCTTTACTTGGCAAGACAACTTCCGACAAACATTCCTGGCCTTTTATTATATAGGATTTGTATTGTCAAAAGGACCAATAACTTGTCGCTGAACAGCTATTAATAAACAATTCCTGTCTCTGAAAGAAAATATTTATTCTATATTCTGAATTAATTGGAATATCCTATCACTCAGTTATCATCAACTAGGTTGTTTGAAGAAAATGTAATGATAACTGAATGATGGGATATTCCAATTAATTCAGAATATAGAATAAATAGTTTCTTTCAGAAACTAAACTGTTTATTAATACCATTTAGATTTAATAAGCTGTAGAATAAGATTTCTACCAGTTAAAATGATTATATTGAATCATTTTGTTTTATAACCAAATACTGCACTTTTACCTAGGATCATGGATAAAGATATCCAGTTGTGTCAAAATAATAATTGTTAGGATCGTTATCCAGTTTCATTAAATCATTTTTTTTTTCTCTTTGGACATTCCATAAAACTAGGTTACCTTCTCTGCTGTGGCCATTTAGGGACAGTTATAAATAAGACACTAGAGTGTGTAGCCAATTGCTCAGAGCAGGCGGACAGGGTTATGGAGCAGCAGTCTTTAGACTTGATAAATGGGCCTCATTCATAACTGCTGTTTCTGACGGAGCTTGATAAATGGGTCTCATGATGTCAGCACAATCGATATACTTCACTCAAGCTCTCTCACGTAGCTCTTTGGCATGCAATGGGAACTGATGATGATGACCTTAAGCGTATATCTTCCCTGTATAGGTGGACATCCATGTACCAAAGCGTCTACCACATCATTGCTTGAGTGGATTAATTAATCAATTTCCCCCAATAAATTTTACTTTTGGCTCCAGAGACCCCTACACATCAATTGTACTTTACCGCTCTTCTTCAGGTCCCAACTCTTCCTCGCCACATGGCTGTGTCCACCAGATGCGTATAAGCGTGTCCCGTGTAGTCGCGGCTTCAGTGACATCACTGAGCTGGCGGCCTGTACTTGCTTCTTGCAGATCGTTAGTGAGGAGAGGGGTCTCAGAGAACTCCGTATTCAGTCATTCCAGCAGCTAGGTTAGAGTCTCAGTCTGAATAAAGCAAACAGCGCAAAACTCAAACAGATGGTGCTTTTTTCATATAGCTCCTGCGGCTTAGTAACAATCTTAGTGTGAGCAGTGCTAACAGCGCACAGTTCAAGCAACTAATATTTGCTCCATACGGTTCTCCTGGGCAGTAAACTTGATGCAAAGCCACTCCAATAAGCACATAGATATGGCTCTGGGTGGCAGTACAGCAGCTGTTACTGGCTTCTGAAAAAAAAATGTCCATAAGAAGAAAAGAGATGCCAGTAACAGATATTGTAAAAATAAAACTTGACTATTATTAAATCAAAAACTATTAAAACATAGTGGGACAATACCCCTTGAGAACAATTAACAGACTAATGTGTTTCAGTTTAGAGCTGTACTCATAGTCCTTGACGACAAAGTCAAGGACTATGAGTACGGCTCTCATCCGAAACGCGTCAGTCTGTTAATTGTTCTCAAGGGGTATTGTCCCACTATGTTTTAATAATTTTTGATTTAATAATAGTCAAATTTTATTTTTACACTGGCATCTCTTTTCTCCTTATGGATTTAAAACATAGCTAAACTACACACTTTAAGATTTAAAGTATGGGATTTTTACTTCAGATTCTCCCATTAATAAGCAAGTGAAAGATAATTACAAACATTCAGGAAGCTATGGTCCTTTCTTCAGACAATACGAATTGCTTGACACTGTAACTGGGAAGAAAGGAGTTAACAATTCTAAGGGCTACAGGGGCGGAACTATTAGAGGTGCAGGTGGTGCCACTGCTTCAGGGCCCGAGGCCTGGGGGAGGCAGAATCATAGCAGTTAAATGGAGGCTTGGAGGAAAAAATAAAATTAACAATTGTGCTGCTTTTTTTTAGCCGCTGTGCTTATGTATTAAATTTGAAGTGTCACATGTCATGTGTGTTGCCTAAAGCATAACATGCCGTGGGGTTGGCAACAAACCCCATGGCATGTTATGCTTTAGGCAACAGACACAACATGTGACACTTCAAATTTAATACATGGGGACGGCGGCTAAAAAAAAAGCAGCACAATTTTTAATTTTATTAACATGCCGTGCGTTGGTTTGTTGTCAACTCACCGTATAACAGGTGGATCAATGAGTGTCACACAAATGTAGATTGAGTGGATCCTTCAGAGGCGGGGCTTGATAAGTTCAAGCCAAAATTTTTCTTTCGGGATTCAGATTGAGCATGAAATTTTAAGCAACTTTCTAATTTACTCCTATTATCAAAGTTTCTTCATTCTCTTGGTATCTTTATTTGAAATGCAAGAATGTAAGTTTAGATGCCGGCCCATTTTTGGTGAACAACCTGGGTTGTCCTTGCTGATTGGTGGATAAATTCATCCACCAATAAAAAAGTGCTGTCCAGAGTACTGAAACCAAAAAAAAGCTTAGCTGCCTTCTTTTTCAAATAATGATAGCAAGAGAACGAAGAAAAATTGATAATAGGAGTAAATTAGAAAGTTGCTTAAAATTGCATGCTCTTTCTGAATTACAAAAGAAAAAATTTGGGTTTAGTGTCCCTTTAAGTGAAGTTCGGCCTTTGCAGTGGTTTGGTGGAAAGCTAGAGTGCGGGCCATGATGTAGAAGTTTGAACATTGCACATAATATGCTGGCTAGCTCCTGCAATTCTCTCTAGAAGTGAACTGTCTACATGCATTGATTGTCATCAGGTGGGTCACAGAAACAGCTTGGCCAGGGGTGTGCCTTGCATATGCATAAAAAAAATCTGCCAAAAAAAAACCCCATTCAAAACACCATTTTTTTCTACATATACACATGAATGTATTATACACAGGACTACATCACAGAGGGAAATAGACAATTATCAGATCAAACTTATTACAAAAAACTGGAAAAGGACCCCACCCAGGAATACACTTTGCAACTTAGAAAACTAATTAAAACATTCCCTAAACACACACAACATAAACTGGACAAACTGGTGCCCTCTAACCCTAGCATAGGGACATTCTACATGCTCCCAAAAATCCACAAACCAGGGAACCCAGGAAGACCAATAATAACAGGCATGGACACTCTGACTGAGCAACTATCGGGCCTAGTGGAGAATATTCTTAAGCCCTTAGTTATTAACACCACTAGCTTTATAAAAGACACCACTGATTTTCTTAACAAAATCAGCCAGATAACAGAATTGCCAGAGGATACTATACTTGTGACAATGGATGTGGAATCCCTGTACAGCAATATTCCACATAAAGATGGTATTGATGCCTGCTTAAACTTTCTTTCCTCCAACAGCCCTAACCAGACATATAGTGCTTCTACAGTCAGTAAACTTACAGAATTTATACTTGCTCACAATTATTTAATCTTCAACCACTCCATCTACTTACAAATCATGGGAACAGCCATGGGCACCAAAATGGCACCACAGTACGCAAACCTCTTCATGGCTGACTTAGAACAGAGATTCCTAGCCACTCACCCTCACAAACCATTCAAATACTTTTGCTACATCGATGATATTTTCATCATATGGACAGAAGGAGAAAAAAACCTTGAACTTAAAATGAACTTTTCTAGAGACTGTGGCCCAGATTTAGAGTTCGGCGGTAGCCGTGAAAACCAGCGTTAGAGGCTCCTAACGCTGGTTTTAGGCTACCGCCGGTATTTGGAGTCACTCAAAATAGGGTCTAACGCTCACTTTTCAGCCGCGACTTTTCCATACCGCAGATCCCCTTACGTCAATTGCGTATCCTATCTTTTCAATGGGATCTTTCTAACGCCGGTATTTAGAGTCGTTTCTGAAGTGATCGTTAGAGCTCTAACGACAAAACTCCAGCCGCCGGAAAATAGCAGGAGTTAAGAGCTTTCTGGGCTAACGCCGGTTCATAAAGCTCTTAACTACTAGACCCTAAAGTACACTAACACCCATAAACTACCTATGTACCCCTAAACCAAGGTCCCCCACATCGCCGCCACTCGATTAAAATTTTTTAACCCCTAATCTGCCGACCGCCACCTACGTTATACTTATGTACCCCTAATCTGCTGCCCCTAACCCCGCCGACCCCTGTATTATATTTATTAACCCCTAACCTGCCCCCCACAACGTCGCCGCCAGCTACCTACAATAATTAACCCCTAATCTGCCGACCGCAAAGCGCCGCCACCTACGTTATCCTTATGTACCCCTAATCTGCTGCCCCTAACACCGCCGACCCCTATATTATATTTATTAACCCCTAATCTGCCCCCCACAACGTCGCCAACACCTGCCTACACTTATTAACCCCTAATCTGCCGAGCGGACCTGAGCGCTACTATAATAAAGTTATTAACCCCTAATCCGCCTCACTAACCCTATCATAAATAGTATTAACCCCTAATCTGCCCTCCCTAACATCGCCGACACCTAACTTCAATTATTAACCCCTAATCTGACGACCGGAGCTCACCGCTACTATAATAAATGGATTAACCCCTAAAGCTAAGTCTAACCCTAACACTAACACCCCCCTAAGTTAAATATAATTTAAATCTAACGAAATTAATTAACTCTTATTAAATAAATTATTCCTATTTAAAGCTAAATACTTACCTGTAAAATACATCCTAATATAGCTACAATATAAATTATAATTATATTGTAGCTATTTTAGGATTAATATTTATTTTACAGGCAACTTGGTAATTATTTTAACCAGGTACAATAGCTATTAAATAGTTAAGAACTATTTAATAGTTACCTAGTTAAAATAATAACAAAATTACCTGTAAAATAAATCCTAACCTAAGTTATAATTAAACCTAACACTACCCTATCAATAAATTAATTAAATAAAATACCTACAATTACCTACAATTAACCTAACACTACACTATCAATAAATAAATTAAATACAATTGCTACAAATAACTACAATTACATAAACTAACTAAAGTACAAAAAATAAAAAAGAACTAAGTTACAAAAAATAAAAAAATATTTACAAACATAAGAAAAATATTACAACAATTTTAAACTAATTACACCTACTCTAAGCCCCCTAATAAAATAACAAAGACCCCCAAAATAAAAAAATGCCCTACCCTATTCTAAATTAATAGAGTTAAAAGCTCTTTTACCTTACCAGCCCTGAACAGGGCCCTTTGCGGGGCATGCCCCAAGAAGTTCAGCTCTTTTGCCTGTAAAAAAAAACATACAATACCCCCCCCCAACATTACAACCCACCACCCACATACCCCTAATGTAACCCAAACCCCCCTTAAATAAACCTAACACTAAGCCCCTGAAGATCTTCCTACCTTGTCTTCACCATCCAGGTATCACCGATCCGTCCTGGCATCCGGTGCTGAAGAGGTCCAGAAGAGGCTCCAAAGTCTTCCTCCTATCCGGCAAGAAGAGGACATCCGGACCGGCAAACATCTTCTCCAAGCGGCATCTTCGATCTTCTTCCATCCGGTGCGGAGCGGGTCCATCTTGAATCAGCCGACGCGGATTAATCCTCTTCTTCCGGCGTCTCCAGACGAATGACGGTTCCTTTAAGGGACGTCATCCAAGATGGCGTCCCTCGAATTCCGATTGGCTGATAGGATTCTATCAGCCAATCGGAATTAAGGTAGGAATATTCTGATTGGCTGATGGAATCAGCCAATCAGAATCAAGTTCAATCCGATTGGCTGATCCAATCAGCCAATCAGATTGAGCTCGCATTCTATTGGCTGTTCCGATCAGCCAATAGAATGCGAGCTCAATCTGATTGGCTGATTGGATCAGCCAATCGGATTGAACTTGATTCTGATTGGCTGATTCCATCAGCCAATCAGAATATTCCTACCTTAATTCCGATTGGCTGATAGAATCCTATCAGCCAATCGGAATTCGAGGGACGCCATCTTGGATGACGTCCCTTAAAGGAACCGTCATTCGTCGGGAGACGCCGGAAGAAGAGGATGGATCCGCGTCGGCTGATTCAAGATGGACCCGCTCCTCACCGGATGGAAGAAGATCGAAGATGCCGCTTGGAGAAGATGTTTGCCGGTCCGGATGTCCTCTTCTTGCCGGATAGGAGGAAGACTTTGGAGCCTCTTCTGGACCTCTTCAGCACCGGATGCCAGGACGGATCGGTGATACCTGGATGGTGAAGACAAGGTAGGAAGATCTTCAGGGGCTTAGTGTTAGGTTTATTTAAGGGGGGTTTGGGTTAGATTAGGGGTATGTGGGTGGTGGGTTGTAATGTTGGGGGGGGGGTATTGTATGTTTTTTTTTACAGGCAAAAGAGCTGAACTTCTTGGGGCATGCCCCGCAAAGGGCCCTGTTCAGGGCTGGTAAGGTAAAAGAGCTTTTAACTCTATTAATTTAGAATAGGGTAGGGCATTTTTTTATTTTGGGGGTCTTTGTTATTTTATTAGGGGGCTTAGAGTAGGTGTAATTAGTTTAAAATTGTTGTAATATTTTTCTTATGTTTGTAAATATTTTTTTATTTTTTGTAACTTAGTTCTTTTTTATTTTTTGTACTTTAGTTAGTTTATGTAATTGTAGTTATTTGTAGCAATTGTATTTAATTTATTTAGTGATAGTGTAGTGTTAGGTTAATTGTAGGTAATTGTAGGTATTTTATTTAATTAATTTATTGATAGGGTAGTGTTAGGTTTAATTATAACTTAGGTTAGGATTTATTTTACAGGTAATTTTGTTATTATTTTAACTAGGTAACTATTAAATAGTTCTTAACTATTTAATAGCTATTGTACCTGGTTAAAATAATTACCAAGTTGCCTGTAAAATAAATATTAATCCTAAAATAGCTACAATATAATTATAATTTATATTGTAGCTATATTAGGATGTATTTTACAGGTAAGTATTTAGCTTTAAATAGGAATAATTTATTTAATAAGAGTTAATTAATTTCGTTAGATTTAAATTATATTTAACTTAGGGGGGTGTTAGTGTTAGGGTTAGACTTAGCTTTAGGGGTTAATCCATTTATTATAGTAGCGGTGAGCTCCGGTCGTCAGATTAGGGGTTAATAATTGAAGTTAGGTGTCGGCGATGTTAGGGAGGGCAGATTATGGGTTAATACTATTTATGATAGGGTTAGTGAGGCGGGTTAGGGGTTAATAACTTTATTATAGTAGCGCTCAGGTCCGCTCGGCAGATTAGGGGTTAATAAGTGTAGGCAGGTGTCGGCGACGTTGAGGGGGGCAGATTAGGGATTAATAAATATAATATAGGGGTCGGCGGTGTTAGGGGCAGCAGATTAGGGGTACATAGGGATAATGTAGGTTGCGGCGGTTTACGGAGTGGAAGATTAGGGGTTAATAATAATATGCAGGGGTCAGCGATAGCGGGGGCGGCAGATTAGGGGTTAATAAGTGTAAGGTTAGGGGTGTTTAGATTCGGGGTACATGTTAGAGTGTTAGGTGCAGACGTAGGAAGTGTTTCCCCATAGGAAACAATGGGGCTGCGTTAGGAGCTGAACGCTGCTTTTTTGCAGGTGTTAGGTTTTTTTACAGCTCAAACAGCCCCATTGTTTCCTATGGGAGAATCGTGCACGAGCACGTTTTTGAGGCTGGCCGCGTCCGTAAGCAACTCTGGTATCGAGAGTTGCATTTGCGATAAAAATGCTCTACGCTCCTTTTTTGGAGCCTAACGCAGCATTTTTTTGAACTCTCGATACCAGAGTTAATTTTATGCTGCGGCCAGAAAAAAGCCCGCGGAGCGTTAACAGCCCATCTACCGCCAAACTCCAAATCTAGGCCTGTGTCAGCTTCCTGGATACAACAATATCCATCACAAATGGCAAACTTCACTCATCTGTATACAGGAAACCAACAGATAGATGCAGCTACCTCCACAGCTCCAGCTCCCACCCCAGTCACATTAAAAAATCCATAATCTACAGTCAGGCTACAAGATACCACAGAATTTGCTCAGATACCAAGGACCGTGACAAACACCTCATCACACTGTCCCAATCATTCAGAGAAAAAAGTTACAAAACAAGGATTATAAATAAAAAAATTAACTCTGCCCTCAATACTCCACGTGAACATTTACTACAATACAGGGAGAAGAAAAACATATCACGTATCCCACTAGTAGTCAAATACAACCCTGCTGTGGAAGGGATAAGAAAAATCATAAAAGACTTACAGCCACTACTCTTAGAGGATCCCACACTCAAAAAAATCTTTCCAAAACCCCCAATCCTGGCATACAGACAACCACCTAACCTAAAGCAGAAACTGGTACATAGGAAGCTACCCCTTGAGAAAAAGAACACTCAGAATGGAACCAAGTGCTGCTATAAAGCACTCTGCAAACTGTGTCAACACGTTTGTGAAAGCAGCACAGCAAATCACAATAATAAATCTTATAACATTAAAGGGGCATATTCATGTATATCTGCAAATGTGGTATACATGATATATTGCACTGCATGTGAAATGGGATGCTATATTGGAGAAACTAGCCAAAAACTGCACCTTCGAATGAACTTACACAGACACTCAATCAAAAACCACTGTGAAACAAAATACTGCACCCCTGTTGGTCACCATTTCACCCAACCTGACCACTCCATCCAAAACCTCAAAATCAAAATTCTCAGAGGCAACTTTAAAAACACAATGGAAAGAAAAACCTTTGAAATGAAAATGATAATGCACTTCAACCTGTTTAATTCTGGACTAAATGTGGACTCTGGATTCTTAACACATTATCAAAATTTTTTGTAATGTACTTTCATTTAGTCAATTACATTGTATATTCCACATTCTTTATACATAGGTACACAGGTAAGCCTATGTCCACACTTTTCTGTCTTTTTTTAACTTTTGTATTCCCCCTGTATATACAATTTCACATCTTTATAGATATTGATTCAATGTTGATATATAACTTGATGTCAGTATATGCTCTATGTAAAGCTATATATTTCCCCAGTCTGTTCTCCTACACTGGACACTGTCTGCCTGTTACCTAAGCCCCCCTCATGATTTTTACGACACCTCCTCCTCTCCCTGCACTGTCTTCTTAGCTATTCTGTGTTTTAAGATACAATCTGTAAATTCCATTGAATTGGTCAGTATTGCTTTAGACTTGATAAAGGAAGGAACTCTTCCGAAAGCTTGTCATCTTATAAATGTATAGTTAGTACAATAAAAAAAGTATCATTGCTCAATGCAATACTCTTGTTATTTTGATATCTAAATCTCTGGACTAACACGGCTACTCCAATCAACGTATATATATATATATATTTATATATATATATATATATATATATATATATATATATATATATATATATATATATATATATATATATATATATATATAGTGTGACTCTTTATTAAAATATATATATATATATATATATATAACACATGGAAGGGAACTGCACTACAAGACCGGATCAGGTACACATCCTGTGACTCAGTAACATCCAGCCCTGGGTGCTAAATAGCACTCCAAAAAAGCTGTGATGTCACCAGAGCCACAGGCAGTTAACCCCAGTCCGGAATGGGTGCAAGAAACAAGGGAGATTACAAATAAAAAGTAATACAACACATAGAAACACCCAGCACTCACCAGCTACCTCACAGCTAAGATAAAATCACAACTGGAAAGGTTAGTCACCGCATCTGGCCAAATGGGAAAGCTCAGGCACCACGTCAAGGTCCTTTCCACTGCCTGAGTCCCTAACACAGGCACACCATCATGCGAGCTCACAAAGCCAAACAAACTGAGAACAAAGAAGGGGTGCACAGGTGGCTGTAATCACCCATAGAAAATACAACACATGGAAGGGAACTGCACTCCAAGACCGGATCAGGTACACATCCTGTGACTCAGTAACATCCAGCCCTGGGTGCTAAATAGCACTCCAAAAAAGCTGTGATGTCACCAGAGCCACAGGCAGTTAACCCCAGTCCGGAATGGGTGCAAGAAACAAGGGAGATTACAAATAAAAAGTAATACAACACATAGAAACACCCAGCACTCACCAGCTACCTCACAGCTAAGATAAAATCACAACTGGAAAGGTTAGTCACCGCATCTGGCCAAATGGGAAAGCTCAGGCACCACGTCAAGGTCCTTTCCACCGCCTGAGTCCCTAACACAGGCACACCATCATGCGAGCTCACAAAGCCAAACAAACTGAGAACAAAGAAGGGGTGCACAGGTGGCTGTAATCACCCATAGAAAATACAACACATGGAAGGGAACTGCACTCCAAGACCGGATCAGGTACACATCCTGTGACTCAGTAACATCCAGCCCTGGGTGCTAAATAGCACTCCAAAAAAGCTGTGATGTCACCAGAGCCACAGGCAGTTAACCCCAGTCCGGAATGGGTGCAAGAAACAAGGGAGATTACAAATAAAAAGTAATACAACACATAGAAACACCCAGCACTCACCAGCTAGCTCACAGCTAAGATAAAATCACAACTGGAAAGGTTAGTCACCGCATCTGGCCAAATGGGAAAGCTCAGGCACCACGTCAAGGTCCTTTCCACCGCCTGAGTCCCTAACACAGGCACACCATCATGCGAGCTCACAAAGCCAAACAAACTGAGAACAAAGAAGGGGTGCACAGGTGGCTGTAATCACCCATAGAAAATACAACACATGGAAGGGAACTGCACTCCAAGACTGGATCAGGTACACATCCTGTGACTCAGTAACATATATATATATCCATAGTTCCCCTAAAGTGTGTGACTCTTTATTCTGACTGGCTAAAAAGCATGTCAAAGGTGCCAAGGAGTGATAGAAGATTCAAAAAGAGGTCCCAAAACAACTGTCACATAAATTATAAATATGCCATGCAAATCATCAAGAAAGTGACAATATTAAATTATTTTACACCTTTATTTTGTATGCCTGTCATTTTCAATTCAGTACTTACCTAACTTTCTAGATTTGGGTTCTTATTTGAGCTTTGAGGATGTTAAAATCCAGTTGATTAAGTCTTGTTAGTTACCAGGCTAGATGCGTATAACATAAAACAGTACTATTAACGACATGATCTGACATGTGTCCCACTTAATTCAATCCTATGACCGCGTCTGCACTAACTACTAGCTGTACCGGGTGGTTACCACAGCAACACAGGAAGTGGACCAGTGAAGCAGCCAATCACGAAAACGTAGAACACGCACAGTGAGAGTACTCAGTCTGCCTAGTAACAGAGAGCGTGCAAAACGATTTATTTTGTGTTGTCAGATATCACACAAAAAATCGTTATGCACGCTCTGTTAGCTGAAGAAATAATATTAATAAATTACCACTTGACTTGGGTTCAGCTGCCTTCCGGGAGAGTTCAATTCATTTGCGGGCGTCAGGGAGGAGGTATTTGAATGCGGGAGACTCCCGGAGCTTCTGGGAGACTTGGGATGTCTGAGTACTGAACCTAGAACTTTGTTAACCAGTACTAAACCTACTAGTAGAAGGCTCAGTACTGGTTAACAGAGAATAAAAAGAACCCTTCTGAGTGATACAGCAAAACTAATGCAGGGTGATATGAACTACATAGCAATACTTATATTGCTAATGGACTAGTATGTACCAATTTAAACTTGCTGTAATAAAAACAAAACAATAAAAATGCCCTTGTGGACAGAGTGAAAGATTAATAGCATAAAAGGCAATGTGCATATACAGTATATATTCCTAACTAAAGTGAAATATATCACTTTTCTCCTGCTTGGTATTTCTACTGTTACTTTTTGAGCTGCTCTGATTCACAGCCTTTAAAACATTGAAAATAATAAATAACTTATTCTTCTTGTCATGAACAAAGATCCACTGTACAAGCCAATTCAGTTTTTTTTTAACAGAATGTACTAAAGAAATCCTAGCAATTGATATATATATATGTATACACACACTTCAAAAATAGACAGGCACTCTCCGGTATTAAATCCAAAGTTTTTTCTTTTTATTGGGACATTTCGGGGTATTTAGCCCCTTCCTCAGACAGAAAAATACATATAAAACACACATCAAACTTACCCTCCTATATACCCCACAAAGTGCAAATGAGTGAACCCAGGTGTGTCGCATTCCATTAGTGCTACTGAACATATGCAAATAGCTAATTACGGCAACACACCTGGATCA
Organism: Bombina bombina; assembly: GCF_027579735.1. Taxonomy (NCBI): domain Eukaryota; kingdom Metazoa; phylum Chordata; class Amphibia; order Anura; family Bombinatoridae; genus Bombina; species Bombina bombina. The sequence goes on along the minus strand of NC_069502.1, from coordinate 1,099,326,239 downwards.
AAACAAAAAAGCAAATGCGAAATGCACAAGTCTAATTGTAAAAATTGGCAACATCTAAGCTGTAAATAATTCTTCAATCAATCTTAAATTAGCAGCTGGCAAACAATCAGAAGACATTCAGACTTCAATAGGCAGGCAAATTTTAAAACCCACAGGGACTCTTTCTGGCCACAATAGTGATGGAAAAGTTGTTTCAAGGGGACTAGCACCTGGACTGTGGCATGCCGGAGGAGGATCCATGGCAAAACTCCCACGGAAAATTACATAGTTGATGCAGAGTCTGTTTTTTTTTTAAGTTTTCAAATGCTTTATTAAGAATTTTCCAAGGTATACATAGATAAAACAGAAGGAAAACGTTCAAATCAACATCTTTGGTTACAAGAAAAGATAAAGATAAAGCTTTGTTACAATCATACGTTTATGTTTGCAATAGTTATTTACATGCTAGTAGAGCTCGAGATCAGTAATTATAAGTGGATTAGGTTTGGAGCACCAATCTGCCAATGCCTGAAAGTAGGGAATGGTTAGATGTAGAATGGCACTGGCGCCCTCTTTTCTATTGTAGGCTGACACTGCTGTATGTGTGTATTACATGAGATGAGCCTATGAGTATCGGGGGTGTAGGTCTCGTTGTGTAGTCTGGTCTTAAAAAGTGTGTAGGAGGGGTAGGGAAGGGGGGGTGGATTTTTATAGGCTGTTTACATATTCTTCCCATAAGAAAGTTATATTTTGGAATTCTTCTATTCGTTTGGTGCAGATGTAATGGTATTTCTCCAGTTGGAGGTAGTGGGTGACTTTGGTTTTCCATACGGCTAGGGGTGGTAAATCTGTTTTTTTCCAGTTGAGTGGGATGAGCCTTTTTGCAGAGTTTATCATGACAGTGAGGAGTGCTTGTTTTAATTTGCAGGGGACTTTAGGAAATTTGTTAAAAAGAAAGACCCAAGGTGTGAGCGGGAGAGGGGTGCCTAGAGCTTTTTCAATTTCTGGTTTGAGAGAGCCCCAGAAAGAGGTTACTTTCGGGCATGTCCACCATATGTGTGCGAAAGTTGCTATTTCCCCGCATTCCCTCCAGCATGTGGTTGTTGTGCTGGGAAATAAGTGGTGCAATCTAACAGGTGTGTAGTACCATCGGCTCAATAGTTTGATGTTCATCTCTAAGGTCGAGATGGACGAGGAAGCTTTCGTCATCTGTTGATAAATGGTTGCCCACTCAGATGGGTCTAGGGTAGTCTCTAAATCAGTCTCCCATCTAGCTACATATGTGGGGGGTGTCAGGTGAGCTACCTGTGATAGTATTCTGTATGTTAATGATAATATTCTCTTTTGTGGGTGGGGATAGAAGCATATTGCCTCGAATTGAGAGAGGGGCCTTTGTAGCTGGGATTTGAAGGGGTGTGTGGTTAGGTAGTGTTTCAGTTGTATATAGGTGTACCAGTTTTGAAAGTGTGTCCCCAGGGTGTCGCAAATTACCTGTTGTGGTTGGATCTCTCTGTCTTTGTATAAAAGGTGGTGCGGGATTGAGCTTTGTAGAGGGGGAGTGGGTTGGGTTGCAGCCACTATGTTTATTTTGGATGAGAATGGTGTATTTTTGCTGACTGGTGTCAAGGGAGAGCATGGAGAGGAGATTTTGGGGTGTTTCTGGAGTATTTTGTCCCACTGCTTAAAGGTTTCATGTACTAATCTGGGAGTTGTGCATAGTAGTTTGCGCTGGGCTTTGTGAATCCAGCAATTCCCGCACAGACAATGTGTATCCGAAAGTATCTGTTCTAATTGGATCCATTCTTTGTTCGCGCTGTGTTTGCACCAGTCGACGACTCATGTGAGGAAGATTGCCTGTCTGTATCGCGTTAGATTTGGGGCTCCTATCCCTCCCAGTTCCTTTGGGCGGTATAGAGTGGAAGTGGCAATACGGGGTCTTTTGTGTGACCAAATAAAGCAATTGATTTGTTTTTGCAGGGAGAATAGAAGATGTTCTGGGATGGGGACTGGGAGAGTTTGTAGGAAGTATAACATTTTTGGTAGGATAATCATTTTTACTGCATTGATTTTCCCTAGCCAGGAAAGAGGTTTGTGGTTCCATGCCCTAAGAGTGGTTTGAATTGTCGAGTTAAGAGTTTTATAATTTAAAGATATGGTTTCCATGGACGGTGAGATGTGAACTCTTAGGTATTTGATTGCCTTGGGTTGTATAAGGAAGTGGTATCGTTGTTCTGTGTTGTTTATTACCTCTGGGTGTGCGTGAATGGCTAATAATTCGGATTTTGTGTTATTTATTTTGAAGTTGGAATATTCACCATATGTGTGTAATGTTTCGATCAAAGGGGGTAGCGACGTCTCGATATCTGTTAACGTTAAGAAGATATCGTCTGCATATAGGGTTATTTTGTATGTTTCGGGTCCGATTTCTATTCCGTGAACGTCAGTATTGTGTCTAACATGTATGGCCAACACCTCCATTGCCAATATAAATAGGAGAGGTGAGAGTGGGCAGCCTTGCCTGGTACCATTATTGATTTTAAAGGGAGGTGAAATAGTCATTTAATTTAATTTTGGCCTGTGGGTTGTTGTAAAGGGTAAATATTTTGCTGACAGTTTCCTGGGGAAAGCCAAATGTGTACAGGGTTTGTTTTAGAAAAGACCAGTCAAGCCTGTCAAAGGCTTTTTCTGCGTCCATGGCAAGGAATATTGACGGGATTTTTTGGGTGGAAGTGTATTCCATAAGGTCTAATATTTTGGTGGTGTTATCTCTGGCTTCTCTGAAAGGTGTAAAGCCTGCTTGGTTAGTGTGCAGGATAGATGGTAAGATTAGATTTATCCTTGTGGCTATGATTTTTGCAAAGAGCTTTATATCAAAATTTAGGAGGGAAATGGGGCGGAAATTTGCAGGTTTATCTGGGGGTTTTCCTGGTTTCGGGAGTACTACTACTAGAGCTTCTAGCATGGAGGGTGGAAAGGGATTATTGTCGGCCACTTCATTGAACATTGTTGTGAGGTAGGGTGTTAGTGTAGATGAGAAGGTCTTATAGTATTTGGCTGTAAAGCCATCTGGCCCGGGGCTCTTCCTGATTTTCAGGGATTTAATGGCTAATTGGACTTCCCGTGAAGATATTGGCTGGTTAATTTGATTCTTTTGGTCATTTGTCAATTCCGGTGTTGGATATTTTGTAATGTATTCTACGAGTGTGGTAGGGTAGTCCGTGGTAGAAGTGTCTTTTTGTAGGTTATATAGTGAGGTGTAGTATTCGTGAAAGGCCTGGAGGATCTCTGGGGTAGATTGGTGTTGGTTCCCTTTTGGGTTTTTTAGTTCGTGAATGTGCGACTTGAACCTTTTTTTCTTTAGTGCTCTGGCTAGACGTTTGCCTGCTCTATTGTTCTCAAAATGGAACATGCTGTTGGTTTTTCTGCATTGTGATTGGTATTCCAGATCTAAAAAGTTATCTAGTTCGTCTCTAGTTGTTTGGATTTCGGTTAGAATCTCAGCGTTTGCCGGAGATTTCTTATGTGCGTGTTCGAGTTGTGCATATCTTGTTGTGAGTGCATGGTATCTTTTACGGTGAGTCTGTGTATAATGGGCTCTGATTTTGATTAATTCCCCCCGAATTCAACATTTGTGTGCCTCCCAAATTGCAAAGTTGTCATCGATTGAGTGGGAATTTATGGCAAAATACTCCTCGATAGATTTAGTGAGTTTAGGGATTGAGTCCGGATATTCCAGAAGGCTATTGTCTAATTTCCACTGGTAAGGGGTGAGGGGAGTGTTGGGACAAGTAAATTTAAGTTGGACTGATGAGTGGTCTGACCAAAAGGTGGGGATTATGTCGCATCTGATTATGTGGGAGAGGCCATTCTGGTTAGTGAAGATGTAGTTCAATCTGCTGTAGGACTTGTTGGGGTGGGAGAAGAAGGTGTAATCCCTTCTCTCTCTGTGCATGAACCTTAAAGTGTCATAAAGGGTCATGTCTTTCATTCCCTGCCAGATGGCTTTGGACAGTTTCTTGGGGATTTGAATGTTTGTGTTGGTGCTATCTATAGTGGGCTGTATAGGTACATTGAAGTCGCCGGATAGAAATATTGGGCCCTTGGATAGGTCTAGAATCCTTGTGAACATAGTGCAGAAAAAGGGAAGCTGTTGAGTATTTGGAGCATATATATTTATGAGAGTTATAGGTCTCCCATACAGGAGGCCCATCAGGCCTAGGAAACGGCCCTCTTGATCTGCGACTTTTTTGATAATAGTGAAGGGGGTGGATTTGTGTATTAGAATGCTCACTCCATTTTTTTTGTAGGACCTGTACTGTGGAAATGTGGGGTAAAGTGCTTTCCGAAATACTTAGGTATATGTTGTGCCTTAAAGTGTGTCTCTTGAAGGAAAAGAATATCTATGTGTTTCTTTGTTAAATCGGATAGAGCTTTGGATCTCTTTATCGGTGAGTTAAACCCTTTTACATTCTGGGTCAGGAGGGTCAGTTGAGGGGCCGGGCTACTTGTCAGAGTTAGCATTGCACTGCTGTGGGTGCTTGTGATGTGTTTGAGTGATGAGGCATGGATTGGTGCTAGACTCGAGAGTGATCTGTATGATTGTAGTTATTGTAACTAGCGGTGAAGTTGCAAAGAGGTACATATGAATTTCGTAACAATAAAACAATTCTTTCTGAGAACAAAGCATAACAAACATATTAAACATAATGAACAAAATAAACAAAATAAACAAACATTCGGCTCTCTGCCTAATATAGGTCGTCTTTGAGAGCATTCATAAAGGGGTGAATTGTTGGCTAATCCTAGAGGATATACCCTTGATTATCCATTCCATGGTTTGTAATGGTATTTTATAGATTTTGAAACTTAGACACCTAGATTTAGAGTTCTGCGGCCAAAGGGGTGCGTTAGCTACGCGTGCTTTTTTCTGGCCGCACCTTTTAAATACCGCTGGTATTGAGAGTTCACAGAATGGCTGCGTTAGGCTCCAAAAAAGGAGCGTAGAGCATATTTAACGCAACTTCAACTCTCGATACCAGCGGTGCTTACGGACGCGGCCAGCTTAAAAAACGTGCTCGTGCACGATTCCCCCATAGAAAACAATGGGGCTGTTTGAGCTGAAAAAAAACCTAACACCTGCAAAAAAGCCGCGTTCAGCTCCTAACGCAGCCCCATTGTTTGCTATGGGGAAACACTTCCTACGTCTGCACCTAACACCCTAACATGTACCCTGAGTCTAAACACCCCTAACCTTACACTTATTAAAACCTATTCTGCCGCCCCCGCTATCTCTGACCCCTGCATATTATTATTAATCCCTAATCTGCCGCTCCGTAAACCGCCGCTACTTACATTATCCCTATGTACCCCTAATCTGCTGCCCCTAACACCGCCGACCCCTATATTATATTTATTAACCCCTAATCTGCCCCCCACAACGTCGCCTCCACCTACCTACAATTATTAACCCCTAATCTGCCGACCGGACCTCACCGCTATTATAATAAATGTATTAACCCCTAATCCGCCTCACTCCCACCTCAATAACCCTATAATAAATAGTATTAACCCCTAATCTGCCCTCCCTAACATCGCCGACACCTAACTTCAAGTATTAACCCCTAATCTGCCGATCGGAGCTCACCGCTACTCTAATAAATTTTTTAACCCCTAAAGCTAATTTTAACCCTAACCCTAACACCCCCCCTAAGTTAAATATAATTTTATTCTAACGAAATAAATTAACTCTTATTAAATAAATTATTCCTATTTAAATACTTACCTGTAAAATAAACCCTAATATAGCTACAATATAAATTATAATTATATTATAGCTATTTAAGGATTAATATTTATTTTACAGGCAACTTTGTATTTATTTTAACCAGGTACAATAGCTATTAAATAGTTAAGAACTATTTAATAGCTAAAATAGTTAAAATAATTACAAAATTATCTGTAAAATAAATCCTAACCTAAGTTACAATTAAACCTAACACTACTATCAATAATTAAATGAAATACAATATCTACAATTATCTACAATTAAACCTAACACTACACTATCAATAAATTAATAAAATAAAATACCTACAATTATCTACAATTAAACCTAACACTACACTATCAATAAATTAATTAAATACAATATCTACAAATAAATACAATGAAATAAACTAACTAAAGTACAAAAAATAAAAAAGAACTAAGTTACAAAAAATAAAAAAATATTTACAAACAGAAAAATATTACAACAATTTTAAACTAATTACACCTACTCTAAGCCCCCTAATAAAATAGCAAAGCCCCCCAAAATAAAAAAATGCCCTACCCTATTCTAAATTAAAAAATTTCAAAGCTCTTTTACCTTACCAGCCCTGAACAGGGCCCTTTGCAGGGCATGCCCCAAAGAATTCAGCTCTTTTGCCTGTAAAAAAAACACATACAATACCCCCCCCAACATTACAACCCACCACCCACATACCCCTAATCTAACCCAAACCCCCCTTAAATAAACCTAACACTAAGCCCCTGAAGATCTTCCTACCTTATCTTCACCATACCAGGTTCACCGATCGGTACTCAGAAGTCTTGATCCAAGCCCAAGCGGGGGGCTGAAGAGTGACGTCCATCCTCAGGCTGAAGTCTGGATCCAAGCGGCGGCTGAAGAAATCCATCATCGGGCTGAAGTCGGAAGTCCATCATCGGGATGAAGTCTTCTATCAAGCCGCATCTTCAATCTTCTTTTTTCTGGAGCGGAGCGGAGCCATCTTCTTCCAAGCCGACGCGGAACATCCTCTTCTAACGACGCCTACTCACCGAATGACGGTTCCTTTAAATGACGTCATCCAAGATGGCGTCCCTCGAATTCCGATTGGCTGATAGGATTCTATCAGCCAATCGGAATTAAGGTAGGAATATTCTGATTGGCTGATGGAATCAGCCAATCAGAATCAAGTTCAATCCGATTGGCTGATCCAATCAGCCAATCAGATTGAGCTTGCATTCTATTGGCTGATCGGAATAGAATGGGGCCTGTTGGTCTATAGAGAGTCTTTTGTCCCTTGCTTCAGATGTCTCAGTTGTTTGCATATAAGAGGAAATGGTAGCTGTTTTTAATGCAGATGCTTTCAGGGGTTTATCATGTTTCAGCCTCCTCGAAGGGAAGGGTGTGGGAGATCTCTTGAGATCAGGTCTTGTTGTACTGCTTCTGGGAGATGATCAGTGCTAGTTCAGATGTAAATGTCTGAAAGTGCCTATCCTAGGATTTCATTATTTAAAAAGATAGTGAAGAGAAGGTGAAAGGCTCAGCCAGTATGGTTACTTTAGTCCTTCTTGTTTTGTGGCTGTCAATCTGTATGTCTGACCATGCAGATGATATCTTTCTGTTGTGAATATTTCAGGTGTACACTTGAGTGTATAGGGGTGAATTGTTTGATTTCAAAACAAAATAGGCCTCTTCCTTTATTACATTTAACTATTTCTGAGTGATCAGTGGCTGGTCTTAGCTGCTTGTTTCTAACAGTTAGGGCTTAGCAGCTTTATTATGGTTCTATTATGAGTAGCTTGCAGTACTGTTCATGTGTCGCCGCTGTTATGTGTATTTCTGGTATGGGAGCACCTCTGGCAAGTGTGGCGCAGTTCAATGCAGAAGTTTCTATGGCGGCCAGCACGCTTCTGTGAGGATGCCCCCCCCCCCGCTGCTGCTCGGGCGCTGTGGTCTGTTGCTAGGAACGGTGTTCAAACTATTAGAGTTTCTCTGAGTAAGTGACCGAGGGGTTAGTTAACAGGCTGGGGCAGCGGTAGGGGTAATTGTGTGAAATATGTGGTGCGTACCTTTAGCTGCTGATGTGTTGCGGCGGTAATGGCGGAAGCGGCGCTTCTGAGGGAGTATTTGTGTCGCTCCTTGTGGCCCCGGTATGGGAGTTGGTCTGCTGTTTACCAGTACCGTCCGGTGTAGTCTGATGTCAGGGGACCACTTGTCACGCTCTGCTGAGAGGTCGGTACGCTTCGGTCAATGGCAGAAGGAGATCCGCTCAGTTATGGTGTCTGGTGAGATTTAGCAGCTGGTTTGCGCTTCAGATTTTGCCTGTAATTCCAAATTTCGATGATGTCCATCAGCTCTGTTTCTTCATTGATCTAAGTGGGCACTGCTGAGTTAATTTGGACATGTATGTGATGGAATAAGTAAAGTTTTATGGATAGCCAGCATGGAGCTCCGGATTTACGCTGCACTCATGGCAACAGCCGGCTCCGCCCCTGCAGAGTCTGGTTTTAATCCATAAAGGGCATAAATCACCTAACATTCCTAAATTGTTTGGAATAACATGCTTTAAAACATCAGGTATGATGTTGTATCGATCAGGTAGTGTAAGGGTTACGCCCACTTCACAGTGACAGACCAAACTCCCCGTTTAATGCACCGCAAACAACCGCAAACAGTCCATTTGCACAACCGCAAACTCCCCATTTGCACAAGGTTGGATACCAAGCTAGCCATGTCCCGTTCCTTGTCCTCACTGATGTCATTGAAAGTCTCTTCCTCCACCCAGCCACGTACAACACCAAGGGTCCCCGAAAGGTGACAGAAAGCCCCCTGGGACGCCTTCTGTGTTTGGTCTTCCACTTCCTCAAAGCCACCTTCCTCCTCTGACTCATCTTCTTCGGACTCCACTCTCTGCATTGCCTCTCTCTGCATTATTAGAAGGTGTGTTAAGTAGTACTATTCTGATCAGTTTAATCCCTGTAACGTCCCCTATCAAGGGACGTGTATATGGCATGGATTTTAGGAACCGGGAGATGGAAAAAGATGCTTGGTCGGTCCTCCTACTTCAAATTTGGGGCACTGTGCATGCAATCTACTGTGCCACCAGATATGAGTGGTGTGTTAAGTAGTAATATTCTGATCAGTTTAATACCTGTTACGTCACCTATCAGGGGACGTGTATATGGCATGGATTTTAGGAACTGGGAGATGGAAAAAGATGCTTGGTCGGTCCTCCTACTTCAAATTTGGGGCACTGCACATGCAATCTACTGTGCCACCAGATATGAGTGGTGTGTTAATTAGTACTATTCTGATCAGTTTAATCCCTGTTACGTCCCCTATCAGGGGACGTGTATATGGCATGGATTTTAGGAACCGGGAGATGGAAAAAGATGCTTGGTCGGTCCTCCTACTTCAAATTTGGGGCACTGCGCATGCAATCTACTTTGCCACTAGATATGAGTGGTGTGTTAAGTAGTACTATTCTGATCAGTTTAATCCCTGTTACGTCCCCTATCAGGGGACGTGTATTTGGCATGGATTTTAGGAACTGGGAGATGGAAAAAGATGCTTGGTCGTTCCTCCTACTTCAAATTTGGGGCACTGCGCATGCAATCTACTTTGCCACTAGATATGAGTGGTGTGTTAAGTAGTACTATTCTGATCAGTTTAATCCCTGTTACGTCCCCTATCAGGGGACGTGTATTTGGCATGGATTTTAGGAACTGGGAGATGGAAAAAGATGCTTGGTCGTTCCTCCCACTTCAAATTTGGGGCACTGCGCATGCAATCTACTGTGCCACCAGATATGAGTGGTGTGTTAAGTAGTACTATTCTGATCAGTTTAATCCCTGTTACGTCCCCTATCAGAGGACGTGTATATGGCATGGATTTTAGGAACCGGGAGATGGAAAAAGATGCTTGGTCGGTCCTCCCACTTCAAATTTGGGGCACTGCGCATGCAATCTACTGTGCCACCAAATATGAGTGGTGTGTTAAGTAGTACTATTCTGATCAGTTTAATCCCTGTTACGTCCCCTATCAGGGGACGTGTATATGGCATGGATATTAGGAACCGGGAGATGGAAAAAGGTGCTTGGTCGGTCCTTCTACTTCAAATTTGGGGCACTGCGCGTGCAATCTACTGTGCCACCAGATATGAGTGGTCTGTTAAGTAGTACTATTCTGATCAGTTTAATCCCTTTTACATCCCCTATCAGGGGACGTGTATTTGGCATGGATTTTAGGAACCGGGAGATTGAAAAAGATGCTTGGTCGGTCCTCCTACTTCAAATTTGGGGCACTGCGCGTGCAATCTACTGTGCCACCAGATATGAGTGGTGTGTTAAGTAGTACTATTCTGATCAGTTTAATCCCTGTTACGTCCCCTATCAGGGGACGTGTATATGGCATGGATTTTAGGAACCTGGAGATGGATAAAGATGCTTGGTCGGTCCTCCTACTAATGTGCCACCAGATAGGAGTGGTGTGTTAAATAGTACTATTCCTATCAGTTTAATCCCTGTTATGTACCTTTTTTATTGGTTTGGTTTTTGAAGCCACAGTGCTGCACCAGAGGCCAGAAAAATCAGGCATGTACACATGCCTGAAAAATTAGTTATTGTTGCAGCCGCTGCTGTAGCCTATTTCCCAGACAGAAAGTACCCTAAAACATTGTGGGTTGAACCCTAGTTGGTGGCGGATAAGTCACGCAAGTCATCCGGCATTCAGAGAAAAAATACAGCAGCGTGTAGGTCAAGATAAAATACAGCAGCCACAGGTCAAGCCTGCACACCCAGTAGTCAAGGGGTTCATTGCTCCTCAGAGTGTCGAGATCTGCAGTTAAGGCGAGGTAGTCTGCTACCTGTCGGTCGAGTCGTTCTCTGAGGGTGGACCCCGAAGGGCTGTGGCGATGCATAGGACTTAAAAAGCTCTGCATGTCCTCCATCAACAACACGTCTGTAAAGCATCTTGGCCTTGCCGGCGTGGTCGTAGGAGGAGGAGGATTACTTTAACCTCTTCCCCTGTTAGATTCCCATTGTGCTGTGACATCACTCTTATACGCTGTGTAAAGCATACTTTTTAATTTCTTTTGGAACTGCTGCATCCTTTCCGACTTGCGGTAATTCGGTAACATTTCAGGCACTTTATGCTTATACCGGGGTTCTAGTAGCATGGACACCCAGTATAGGTCGTTCTCCTTCAGCTTTTTTATACGAGGGTCCCTCAACAGGCACGACAGCATGTTGGCATGTTGTTTCGCCGCTGGATATCTGAAAAGTGCGCCATGGTCGTGTAGGAACGCCTCAAATAGCCACACACCTTCCTGGCCTGCTTCAGGACATCCTGTAAGCCTGGGTACTTATGCACAAAGTGTTGTACGATCAGATTACACACATGTGCCATGCACGGCACATGTGTCAACTTGCCCAAATTCAATGCCCCCACCAAATTTCTTCCGTTGTCAGAAACCCCTTTGCCGATCTCCAGTTGGTGCGGAGTCAGCCACTGAACCACCTGGGCGTTCAGGGCGGACAGGAGTGCTGGTCTCTCTGTTTTCAGGCAAGTCAACCCCAAGACTGCGTGACACTGCCGTATCCGGGATGTGGAATAGTACCTGGGGAGCTGGGGGGGTGCCGTTGATGTGGAGCAAGACGCAGCAGCAGAAGAGGACTCAGCCGAGGAGGTTATGGAAGAGGATGGAGCCGGAGAAGTAGAGGAGGTGGCAGCAGGCCTGCCTGCAAGTCGTGGCGGTGTCACCAATTCCTCTGCAGAGCCACGCATTCCATGCTTGGCAGCTGTCAGCAGGTTTACCCAATGCACAGTGTAGGTGATATACCTGCCCTGACCATGCTTTGCAGACCAGGTATCAGTGGTCAGATGAACCCTTTCCCCAACACTGTGTGCCAGACATGCCATTACTTCCTTTGGCACAATCGAGTACAGGTTGGGGATTGCCTTTTGTGCAAAGAAATTTCAGCCGGGTACCTTCCATTGCGGTGTCCCAATAGCTGGAAATTTTTTGAATGCCTCAGACTCCACCAGCTTGTATGGTAAAAGCTGGTGGGCTAAGAGTTCAGACAAGCCAGCTGTCAGATGCCGGGCAAGGGGGTGACTTTGAGACATTTGCTTCTTATGCTCAAACATGTCCTTGACAGACACCTGACTGTGGGCTGGTGATGAGCAGGAACTGCTCAAGGCGAGAGATGGAGTGGCGGATGGTTGAGAGGGGGGAAGGACGACAGCAGTCGTTGATGTGGCTGAAGATGCTGGACCAGGAGGAGGATGGCGGCTTTGAGTTTGTGTGCTGCTTGTACTTATGTGTTGATCCCATAGGCATTTGTGATGTGCGATCATGTGCCTTCGCAAAGCAGTTGTACCTAGGTGGGTGTTGGACTTCCCACGACTCAGTTTCTTTTGGCACAGGTTGCAAATGGCATCGTTGTTGTCAGAGGCAGACACACAAAAAAAATGCCACACTGCTGAGCTCTGCGATGATGGCATTCTGGTGGTGGCAACAGCATGCGTTGATTGGCGTGCTGTCTGGCTGACCCCGGGTGCCGATGCATGCTGTCTGACTGTGCCGCTAACTACTTGCGACGACCTCCCCCTGCTTCAAACTCGTCTCCTCCTCCTCCTCTCTGTCTCACCATCTGAACTTTCCCCCTGTTCTTCTTTTCTTCTAGCAGGCACCCACATGACATCCATGGACGCATCGTCATCATCAACTGCTTCACTTGTATCTGACAAGTCAACAAAGGAAGCAGCAGTGGGTACAACATCATCATCATCATCACACCGTATGTCCATGTCTGTAATGCTGCCATACTGAGACATATCACTGTTATCTACATCCTCTGTCAATGATGGTTGTGCATCACTCATTTCTTCAAACTGATGTGTAAATAACTCCTCTGACAGATCAAGTGAAGCGGCTGTGGTGCTAGTGTTGGTGGTGGCGGCAGGCGGGTGAGTGGTAACTTGAGAGGTGCCCGAAGCTAAGCTGGAGGAGGATGTTGCTTAAAGGTTCCGAGCGGAAGCTGTAGAAGATTGGGTGTCCTGTGCTAGCCAGTCAACTATGTCCTCCGAGTCAGAAATGTTCGAGTTGGGGGTACGTGGCCTCTGAACACTGGGCATTATTCTAGGGCCAAAGGGGATCACAACACCATGACCATGACGGCACCTGCGGGGTGGCCTGCCTCTGCCTGTCATTTTTTTTTTAAATGTACACTTACACTACTGTTAAACAAGATATGAGTGGTGGCACTGGGCAAGTGGGCACAGTATACGCTGTGAGCCTGACATAAAAAAGCAGACTGATGTTTAACAGTCCAAAAAATTTGGTTTTTTTAAATGTACACTTACACTACTATTAAACAAGATATGAGTGGTGGCACTGGGCAAGTGGGCACAGTATACGCTGTGAGCCTGACACAAAAAAGCAGACTGATGTTTCACAGTCAAAAAAGTTTTTTTTTTTTTTTAATGTACACTTACACTACTATTAAACAAGATATGAGTGGTGGCACTGGGCAAGTGGGCACAGTATACGCTGTGAGCCTGACACAAAAAAGCAGACTGATGTTTCACAGTCAAAAAAGTTTTTTTTTTTTAAATGTACACTTACACTACTGTTAAACAAGATATGAGCGGTGGCACTGGGCAAGTGGGCACAGTATACGCCGTGAGTCTGACACAAAAAAGCAGACTGATGTTTAACAGTCCAAAAAGTTTTTTTTGTTTTTAAATGTACACTTACACTACTGTTAAACAAGATATGAGTGGTGGCACTGGGCAAGTGGGCACAGTATACGCTGTGAGCCTGACACAAAAAAGCAGACTGATGTTTCACAGTCAAAAAAGTTTTTTTTTTAAATGTACACTTACACTACTATTATACAAGATATGAGTGGTAGCACTGGGCAAGTGGGCACAGTATACGCTGTGAGTCTGACTCAAAAAAGCAGACTGAAGATTCACAGTCCAAAAAGTTTTTTTTTTTTAAATGTACACTTACACTACTATTAAACAAGATATGAGTGGTGGCACTGGGCAAGTGGTCACAGTATTCGCTTTGAGCCTGACACAAAAAAGCAGACTGATGTTTCACAGTCAAAAAAGTTTTTTTTTTTTTTAATATACACTTACACTACTATTAAACAAGATATGAGTGGTGGCACTGGGCAAGTGGTCACAGTATACGCTGTGAGCCTGACACAAAAAAGCAGACTGATGTTTCACAGTCCAAAAAGTTTTTTTTTTTTTAAATGTATACTTACACTACTATTAAACAAGATATGAGTGGTGGCACTGGGCAAGTGGCCACAGTATACACTGTGAGCCTGACACAAAAAAGCAGAATGATGTTTCACAGTCAAAAAAAGTTTTTTTTTTTTAAATGTACACTTACACTACTATTAAACAAGATATGAGTGGTGGCACTGGGCAAGTGGGCACAGTATACGCTGTGAGCCTGACACAAAAAAGCAGACTGAAGATTCACAGTCCAAAAAGTTTTTTTTTTTAAATGTACACTTACACTACTATTAAACAAGATATGAATGGTGGCACTGGGCAAGTGGGCACAGTATACGCTGTGAGCCTGACACAAAAAAGCAGACTGATGTTTCACAGTCAAAAAAGTTTTTTTTTTTTTTAATATGTACACTTACACTACTATTAAACAAGATATAAGTGGTGGCACTGGGCAAGTGGGCACAGTTTACGCTGTGAGCCTGACACAAAAAAGCAGACTGATGTTTCACAGTCAAAAAAGTTTTTTTTTTTTTAAATGTACACTTACACTACTGTTAAACAAGATATGAGCGGTGGCACTGGGCAAGTGGGCACAGTATACGATGTGAGTTTGACACAAAAAAGCAGACTGATGTTTAACAGTCCAAAAAGTTTTTTTTTTTTTAAATGTACACTTACACTACTGTTAAACAAGATATGAGTGGTGGCACTGGGCAAGTGGGCACAGTATACGCTGTGAGCCTGACACAAAAAAGCAGACTGATGTTTCACAGTCAAAAAAGTTTTTTTTTTAAATGTACACTTACACTACTATTATACAAGATATGAGTGATGGCACTGGGCAAGTGGGCACAGTATACGCTGTGAGCCTGACCCAAAAAAGCAGACTGATGTTTCACAGTCCAAAAAGTTTATTTTTTTAAATGTACACTTACACTACTATTAAACAAGATATGAGTGGTGGCACTGGGCAAGTGGGCACAGTATACGCTGTGAGCCTGACACAAAAAAGCAGACTGATGTTTCACAGTCAAATTTTTTTTATTTTTTTTTTAATGTAAACTTACACTACTATTAAACAAGATATGAGTGGTGGCACTGGGCAAGTGGGCACAGTATACGCTGTGAGCCTGACCCAAAAAAGCAGACTGATGTTTAACAGTCCAAAAAGTTTTTTTTTTTTAAA
This sequence comes from Bombina bombina, assembly GCF_027579735.1. Lineage (NCBI taxonomy): Eukaryota > Metazoa > Chordata > Amphibia > Anura > Bombinatoridae > Bombina > Bombina bombina. Next base: position 1,099,311,051 of record NC_069502.1, on the reverse strand, counting down.
TGTACACTTACACTACTATTAAACAAGATATGAGTGGTGGCACTGGGCAAGTGGGCACAGTATATGCTGTGAGACTGACTCAAAAAAGCAGACTGAAGATTCACAGTCCAAAAAGTTTTTTTTTTTTTAAATGTACACTTACACTACTATTAAACAAGATATGAGTGGTGGCACTGGGCAAGTGGGCACAGTATACGCTGTGAGCCTGACACAAAAAAGCAGACTGATGTTTCACAGTCAAAAAAGTTTTTTTTTTTTAATATACACTTACACTACTATTAAACAAGATATGAGTGGTGGCACTGGGCAAGTGGTCACAGTATACGCTGTGAGCCTGACAGAAAAAAGCAGACTGATGTTTCACAGTCCAAAAAGTTTTTTTTTTAAAATGTATACTTACACTACTATTAAACAAGATATGAGTGGTGGCACTGGGCAAGTGGGCACAGTATACGCTGTGAGCCTGACACAAAAAAGCAGACTGATGTTTCACAGTCAAAAAAGTTTTTTTTTTTAAATGTACACTTACACTACTATTAAACAAGATATGAGTGGTGGCACTGGGCAAGTGGGCACAGTATACGCTGTGAGCCTGACACAAAAAAGCAGACTGATGTTTCACAGTCAAAAAGTTTTTTTTTTTTAATGTACACTTACACTACTATTAAACAAGATATGAGTGGTGGCACTGGGCAAGTGGGCACAGTATACGCTGTGAGCCTGACACAAAAAAGCAGACTGATGTTTCACATTCAAAAAAGTTTTTTTTTTTTTTTAAATGTACACTTACACTACTTTTAAACAAGATATGAGTGGTGGCACTGGGCAAGTGGGCACAATATACGCTGTGAGTCTGACACAAAAAAGCAGACTGATGTTTCACAGTCAAAAAAGTTTTTTCTTTTTAAATGTACACTTACACTACTATTAAACAAGATATGAGTGGTGGCACTGGGCAAGTGGGCACAGTATACGCTGTGAGCCTGACACAAAAAAGCAGACTGATGTTTAACAGTACAAAAAGTTTTTTTTTTTAATATGTACACTTACACTACTATTAAACAAGATATGAGTGGTGGCACTGGGCAAGTGGGCACAGTATACGCTGTGAGACTGACACAAAAAAGCAGACTGATGTTTCACAGTCCAAAAAGTTTTTTTTTTTAAATGTACACTTACACTACTATTAAACAAGATATGAGTGGTGGCACTGGGCAAGTGGGCACAGTATACGCTGTGAGCCTGACACAAAAAAGCAGACTGATGTTTAACAGTACAAAAAGTTTTTTTTTTTAATATGTACACTTACACTACTATTAAACAAGATATGAGTGGTGGCACTGGGCAAGTGGGCACAGTATACACTGTGAGCCTGACACAAAAAAGCAGACTGATGTTTCACAGTCAAAAAAGTTTTTTTTTTTTTAAATGTACACTTACACTACTATTAAACAAGATATGAGTGGTGGCACTGGGCAAGTGGGCACAGTATACGCTGTGAGCCTGACACAAAAAAGCAGACAGATGTTTCACAGTCAAAAAAGTTTTTTATTTTTTAAATGTACACTTACACTACTATTAAACAAGATATGAGTGGTGGCACTGGGCAAGTGGGCACAGTATAAGCTGTGAGCCTGACACTAAAAAGCAGACTGATGTTTCACAGTCCAAAAAGTTTTTTTTTTAAATGTATACTTACACTACTATTAAACAAGATATGAGTGGTGGCACTGGGCAAGTGGGCACAGTATATGCTGTGAGACTGACTCAAAAAAGCAGACTGAAGATTCACAGTCCAAAAAGTTTTTTTTTTTTTTAAATGTACACTTACACTACTATTAAACAAGATATGAGTGGTGGCACTGGGCAAGTGGTCACAGTATACGCTGTGAGCCTGACACAAAAAAGCAGACTGATGTTTCACAGTCAAAAAAGTTTGTTTTTTTTAATATACACTTACACTACTATTAAACAAGATATGAGTGGTGGCACTGGGCAAGTGGTCACAGTATACGCTGTGAGCCTGACACAAAAAAGCAGACTGATGTTTCACAGTCCAAAAAGTTTTTTTTTTTAAATGTATACTTACACTACTGTTAAACAAGATATGAGCGGTGGCACTGGGCAAGTGGGCACAGTATACGCTGTGAGCCTGACACAAAAAAGCAGACTGATGTTTCACAGTCGAAAAAGTTTTTTTTTTTTTAAATGTACACTTACACTACTGTTAAACAAGATATGAGCGGTGGCACTGGGCAAGTGGGCACAGTATACGATGTGAGTTTGACACAAAAAAGCAGACTGATGTTTAACAGTCCAAAAAGTTTTTTTTTTTTTAAATGTACACTTACACTACTGTTAAACAAGATATGAGTGGTGGCACTGGGCAAGTGGGCACAGTATACGCTGTGAGCCTGACACAAAAAAGCAGACTGATGTTTCACAGTCAAAAAAGTTTTTTTTTTTAAATGTACACTTACACTACTATTATACAAGACATGAGTGATGGCACTGGGCAAGTGGGCACAGTATACGCTGTGAGCCTGACACAAAAAAGCAGACTGATGTTTCACAGTCCAAAAAGTTTTTTTTTTTTTAAATGTACACTTATACTACTATTAAACAAGATATGAGTGGTGGCACTGGGCAAGTGGGCACAGTATACGCTGTGAGCCTGACCCAAAAAAGCAGACTGATGTTTAACAGTCCAAAAAGTTTTTTTTTTAAATGTACACTTACACTACTATTAAACAAGATATGAGTGGTGGCACTGGGCAAGTGGGCACAGTATACGCTGTGAGCCTGACATAAAAAAGCAGACTGATGTTTCACAGTCAAAAAAGTTTTTTTTTTTTAAATGTACACTTACACTACTTTTAAACAAGATATGAGTGGTGGCACTGGGCAAGTGGGCACAATATACTCTGTGAGTCTGACACAAAAAAGCAGACTGATGTTTCACAGTCAAAAAAGTTTTTTCTTTTTAAATGTACACTTACACTACTATTAAACAAGATATGAGTGGTGGCACTGGGCAAGTGGGCACAGTATACGCTGTGAGCCTGACACAAAAAAGCAGACTGATGTTTCACAGTCCAAAAAGTTTTTTTTTTTTAAATGTACACTTACACCACTATTAAACAAGATATGAGTGGTGGCACTGGGCAAGTGGGCACAGTATACACTGTGAGCCTGACACAAAAAAGCAGACTGATGTTTCACAGTCAAAAAAGTTTTGTTTTTTTTAAATGCACACTTACACTACTATTAAACAAGATATGAGTGGTGGCACTGGGCAAGTGGGCACAGTATAAGCTGTGAGCCTGACACTAAAAAGCAGACTGATGTTTCACAGTCCAAAAAGTTTTTTTTTTTTTAAATGTATACTTACACTACTATTAAACAAGATATGAGTGGTGGCACTGGGCAAGTGGGCACAGTATACACTGTGAGCCTGACACAAAAAAGCAGACTGATGTTTAACAGTCCAAAAAGTTTTTTTTTTTAATATGTACACTTACACAACTATTAAACAAGATATGAGTGGTGGCACTGGGCAAGTGGGCACAGTATACGCTGTGAGACTGACACAAAAAAGCAGATTGATGTTTCACAGTCCAAAAAGTTTTTTTTTTTTTTAAATGTACACCTACACTACTATTAAACAAGATACGAGTGGTGGCACTGGGCAAGTGGGCACAGTATACGCTGTGAGCCTGACACAAAAAAGCAGACTGATGTTTCACAGTCCAAAAAGTTTTTTTTTTTAAATGTACACTTACACTACTATTAAACAAGATATGAGTGGTGGCACTGGGCAAGTGGGCACAGTATATGCTGTGAGACTGACTCAAAAAAGCAGACTGAAGATTCACAGTCCAAAAAGTTTTTTTTTTTTTAAATGTACACTTACACTACTATTAAACAAGATATGAGTGGTGGCACTGGGCAAGTGGGCACAGTATACGCTGTGAGCCTGACACAAAAAAGCAGACTGATGTTTCACAGTCAAAAAAGTTTTTTTTTTTTAATATACACTTACACTACTATTAAACAAGATATGAGTGGTGGCACTGGGCAAGTGGTCACAGTATACGCTGTGAGCCTGACAGAAAAAAGCAGACTGATGTTTCACAGTCCAAAAAGTTTTTTTTTTTAAATGTATACTTACACTACTATTAAACAAGATATGAGTGGTGGCACTGGGCAAGTGGGCATAGTATACACTGTGAGCCTGACACAAAAAAGCAGACTGATGTTTCACAGTCAAAAAAGTTTTTTTTTTTTAAATGTACACTTACACTACTATTAAACAAGATATGAGTGGTGGCACTGGGCAAGTGGGCACAGTATACGCTGTGAGCCTGACACAAAAAAGCAGACTGATGTTTAACAGTCCAAAAAGTTTTTTTTTTTTTAATATGTACACTTACACTACTATTAAACAAGATATGAGTGGTGGCACTGGGCAAGTGGGCACAGTATACGCTGTGAGACTGACACAAAAAAGCAGACTGATGTTTCACAGTCCAAAAAGTTTTTTTTTTTAAAATGTACACTTACACTACTATTAAACAAGATATGAGTGGTGGCACTGGGCAAGTGGGCACAGTATACACTGTGAGCCTGACACAAAAAAGCAGACTGATGTTTCACAGTCCAAAAAGTTTTTTTTTTTTTAAATGTACACTTACACTACTATTAAACAAGATATGAGTGGTGGCACTGGGCAAGTGGGCACAGTATACGCTGTGAGCCTGACACAAAAAAGCAGACTGATGTTTCACAGTCAAAAAAGTTTTTTTTTTAATATACACTTACACTACTATTAAACAAGATATGAGTGGTGGCACTGGGCAAGTGGTCACAGTATACGCTGTGAGACTGACACAAAAAAGCAGACTGATGTTTCACAGTCCAAAAAGTTTTTTTTTTTAAATGTATACTTACACTACTATTAAACAAGATATGAGTGGTGGCACTGGGCAAGTGGTCACAGTATACACTGTGAGCCTGACACAAAAAAGCAGACTGATGTTTCACAGTCAAAAAAGTTTTTTTTTTAAAAATGTACACTTACACTACTATTAAACAAGATATGAGTGGTGGCACTGGGCAAGTGGGCACAGTATACGCTGTGAGCCTGACACAAAAAAGCAGACTGAAGATTCACAGTCCAAAAAGTTTTTTTTTAAATGTACACTTACACTACTATTAAACAAGATATGAGTGGTGGCACTGGGCAAGTGGGCACAGTATACGCTGTGAGCCTGACACAAAAAAGCAGACTGATGTTTCACAGTCAAAAATGTTTTTATTTTTTTTTAATGTACACTTACACTACTATTAAACAAGATATGAGTGGTGGCACTGGGCAAGTGGGCACAGTATACGCTGTGAGCCTGACACAAAAAAGCAGACTGATGTTTCACAGTCAAAAAAGTTTTGTTTTTTTTAAATGCACACTTACACTACTATTAAACAAGATATGAGTGGTGGCACTGGGCAAGTGGGCACAGTATACGCTGTGAGCCTGACACAAAAAAGCAGACTGATGTTTCACAGTCAAAAAAGTTTTTTTTTTTTTAAATGTACACTTACACTACTATTAAACAAGATATGAGTGGTGGCACTGGGCAAGTGGGCACAGTATACGCTGTGAGCCTGACACAAAAAAGAAGACTGATGTTTCACAGTCAAAAAGTTTTTTTATTTTTTTAAATGTACACTTACACTACTATTAAACAAGATATGAGTGGTGGCACTGGGCAAGTGGGCACAGTATACGCTGTGAGCCTGACACAAAAAAGCAGACTGATGTTTCACAGTCAAAAAGTTTTTTTTTTTTTTAAATGTACACTTACACTACTATTAAACAAGATATGAGTGGTGGCACTGGGCAAGTGGGCACAATATACGCTGTGAGCCTGACACAAAAAAGCAGACTGATGTTTCACAGTCAAAAAAGTTTTTTTTTTTTTAAATGTACACTTACACTACTTTTAAACAAGATATGAGTGGTGGCACTGGGCAAGTGGGCACAATATACGCTGTGAGTCTGACACAAAAAAGAAGACTGATGTTTCACAGTCAAAAAAGTTTTTTTTTTTTTAAATGTACACTTACACTACTATTAAACAAGATATGAGTGGTGACACTGGGCAAGTGGGCACAGTATACGCTGTGAGCCTGACACAAAAAAGCAGACTGATGTTTAACAGTCCAAAAAGTTTTTTTTTTTTTTTAATATGTACACTTACACTACTATTAAACAAGATATGAGTGGTGGCACTGGGCAAGTGGGCACAGTATACGCTGTGAGACTGACACAAAAAAGCAGACTGATGTTTCACAGTCCAAAAAGTTTTTTTTTTTTAAATGTACACTTACACCACTATTAAACAAGATATGAGTGGTGGCACTGGGCAAGTGGGCACAGTATACACTGTGAGGCTGACACAAAAAAGCAGACTGATGTTTCACAGTCAAAAAAGTTTTTTTTTTTTTAAATGTACACTTACACTACTATTAAACAAGATATGAGTGGTGGCACTGGGCAAGTGGGCACAGTATACGCTGTGAGCCTGACACAAAAAAGCAGACTGATGTTTCACAGTCAAAAAAGTTTTTTTATTTTTTAAATGTACACTTACACTACTATTAAACAAGATATGAGTGGTGGCACTGGGCAAGTGGGCACAGTATAAGCTGTGAGCCTGACACTAAAAAGCAGACTGATGTTTCACAGTCCAAAAAGTTTTTTTTTTTTAAATGTATACTTACACTACTATTAAACAAGATATGAGTGGTGGCACTGGGCAAGTGGGCACAGTATACACTGTGAGCCTGACACAAAAAAGCAGACTGATGTTTAACAGTCCAAAAAGTTTTTTTTTTTTAATATGTACACTTACACTACTATTAAACAAGATATGAGTGGTTGCACTGGGCAAGTGGGCACAGTATACGCTGTGAGACTGACACAAAAAAGCAGATTGATGTTTCACAGTCCAAAAAGTTTTTTTGTTTTTTTTAAATGTACACCTACACTACTATTAAACAAGATACGAGTGGTGGCACTGGGCAAGTGGGCACAGTATACGCTGTGAGCCTGACACAAAAAAGCAGACTGATGTTTCACAGTCCAAAAAGTTTTTTTTTTTAAATGTACACTTACACTACTATTAAACAAGATATGAGTGGTGGCACTGGGCAAGTGGGCACAGTATATGCTGTGAGACTGACTCAAAAAAGCAGACTATAGATTCACAGTCCAAAAAGTTTTTTTTTTTTAAATGTACACTTACACTACTATTAAACAAGATATGAGTGGTGGCACTGGGCAAGTGGGCACAGTATACGCTGTGAGCCTGACACAAAAAAGCAGACTGATGTTTCACAGTCCAAAAAGTTTTTTTTTTTTAATATACACTTACACTACTATTAAACAAGATATGAGTGGTGGCACTGGGCAAGTGGTCACAGTATACGCTGTGAGCCTGACACAAATAAGCAGACTGATGTATCACAGTCCAAAAAGTTTTTTTTTTTAAATGTACACTTACACTACTATTAAACAAGATATGAGTGGTGGCACTGGGCAAGTGGGCACAGTATACGCTGTGAGCCTGACACAAAAAAGCAGACTGATGTTTAACAGTCCAAAAGTTTTTTTTTTTTTTTAATATGTACACTTACACTACTATTAAACAAGATATGAGTGGTGGCACTGGGCAAGTGGGCACAGTATACGCTGTGAGACTGACACAAAAAAGCAGACTGATGTTTCACAGTCCAAAAAGTTTTTTTTTTTTTAAATGTACACTTACACTACTATTAAACAAGATATGAGTGGTGGCACTGGGCAAGTGGGCACAGTATACACTGTGAGCCTGACACAAAAAAGCAGACTGATGTTTCACAGTCCAAAAAGTTTTTTTTTTTTAATATACACTTACACTACTATTAAACAAGATATGAGTGGTGGCACTGGGCAAGTGGTCACAGTATACGCTGTGAGCCTGACACAAAAAAGCAGACTGATGTTTCACAGTCCAAAAAGTTTTTTTTTTTAAATGTATACTTACACTACTATTAAACAAGATATGAGTGGTGGCACTGGGCAAGTGGGCACAGTATACACTGTGAGCCTGACACAAAAAAGCAGACTGATGTTTCACAGTCAAAAAAGTTTTTTTTTTTAAATGTACACTTACACTACTATTAAACAAGATATGAGTGGTGGCACTGGGCAAGTGGGCACAGTATACGCTGTGAGCCTGACACAAAAAAGCAGACTGATGTTTCACAGTCAAAAATTTTTTTATTTTTTTTAATGTACACTTACACTACTATTAAACAAGATATGAGTGGTGGCACTGGGCAAGTGGGCACAGTATACGCTGTGAGCCTGACACAAAAAAGCAGACTGATGTTTCACAGTCAAAAAAGTTTTTTTTTTTTAAATGTACACTTACACTACTATTAAACAAGATATGAGTGGTGGCACTGGGCAAGTGGGCACAGTATACGCTGTGAGCCTGACACAAAAAAGCAGACTGATGTTTAACAGTCCAAAAAGTTTTTTTTTTTTTTAATATGTAAACTTACACTACTATTAAACAAGATATGAGTGGTGGCACTGGGCAAGTGGGCACAGTATACGCTGTGAGACTGACACAAAAAAGCAGACTGATGTTTCACAGTCCAAAAAGTTTTTTTTTTTAAAATGTACACTTACACTACTATTAAACAAGATATGAGTGGTGGTACTGGGCAAGTGGGCACAGTATACACTGTGAGCCTGACACAAAAAAGCAGACTGATGTTTCACAGTCCAAAAAGTTTTTTTTTTTTAAATGTACACTTACACTACTATTAAACAAGATATGAGTGGTGGCACTGGGCAAGTGGGCACAGTATACGCTGTGAGCCTGACACAAAAAAGCAGACTGATGTTTCACAGTCCAAAAAGTTTTTTTTTTTTAATATACACTTACACTACTATTAAACAAGATATGAGTGGTGGCACTGGGCAAGTGGGCACAGTATACACTGTGAGGCTGACACAAAAAAGCAGACTGATGTTTCACAGTCAAAAAAGTTTTTTTTTTTTTAAATGTACACTTACACTACTATTAAACAAGATATGAGTGGTGGCACTGGGCAAGTGGGCACAGTATACGCTGTGAGCCTGACACAAAAAAGCAGATTGATGTTTCACAGTCCAAAAAGTTTTTTTGTTTTTTTTAAATGTACACCTACACTACTATTAAACAAGATACGAGTGGTGGCACTGGGCAAGTGGGCACAGTATACGCTGTGAGCCTGACACAAAAAAGCAGACTGATGTTTCACAGTCCAAAAAGTTTTTTTTTTTAAATGTACACTTACACTACTATTAAACAAGATATGAGTGGTGGCACTGGGCAAGTGGGCACAGTATATGCTGTGAGACTGACTCAAAAAAGCAGACTATAGATTCACAGTCCAAAAAGTTTTTTTTTTTTTAAATGTACACTTACACTACTATTAAACAAGATATGAGTGGTGGCACTGGGCAAGTGGGCACAGTATACGCTGTGAGCCTGACACAAAAAAGCAGACTGATGTTTCACAGTCCAAAAAGTTTTTTTTTTTAATATACACTTACACTACTATTAAACAAGATATGAGTGGTGGCACTGGGCAAGTGGTCACAGTATACGCTGTGAGCCTGACACAAATAAGCAGACTGATGTATCACAGTCCAAAAAGTTTTTTTTTTTTAAATGTATACTTACACTACTATTAAACAAGATATGAGTGGTGGCACTGGGCAAGTGGGCACAGTATACACTGTGAGCCTGACACAAAAAAGCAGACTGATGTTTCACAGTCAAAAAAGTTTTTTTTTTTTAAATGTACACTTACACTACTATTAAACAAGATATGAGTGGTGGCACTGGGCAAGTGGGCACAGTATACGCTGTGAGCCTGACACAAAAAAGCAGACTGATGTTTCACAGTCAAAATTTTTTTTATTTTTTTTTAATGTACACTTACACTACTATTAAACAAGATATGAGTGGTGGCACTGGGCAAGTGGGCACAGTATACGCTGTGAGCCTGACACAAAAAAGCAGACTGATGTTTCACAGTCAAAAAAGTTTTTTTTTTTTAAATGTACACTTACACTACTATTAAACAAGATATGAGTGGTGGCACTGGGCAAGTGGGCACAGTATACGCTGTGAGCCTGACACAAAAAAGCAGACTGATGTTTAACAGTCCAAAAGTTTTTTTTTTTTTTTAATATGTACACTTACACTACTATTAAACAAGATATGAGTGGTGGCACTGGGCAAGTGGGCACAGTATACGCTGTGAGACTGACACAAAAAAGCAGACTGATGTTTCACAGTCCAAAAAGTTTTTTTTTTTTTAAATGTACACTTACACTACTATTAAACAAGATATGAGTGGTGGCACTGGGCAAGTGGGCACAGTATACACTGTGAGCCTGACACAAAAAAGCAGACTGATGTTTCACAGTCCAAAAAGTTTTTTTTTTTTAATATACACTTACACTACTATTAAACAAGATATGAGTGGTGGCACTGGGCAAGTGGTCACAGTATACGCTGTGAGCCTGACACAAAAAAGCAGACTGATGTTTCACAGTCCAAAAAGTTTTTTTTTTTTAAATGTATACTTACACTACTATTAAACAAGATATGAGTGGTGGCACTGGGCAAGTGGGCACAGTATACACTGTGAGCCTGACACAAAAAAGCAGACTGATGTTTCACAGTCAAAAAAGTTTTTTTTTTTAAATGTAGACTTACACTACTATTAAACAAGATATGAGTGGTGGCACTGGGCAAGTGGGCACAGTATACGCTGTGAGCCTGACACAAAAAAGCAGACTGATGTTTCACAGTCAAAAATTTTTTTATTTTTTTTAATGTACACTTACACTACTATTAAACAAGATATGAGTGGTGGCACTGGGCAAGTGGGCACAGTATACGCTGTGAGCCTGACACAAAAAAGCAGACTGATGTTTCACAGTCAAAAAAGTTTTTTTTTTTTAAATGTACACTTACACTACTATTAAACAAGATATGAGTGGTGGCACTGGGCAAGTGGGCACAGTATACGCTGTGAGCCTGACACAAAAAAGCAGACTGAGGTTTCACAGTCCAAAAAGTTTTTTTTTTTTTTAATATGTAAACTTACACTACTATTAAACAAGATATGAGTGGTGGCACTGGGCAAGTGGGCACAGTATACGCTGTGAGACTGACACAAAAAAGCAGACTGATGTTTCACAGTCCAAAAAGTTTTTTTTTTTTAAAATGTACACTTACACTACTATTAAACAAGATATGAGTGGTGGTACTGGGCAAGTGGGCACAGTATACACTGTGAGCCTGACACAAAAAAGCAGACTGATGTTTCACAGTCCAAAAAGTTTTTTTTTTTTAAATGTACACTTACACTACTATTAAACAAGATATGAGTGGTGGCACTGGGCAAGTGGGCACAGTATACGCTGTGAGCCTGACACAAAAAAGCAGACTGATGTTTCACAGTCCAAAAAGTTTTTTTTTTTTAATATACACTTACACTACTATTAAACAAGATATGAGTGGTGGCACTGGGCAAGTGGTCACAGTATACGCTGTGAGCCTGACACAAAAAAGCAGACTGATGTTTCACAGTCCAAAAAGTTTTTTTTTTTAAATGTATACTTACACTACTATTAAACAAGATATGAGTGGTGGCACTGGGCAAGTGGGCACAGTATACGCTGTGAGCCTGACACAAAAAAGCAGACTGATGTTTCACAGTCAAAAAAGTTTTTTTTTTTTAAATGTACACTTACACTACTATTAAACAAGATATGAGTGGTGGCACTGGGCAAGTGGGCACAGTATACGCTGTGAGCCTGACACAAAAAAGCAGACTGATGTTTCACAGTCAAAAAGTTTTTTTATTTTTTAAATGTACACTTACACTACTATTAAACAAGATATGAGTGGTGGCACTGGGCAAGTGGGCACAGTATAAGCTGTGAGCCTGACACTAAAAAGCAGACTGATGTTTCACAGTCCAAAAAGTTTTTTTTTTTTAAATGTATACTTACACTACTATTAAACAAGATATGAGTGGTGGCACTGGGCAAGTGGGCACAGTATACACTGTGAGCCTGACACAAAAAAGCAGACTGATGTTTAACAGTCCAAAAAGTTTTTTTTTTTTAATATGTACACTTACACTACTATTAAACAAGATATGAGTGGTGGCACTGGGCAAGTGGGCACAGTATACGCTGTGAGACTGACACAAAAAAGCAGATTGATGTTTCACAGTCCAAAAAGTTTTTTTTTTTTTTAAATGTACACCTACACTACTATTAAACAAGATACGAGTGGTGGCACTGGGCAAGTGGGCACAGTATACGCTGTGAGCCTGACACAAAAAAGCAGACTGATGTTTCACAGTCCAAAAAGTTTTTTTTTTTTAAATGTACACTTACACTACTATTAAACAAGATATGAGTGGTGGCACTGGGCAAGTGGGCACAGTATACGCTGTGAGCCTGACACAAAAAAGCAGACTGATGTTTCACAGTCCAAAAAGTTTTTTTTTTTTAATATACACTTACACTACTATTAAACAAGATATGAGTGGTGGCACTGGGCAAGTGGTCACAGTATACGCTGTGAGCCTGACACAAAAAAGCAGACTGATGTATCACAGTCCAAAAAGTTTTTTTTTTTTAAATGTATACTTACACTACTATTAAACAAGATATGAGTGGTGGCACTGGGCAAGTGGGCACAGTATACACTGTGAGCCTGACACAAAAAAGCAGACTGATGTTTCACAGTCAAAAAAGTTTTTTTTTTTTAAATGTACACTTACACTACTATTAAACAAGATATGAGTGGTGGCACTGGGCAAGTGGGCACAGTATACGCTGTGAGCCTGACACAAAAAAGCAGACTGATGTTTCACAGTCAAATTTTTTTTTATTTTTTTTTAATGTACACTTACACTACTATTAAACAAGATATGAGTGGTGGCACTGGGCAAGTGGGCACAGTATACGCTGTGAGCCTGACACAAAAAAGCAGACTGATGTTTCACAGTCAAAAAAGTTTTTTTTTTTTTAAATGTACACTTACACTACTATTAAACAAGATATGAGTGGTGGCACTGGGCAAGTGGGCACAGTGTACGCTGTGAGCCTGACACAAAAAAGCAGACTGATGTTTAACAGTCCAAAAGTTTTTTTTTTTTTTAATATGTACACTTACACTACTATTAAACAAGATATGAGTGGTGGCACTGGGCAAGTGGGCACAGTATACGCTGTGAGACTGACACAAAAAAGCAGACTGATGTTTCACAGTCCAAAAAGTTTTTTTTTTTTAAATGTACACTTACACTACTATTAAACAAGATATGAGTGGTGGCACTGGGCAAGTGGGCACAGTATACACTGTGAGCCTGACACAAAAAAGCAGACTGATGTTTCACAGTCCAAAAAGTTTTTTTTTTTTAATATACACTTACACTACTATTAAACAAGATATGAGTGGTGGCACTGGGCAAGTGGTCACAGTATACGCTGTGAGCCTGACACAAAAAAGCAGACTGATGTTTCACAGTCCAAAAAGTTTTTTTTTTTTTAAATGTATACTTACACTACTATTAAACAAGATATGAGTGGTGGCACTGGGCAAGTGGGCACAGTATACACTGTGAGCCTGACACAAAAAAGCAGACTGATGTTTCACAGTCAAAAAAGTTTTTTTTTTTTAAATGTACACTTACACTACTATTAAACAAGATATGAGTGGTGGCACTGGGCAAGTGGGCACAGTATACGCTGTGAGCCTGACACAAAAAAGCAGACTGATGTTTCACAGTCCAAAATTTTTTTTATTTTTTTTAATGTACACTTACACTACTATTAAACAAGATATGAGTGGTGGCACTGGGCAAGTGGGCACAGTATACGCTGTGAGCCTGACACAAAAAAGCAGACTGATGTTTCACAGTCAAAAAGTTTTTTTTTTTTAAATGTACACTTACACTACTATTAAACAAGATATGAGTGGTGGCACTGGGCAAGTGGGCACAGTATACGCTGTGAGCCTGACACAAAAAAGCAGACTGATGTTTCACAGTCCAAAAAGTTTTTTTTTTTTAATATACACTTACACTACTATTAAACAAGATATGAGTGGTGGCACTGGGCAAGTGGTCACAGTATACGCTGTGAGCCTGACACAAAAAAGCAGACTGATGTTTCACAGTCCAAAAAGTTTTTTTTTTTAAATGTATACTTACACTACTATTAAACAAGATATGAGTGGTGGCACTGGGCAAGTGGGCACAGTATACACTGTGAGCCTGACACAAAAAAGCAGACTGATGTTTCACAGTCAAAAAAGTTTTTTTTTTTTAAATGTACACTTACACTACTATTAAACAAGATATGAGTGGTGGCACTGGGCAAGTGGGCACAGTATACGCTGTGAGCCTGACACAAAAAAGCAGACTGATGTTTCACAGTCAAAATTTTTTTTATTTTTTTTCAATGTACACTTACACTACTATTAAACAAGATATGAGTGGTGGCACTGGGCAAGTGGGCACAGTATACGCTGTGAGCCTGACACAAAAAAGCAGACTGATGTTTCACAGTCAAAAAAGTTTTTTTTTTTTAAATGTACACTTACACTACTATTAAACAAGATATGAGTGGTGGCACTGGGCAAGTGGGCACAGTATACGCTGTGAGCCTGACACAAAAAAGCAGACTGATGTTTAACAGTCCAAAAAGTTTTTTTTTTTTTTATATGTACACTTACACTACTATTAAACAAGATATGAGTGGTGGCACTGGGCAAGTGGGCACAGTATACGCTGTGAGACTGACACAAAAAAGCAGACTGATGTTTCACAGTCCAAAAAGTTTTTTTTTTTTAAATGTACACTTACACTACTATTAAACAAGATATGAGTGGTGGCACTGGGCAAGTGGGCACAGTATACGCTGTGAGCCTGACACAAAAAAGCAGACTGATGTTTCACAGTCCAAAAAGTTTTTTTTTTTTAAATGTACACTTACACTACTATTAAACAAGATATGAGTGGTGGCACTGGGCAAGTGGGCACAGTATACACTGTGAGCCTGACACAAAAAAGCAGACTGATGTTTCACAGTCCAAAAAGTTTTTTTTTTTTTAATATACACTTACACTACTATTAAACAAGATATGAGTGGTGGCACTGGGCAAGTGGTCACAGTATACGCTGTGAGCCTGACACAAAAAAGCAGACTGATGTTTCACAGTCCAAAAAGTTTTTTTTTTTTAAATGTATACTTACACTACTATTAAACAAGATATGAGTGGTGGCACTGGGCAAGTGGGCACAGTATACACTGTGAGCCTGACACAAAAAAGCAGACTGATGTTTCACAGTCAAAAAAGTTTTTTTTTTTTAAATGTACACTTACACTACTATTAAACAAGATATGAGTGGTGGCACTGGGCAAGTGGGCACAGTATACGCTGTGAGCCTGACACAAAAAAGCAGACTGATGTTTCACAGTCAAAAAGTTTTTTTTTTTTTTTAATGTACACTTACACTACTATTAAACAAGATATGAGTGGTGGCACTGGGCAAGTGGGCACAGTATACGCTGTGAGCCTGACACAAAAAAGCAGACTGATGTTTCACAGTCCAAAAAGTTTTTTTTTTTTTAAATGTACACTTACACTACTATTAAACAAGATATGAGTGGTGGCACTGGGCAAGTGGGCACAGTATACGCTGTGAGCCTGACACAAAAAAGCAGACTGATGTTTCACAGTCCAAAAAGTTTTTTTTTTTTTAAATGTACACTTACACTACTATTAAACAAGATATGAGTGGTGGCACTGGGCAAGTGGGCACAGTATACGCTGTGAGCCTGACACAAAAAAGCAGACTGATGTTTCACAGTCCAAAAAGTTTTTTTTTTTTAAATGTACACTTACACTACTATTAAACAAGATATGAGTGGTGGCACTGGGCAAGTGGGCACAGTATACACTGTGAGCCTGACACAAAAAAGCAGACTGATGTTTCACAGTCAAAAAAGTTTTTTTTTTTTAAATGTACACTTACACTACTATTAAACAAGATATGAGTGGTGGCACTGGGCAAGTGGGCACAGTATACACTGTGAGCCTGACACAAAAAAGCAGACTGATGTTTCACAGTCAAAAAAGTTTTTTTTTTTTAAATGTACACTTACACTACTATTAAACAAGATATGAGTGGTGGCACTGGGCAAGTGGGCACAGTATAAGCTGTGAGCCTGACACTAAAAAGCAGACTGATGTTTCACAGTCCAAAAAGTTTTTTTTTTTTAAATGTACACTTACACTACTATTAAACAAGATATGAGTGGTGGCACTGGGCAAGTGGGCACAGTATACGCTGTGAGCCTGACACAAAAAAGCAGACTGATGTTTCACAGTCCAAAAAGTTTTTTTTTTTTTAAATGTACACTTACACTACTATTAAACAAGATATGAGTGGTGGCACTGGGCAAGTGGGCACAGTATACGCTGTGTGCCTGACACAAAAAAGCAGACTGATGTTTCACAGTCCAAAAAGTTTTTTTTTTTTTTAAATGTACACTTACACTACTATTAAACAAGATATGAGTGGTGGCACTGGGCAAGTGGGCACAGTATACGCTGTGAGCCTGACACAAAAAAGCAGACTGATGTTTCACAGTCCAAAAAGTTTTTTTTTTTTTAAATGTACACTTACACTACTATTAAACAAGATATGAGTGGTGGCACTGGGCAAGTGGGCACAGTATACGCTGTGAGACTGACACAAAAAAGCAGACTGATGTTTCACAGTCCAAAAAGTTTTTTTTTTTTTAAATGTACACTTACACTACTATTAAACAAGATATGAGTGGTGGCACTGGGCAAGTGGGCACAGTATACGCTGTGAGCCTGACACAAAAAAGCAGACTGATGTTTCACAGTCCAAAAAGTTTTTTTTTTTTAATATACACTTACACTACTATTAAACAAGATATGAGTGGTGGCACTGGGCAAGTGGGCACAGTATACGCTGTGAGCCTGACACAAAAAAGCAGACTGATGTTTCACAGTCCAAAAAGTTTTTTTTTTTTAAATGTACACTTACACTACTATTAAACAAGATATGAGTGGTGGCACTGGGCAAGTGGGCACAGTATACACTGTGAGCCTGACACAAAAAAGCAGACTGATGTTTCACAGTCAAAAAAGTTTTTTTTTTTTAAATGTACACTTACACTACTATTAAACAAGATATGAGTGGTGGCACTGGGCAAGTGGGCACAGTATACGCTGTGAGCCTGACACAAAAAAGCAGACTGATGTTTCACAGTCAAAAAGTTTTTTTTTTTTTTAATGTACACTTACACTACTATTAAACAAGATATGAGTGGTGGCACTGGGCAAGTGGGCACAGTATACGCTGTGAGCCTGACACAAAAAAGCAGACTGATGTTTCACAGTCAAAAAAGTTTTTTTTTTTTTAAATGTACACTTACACTACTATTAAACAAGATATGAGTGGTGGCACTGGGCAAGTGGGCACAGTATACGCTGTGAGCCTGACACAAAAAAGCAGACTGATGTTTAACAGTCCAAAAAGTTTTTTTTTTTTTTAATATGTACACTTACACTACTATTAAACAAGATATGAGTGGTGGCACTGGGCAAGTGGGCACAGTATACGCTGTGAGACTGACACAAAAAAGCAGACTGATGTTTCACAGTCCAAAAAGTTTTTTTTTTTTAAATGTAAACTTACACTACTATTAAACAAGATATGAGTGGTGGCACTGGGCAAGTGGGCACAGTATACACTGTGAGCCTGACACAAAAAAGCAGACTGATGTTTCACAGTCCAAAAAGTTTTTTTTTTTTAAATGTACACTTACACTACTATTAAACAAGATATGAGTGGTGGCACTGGGCAAGTGGGCACAGTATACGCTGTGAGCCTGACACAAAAAAGCAGACTGATGTTTCACAGTCCAAAAAGTTTTTTTTTTTTAAATGTACACTTACACTACTATTAAACAAGATATGAGTGGTGGCACTGGGCAAGTGGGCACAGTATACACTGTGAGCCTGACACAAAAAAGCAGACTGATGTTTCACAGTCAAAAAGTTTTTTTTTTTTTAAATGTACACTTACACTACTATTAAACAAGATATGCGTGGTGGCACTGGGCAAGTGGGCACAGTATACGCTGTGAGCCTGACACAAAAAAGCAGACTGATGTTTCACAGTCAAAAAAGTTTTTTTTTTTTAAATGTACACTTACACTACTATTAAACAAGATATGAGTGGTGGCACTGGGCAAGTGGGCACAGTATACGCTGTGAGCCTGACACAAAAAAGCAGACTGATGTTTCACAGTCCAAAAAGTTTTTTTTTTTTTTAAATGTACACTTACACTACTATTAAACAAGATATGAGTGGTGGCACTGGGCAAGTGGGCACAGTATACGCTGTGAGCCTGACACAAAAAAGCAGACTGATGTTTCACAGTCCAAAAAGTTTTTTTTTTTTAAATGTACACTTACACTACTATTAAACAAGATATGAGTGGTGGCACTGGGCAAGTGGGCACAGTATACGCTGTGAGCCTGACACAAAAAAGCAGACTGATGTTTCACAGTCCAAAAAGTTTTTTTTTTTTTAAATGTACACTTACACTACTATTAAACAAGATATGAGTGGTGGCACTGGGCAAGTGGGCACAGTATACGCTGTGAGCCTGACACAAAAAAGCAGACTGATGTTTCACAGTCCAAAAAGTTTTTTTTTTTTAAATGTACACTTACACTACTATTAAACAAGATATGAGTGGTGGCACTGGGCAAGTGGGCACAGTATACACTGTGAGCCTGACACAAAAAAGCAGACTGATGTTTCACAGTCCAAAAAGTTTTTTTTTTTTAAATGTACACTTACACTACTATTAAACAAGATATGAGTGGTGGCACTGGGCAAGTGGGCACAGTATACGCTGTGAGCCTGACACAAAAAAGCAGACTGATGTTTCACAGTCAAAATTTTTTTTATTTTTTTTAATGTACACTTACACTACTATTAAACAAGATATGAGTGGTGGCACTGGGCAAGTGGGCACAGTATACGCTGTGAGCCTGACACAAAAAAGCAGACTGATGTTTCACAGTCAAAAAGTTTTTTTTTTTTAAATGTACACTTACACTACTATTAAACAAGATATGAGTGGTGGCACTGGGCAAGTGGGCACAGTATACACTGTGAGCCTGACACAAAAAAGCAGACTGATGTTTCACAGTCCAAAAAGTTTTTTTTTTTTTTAAATGTACACTTACACTACTATTAAACAAGATATGAGTGGTGGCACTGGGCAAGTGGGCACAGTATACGCTGTGAGACTGACACAAAAAAGCAGACTGATGTTTCACAGTCCAAAAAGTTTTTTTTTTTTAAATGTACACTTACACTACTATTAAACAAGATATGAGTGGTGGCACTGGGCAAGTGGGCACAGTATACGCTGTGAGCCTGACACAAAAAAGCAGACTGATGTTTCACAGTCCAAAAAGTTTTTTTTTTTTAAATGTACACTTACACTACTATTAAACAAGATATGAGTGGTGGCACTGGGCAAGTGGGCACAGTATACGCTGTGAGCCTGACACAAAAAAGCAGACTGATGTTTCACAGTCCAAAAAGTTTTTTTTTTTAAATGTATACTTACACTACTATTAAACAAGATATGAGTGGTGGCACTGGGCAAGTGGGCACAGTATACACTGTGAGCCTGACACAAAAAAGCAGACTGATGTTTCACAGTCAAAAAAGTTTTTTTTTTTTAAATGTACACTTACACTACTATTAAACAAGATATGAGTGGTGGCACTGGGCAAGTGGGCACAGTATACGCTGTGAGCCTGACACAAAAAAGCAGACTGATGTTTCACAGTCAAAAAATTTTTTTTTTTTTTAATGTACACTTACACTACTATTAAACAAGATATGAGTGGTGGCACTGGGCAAGTGGGCACAGTATACGCTGTGAGCCTGACACAAAAAAGCAGACTGATGTTTCACAGTCCAAAAAGTTTTTTTTTTTTTAAATGTACACTTACACTACTATTAAACAAGATATGAGTGGTGGCACTGGGCAAGTGGGCACAGTATACGCTGTGAGCCTGACACAAAAAAGCAGACTGATGTTTCACAGTCCAAAAAGTTTTTTTTTTTTTAAATGTACACTTACACTACTATTAAACAAGATATGAGTGGTGGCACTGGGCAAGTGGGCACAGTATACGCTGTGAGCCTGACACAAAAAAGCAGACTGATGTTTCACAGTCCAAAAAGTTTTTTTTTTTTAAATGTACACTTACACTACTATTAAACAAGATATGAGTGGTGGCACTGGGCAAGTGGGCACAGTATACGCTGTGAGCCTGACACAAAAAAGCAGACTGATGTTTCACAGTCCAAAAAGTTTTTTTTTTTTAAATGTACACTTACACTACTATTAAACAAGATATGAGTGGTGGCACTGGGCAAGTGGGCACAGTATACACTGTGAGCCTGACACAAAAAAGCAGACTGATGTTTCACAGTCCAAAAAGTTTTTTTTTTTTAAATGTACACTTACACTACTATTAAACAAGATATGAGTGGTGGCACTGGGCAAGTGGGCACAGTATACGCTGTGAGCCTGACACAAAAAAGCAGACTGATGTTTCACAGTCCAAAAAGTTTTTTTTTTTTAAATGTACACTTACACTACTATTAAACAAGATATGAGTGGTGGCACTGGGCAAGTGGGCACAGTATACGCTGTGAGCCTGACACAAAAAAGCAGACTGATGTTTCACAGTCCAAAAAGTTTTTTTTTTTTAAATTTACACTTACACTACTATTAAACAAGATATGAGTGGTGGCACTGGGCAAGTGGGCACAGTATACGCTGTGAGCCTGACACAAAAAAGCAGACTGATGTTTCACAGTCAAAAAGTTTTTTTTTTTTTTAAATGTACACTTACACTACTATTAAACAAGATATGAGTGGTGCCACTGGGCAAGTGGGCACAGTATACGCTGTGAGCCTGACAAAAAAAAGCAGACTGATGTTTCACAGTCCAAAAAGTTTTTTTTTTTTAAATGTACACTTACACTACTATTAAACAAGATATGAGTGGTGGCACTGGGCAAGTGGGCACAGTATACGCTGTGAGCCTGACACAAAAAAGCAGACTGATGTTTCACAGTCCAAAAAGTTTTTTTTTTTTTAAATGTACACTTACACTACTATTAAACAAGATATGAGTGGTGGCACTGGGCAAGTGGGCACAGTATACGCTGTGAGCCTGACACAAAAAAGCAGACTGATGTTTCACAGTCCAAAAAGTTTTTTTTTTTTTAAATGTACACTTACACTACTATTAAACAAGATATGAGTGGTGGCACTGGGCAAGTGGGCACAGTATACGCTGTGAGCCTGACACAAAAAAGCAGACTGATGTTTCACAGTCCAAAAAGTTTTTTTTTTTTAAATGTACACTTACACTACTATTAAACAAGATATGAGTGGTGGCACTGGGCAAGTGGGCACAGTATACACTGTGAGCCTGACACAAAAAAGCAGACTGATGTTTCACAGTCCAAAAAGTTTTTTTTTTTTAATATACACTTACACTACTATTAAACAAGATATGAGTGGTGGCACTGGGCAAGTGGTCACAGTATACGCTGTGAGCCTGACACAAAAAAGCAGACTGATGTTTCACAGTCCAAAAAGTTTTTTTTTTTTAAATGTATACTTACACTACTATTAAACAAGATATGAGTGGTGGCACTGGGCAAGTGGGCACAGTATACACTGTGAGCCTGACACAAAAAAGCAGACTGATGTTTCACAGTCAAAAAAGTTTTTTTTTTTTAAATGTACACTTACACTACTATTAAACAAGATATGAGTGGTGGCACTGGGCAAGTGGGCACAGTATACGCTGTGAGCCTGACACAAAAAAGCAGACTGATGTTTCACAGTCAAAATTTTTTTTATTTTTTTTAATGTACACTTACACTACTATTAAACAAGATATGAGTGGTGGCACTGGGCAAGTGGGCACAGTATACGCTGTGAGCCTGACACAAAAAAGCAGACTGATGTTTCACAGTCAAAAAGTTTTTTTTTTTTTAAATGTACACTTACACTACTATTAAACAAGATATGAGTGGTGGCACTGGGCAAGTGGGCACAGTATACGCTGTGAGCCTGACACAAAAAAGCAGACTGATGTTTCACAGTCCAAAAGTTTTTTTTTTTTTTAATATGTACACTTACACTACTATTAAACAAGATATGAGTGGTGGCACTGGGCAAGTGGGCACAGTATACGCTGTGAGCCTGACACAAAAAAGCAGACTGATGTTTCACAGTCCAAAAAGTTTTTTTTTTTTAAATGTACACTTACACTACTATTAAACAAGATATGAGTGGTGGCACTGGGCAAGTGGGCACAGTATACACTGTGAGCCTGACACAAAAAAGCAGACTGATGTTTCACAGTCCAAAAAGTTTTTTTTTTTTAATATACACTTACACTACTATTAAACAAGATATGAGTGGTGGCACTGGGCAAGTGGTCACAGTATACGCTGTGAGCCTGACACAAAAAAGCAGACTGATGTTTCACAGTCCAAAAAGTTTTTTTTTTTTAAATGTACACTTACACTACTATTAAACAAGATATGAGTGGTGGCACTGGGCAAGTGGGCACAGTATACACTGTGAGCCTGACACAAAAAAGCAGACTGATGTTTCACAGTCAAAAAAGTTTTTTTTTTTTAAATGTACACTTACACTACTATTAAACAAGATATGAGTGGTGGCACTGGGCAAGTGGGCACAGTATACGCTGTGAGCCTGACACAAAAAAGCAGACTGATGTTTCACAGTCAAAATTTTTTTTTTTTTTTTAATGTACACTTACACTACTATTAAACAAGATATGAGTGGTGGCACTGGGCAAGTGGGCACAGTATACGCTGTGAGCCTGACACAAAAAAGCAGACTGATGTTTCACAGTCCAAAAAGTTTTTTTTTTTTTAAATGTACACTTACACTACTATTAAACAAGATATGAGTGGTGGCACTGGGCAAGTGGGCACAGTATACGCTGTGAGACTGACACAAAAAAGCAGACTGATGTTTCACAGTCCAAAAAGTTTTTTTTTTTTAAATGTACACTTACACTACTATTAAACAAGATATGAGTGGTGGCACTGGGCAAGTGGGCACAGTATACACTGTGAGCCTGACACAAAAAAGCAGACTGATGTTTCACAGTCCAAAAAGTTTTTTTTTTTTAAATGTACACTTACACTACTATTAAACAAGATATGAGTGGTGGCACTGGGCAAGTGGGCACAGTATACGCTGTGAGCCTGACACAAAAAAGCAGACTGATGTTTCACAGTCCAAAAAGTTTTTTTTTTTTAAATGTACACTTACACTACTATTAAACAAGATATGAGTGGTGGCACTGGGCAAGTGGGCACAGTATACGCTGTGAGCCTGACACAAAAAAGCAGACTGATGTTTCACAGTCCAAAAAGTTTTTTTTTTTTAAATGTACACTTACACTACTATTAAACAAGATATGAGTGGTGGCACTGGGCAAGTGGGCACAGTATACGCTGTGAGCCTGACACAAAAAAGCAGACTGATGTTTCACAGTCAAAAAGTTTTTTTTTTTTTAAATGTACACTTACACTACTATTAAACAAGATATGAGTGGTGGCACTGGGCAAGTGGGCACAGTATACGCTGTGAGCCTGACACAAAAAAGCAGACTGATGTTTCACAGTCAAAAAGTTTTTTTTTTTTTAAATGTACACTTACACTACTATTAAACAAGATATGAGTGGTGGCACTGGGCAAGTGGGCACAGTATACGCTGTGAGCCTGACACAAAAAAGCAGACTGATGTTTCACAGTCCAAAAAGTTTTTTTTTTTTTTAAATGTACAATTACACTACTATTAAACAAGATATGAGTGGTGGCACTGGGCAAGTGGGCACAGTATACGCTGTGAGCCTGACACAAAAAAGCAGACTGATGTTTCACAGTCCAAAAAGTTTTTTTTTTTTTAAATGTACACTTACACTACTATTAAACAAGATATGAGTGGTGGCACTGGGCAAGTGGGCACAGTATACGCTGTGAGCCTGACACAAAAAAGCAGACTGATGTTTCACAGTCCAAAAAGTTTTTTTTTTTTAAATGTACACTTACACTACTATTAAACAAGATATGAGTGGTGGCACTGGGCAAGTGGGCACAGTATACGCTGTGAGCCTGACACAAAAAAGCAGACTGATGTTTCACAGTCCAAAAAGTTTTTTTTTTTTAAATGTACACTTAAACTACTATTAAACAAGATATGAGTGGTGGCACTGGGCAAGTGGGCACAGTATACGCTGTGAGCCTGACACAAAAAAGCAGACTGATGTTTCACAGTCAAAAAGTTTTTTTTTTTTAAATGTACACTTACACTACTATTAAACAAGATATGAGTGGTGGCACTGGGCAAGTGGGCACAGTATACGCTGTGAGCCTGACACAAAAAAGCAGACTGATGTTTCACAGTCAAAAAGTTTTTTTTTTTTTTAATGTACACTTACACTACTATTAAACAAGATATGAGTGGTGGCACTGGGCAAGTGGGCACAGTATACGCTGTGAGCCTGACACAAAAAAGCAGACTGATGTTTCACAGTCAAAAAGTTTTTTTTTTTTTAATGTACACTTACACTACTATTAAACAAGATATGAGTGGTGGCACTGGGCAAGTGGGCACAGTATACGCTGTGAGCCTGACACAAAAAAGCAGACTGATGTTTCACAGTCCAAAAAGTTTTTTTTTTTTTAAATGTACACTTACACTACTATTAAACAAGATATGAGTGGTGGCACTGGGCAAGTGGGCACAGTATACGCTGTGAGCCTGACACAAAAAAGCAGACTGATGTTTCACAGTCCAAAAAGTTTTTTTTTTTTTAAATGTACACTTACACTACTATTAAACAAGATATGAGTGGTGGCACTGGGCAAGTGGGCACAGTATACGCTGTGAGCCTGACACAAAAAAGCAGACTGATGTTTCACAGTCCAAAAAGTTTTTTTTTTTTTAAATGTACACTTACACTACTATTAAACAAGATATGAGTGGTGGCACTGGGCAAGTGGGCACAGTATACGCTGTGAGCCTGACACAAAAAAGCAGACTGATGTTTCACAGTCAAAAAAGTTTTTTTTTTTTAAATGTACACTTACACTACTATTAAACAAGATATGAGTGGTGGCACTGGGCAAGTGGGCACAGTATACGCTGTGAGCCTGACACAAAAAAGCAGACTGATGTTTCACAGTCCAAAAAGTTTTTTTTTTTTAAATGTACACTTACACTACTATTAAACAAGATATGAGTGGTGGCACTGGGCAAGTGGGCACAGTATACGCTGTGAGCCTGACACAAAAAAGCAGACTGATGTTTCACAGTCCAAAAAGTTTTTTTTTTTTTAAATGTACACTTACACTACTATTAAACAAGATATGAGTGGTGGCACTGGGCAAGTGGGCACAGTATACGCTGTGAGCCTGACACAAAAAAGCAGACTGATGTTTCACAGTCAAAAAGTTTTTTTTTTTTTAAATGTACACTTACACTACTATTAAACAAGATATGAGTGGTGGCACTGGGCAAGTGGGCACAGTATACGCTGTGAGCCTGACACAAAAAAGCAGACTGATGTTTCACAGTCAAAAAGTTTTTTTTTTTTAAATGTACACTTACACTACTATTAAACAAGATATGAGTGGTGGCACTGGGCAAGTGGGCAC
Organism: Bombina bombina; assembly: GCF_027579735.1. NCBI lineage: Eukaryota > Metazoa > Chordata > Amphibia > Anura > Bombinatoridae > Bombina > Bombina bombina. The sequence continues at coordinate 1,099,285,058 of NC_069502.1, read as the reverse complement.
AGTATACGCTGTGAGCCTGACACAAAAAAGCAGACTGATGTTTCACAGTCCAAAAAGTTTTTTTTTTTTAAATGTACACTTACACTACTATTAAACAAGATATGAGTGGTGGCACTGGGCAAGTGGGCACAGTATACGCTGTGAGACTGACACAAAAAAGCAGACTGATGTTTCACAGTCCAAAAAGTTTTTTTTTTTTTAAATGTACACTTACACTACTATTAAACAAGATATGAGTGGTGGCACTGGGCAAGTGGGCACAGTATACACTGTGAGCCTGACACAAAAAAGCAGACTGATGTTTCACAGTCCAAAAAGTTTTTTTTTTTTTAAATGTACACTTACACTACTATTAAACAAGATATGAGTGGTGGCACTGGGCAAGTGGGCACAGTATACACTGTGAGCCTGACACAAAAAAGCAGACTGATGTTTCACAGTCCAAAAAGTTTTTTTTTTTTAATATACACTTACACTACTATTAAACAAGATATGAGTGGTGGCACTGGGCAAGTGGTCACAGTATACGCTGTGAGCCTGACACAAAAAAGCAGACTGATGTTTCACAGTCCAAAAAGTTTTTTTTTTTAAATGTATACTTACACTACTATTAAACAAGATATGAGTGGTGGCACTGGGCAAGTGGGCACAGTATACACTGTGAGCCTGACACAAAAATGCAGACTGATGTTTCACAGTCAAAAAAGTTTTTTTTTTTTTAAATGTACACTTACACTACTATTAAACAAGATATGAGTGGTGGCACTGGGCAAGTGGGCACAGTATACGCTGTGAGCCTGACACAAAAAAGCAGACTGATGTTTCACAGTCAAAATTTTTTTTATTTTTTTTTAATGTACACTTACACTACTATTAAACAAGATATGAGTGGTGGCACTGGGCAAGTGGGCACAGTATACGCTGTGAGCCTGACACAAAAAAGCAGACTGATGTTTCACAGTCAAAAAAGTTTTTTTTTTTTAAATGTACACTTACACTACTATTAAACAAGATATGAGTGGTGGCACTGGGCAAGTGGGCACAGTATACGCTGTGAGCCTGACACAAAAAAGCAGACTGATGTTTAACAGTCCAAAAGTTTTTTTTTTTTTTTAATATGTACACTTACACTACTATTAAACAAGATATGAGTGGTGGCACTGGGCAAGTGGGCACAGTATACGCTGTGAGACTGACACAAAAAAGCAGACTGATGTTTCACAGTCCAAAAAGTTTTTTTTTTTTAAATGTACACTTACACTACTATTAAACAAGATATGAGTGGTGGCACTGGGCAAGTGGGCACAGTATACACTGTGAGCCTGACACAAAAAAGCAGACTGATGTTTCACAGTCCAAAAAGTTTTTTTTTTTTTAATATACACTTACACTACTATTAAACAAGATATGAGTGGTGGCACTGGGCAAGTGGTCACAGTATACGCTGTGAGCCTGACACAAAAAAGCAGACTGATGTTTCACAGTCCAAAAAGTTTTTTTTTTTAAATGTATACTTACACTACTATTAAACAAGATATGAGTGGTGGCACTGGGCAAGTGGGCACAGTATACACTGTGAGCCTGACACAAAAAAGCAGACTGATGTTTCACAGTCAAAAAAGTTTTTTTTTTTAAATGTACACTTACACTACTATTAAACAAGATATGAGTGGTGGCACTGGGCAAGTGGGCACAGTATACGCTGTGAGCCTGACACAAAAAAGCAGACTGATGTTTCACAGTCAAAAAATTTTTTATTTTTTTTTAATGTACACTTACACTACTATTAAACAAGATATGAGTGGTGGCACTGGGCAAGTGGGCACAGTATACGCTGTGAGCCTGACACAAAAAAGCAGACTGATGTTTCACAGTCAAAAAAGTTTTTTTTTTTTAAATGTACACTTACACTACTATTAAACAAGATATGAGTGGTGGCACTGGGCAAGTGGGCACAGTATACGCTGTGAGCCTGACACAAAAAAGCAGACTGATGTTTCACAGTCAAAAAAGTTTTTTTTTTTAAATGTACACTTACACTACTATTAAACAAGATATGAGTGGTGGCACTGGGCAAGTGGGCACAGTATACGCTGTGAGACTGACACAAAAAAGCAGACTGATGTTTCACAGTCCAAAAAGTTTTTTTTTTAAAAATGTACACTTACACTACTATTAAACAAGATATGAGTGGTGGTACTGGGCAAGTGGGCACAGTATACACTGTGAGCCTGACACAAAAAAGCAGACTGATGTTTCACAGTCCAAAAAGTTTTTTTTTTTTAAATGTACACTTACACTACTATTAAACAAGATATGAGTGGTGGCACTGGGCAAGTGGGCACAGTATACGCTGTGAGCCTGACACAAAAAAGCAGACTGATGTTTCACAGTCCAAAAAGTTTTTTTTTTTTAATATACACTTACACTACTATTAAACAAGATATGAGTGGTGGCACTGGGCAAGTGGTCACAGTATACGCTGTGAGCCTGACACAAAAAAGCAGACTGATGTTTCACAGTCCAAAAAGTTTTTTTTTTTAAATGTATACTTACACTACTATTAAACAAGATATGAGTGGTGGCACTGGGCAAGTGGGCACAGTATACACTGTGAGCCTGACACAAAAAAGCAGACTGATGTTTCACAGTCAAAAAAGTTTTTTTTTTTTAAATGTACACTTACACTACTATTAAACAAGATATGAGTGGTGGCACTGGGCAAGTGGGCACAGTATACGCTGTGAGCCTGACACAAAAAAGCAGACTGATGTTTCACAGTCAAAATTTTTTTTATTTTTTTTTAATGTACACTTACACTACTATTAAACAAGATATGAGTGGTGGCACTGGGCAAGTGGGCACAGTATACGCTGTGAGCCTGACACAAAAAAGCAGACTGATGTTTCACAGTCAAAAAAGTTTTTTTTTTTTAAATGTACACTTACACTACTATTAAACAAGATATGAGTGGTGGCACTGGGCAAGTGGGCACAGTATACGCTGTGAGCCTGACACAAAAAAGCAGACTGATGTTTAACAGTCCAAAAAGTTTTTTTTTTTTTTTAATATGTACACTTACACTACTATTAAACAAGATATGAGTGGTGGCACTGGGCAAGTGGGCACAGTATACGCTGTGAGACTGACACAAAAAAGCAGACTGATGTTTCACAGTCCAAAAAGTTTTTTTTTTTAAAATGTACACTTACACTACTATTAAACAAGATATGAGTGGTGGCACTGGGCAAGTGGGCACAGTATACACTGTGAGCCTGACACAAAAAAGCAGACTGATGTTTCACAGTCCAAAAAGTTTTTTTTTTTTAAATATACACTTACACTACTATTAAACAAGATATGAGTGGTGGCACTGGGCAAGTGGTCACAGTATACGCTGTGAGCCTGACACAAAAAAGCAGACTGATGTTTCACAGTCCAAAAAGTTTTTTTTTTTAAATGTATACTTACACTACTATTAAACAAGATATGAGTGGTGGCACTGGGGAAGTGGGCACAGTATACACTGTGAGCCTGACACAAAAAAGCAGACTGATGTTTCACAGTCAAAAAAGTTTTTTTTTTTTAAATGTACACTTACACTACTATTAAACAAGATATGAGTGGTGGCACTGGGCAAGTGGGCACAGTATACGCTGTGAGCCTGACACAAAAAAGCAGACTGATGTTTCACAGTCAAAATTTTTTTTATTTTTTTTTAATGTACACTTACACTACTATTAAACAAGATATGAGTGGTGGCACTGGGCAAGTGGGCACAGTATACGCTGTGAGACTGACACAAAAAAGCAGACTGATGTTTCACAGTCCAAAAGTTTTTTTTTTTAAAATGTACACTTACACTACTATTAAACAAGATATGAGTGGTGGCACTGGGCAAGTGGGCACAGTATACGCTGTGAGACTGACACAAAAAAGCAGACTGATGTTTCACAGTCCAAAAAGTTTTTTTTTTTAAAATGTACACTTACACTACTATTAAACAAGATATGAGTGGTGGTACTGGGCAAGTGGGCACAGTATACACTGTGAGCCTGACACAAAAAAGCAGACTGATGTTTCACAGTCCAAAAAGTTTTTTTTTTTTAAATGTACACTTACACTACTATTAAACAAGATATGAGTGGTGGCACTGGGCAAGTGGGCACAGTATACGCTGTGAGCCTGACACAAAAAAGCAGACTGATGTTTCACAGTCCAAAAAGTTTTTTTTTTTTAATATACACTTACACTACTATTAAACAAGATATGAGTGGTGGCACTGGGCAAGTGGTCACAGTATACGCTGTGAGCCTGACACAAAAAGCAGACTGATGTTTCACAGTCCAAAAAGTTTTTTTTTTTAAATGTATACTTACACTACTATTAAACAAGATATGAGTGGTGGCACTGGGCAAGTGGGCACAGTATACACTGTGAGCCTGACACAAAAAAGCAGACTGATGTTTCACAGTCAAAAAAGTTTTTTTTTTTTAAATGTACACTTACACTACTATTAAACAAGATATGAGTGGTGGCACTGGGCAAGTGGGCACAGTATACGCTGTGAGCCTGACACAAAAAAGCAGACTGATGTTTCACAGTCAAAAATTTTTTTATTTTTTTTTAATGTACACTTACACTACTATTAAACAAGATATGAGTGGTGGCACTGGGCAAGTGGGCACAGTATACGCTGTGAGCCTGACACAAAAAAGCAGACTGATGTTTCACAGTCAAAAAAGTTTTTTTTTTTTAAATGTACACTTACACTACTATTAAACAAGATATGAGTGGTGGCACTGGGCAAGTGGGCACAGTATACGCTGTGAGCCTGACACAAAAAAGCAGACTGATGTTTAACAGTCCAAAAAGTTTTTTTTTTTTTTAATATGTACACTTACACTACTATTAAACAAGATATGAGTGGTGGCACTGGGCAAGTGGGCACAGTATACGCTGTGAGACTGACACAAAAAAGCAGACTGATGTTTCACAGTCCAAAAAGTTTTTTTTTTTTAAATGTACACTTACACTACTATTAAACAAGATATGAGTGGTGGCACTGGGCAAGTGGGCACAGTATACACTGTGAGCCTGACACAAAAAAGCAGACTGATGTTTCACAGTCCAAAAAGTTTTTTTTTTTTAATATACACTTACACTACTATTAAACAAGATATGAGTGGTGGCACTGGGCAAGTGGTCACAGTATACGCTGTGAGCCTGACACAAAAAAGCAGACTGATGTTTCACAGTCCAAAAAGTTTTTTTTTTTAAATGTATACTTACACTACTATTAAACAAGATATGAGTGGTGGCACTGGGCAAGTGGGCACAGTATACACTGTGAGCCTGACACAAAAATGCAGACTGATGTTTCACAGTCAAAAAAGTTTTTTTTTTTTTAAATGTACACTTACACTACTATTAAACAAGATATGAGTGGTGGCACTGGGCAAGTGGGCACAGTATACGCTGTGAGCCTGACACAAAAAAGCAGACTGATGTTTCACAGTCAAAAATTTTTTTATTTTTTTTTAATGTACACTTACACTACTATTAAACAAGATATGAGTGGTGGCACTGGGCAAGTGGGCACAGTATACGCTGTGAGCCTGACACAAAAAAGCAGACTGATGTTTCACAGTCAAAAAAGTTTTTTTTTTTTAAATGTACACTTACACTACTATTAAACAAGATATGAGTGGTGGCACTGGGCAAGTGGGCACAGTATACGCTGTGAGCCTGACACAAAAAAGCAGACTGATGTTTAACAGTCCAAAAAGTTTTTTTTTTTTTTAATATGTACACTTACACTACTATTAAACAAGATATGAGTGGTGGCACTGGGCAAGTGGGCACAGTATACGCTGTGAGACTGACACAAAAAAGCAGACTGATGTTTCACAGTCCAAAAAGTTTTTTTTTTTTAAATGTACACTTACACTACTATTAAACAAGATATGAGTGGTGGCACTGGGCAAGTGGGCACAGTATACACTGTGAGCCTGACACAAAAAAGCAGACTGATGTTTCACAGTCCAAAAAGTTTTTTTTTTTTAAATGTACACTTACACTACTATTAAACAAGATATGAGTGGTGGCACTGGGCAAGTGGGCACAGTATACGCTGTGAGCCTGACACAAAAAAGCAGACTGATGTTTCACAGTCAAAAAAGTTTTTTTTTTTTAATATACACTTACACTACTATTAAACAAGATATGAGTGGTGGCACTGGGCAAGTGGGCACAGTATACGCTGTGAGCCTGACACAAAAAAGCAGACTGAAGATTCACAGTCCAAAAAGTTTTTTTTTTAAATGTACACTTACACTACTATTAAACAAGATATGAGTGGTGGCACTGGGCAAGTGGGCACAGTATACGCTGTGAGCCTGACACAAAAAAGCAGACTAATGTTTCACAGTCAAATTTTTTTTTATTTTTTTTTAATGTACACTTACACTACTATTAAACAAGATATGAGTGGTGGCACTGGGCAAGTGGGCACAGTATACGCTGTGAGCCTGACACAAAAAAGCAGACTGATGTTTCACAGTCAAAAAAGTTTTTTTTTTTTTTAAATGTACACTTACACTACTTTTAAACAAGATATGAGTGGTGGCACTGGGCAAGTGGGCACAATATACGCTGTGAGTCTGACACAAAAAAGCAGACTGATGTTTCACAGTCAAAAAAGTTTTTTTTTTTAAATGTACACTTACACTACTATTAAACAAGATATGAGTGGTGGCACTGGGCAAGTGGGCACAGTATACGCTGTGAGCCTGACACAAAAAAGCAGACTGATGTTTAACAGTCCAAAAAGTTTTGTTTTTTTTAATATGTACACTTACACTACTATTAAACAAGATATGAGTGGTGGCACTGGGCAAGTGGGCACAGTATACGCTGTGAGACTGACACAAAAAAGCAGACTGATGTTTCACAGTCCAAAAAGTTTTTTTTTTTAAAATGTACACTTACACTACTATTAAACAAGATATGAGTGGTGGCACTGGGCAAGTGGGCACAGTATACACTGTGAGCCTGACACAAAAAAAGCAGACTGATGTTTCACAGTCAAAAAAGTTTTTTTTTTTTTAAATGTACACTTACACTACTATTAAACAAGATATGAGTGGTGGCACTGGGCAAGTGGGCACAGTATACGCTGTGAGCCTGACACAAAAAAGCAGACTGATGTTTCACAGTCAAAAAAGTTTTTTTATTTTTTAAATGTACACTTACACTACTATTAAACAAGATATGAGTGGTGGCACTGGGCAAGTGGGCACAGTATAAGCTGTGAGCCTAACACTAAAAAGCAGACAGATGTTTCACAGTCCAAAAAGTTTTTTTTTTAAAATGTATACTTACACTACTATTATACAAGATATGAGTGGTGGCACTGGGCAAGTGGGCACAGTATACACTGTGAGCCTGACACAAAAAAGCAGACTGATGTTTAACAGTCCAAAAAGTTTTTTTTTTTTTAATATGTACACTTACACTACTATTAAACAAGATATGAGTGGTGGCACTGGGCAAGTGGGCACAGTATACGCTGTGAGACTGACACAAAAAAGCAGACTGATGTTTCACAGTCCAAAAAGTTTTTTTTTTTTTAAATGTACACCTTGAGACATAGAAACATAGAAACATAGATATTGACGGCAGATAAGAGCCATATGCCCAGCAAGTCTGCCCGACCTTACCTAACAGTATAAACTTATCTAGTTCGTAGGATAGCCCTATGCTTGTCCCATGCATTTTTAAAGTCCCCCACAGTGTTTGTTGCTACTACCTCTTGAGGAAGTTTATTCCATAAATCAATCACTCTTTCTGTAAAGAAGTGCTTCCTCAAATTACACCTACACTACTATTAAACAAGATACGAGTGGTGGCACTGGGCAATTGGGCACAGTATACGCTGTGAGCCTGACACAAAAAAGCAGACTGATATTTCACAGTCCAAAAAGTTTTTTTTTTTAAATGTACACTTACACTACTATTAAACAAGATATGAGTGGTGGCACTGGGCAAGTGGGCACAGTATACGCTGTGAGCCTGACACAAAAAAGCAGACTGATGTTTCACAGTCCAAAAAGTTTTTTTTTTTTAAATGTACACTTACACTACTATTAAACAAGATATGAGTGGTGGCACTGGGCAAGTGGGCACAGTATACGCTGTGAGCCTGACACAAAAAAGCAGACTGATGTTTCACAGTCAAAAAAGTTTTTTTTTTTAATGTACACTTACACTACTATTAAACAAGATATGAGTGGTGGCACTGGGCAAGTGGGCACAGTATACGCTGTGAGCCTGACACAAAAAAGCAGACTGATGTTTCACAGTCAAAAAAGTGTTTTTTTTTTTAATGTATTCTTACACTACTATTAAACAAGATATGAGTGGTGGCACTGGTCAAGTGGGCACAGTATACACTGTGAGCCGGACACAAAAAAGCAGACTGATGTTTCACAGTCAAAAAAGTTTTTTTTTTTTTTTAATGTACACTTACACTACTATTAAACAAGATATGAGTGGTGGCACTGGGCAAGTGGGCACAGTATACGCTGTGAGCCTGACACAAAAAAGCAGAATGATGTTTCACAGTCAAAAAAGTTTTTTTTTTTTTTAAATGTACACTTACACTACTATTAAACAAGATATGAGTGGTGGCATTGGGCAAGTGGGCACAGTATAAGCTGTGAGCCTGACACTAAAAAGCAGACAGATGTTTCACAGTCCAAAAAGTTTTTTTTTTTAAATGTATACTTACACTACTATTAAACAAGATATGAGTGGTGGCACTGGGCAAGTGGGCACAGTATACACTGTGAGCCTGACACAAAAAAGCAGACTGATGTTTAACAGTCCAAAAAGTTTTTTTTTTTAATATGTACACTTACACTACTATTAAACAAGATATGAGTGGTGGCACTGGGCAAGTGGGCACAGTATACGCTGTGAGACTGACACAAAAAAGCAGACTGATGTTTCACAGTCCAAAAAGTTGTTTTTTTTTTAAATCTACACCTACACTACTATTAAACAAGATACGAGTGGTGGCACTGGGCAATTGGGCACAGTGTACGCTGTGAGCCTGACACAAAAAAGCAGACTGATATTTCACAGTCCAAAAAGTTTTTTTTTTTAAATGTACACTTACACTACTATTAAACAAGATATGAGTGGTGGCACTGGGCAAGTGGGCACAGTATACGCTGTGAGCCTGACACAAAAAAGCAGACTGATGTTTCACAGTCAAAAAAGTTTTTTTTTTTTTTAATGTATTCTTACACTACTATTAAACAAGATATGAGTGGTGGCACTGGTCAAGTGGGCACAGTATACGCTGTGAGCCTGACACAAAAAAGCAGACTGATGTTTCACAGTCAAAAAAGTTTTTTTTTTTTTTTAATGTACACTTACACTACTATTAAACAAGATATGAGTGGTGGCACTGGGCAAGTGGGCACAGTATACGCTGTGAGCCTGACACAAAAAAGCAGACTGATGTTTCACAGTCAAAAAAGTTTGTTTTTTTTTAATGTACACTTACACTACTATTAAACAAGATATGAGTGGTGGCACTGGGCAAGTGGGCACAGTATACTCTGTGAGCCTGACACAAAAAAGCAGACTGATGTTTCACAGTCAAATGTTTTTTTTTTTAAATGTACACTTACACTACTATTAAACAAGATATGAGTGGTGGCACTGGGCAAGTGGGCACAGTATACGCTGTGAGCCTGACACACACACTGGCAGGCAGGAAACTGCAATTAGATTACACAAGCAGACTGATGTTTCACAGTCAAAAATTTTTTTTTAATTTACACCAGATATGAGTGGTGGCACTGGGCAAGTGGGCACAGTATACGCTGTGAGCCTGACACACACGCTGGCAGGCAGGCAATTGCAATTAGATTACACAAGCAGACTGATGTTTCACAGTCAAAAAAGTTTTTTTTTTAAATTTACACTACTGTTACACCAGATATGAGTGGTGGCACTGGGCAAGTGGGCACAGTATACGCTGTGAGCCTGGCACACATGCTGGCAGGCAGGCAACTGCAATTAGATTACACAAGCAGACTGATGTTTCAGTCAAAAAAGTTTTTTTTTTTTTAAATTGCACTACTGTTACACCAGATATGAGTTGTGGCACTGGGCAAGTGGGAACAGTATACGCTGTGAGCCTTGCACACATGCTGGCAGGCAGGCAACTGCAATTAGATTACACAAGCAGACTGATGTTTCGCAGTCAAAAAAGTTTTTTTTTTTTTAAATTTACACTACTGTTACACCAGATATGAGTGGTGGCACTGGGCAAGTGGGCACAGTATACGCTGTGAGGCTGACACACATGCTGGCAGGCAGGCAACTGCAATTAGATTACACAGGGAAAAAAAGCAGCCCTAAAAAGGGCTTTTTGGGGTGCTGTCCTTACAGCAGAGATCAGATGAGTCCTTCAGGACTGTAGTGGACACTGAATACACTAGCCTAGCTATAGATTTTCCTACTAAATCAGCAGCAGCTACACTGTCCCTCCTCTCACTAACAATGCAGTTTCCGAATGAATCTAAAATGGATGCTGTCCAGGAGGTAGGAGGGTCTGGGAGGGAGGGTCTGCTGCTGATTGGCTGGAATATGCCTGCTGACTGTGAGGTACAGGGTCAAAGTATTACTCAATGATGACGAATAGGGGGTGGATCGAACATTTCATATGTTCTTCCGCCGCGGCGAACGCGAACATGGTATGTTCGCTGGGAACTATTCGCCGGCGAACAATTCGCAACATCACTAGTTGTTACTCCTGTAAATACAGCATAACATAATATGCGATTAGGCTCATGATATTATATAAGCAGCAAATCACACTATACTAACAGTTAAAACAAAAATATAAAAATATAACAACCCAAATACAGTAGCTAGTAAACGGGGCCAACCTAAAAGGTCATATGTGTGATAAATTAATGACCCATATACATTAATCAGGGTTCAGTTGACACATACACAACAAGTGGGAAGTAATACTCAATGTCAGTGAGCAAATTTCGTAACCTACACATGTTTGGCGCAATGTATTTGACTATGTGTTTAACCTGAAGTGGCTACCGTATCGAAGTATCAGGCCGCCCAAGCCCATAGATGTATAATTGTTTACACATGTCCCCAATGGAAAGCTAATGGTTTTGTGATATAGATTGCTGCAATGTCTTTAACTATGTGTTTAACCTGAAGTGGCTACCGTATCTAAGTACCAGGCCGCCCAAGCCCATAGATGTATACTTGTTTACACTTGTCCCCACTGGAAAACTACTGGTTTTGTGATATAGATCGCTGTAGAGTCACAAGGATTACAAACTGGACACCTAATAACCGCAAATACATTTTCCCATATTTCAGTATTAGTTATAAATAATTCACAGTCGGCTAGATTTAGAGTTTGGCGTTAGCAGTCAAAACCAGCGTTAGAGGCTCCTAACGCTGGTTTTGGGCTACCGCTGGTATTTAGAGTCTTGTAGGTAAGGGTCTAACGCTCACTTTCCAGCCGTGACTTTTCCATATCGCAGATCCCTCTACGCCATGTGCGTATCCTATCTTTTCAATGCGATCTTTCTAACGCTGGTATTTAGAGTCGTGGCTGAAGTGAGTGTTAGAAATCTAACGACAAAACTCCAGCCGCAAAAAAAAGTCAGTAGTTAAGAGCTTTCTGGGCTAACGCAGGTTTATAAAGCTCTTAACTACTGTGCTCTAAAGTACACTAACACCCATAAACTACCTATGTACCCCTAAACCGAGGCCCCCCCACATCGCCGCCACTCTATTAAAAATGTTTAACCCCTAATCTGCCGACCGCACACCGCCGCACACCTACGTTATCCCTATGTACCCCTAATCTGCTGCCCCTAACACCGCCGACCCCTATATTATATTTATTAACCCCTAATCTACCGCCCCCAACGTTGCCTCTACCTACCTACAATTATTAACCCCTAATCTGCCGACCGGACCTCACAGCCACTATAATAAATTTATTAACCCCTAATCCGCCTCACTCCCGCCTCAATAACCCTATAATAAATAGTATTAACCCCTAATCTTACCTCCCTAACATCGCCGACACCTAACTTCAAGTATTAACCCCTAATCTGCCGACCGGACCTCACTGCTACTCTAATACATTTTTTAACCCCTAAAGCTAATTCTAACCCTAACCCTAACACCCCCCTAAGTTAAATATAATTTAAATCTAACGAAATAAATTAACTCTTATTAAATAAAATATTCCTATTTAAAGCTAAATACTTACCTGTAAAATAAACCCTTATATAGCTACAATATAAATTATAATTATAATTCATAATTCATAACTATTTAATAGCTACCTAGTTAAAATAATTACAAAATTACCTGTAACATAAATCCTAACCTAAGTTACAATTAAACCTAGCACTACACTATCAATAAATTAATTAAATAAAATACCTACAATTATCTACAATTAAACCTAACACTACACTATCAATAAATTAATTAATTAAATACAATACCTACAAATAAATACAATTAAATAAACTAACTAAAGTACAAAAAATAATAAACAACTAAGTTACAAAAAATAAAAAAATATTTACAAACATTAGAAAAATATTACAAAAATTTTAAACTAATTACACCTACTCTAAGCCCCCTAATAAAATAAGCCCCACCCCCCCAAAAAATGCCCTACCCTATTCTAAAATTAAAATAGAAAACCTCTTTTACCTTACCAGCCCTTAAAAGGGCCCTTTGCGGGGCATGCCCCAAAGAATTCAGCTCTTTTGCCTGTAAAAAAAAAAACATACAATACACCCCCCCAACATTACAACCCACCACCCACATACCCCTAATCTAACCCAAACCCCCGTTAAATAATCCTAACACTAAGCCCCTGAAGATCTCCCTACCTTGTCTTCACCACGCCGGGTTCACAGATCCATCCACCGAAGTCTTGATCCAAGCCTCCGAAGTCTTGATCCAAGCCCAAGCGGGGGCTGAAGAGTGACATCCATCCTCCGGCTGAAGTCTTGACCCAAGCAGCGGCTAAAGATTTCCATCTTCGGGCAGAAGTCTTCATCCTATCCGGACAGAAGAGTAGATCTGGACCGGCAAACATCTTCATGCAAGCCGCATCTTCTATGTTCTTCCATCCAATGACGAGCAGCTCCATCTTGAAGACCTCCGGCGCGGATCCATCCTCTTCTTCAGCCAATCAGATTCAAGTTCAATCCGATTGGCTGATCCGATCAGCCAATCAGATTGAGCTCGCATTCTATTGGCTGATCGGAACAGCCAATAGAATGCAAGCTCAATCTGATTGGCTGATTGGATCAGCCAATCGGATTGAACTTGAATCTGATTGGCTGATTTCATCAGCCAATCAGAATTTTCCTACCTTAATTCTGATTGGCTGATAGAATCCTATCAGCCAATCGGAATTCGAGGGACGCCATCTTGGACGTCCCTTAAAGGAACCTTCATTCGTCGTCTAGTCGTCGGAAGAAGAGGATGGATCTGCGTCGGAGGTCTTCAAGATGGAGCCGCTCGTCATCGGATGGAAGAACATAGAAGATGCGGCTTGGATGAAGATGTTTGCTGGTCCGGATCTACTCTTCTGCCCGGATAGGATGAAGACTTCTGCCCGAAGATGGAATTCTTTAGCCGCCGCTTGGATCAAGACTTCAGCCGGAGGATGGACATCACTCTTCAGCCCCCGCTTGACTTCGGAGGCTTGGATCAAGACTTCGGTGGACGGATCGGTGAACCCGGCGTGGTGAAGACAAGGTAGGGAGATCTTCAGGGGCTTAGTGTTAGGTTTATTTAAGGGGGGTTTGGGTTAGATCAGGGGTATGTGGGTGGTGGGTTGTAATGTTGGGGGGTATTGTATGTTTTTTTTTTTACAGGCAAAAGAGCTGAATTCTTTTGGGCATGCCACGCAAAGGGCCCTTTTAAGGGCTGGTAAGGTAAGAGAGCTTTTCTATTTTAATTTTAGAATTGGGTAGGGCATTTTTTTGGGGGGGGTTTGGGTTTTTTTTTGGGGGGGCTTTGTTATTTTATTAGAGGGCTTAGAGTAGGTGTAATTAGTTTAAAAATTTTGTAATATTTTTCTAATGTTTGTAAATATTTTTTTTATTTTTTGTAACTTAGTTCTTTTTTTATTTTTTGTACTTTAGTTAGTTTATTTAATTGTATTTATTTGTAGGTATTGTATTTAATTAATTTATTGATAGTGTAGTGTTAGGTTTAATTGTAGATAATTGTAGGTATTTTATTTAATTAATTTATTGATAGTGTAGTGTTAGGTTTAATTGTAACTTAGGTTAGGATTTATTTTACAGGTAATTTTGTAATTATTTTAACTAGGTAGCTATTGAATAGTTCTTAACTATTTAATAGCTATTGTACCTGGTTAAAATAATTACAAAGTTGCCTGTAAAATAAATATTAATCCTAAAATAGCTACAATATAATTATAATTTATATTGTAGCTATATTAGGGTTTATTTTACAGGTAAGTATTTAGCTTTAAATAGGAATAATTTATTTAATAAGAGTTAATTTATTTCGTTAGATTTAAATTAATTTTAACTTAGGGGTTAAAAAATTTGGTTTTAGGGTTAGACTTAGCCTTAGGGGTTAAAAAATTTATTAGAGTAGCGGTGAGGTCCGGTTGGCAGATTAGGGGTTAATACTTGAAGTTAGATGTCGGCGATGTTAGGGAGGGCAGATTAGGGGTTAATACTATTTATTATAGGGTTATTGATGCGGGAGTGAGGCGGATTAGGGGTTAATACATTTATTATAATAGCGGTGAGGTCCGGTCGGCAGATTAGGGGTTAATAATTGAAGGTAGGTGGAGGCGACGTTGTGGGGGGCAGATTAGGGGTTAATAAATATAATATAGGGGTCGATGGTGTTATGGGCAGCAGATTAGGGGTACATAGGGATAATGTAGGTTGCGGCGGTGTACTGAGCGGTAGATTAGGGGTTAATAATAATATGCAGGGGCCAGCGATAGTGGGGGCGGCAGATTAGGGGTTATTAAGTGTAAGGTTAGGGGTGTTTAGACTCGGGGTACATGTTAGGGTGTTAGGTGCAGACATAGGAAGTGTTTCCCCATAGGAAACAATGGGGCTGCGTTATGAGCTGAACGCTGCTTTTTTGCAGGTGTTAGGTTTTTTTTCAGCTCAAACTGCCCCATTGTTTTCTATGGGGGAATCATGCACGAGCACGTTTTTGAAGCTGGCCGCGTCCGTAAGCACCGCTGGTATTGAGAGTTGCAGTGGCGGTAAATTATGCTCTACGCTCCCTTTTTGGAGCCTAACGCAGCCCTTCTGTGAACTGTAAATACCAGCGGTAATTAAAAGGTGCAGTTAAAAAAAAGCTGTTACCGACAAAACTCTAAATCTAGGCGAGTGTGTTTTTTCAGTCTAACTCACAAATTCATACTCTAAGGCGATCAGTATCAGCCCATTAATATCAAACCGGTACATTTTTGTCTCCCCAAATATGTGGTGGTTATTTACCTATGTGCTTAACCTATAGACTGTGGCTGTTTTAGCACGTTACTTTGGTTAAACCCATCAATGACTCACAGCGACCTTATGTTGCAACATAGCTAGTGGAGAACACATAATGTATAAACAACAGTTTAGAACAAATCTCAGCAGTCATAACTGCGGCAAGGCATCGCATATAGGAGGGCCAGTGTGCCAGACACCCCGTCAATATGGATAGGTACATAATTATTGAATGTTACACTATTCAGCAAAACAGCCAAGTGGAAAACATTATACAATGTGTTTGCACAATAACAGACTCATTAGTGATGTTGCGAACTTAAAATTTTCCGTTCCGACTCGAACTTCCGCAACTGTTCGCGAATGGGCGAACCGGGCAAACTGCCATTGACTTCAATAGGCAGGTGAATTTTAAAACCCACAGGGACTCTTTCTGGCCACAATAGTGATGGAAAAGTTGTTTCAAGGGGACTAACACCTGGACTGTGGCATGCCAGAGGGGGATCCATGGCAAAACTCCCACGGAAAATTACATAGTTGATGCAGAGTCTGGTTTTAATCCATAAATGGCATAAATCACCTAACATTCCAAAATTGTTTGTAATAACGTGCTTTAAAACATCAGGTATGATGCTGTATCGATCAGGTAGTGTAAGGGTTACGCCCGCTTCACAGTGACAGACCAAACTCCCCATTTAACGCACCGCAAACAGTCCATTTGCACAACCATGAGATAGATAGATTTGGATAGATAGATAAATAGATTACATAGATCAATAGATGCAATATACATTTGATAGATTTGATTGATAGTTAGATAGATTTAATAGATAAATAGATAGATTTGCTAGATATATAATTTCCCAGACAGAGAATTACAAGACGTGCGGTCTGGGACCCATGGTAAGGTACCCAGAGGCAGTTGCGTCTCCAGGGGAGCTATATATGGCATGGATTTTAGGAACCGGGAGATGGAAAAAGATGCTTGGTCGGTCCTCCTACTTCAAATTTGGGGCACTGCGCGTGCAATCGTGGCCAGACTTTTAGCCGACGGACATTTGGCCGAAACACAAGTGGCTGTCACAAAACAGTCCGGCCACGAGATAGATAGATTTGATAGATAGATAGATACATAGATTACATAGATCAATAGATGCAATATACATTTGATAGATACGATTGATAGTTAGATAGATTTGATAGATAAATAGATAGATTTGATAGATATATAATTTTCCAGATAGAGAATTACAAGACGTGCGGTCTGTGACCCATGGTAAGGTACCCAGAGGCAGTTGCGGCTCCAGGGGAGCTGTATATGGCATGGATTTTAGGAACCGGGAGATGGAAAAAGATGCTTGGTCGGTCCTCCTACTTCAAATTTGGGGAACTGTGAGTGCAATCTACTGTGGCACCAGATATGAGTGGTGTGTTAAGTAGTACTATTCTGATCAGTTTAATACCTGTTACTCCACCTATCAGGGGAGGTGTATATGGCATGGATTTTAGGAACCGGGTGATGGAAAAAGATGCTTGGTCGGTCCTCCTACTTCAAATTTGGGGCAATGCGCGTGCAATCGTGGCCGGACTTTTAGCCGACGGCCTTTGTCCAACGGACATTTGTCCGACGGCCATTTGGCCGAAACACAAGTGGCTGTCACAAAACCGTCCGGCCACGAGATGGATAGATTTGATAGATAGATACATAGATTACATAGATCAATAGATGCAATATACATTTGATAGATACGATTGATAGATAGATAAATAGATAGATTTGATAAATATATCATTTCCCAGATAGAGAATTACAAGACGTGCGGTCTGGGACCCATGGAAAGGTTCCCAGAGGCAGTTGCGGCGCCAGGGGACGTGTATATGGCATGGATTTTAGGAACCGGGAGATGGAAAAAGATGCTTGGTCGGTCCTCCTACTTCAAATTTGGGGCACTGCACGTGCAATTGTGGCCGGACTTTTAGCCGACGGACATTTGGCCGACGGACATTTGGCCAAAACACAAGTGGCTGTCACAAAACCGTCCAGCCACGAGATAGATAGATAGATGCACTGCACATGTGTCAACTTGCCCAATTTCAATGCCGCCACCAAATTACTTCCATTGTCAGAAACCACTTTGCCGATCTCCAGTTGGTGCGGAGTCAGCCACTGATCCACCTGTGCATTCAGGGTGGACAGGAGTGCTGGTCCGGTGTGACTCTCTGCTTTCAGGCAAGTCAACCCCAAGACGGCGTGACACTGCCGTATCCGGGATGTGGAATAGTACCTGCGGAGCTGGGTGGTGCCGTTGATGTGGAGCAAGATGCAGCAGCAGAAGAGGAGTCAGCCGAGGAGGTTATGGAAGAGGATGGAGTAGGAGGAGTAGAGAAGGTGGCAGCAGGCCTGTCTGCAAGTCGTGGCGGTGTCGCCAACTCCTCCTCTGCAGAGCCACGCATTCCATGCTTGGCAGCCGTCAGCAGGTTTACCCAATGCACAGTGTAGGTGATTTACCTGCCCTGACCATGCTTTGCAGACAAGCTATCAGTGGTCATATGGACCCTTGCCCTAACACTGTGTGTCAGACATGCCATTATTTCCTTTCGCACAATTGAGTACAGGTTGGGGATTGCCTTTTGTGAAAAGAAATTTTGGCCGGGAACCTTCCACTGCGGTGTCCCAATAGCTACAAATTTTTTGAACGCCTCCGACTCCACCAGCTTGTATGGTAAAAGATGGTGGGCTAAGAGTTCAGACAAGCCAGCTGTCAGACGCCGGGCAAGGGGGTGACTTGGTGACATTGGCTTCTTACGCTCAAACATGTCCTTGACAGACACCTGACTGTGGGCTGGTGATGAGCAGGATCTGTTCCGGAAGAGAGACAGAGTGGCGGATGGTTGAGAGGGGGCAAGGAGGACAGCAGTGGTTGACGTGGCTGAAGATGCTGGACCAGGAGGAGGATGGCGGCTTTGAGTTTGTGTGCTGCTTCTACTCATGTGTTGATCCCATAGGCGTTTGTGATGTGCGATCATGTTCCTTCGCAAAGCAGTTGTACCTCCCACGACTCAGTTTCTTTTGGCTTAGGTTGCAAATGGCATCGCTGTTGTCAGAGGCAGGCACACAAAAAAAATGCCACACTGCTGAGCTCTGCGATGACAGCATTCTGGTGGTGGCAACAGCATGCATTGATTGGCGTGCTGTCTGGCTGACCCCGGGTGCCGATGCATGCTGTCTGACTGTGCCACTAGCAACTTGCGACGACCCCCCCCTGCTTCCAACTCATCTCCTCCACCTCCTCTCTGTCTCCCAATCTGAACTTTCCCCCTGTTCTTCTTCTCTTCTAGTGGGCACCCACGTGACATTCACGGACGCATCATCATCATCAACCGCTTCACTTGTATCTGACAAATCAACAAAGGAAGCAGCAGCGGGTGCAACATCATCATCATCACACCGTACGTCCATGCCTGTAATGCTGCCAGACTGAGACATATCACTGTTATCTACATCCTCTGTCAATGATGGTTGCGCATCACTCATTTCTTCCAACTGATGTGTAAGAAATTCCTCTGACACATCAAGTGAAGCGGCTGTGGTGCTAGTGTTGGTCGTGGCGGCAGGTGGGTGAGTGGTGGTAACTTGAGAGGTGCCTGAAGGTAAGCTGGAGGAGGATGGTGCGTCAAGGTTCGGATCGGAAGCTATAGAAGATTGGGTGTCCTGTGTTAAAAAGTCAACTATGTCCTCCTCAGAACTTTTTGAGTTCATGGGACGTGGCCTCTGAACACTGGGCAAGATTCTACGGCCAAAGGGAATCACAGCACCACGACCACGACGGCACCTGCGGGGTGGCCTGCCTCTGCCTGTCATTTTTTCTTAAATGTACACTTACACTACTATTAAACAAGATATGAGTGGTGGCACTGGGCAAGTGGGCACAGTATACACTGTGAGCCTGACACAAAAAAGCAGACTGATGTTTCACAGTCCAAAACGTTTTTATTTTTTTAAATGTACACTTACACTACTATTAAACAAGATATGAGTGGTGCCACTGGGCAAGTGGGCACAGTATACACTGTGAGCCTGGCACACACGCTGGCAGGCAGGCAACTACAATTAGATTACACTAGCAGACTGATGTTTCACGGTATATAAAGTTTATTTTTTAAAAAATTTACACTACTGTTAGGACAGATATGAGTGGTGGCACTTTGCAAGTGGGCCTGGCACACACGCTGGCAGGCAGGCAACTGCTATTAGATTACACTAGCAGACTGATGTTTCAAAGTCAATTTTTTTTTAAAATTTTCACTACTGTTACAACAGATATGAGTGGTGGCACTAGTTGGCAAGTGGGCCTGGCACACATGCTGCCAGGCAGGCAACAGCAATTAGATTACACTAGCAGACTGATGTTTCACAGTCAAATTTTTTTTTTAAATTTTCACTACTGTTACAACAGATATGAGTGGTGGCACTAGTTGGCAAGTGGGCCTGGCACACATGCTGGCAGGCAGGCAACGGCAATTAGATTACACTAGCAGACTAATGTTTCACAGTCAAAAAAGTTTTTTTTTAAAAAAAATTTACACTACTGTTTACAACAGATATCAGTGGTGGCACTTAGCAAGTGGGCCTGGCACACACGCTGGCAGGCAGGCAACTGCAGTTAGATTGCACTATCAGACTGATGTTTCACAGTATATAAAGTTTTTTTTTTACAAAATGTATATTACTGTTACAACAGATATGAGTGGTGGCACTAGTTGGCAAGTGGGCCTGGCACACACGCTGGCAGGCAGGCAACTACAATTAGATTACACTAGCAGACTGATGTTTAACAGTCAAAAAAGTTTTTTTTTACAAAATTTACACTACTGTTACAACAGATATGAGTGGTGGCACTAGTTGGCAAGTGGGCCTGGCACACACACTGGCAGGCAGGCAACTGCTATTAGATTACACTAGCAGACTGATGATTCACAGTCAAAAAAGTTTTTTTTTTTTAAATTTACACTACTGTTACAACATATATCAGCGGTGGCACTAGTTGGCAAGTGGGCCTGGCACACACGCTGGCAGGCAGGCAACTGCTATTAGATTACACTAGCAGACTGATGTTTCACAGTCAAAAAAGTTTTTTTTTTAAAAAAAAAATTACAATACTGTTACAACAGATATCAGTGGTGGCACTTAGCAAGTGGGCCTGGCACACACGTTGGCAGGCAGGCAACTGCAATTAGATTACACTAGCAGACTGATGTTTCACAGTCAAAAAAGTTTTTTTTTTTAAATTCACACTACTGTTACAACAGATATGAGTGGTGGCACTAGTTGGCAAGTGGGCCTGGCACACAAGCTGGCAGGCAGGCAACTACAATTAGATTTCACTAGCAGACTGATGTTTCACAGTATATAAAGTTTTTTTTTTTTACAAAATTTAAACTACTGTTACAACAGATATCAGTGGTGGCACTTAGCAAGTGGGCCTGGCACACACGCTGGCAGGCAGGCAACTGCAGTTAGATTACACTATCAGACTGATGTTTCACAGTATATAAAGTTTTTTTTTTTTTACAAAATGTATACTACTGTTACAACAGATATGAGTGGTGACACTAGTTGGCAAGTGGGCCTGGCACACACGCTGGCAGAGAGGCAACTACAATTAGATTACACTAGAAGACTGATGTTTCACAGTCATAAAAGTTTTTTTTTAAATTCACACTACTGTTACAACAGATATCAGTGGTGGCACTAGTTGGCAAATGGGCCTGGCACACACGCTGGCAGGCAGGCAACTACAATTAGATTACACTAGCAGACTGATGTTTAACAGTCAAAACAGTTTTTTTTTACAAAATTTACACTACTGTTACAACAGATATGAGTGGTGGCACTAGTTGGCAAGTGGGCCTGGCACACACGCTGGCAGGCAGGCAACTGCAATTAGATTACACTAGCAGACTGATGTTTCACAGTCAAAAAAGTTTTTTTTTTTAAATTTACACTACTGTTACAACAGATATGAGTGGTGGCACTAGTTGGCAAGTGGGCCTGGCACACACTGGCAGGCAGGCAACTGCTATTAGATTACACTAGCAGACTGATGTTTCACAGTCAAAAAAGTTTTTTTTAAAAAAATTTTACACTACTGTTACAACAGATATGAGTGGTGGCACTAGTTGGCAAGTGGGCCTGGCACACACGCTGGCAGGCAGGCAACTGCAATTAGATTACACTAGCAGACTGATGTTTCACAGTCAAAAAAAGTTTTTTTTTTAAATTTACACTACTGTTACAACAGATATGAGTGGTGGCACTAGTTGGCAAGTGGGCATGGCACACACTGGCAGGCAGGCAACTGCTATTAGATTACACTAGCAGACTGATGTTTCACAGTCATAAAAGTTTTTTTTTAAAAAAATTTACACTACTGTTACAACAGATATCAGTGGTGGCACTAGTTGGCAAGTGGGCCTGACACACACGCTGGCAGGCAGGCAACTACAATTACATTACACTAGCAGACTGATGTTTAACAGTCAAAATAGTTTTTTTTTACAAAATTTACACTACTGTTACAACAGATATGAGTGGTGCCACTAGTTGGCAAGTGGGCCTGGCACACACGCTGGCAGGCAGGCAACTGCTATAAGATTACACTAGCAGACTGATGTTTCAAAGTCAAAAAAGTTTTTTTTTAAAATTTTCACTACTGTTACAACAGATATGAGTGGTGGCACTAGTTGGCAAGTGGGCCTGGCACACATGCTGGCAGACAGGCAACGGCAATTAGATTACACTAGCAGACTGATGTTTCACAGTCAAAAAAGTTTTTTTTAAGAAAAATTTACACTACTGTTACAACAGATATCAGTGGTGGCACTTAGCAAATGGGCCTGGCACACACGCTGGCAGGCAGGCAACTTCAATTAGATTACACTATCAGACTGATGTTTCACAGTCAAAAAAGTTTTTTTTTACAAAATGTATACTACTGTTACAACAGATATGAGTGGTGGCACTAGTTGGCAAGTGGGCATGGCACACACGCTGGCAGGCAGGCAACTACAATTAGATTACACTAGCAGACTGATGTTTAACAGTCAAAAAAGTTTTTATTACAAAATTTACACTACTGTTACAACAGATATGAGTGGTGGCAATAGTTGACAAGTGGGTCTGGCACACACGCTGGCAGGCAGGCAACAGCAATTAGATTACACTAGCAGACTGATGTTTCACAGTCAAAAAAGTTTTTTTTTTTAAATTTACACTACTGTTACAACAGATATGAGTGGTGGCACTAGTTGGCAAGTGGGCCTGGCACACACGCTGGCAGGCAGGCAACTGCAATTAGATTACACTAGCAGACTGATGTTTCACAGTCAAAAAAGTTTTTTTTTTTAAATTTACACTACTGTTACAACAGATATGAGTGGTGGCACTAGTTGGCAAGTGGGCCTGGCACACACTGGCAGGCAGGCAACTGCTATTAGATTACACTAGCAGACTGTTTCACAGTCAAAAAAGTTTTTTTTTAAAAAATTTTACACTACTGTTACAACAGATATGAGTGGTGGCACTAGTTGGCAAGTGGGCCTGGCACACACGCTGGCAGGCAGGCAACTGCAATTAGATTACACTAGCAGACTGATGTTTCACAGTCAAAAAAAGTTTTTTTTTTAAATTTACACTACTGTTACAACAGATATGAGTGGTGGCACTAGTTGGCAAGTGGGCATGGCACACACTGGCAGGCAGGCAACTGCTATTAGATTACACTAGCAGACTGATGTTTCACAGTCATAAAAGTTTTTTTTTAAAAAAATTTACACTACTGTTACAACAGATATCAGTGGTGGCACTAGTTGGCAAGTGGGCCTGACACACACGCTGGCAGGCAGGCAACTACAATTAGATTACACTAGCAGACTGATGTTTAACAGTCAAAATAGTTTTTTTTTACAAAATTTACACTACTGTTACAACAGATATGAGTGGTGCCACTAGTTGGCAAGTGGGCCTGGCACACACGCTGGCAGGCAGGCAACTGCTATAAGATTACACTAGCAGACTGATGTTTCAAAGTCAAAAAAGTTTTTTTTTTAAATTTTCACTACTGTTACAACAGATATGAGTGGTGGCACTAGTTGGCAAGTGGGCCTGGCACACATGCTGGCAGACAGGCAACGGCAATTAGATTACACTAGCAGACTGATGTTTCACAGTCAAAAAAGTTTTTTTTAAGAAAAATTTACACTACTGTTACAACAGATATCAGTGGTGGCACTTAGCAAATGGGCCTGGCACACACGCTGGCAGGCAGGCAACTTCAATTAGATTACACTATCAGACTGATGTTTCACAGTCAAAAAAGTTTTTTTTTACAAAATGTATACTACTGTTACAACAGATATGAGTGGTGGCACTAGTTGGCAAGTGGGCATGGCACACACGCTGGCAGGCAGGCAACTACAATTAGATTACACTAGCAGACTGATGTTTAACAGTCAAAAAAGTTTTTATTACAAAATTTACACTACTGTTACAACAGATATGAGTGGTGGCAATAGTTGACAAGTGGGTCTGGCACACACGCTGGCAGGCAGGCAACAGCAATTAGATTACACTAGCAGACTGATGTTTCACAGTCAAAAAAGTTTTTTTTTTTAAATTTACACTACTGTTACAACAGATATGAGTGGTGGCACTAGTTGGCAAGTGGGCCTGGCACACACTGGCAGGCAGTCAACTGTTATTAGATTACACTAGCAGACTGATGTTTCACAGTCAAAAAAGTTTTTTATTTTTAAATTTACACTAATGTTACAACAGATATGAGTGGTGGCACTAGTTGGCAAGTGGGCCTGGCACACACGCTGGCAGGCAGGCAACTGCAATTAGATTACACTAGCAGACTGATGTTTCACAGTCAAAAAAGTTTTTTTTTTTAAATTTACACTACTGTTACAACAGATATGAGTGGTGGCACTAGTTGGCAAGTGGGCCTGGCACACACTGGCAGGCAGGCAACTGCA
The DNA here is from genome assembly GCF_027579735.1 of Bombina bombina. Lineage (NCBI taxonomy): Eukaryota > Metazoa > Chordata > Amphibia > Anura > Bombinatoridae > Bombina > Bombina bombina. The sequence continues at coordinate 1,099,260,435 of NC_069502.1, read as the reverse complement.
ATTAGATTACACTAGCAGACTGATGTTTCACAGTCATAAAAGTTTTTTTTTTTTTTAAATTTACACTACTGTTACAACAGATATCAGTGGTGGCACTAGTTGGCAAGTGGGCCTGGCACACACGCTGGCAGGCAGGCAACTACAATTAGATTACACTAACAGACTGATGTTTAACAGTCAAAAAAGTTTTTTTTTACAAAATTTACACTACTGTTACAACAGATATGAGTGGTGCCACTAGTTGGCAAGTGGGCCTGGCACACACGCTGGCAGACAGGCAACTGCTATAAGATTACACTAGCAGACTGATGTTTCAAAGTCAAAAAAGGTTTTTTTTTAAATTTTCACTACTGTTACAACAGATATGAGTGGTGGCACTAGTTGGCAAGTGGGCCTGGCACACATGCTGGCAGGCAGGCAACGGCAATTAGATTACACTAGCAGACTGATGTTTCACAGTCAAATTTTTTTTTTTTTTTTTTTTTAAATTTACACTACTGTTACAACAGATATCAGTGGTGGCACTTAGCAAGTGGGCCTGGCACACACGCTGGCAGGCAGGCAACTGCAGTTAGATTACACTATCAGACTGATGTTTCACAGTATATAAATTTTTTTTTTTACAAAATTTATACTACTGTTACAAAAGATATGAGTGGTGGCACTAGTTGGCAAGTGGGCCTGGCACACACGCTGGCAGGCAGGCAACTACAATTAGATTACACTAGCAGACTGATGTTTAACAGTCAAACATTTTTTTTTTACAAAATTTACACTACTGTTACAACAGATATGAGTGGTGGCACTAGTTGGCAAGTGGGCCTGGCACACACGCTGGCAGGCAGGCAGGCAACTGCTATTAGATTACACTAGCAGTCTGATGATTCACAGTCAAAAAAGTTTTTTTTTTTAAATTTACACTACTGTTACAACAGATATGAGTGGTGGCACTAGTTGGCAAGTGGGCCTGGCACACACGCTGGCAGGCAGGCAACTGCTATTAGATTACACTAGCAGACTGATGTTTCACAGTCAAAAAAGTTTTTTTTTTTAAAAATTTACAATAATGTTACAACAGATATCAGTGGTGGCACTTAGCAAGTGGGCCTGGCACACACGCTGACAGGCAGGCAGGCAACTGCAATTAGATTACACTAGCAGACTGATGTTTCATAGTCAAAAAAGTTTTTTTTTTTAAATTCACACTACTGTTACAACAGATATGAGTGGTGGCACTAGTTGGCAAGTGTGCCTGGCACACACGCTGGCAGGCAGGCAACTACAATTAGATTACACTAGCAGACTGATGTTTCACAGTATATAAAGTTTTTTTTTACAAAATTTAAACTACTGTTACAACAGATATCAGTGGTGGCACTTAGCAAGTGGGCCTGGCACACACGCTGGCAGGCAGGCAACTGCAGTTAGATTACACTATCAGACTGATGTTTCACAGTATATAAAGTTTTTTTTTTTACAAAATGTATACTACTGTTACAACAGATATGAGTGGTGACACTAGTTGGCAAGTTGGCCTGGCACACACACTGGCAGGCAGGCAAAGTTTTTTTTTTAAAATTCACACTACTGTTACAACAGATATGAGTGGTGGCACTAGTTGGCAAGTGGGCCTGGCACACATGCTGGCAGGCAGGCAACTACAATTAGATTACACTAGCAGACTGATGTTTAACAGTCAAAAAAGTTTTTTTTACAAAATTTACACTACTGTTACAACAGATATGAGTGGTGGAACTAGTTGGCAAGTGGGCCTGGCACACACGCTGGCAGGCAGGCAACTGCAATTAGATTACACTAGCAGACTGATGTTTCACAGTTAAAAAAGGTTTTTAAAAAAATTTACACTACTGTTACAACAGATATGAGTGGTGGCACTAGTTGGCAAGTGGGCCTGGCACACACTGGCAGGCAGGCAACTGCTATTAGATTACACTAGCAGACTGATGTTTCACAGTCAAAAAAGTTTTTTTAAAAAAAATTTACACTACTGTTACAACATATATTTGTGGTGGCACTAGTTGGCAAGTGGGCCTGGCACACACACTGGCAGTGGGAGGGAGGCAACTGCAATTAGATTACACTAGCAGATTGATGTTTCACAGTCAAAAAAGTTTTTTTTTAAAAAAAATTACACTACTGTTACAACAGATATGAGTGGTGGCACTAGTTAGCAAGTGGGCCTGGCACACACTGGCAGGCAGGCAACTGCTATTAGATTACACTAGCAGACTGATGTTTCACAGTCATAAAGTTTTTTTTTTTTTAAATTTACACTACTGTTACAACAGATATCAGTGGTGGCACTAGTTGGCAAGTGGGCCTGGCACACATGCTGGCAGGCAGGCAACTACAATTAGATTACACTAACAGACTGATGTTTAACAGTCAAAAAAGTTTTTTTTTACAAAATTTACACTACTGTTACAACAGATATGAGTGGTGGCACTAGTTGGCAAGTGGGCCTGGCACACACGCTGGCAGACAGGCAACTGCTATAAGATTACACTAGCAGACTGATGTTTCAAAGTCAAAAAAGGTTTTTTTTTTAATTTTCACTACTGTTACAACAGATATGAGTGGTGGCACTAGTTGGCAAGTGGGCCTGGCACACATGCTGGCAGGCAGGCAACGGCAATTAGATTACACTAGCAGACTGATGTTTCACAGTCAAAAAAGTTTTTTTTTAAAAAAAAATGTACACTACTGTTACAACAGATATCAGTGGTGGCACTTAGCAAGTGGGCCTGGCACACACGCTGGCAGGCAGGCAACTGCAGTTAGATTACACTATCAGACTGATGTTTCACAGTATATACATTTTTTTTTTACAAAATTTATACTACTGTTACAAAAGATATGAGTGGTGGCACTAGTTGGCAAGTGGGCCTGGCACACACGCTGGCAGGCAGGCAACTGCTATTAGATTACACTAGCAGACTGATGTTTCACAGTCAAAAAAGTTTTTTTTTTTAAATTTACACTACTGTTACAACAGATATCAGTGGTGGCACTAGTTGGCAAGTGGGCCTGGCACACACGCTGGCAGGCAGGCAACTGCTATTAGATTACACTAGCAGACTGATGTTTCACAGTCAAAAAAGTTTTTTTTTTTTAAAATTTACAATACTGTTACAACAGATATCAGTGGTGGCACTTAGCAAGTGGGCCTGGCACACACGCTGGCAGGCAGGCAGGCAACTGCAATTAGATTACACTAGCAGACTGATGTTTCACAGTCAAAAAAGTTTTTTTTTTAAATTCACACTACTGTTACAACAGATATGAGTGGTGGCACTAGTTGGCAAGTGGGCCTGGCACACACGCTGGCAGGCAGGCAACTACAATTAGATTACACTAGCAGACTGATGTTTCACAGTATATAAAGTTTTTTTTTACAAAATTTAAACTACTGTTACAACAGATATCAGTGGTGGCACTTAGCAAGTGGGCCTGGCACACACGCTGGCAGGCAGGCAACTGCAGTTAGATTACACTATCAGACTGATGTTTCACAGTATATAAAGTTTTTTTTTTACAAAATGTATACTACTGTTACAACATATATGAGTGGTGACACTAGTTGACAAGTTGGCCTGGCACACACACTGGCAGGCAGGCAAAGTTTTTTTTTTTTAATTCACACTACTGTTACAACAGATATGAGTGGTGGCACTAGTTGGCAAGTGGGCCTGGCACACATGCTGGCAGGCAGGCAACTACAATTAGATTACACTAGCAGACTGATGTTTAACAGTCAAAAAAGTTTTTTTTACAAAATTTACACTACTGTTACAACATATATTTGTGGTGGCACTAGTTGGCAAGTGGGCCTGGCACACACACTGGCAGTGGGAGGGAGGCAACTGCAATTAGATTACACTAGCAGATTGATGTTTCACAGTTAAAAAAGTTTTTTTTTAAAATTTACACTACTGTTACAACAGATATGAGTGGTGGCACTAGTTGGCAAGTGGGCCTGGTACACACACTGGCAGGCAGGCAACTGCTATTAGATTACACTAGAAAACTGATGTTTCACAGTCAAAAAAGTTTTTTTTTTTTTTTAAATGTACACTACTGTTACAACAGATATCAGTGGTGGCAGTAGTTTGCAAGTGGGCCTGGCACACACGCTGGCAGACAGGCAACTACAATTAGATTACACTAGCAGACTGATGTTTAACAGTCAAAAATGTTTTTTTTTACAAAATTTACACTACTGTTACAACAGATATGAGTGGTGGCACTTAGCAAGTGGGCCTGGCACACACGCTGGCAGGCAGGCAACTGCAGTTAGATTACACTATCAGACTGATGTTTCACAGTATATAAAGTTTTTTTTTTTACAAAATTTATACTACTGTTACAACAGATATGAGTGGTGACACTAGTTGGCAAGTGGGCCTGGCACACACGATGGCAGGCAGGCAACTGCTATAAGATTACACTAGCAGACTGATGTTTCAAAGTCAAAAAAGATTTTTTTTTCTAAATTTACACTACTGTTACAACAGATATCAGTGGTGGCACTTAGCAAAAGGGCCTGGCACACACGCTGGCAGGCAGGCAACTGCAATTAGATTACACTAGCAGACTGATGTTTCACAGTCAAAAAAGTTTTTTTTTTTTTTTTAATTCACACTACTGTTACAACAGATATGAGTGGTGGCACTAGTTGGCAAGTGGGCCTGGCACACACGCTGGCAGGCAGGCAACTACAATTAGATTACACTAGCAGACTGATGTTTCACAGTCAAAATAGTTTTTTTTTACAAAATTTAAATTACTGTTACAACAGATATGAGTGTTGGCACTAGTTGGCAAATGGGCCTGGCACACACACTGGCAGGCAGGCAACTGCAATTAGATTACAATAGCAGACTGATGTTTCACAGTCAAAAAGTTTTTTTAAAAAAAAATTTACACTACTGTTACAACAGATATCAGTGGTGGCACTTATCAAGTGGGCCTGGCACACACACTGGCAGGCAGGCAACTGCTATTAGATTACACTAGCAGACTGATGTTTCACAGTCAAAAAAGTTTTTTTTAAAAAAATTTACACTACTGTTACAACATATATTTGTGGTGGCACTAGTTGGCAAGTGGGCCTGGCACACACACTGGCAGTGGGAGGCAGGCAACTTCAATTAGATTACACTAGCAGATTGATGTTTCACAGTCAAAAAAAGTTTTTTTTTTTTTAAAAATTACACTACTGTTACAACAGATATGAGTGGTGGCACTAGTTGTCAAGTGGGCCTGGCACACACGCTGGCAGGCAGGCAACTGCTATTAGATTACACTAGAAAACTGATGTTTCACAGTCAAAAAAGTTTTTTTTTTTTTAAAAATGTACACTACTGTTACAACAGATATCAGTGGTGGCAGTAGTTTGCAAGTGGGCCTGGCACACACGCTGGCAGACAGGCAACTACAATTAGATTACACTAGCAGACTGATGTTTAACAGTCAAAATAGTTTTTTTTTACAAAATTTACACTACTGTTACAACAGATATGAGTGGTGCCACTAGTTGGCAAGTGGGCCTGGCACACACGATGGCAGGCAGGCAACTGCTATAAGATTACACTAGCAGACTGATGTTTCAAAGTCAAAAAAGATTTTTTTTTCTAAATTTACACTACTGTTACAACAGATATCAGTGGTGGCACTTAGCAAGTGGGCCTGGCACACACGCTGGCACACAGGCAACTGCAATTAGATTACACTAGCAGACTGATGTTTCACAGTCAAAAAAGTTTTTTTTTTTTTAATTCACACTACTGTTACAACAGATATGAGTGGTGGCACTAGTTGGCAAGTGGGCCTGGCACACACGCTGGCAGGCAGGCAACTACAATTAGATTACACTAGCAGACTGATGTGTCACAGTCAAAAAAGTTTTTTTTTACAAAATTTAAATTACTGTTACAACAGATATGAGTGGTGGCACTAGTTGGCAAATGGGCCTGGCACACTCACTGGCAGGCAGGCAACTGCAATTAGATTACACTAGCAGACTGATGTTTCACAGTCAAAAAAGTTTTTTTTTAAAAAATTTACACTACTGTTACAACAGATATCAGTGGTGGCACTTGGCAAGTGGGCCTGGCACACACACTGGCAGGCAGGCAACTGCTATTAGATTACACTAGCAGACTGATGTTTCACAGTCAAAAAAGTTTTTTTTAAAAAAAATTTACACTACTGTTACAACATATATTTGTGGTGGCTCTAGTTGGCAAGTGGGCCTGGCACACACACTGGCAGTGGGAGGCAGGCAACTGCAATTAGATTACACTAGCAGATTGATGTTTCAAAGTCAAAAAAGTTTTTTTTAAAAAAAAAATTAGACTACTGTTACAACAGATATGAGTGGTGGCACTAGTTGGCAAGTGGGCCTGGCACACACGCTGGCAGGCAGGCAACTACAATTAGATTACACTAGCAGACTGATGTTTAACAGTCAAAAAAGTTTTTTTTTACAAAATTTACACTACTGTTGGCAAGTGGGCCTGGCACACACGCTGGCAGGCAGGCAACTGCTATAAGATTACACTAGCAGACAGATGTTTCAAAGTCAAAAAATATTTTTTTTTCTAAATTTACACTACTGTTACAACAGATATGAGTGGTGGCACTAGTTGGCAAGTGGGCCTGGAACACACGCTGGCAGGCAGGCAGGCAACCGTAATTAGATTACACTAGCAGACTGATGTTTCACAGTCAAAAAGTTTTTTTTAAAAAAAATTTACAATACTGTTACAACAGATATCAGTGGTGGCACTTAGCAAGTGGGCCTGGCACACACGCTGGCAGGCAGGCAACTGCAATTAGATTACACTAGCAGACTAATGTTTCACAGTCAAAAAAGTTTTTTTTTTTTTAAATTCACACTACTGTTACAACAGATATGAGTGGTGGCACTAGTTTTTTTTACAAAATTTAAATTACTCTTACAACAGATATGAGTGGTGGCACTAGTTGGCAAATGGGCCTGGCACACACACTGGCAGGCAGGCAACTGCAATTAGATTACACTAGCAGACTGATGTTTCACAGTCAAAAAAGTTTTTTTTTTAAATTCACACTACTGTTACAACTGATATGAGTGGTGGCACTAGTTGGCAAGTGGGCCTGGTACACACGCTGGCAGGCAGGCAACTACAATTAGATTACACTAGCAGACTGATGTTTCACAGTCAAAAAAGTTTTTTTTTTTTTTACAAAATTTACACTACTGTTACAACAGATATGAGTAGTGGCACTAGTTGGCAAGTGGGCCTGGCACACACTGGCAGGCAGGCAACTGCAATTAGATTACACTAGCAGACTGATGTTTCACAGTCAAAATTACACAGGCAAAAAAAAAAGATGTTCTAGCCCTACAAAGAGATCAGATGAGTCCTTCAGGACTGTAGTGGACACTGAATACACTAGCCTAGCTATCAATTTCCCTATAAAATCAGCAGCAGCTACACTATCCCTCCTCTCACTAAGAATGCAGGATCAGAATGAATTTAAAATGGCTGCTGTCCTGGAGCTGGGAGGGTCTGGGAGGGAGTGTCTGCTGCTGATTGGCTGAAATGTGTCTGCAGACTGTGAGATACAGGGTCAAAGTTTACTCAATGATGACGAATATGGGGCGGATCGAACATCGCATATGTTCGCCCGCCGCAGCGAACACGAACAAGCTATGTTCACCGGGAACTATTCGCTGGCGAACTATTTGCGACATCACTAAGACTCATATAATAAATCAGAGGAAACAATGCATATCCATGTTGGTATTAAGTCCTCTAGGCACTAAAGTTTGTAAGTTGAAAATCCATCTGCTCTCTTTCTGTAGCAGCAGTTTCGCTCTGTCACCACCCATATTCAGAGGTGGGACATGATCAATGATTATGTATTTTAGCTCAGATACCGAGTGCTTGGCAGATAAAAAAATGCTTGGCGACCGGTTGGTCTGCCTTACCTGTTGCTAAAGCGCTTCTGATGGCACATCGATGATTAGCCATACGGGTCCTCAAGTCATCGTTCGTTTTTCCAACATAGTATTTACCACAGCTACAATGTAGCAGGTAAACAACAAAAGTGGTGGTACAGGTCAGGCGAAATTTTATAAAGTATCTTTTGTTGCTCCAAGGATGCGTAAAGAATTTACCTTGGGTGAGGCTGTTACAAGTAGTGCATCCACTACATCTGTAGCATTTATTTCTCCGTGTTCCCAACCAGGTACTTGGATTGTAACTTGTTTTAAAGTCAGGTCGCATCAGAATATCACGTAGTGACTTTCCCGTCTTGTATCCAATTCTCGGGACCTCGTAATCATGCAGTGGGAGACTTTTATCACTCTTGATAGTTTCCCAATTCTTCCTCAGTATCCCAGGTGTTTCCCATTTGTCAGGAGTGAAAGTAGTGACAAATGTGAGCCTCTTCTCAGTCCCAACCTCACCTGTTTTCTTTACCAGTGCTTCGTCTTGGGTAAGACCTCTCAGTTCATTCAATGTTGTTTGGAGATTCTTTATAATAGTATAATAATTCTTTTAATAGTTTGATCAGCTCAATAGAGTCAAGTAGGAAGGAAGCTACATTGCGAACTATTGGTTGTAAAAAGCTGTCAGCAAAAGTAGCCAATGTCTGCAATAATGAACCTCTAGCCGAGATGATTGGATGCCCTGGTGGATGCAGTGGGTCTTTATGCACTTTAGGCAAAGTATAAATGATGGGTATCACAGGATTTTCCCTGTAAGGAATTCTTTATTTGCAGTGCTGATGAAGCCCATCTCATTAATGAGAGTTAAGTACCCATCAATCTGTTTCTTGAACACTTTTGTAGGATCAGTTGTCAATTTTTTATAAGTATTAGTGTCTGCCAACTGTCCAAGTATTTTCAATTGAAAAGGGTGATTAGGAACAACTCAGTGAATGAACTGGGAGGTTTTACCCAAGACGAAGCACTGGTAAAGAAAACAGGTGAGGTTTGGACTTAGAAGAGGCTCACGTTTGTCACTACTTTCACTCCTGACAAATGGGAAACACCTGGGATACTGAGGAAGAATTGGGAAACTATCAAGAGTAATACAAGTCTCCCACTGCATACAAATGTTCAGGAGCAGCCTGGATAATTGCCTAATTTTTTTGGAGAGTGCTGGTCTATAATTGAATGAAGTATATATATATATATTACTTCAAGTTACTTCTTATTTTTTTGGGGGGGGCCCCTCTGTTCATTAGGTCCGCCACTGAAGGGCTAAATTACGAATAGATTATCGTGAGAGCGTTAACATATTCCCCCTTTGACTTCAATGGAAGAGTGCAAAAAAACTAACACCCAACAAGTAGCTCAAACCTGGTCACATTTTCTCTATATAATTATATATAGGTTTAGATAGATATATATATATATATATATATATATATATATGTATATATATATGAAATATCTATTTAAAAATACTTAGAACATATTCCCCTATGTAAAGAACATTAGAATGTAAAACACAGTTCAACACTTTATTAAATATGAATATTGCATAAATATGATTTTACATGTTTTCAGCTACTTGACTGTAAAGGGCTCCAATGCACTGATATACATGTCTATATATGTATACATATGTATTCATGTGTCTATATGTGTATATATGTCTGTAAACACATATATACACATATAAGTACATAAATGCATATGAACTCATATAAACACCTCATATCTCTGAGTCCTTATAACTTTTTATTGAAATTATTTTTTTTATTTTATGAGTGTAACTGTACTTTTAAATGTATTTTTGATGCGTTTTGTGCAACATTTTAGTCGAGGGTAACCATTAACCAGAGCTCTATTCCAACAAGCGTTAAATTAATGCCGCAATAAACCCCTTTTCACTTGCACACAATAGATAGCGCGCCAATCGTAATCTAGCCCTAAATATGGTGTCTGCTCGGTTCCTGCTAATCTGGTAATTAGTAGTTGTTTATAACTAAATTGTCTCTTGAGGGTTCTCCTCCAGTGGTCACTAAGCTTCCAGACAATCCTCTCACCTTTCACCCAGACTCATTTATAAGCAGTGTAGGCGTGATCCATCTGATAGGCCTCAATATGCTCCTCTCAATAGTTTGTCTCTGTTTACAGTGTCACAAAACACCTAAGAGTTATTGTACTAATTTAGTGTCATTACAGCTGTTACCTTCAGTAGATAGACATTAATTCAACTGCGACAACACATGTAATTGTCAGGTGCTGAACTTCTCTACAAAATCCTTATTTATTGCAGGTTTAAATCAGACTTATTATAGTTGTACTTATTGCTCAGGACACTTAGTTGAACACAAATTTAGCTGACACATTCAGTCTGTGCTATTTGACAATACATACCTCTTGCCTCTGAGCATTATTCATGCATACAAACTGCTTGACTTGAACCTCAGATGTATATATGTGCACATTAAGCTTTGAATATGTCTTTACACCTCTGTTGACACTGTGTGTACTAATTATATGTAGCATGCTATATTTGGTGCTCTCATGACAACTTAGATCTCGGTGCTTTTCCTGCCCAGGTCATACCTCCCTATACGTTTGTGGGGGGTTCTGTGTGCAGTTGGGTGTAGTTAGTCTGAGTTCTACCTGTCTAGCTGCTACCTCTATATTTTATTGTTTAGCACGTGCTAATAATAACAGAGTTCTGTATCCACCCCTGACCGGTCCTAGTTTTAACTATATGTGTTGTATGTCCGTATAAAGCATTAATGCTTTTAAAATGATGTTTATTATAGTGGTGCATACTAGATTGCCAGGCTTCTTTTCCTAACGCTGTGGCTCTCTGTTTATATATATATATATATATATATATATATATATATATATATATATATTGGGATACTAAATAAACTATTATCTTGTATAAGACTTTTTGAAGCTGCTTAATTTTCATAAAAGAGTGCTGAATTCCCTGTTATTTATAGGTTGACTTTAGCATGAGTCAATCTTCTTCTACCTTTATTACATTTTGGTCACAATATTGCTCATGGGTCTGCACTAAAAAAAACTCATCTAGGTTAAATATAGGCTAGTGCGAGTATGATACTTACACATGCCTGATTAGTACAGCTTCTATGCTAAGCATTTATTCCCACTATACCCTCTTTTTGTTTTTTTTCATATTAAATTACCAAATTAAACTTGGACATTATCTATCCACTTTTTTGGTCTCCATAGTGACGGAGTACAGCTAAATAATATTAATAAGAGTATCCACAGCATTTGGAATTTGGAACATGGCTTTCATTCTCCCGGATGAGAATTGGGAAGCAGAACTTACTGCCACTTTGTCTATGTCTAATGTGACAGAGGGTCAGGACAAAGAGAGTACTCCATCTCATATATATGGAGCATTTAAAGAGTATAAAAAACTACTTGTAAAACAGGTCAAACTAAGAACTGAGACAGCAAGCCTTGAGAACTATTTAAAAAATAAAACTTTACCCAGAGGCCTTAGACTAGGACTTGATCCCGGAACAAGCCTAAGGGAAGATGAGGGAGTTGAAGAATTTATGGAAGATTGGAACTCAAGTCTTTCTTATTGCTCCATTATACTTATGAATAAGATGGTTAAAAGAAACCAAGAATGACTTGATAAAACCAAAATACTAGTTGAAGAATCTCTTAAACTTGTTAATAGCTATGAAAAGAATCCAAACTTTAACAAATTAAATGAAGAAATTAAGGAGCAAATAGCAAGACTTCAGACCGATATAAAACTTAGGAAAAGAAGAAAACTTTCAAGAGATAGTGAGGTTTATAGAAGGAACAGGGTATAAAGCTCTTGTAATCCTGATTCCCTTTGGTTCATTGGCATAGACAAAGGTATCCTTACTGGCAGAGGAGGTGACAATGACAAGGTCCTCCTACAAAAGGAATGTAGATGAATTTCTACCCTTTCAACTATAGCTCCCAATGGAATGAATACAAAATTAGACATGGCATGTTTCTTATGAACATAAATACAGAAATAAGTTGTTCATTACATATTGCCATATGTGTTTTTTTTATCATATTTCCTTTGTATATACGATGTGTTCTTCTCTTCCCGTTTGTTTAAAATACTTTTGACTAATAAGTATAGTAATGCATCTGTAAACTATAAATCATTATGTACTTTTGCGTTAATATAGGCATTGTTTGCTTTGCTATGCTAAAAGATGTCAAACCTTTTAAATGTACAAAGTATTGCTCAGTCCGTGGCTGAACACTGCCTGTTTAGCTGTATAAAACTTTCATCCTGTCAGAGGGGTGGAGAACGCATCCACATTTAAAAATGGGTGCTATAAGTGAAACAAGTCACACCCTGAGGAAGCCCCGTCTCACAGTTGACGAAGGGGTGAAACGCGTGTCGGCATTGGCTGACTCGTCCACTTGGTTTATAGGCTCACGCTGAGGATGTCAATACGCTACTCATAGCGGTTCGTTTGGAGAGCTGGCGGACACTGACTTTTTCCGAATCAAGGCTCAAATGTTGTATATGCTGGAGGATGAAATATATGCCACTTCTACTCTCATATGTGTTCCTGATGAGGAGAACTCTCCATACTAAGTGCCCACTGCATACATCCTTGCTTAGCAGCTTTGGCACTTCACCTGCTTATGCTACCTTGCAAACTGTGCTTTGTCTGCCTGTGCAATTTGACAATAGATATCTCTTGCCTCTGAGCATTATTTATGCCTATGATCTGCTTGACTTGAACCTCAGATGTATATACATGCACATTAAGCTTTGAATATGTCATTACTCCTCTATTGACACTGTGTGTACTAATTATATGTAGCATGCTATATTTGGTGCTCTCATCCCGGTGCTTTTCCTGCCCAGGTCATACCTCCCTATATGTTTGTGGGGGGTTCTGTGTGCAGTTGGGTGTAGTTGGTCTGAGTTCTACCTGTCTAGCTGCTACATCTATATTATATTGTTTAGCATGTGCTAATAATAACAGAGCTCTGTATTCACCCCTGACCAGTCCTAGTTTTAACTATATGTGTTGTATTCCGTATATAGCATTAATGCTTTTTAAATGTTGTTTGTTATATTGATGCATACTAGATTGCCAGGCTACTTTTCCTAATGCTGTGGCTCTCTGTTTTATCTTTCTTATGACACGGTGAGTCCACGGGATCATCAATTACTGTTGCGAATATCACTCCTGGCCAGCAGGAGGAGGCAAAGAGCATCACAGCAGAGCTGTTAAGTTTCACTTCCCTTCCCACAAACCCAAGTCATTCTCTTTGCCTTAGGTGCAAGGAGGAGGTGAAAATGTAGGTGTCTGTACAAGATTCTTCTATCAAGAGTTTGTTATTTTGGAAGCCTGAGCAGGTTTGCTCTGATTTTCCCTGTCACGCTGGGTTTAGCTGTACTCCACGCTAGTCTCTTCAGGAGGGCTGTGGTAACTTTAAAGCAGTTAGGAACTTGTGAGGAAGGGCCTCACTGTGCTTTCCTAACAAAATTGCTGCCCTTCTTCTGTATGCCAGAGTAGGCTTACTCTGTTCATCATTTCATTCACAGGACCCTGTGAGGAGCGGCTTCCTCCCATTCCTGATGCTGTCTCCCTGTTGGACAGAAGGTGCAGGTAAGTGCCATTAATTCTTATTAGAAAAGCTGGCACTCAATTTGGTTAATCCTTAAAAGTGCACCTTTATACTGGGACATATATCTTCCTGAGACCAGGAGAATTTATACAGGCTGACAGGGCACTGCGGGGACCTAGGCTTACAGAGAGATTTGTTTGCTCAAACAGTTTTTTATTGGTGGCTCAGATCAAGAGGGCTATGTGTAGACATTTGGCTTGTGAACTCTTGCAAAATTGTTCTTTTTGTAATCCTGCGATAGTAAAGCAGGCTGAAAAGCTACGGATCCACTCCGTTTTTTCTGATTGGCCCGTAGTCACTATGGTGATGTCATAGGGGGTGGGCTCCTCTTCCCCAGACGCAGCGCACGCTTTCTCTTGGCGCCCTTTCCTTTCAAAATCCTCTGACTGCGTCTTCCTCCTTAGCTTGGCCTAGATCTGTCTGGAATAGAACCAAACAGTTTTCCAGACAAATCAGCCTAATGGAGGTCAGGTAGGCACCACAGCATAACGCTGTGGTATAGGGGTGTCTAGAGGTGTTAATAAAGAATAAGAGTAAACTAAATTTATGCTCATATTCTTAAGGGTTATTGTACATTGTGGGCCTGGTTTATATTTTATATTTTTTAAACTAGAGTCTTAAAGAGACAGCGCCGTTTTTGCAACAAAAATAAAAAGCTTAATTTTTTTTGTATTTGTGTGTGTGTGTGTGTGTGTGTGTATTGTTCTGTGCAATAAGGAGTCAGTGCCTTTATCTTTTGAAGCATGTAAAGTTTGTATAAATGCCCAAGTGGAACCACCCTTGCCTTTTTGTGGTTCTTGTATAGAAAGAACTTTATTATACAAGGATAGACTGATTCTGAGCCACCATTCTCTAAAGTGGATGCTGTTCAGGTTATGCCACAGCCTTCTCCACAAACGTCCCAAACTGTACCATTGTCTCATGCAATGCCCTGCGCTTCCTCTCTTTCTCCTGAGGGAGTGTTTTTGAAGGCCAAAATTGCGGCCCAGGTTTCCTCAGCGGTATCTGAGGCAATAGGGGCTATCCCTATGCTACAAGGGAGGCGTAAGATGAAGATTGTTGAGTCAGACAGCGGGGTATCTAATCCATCTCAGGCTATCCAAGTTGCTCCTTCCCATACGGAAGAGGAGGATACTTCAGTAGCCTCTCCGGGTGAACTCTCAGATGCGGATAGTGTAAATCCTGTTTCTGGTCAGTCCTGGAACAAGGGGAAGTAATCCAAGAAACCCGCAGCTGAATCCAAGTCAGCATGAAGGGGTTGACCCCAATCCGGGATCAGATCAATTTGAACAAAAAGCAAATGTGCAACAGCACTACACTTAATACAGGGGAGATGCCTATATCTGATTATAAATTTTAATCTTGTGTTGGCTGGGGTGCTGATGCATAAGCAAACTTGTGAAGGTTTGTCAAAAAAAGAATTTGACCAAAAGATGCATCTGAATAGCACGACTAGCATGCTATGAATAACTAAACAGTTAATATTGACACACATGCACTAATGTTTATCAAGATCATTATGTGTAATGATATATAACAACTATAGACCAATTTTAAGTAAATATTTACTTGCAATTCACTTGATAGTGACAAGAAGGCTAATTAGTTAAGAGCCAGTAAATATCCAACGGCACTCTATATAGCAAGCACGACTAGCATGCTATGAATAACTAAACAGTTAATATTGACACACATGCACTAACGTTTATCAAGATCATTATGTGTAATGATATATAACAACTATAGACCAATTTTAAGTAAATATTAACTTGCAATTCAGTTGATAGTGATAAGAAGGCTAATTTATCCAAGAGCCAATTAAGTTGCTCATAGAAAACACAATATTGAATAGACTCTTGCAATAGATTTAAGTATGAATATAATTCAAACATAGTAATCCAAGGCGCTGAGTAGTTAAAAACTAATGGTTGTAAATACTAACTATTACCTGAACATCAGCATATTGCTTCAGACCAATAGTTTCAATAAACCAGTTACCAGCCAATGATGTAATGTATAGTCTGTATGATCAGCACGCTATGAATAACCACAACAGTTAATACAAGTATCTATATGCCAATATCTACACAAAATAAAGCGCCAAAATAAAGGCAGAATGTACATGAATACATATACATAAGTAGATATTATACGATCCTTCGAAAAATATATCAGTCAGTGTATAAATAACCTATTATACACTTAATTTAATATATGTTACATTTAAAGTGGTATTACCTGATATCTAATGCGATCACACAAGACCAAATAATTGTACTACCACAAATATAAGTATTTTCGGTTTGCAAATTATATATACATGTGCCAATTGACAATACTCTAAAGCAATATTATTTCAGGCAAAGACCACGTCAAGAAATAATAATTAGGTTTATCCAGTACCTTTTCGTATACTATCCACCTTATATACAGTGGACATTTAATTCCACAGTACAAAACTGTTATATCCCAATATCACTTATCATTTGAATAGTTATATACAGGTAACATACATATACACAGTATAAAACTGTGAGACCTAGATATCACATATTGAATTAGTGATTACTCACTATCCACTGTATCTCAAGCACAACAGTATACTCTCAGACCACCTATACTAGAACTACGGAAATAGTGTGAATTTGCATTTAAAACTCAGTCAACAATCTAATTGTGTTTTTAAATATACATTTTGTTTGTGTTGTGTTGTTTTAAGATTGGAAATAAAAGTTATATTTTAAATAAATCACCCTGGCACACCTCCAGATAATGATGTAACCCACTTTATACCTAAAAGGGAGTGAGAAGTGCTATTCAGATGCATCTTTTGGTCAAATTCTTTTTTTGACAAACCTTCACAGGATCAGATCAAGTAGGGGGCAGACTTTCTCAGTTCACGCAAACTTGGGAGCGAGATGTCCCAGACCCATGGGCAGTGAACATTGTCTCCCAGGGGTACAAGTTAGAGTTCAAGACTTTTCCTCCCAGAGGAAGGTTCCCCCTCTCAAGATTATCTGTAGAACTGATAAAAAGAGAGGCGTTCTTGAAATGTGTTCAGGATCTTTCCCTTTTGGGAGTGATAGTGCCTGTCCCATGTCAGGAACAGGGTCTCGGGTTTTACTCAAACCTGTTTGTGGTTCCAAAAAAGAGGGAACTTTCAGGCCCATTCTAAATCTAAAGTTACTAAACAAGTTCCTCAGAGTACCGTCCTTCAAGATGGAGACTATTCACTCCATTCTGCCCCTGATTCAAGAGGACAACTCATGACAACCATAGACCTGAAGGATGCGTACCTACACGTTCCCATTCACAGGGATCATCACAAATATCTGAGGTTTGCCTATCTAGACAAACATTTTTAATTTGTAGCGCTTCCATTTGGCCTTGCCACAGCTCCCAGAATTTTCTTAAAGGTCCTGGGAGCCCTATTGGCAGTAATATGGTCACAGGGAATTGCGGTGACACCTTATCTGGATGACATTCTGGTTCAGGCACCATTATTTCAACTAGTAAAATCTCATTCAAAGACCTTGCTGGCGTTTCTTCGTTCCCACGGTTTGAAGATCAATCTGGGGAAAAGTTCTCTGGTTCCAACAACATGAGTGACCTTCTTAGGAACCATTATAGATTCTCTAGCTATGAAGATTTTTCTGACAGAGGTCAGAAGAGCCAAGATTCTGTCCGCTTGCCTATCCCTACAGTTGGCGGCACGTCCATCAGTGGCCCAATGCATGGAGGTAATCGGGTTGATGGTGGCTTCCATGGACATAGTTCCATTTGCTCAGTTCCATTTGAGACCTCTGCAGCTATGCATGCTCGCTCAGTGGAATGGGGATTATACAGACTTTGTCTGTGCCAAAATAAAATTGGTAAAATACCTATGCTGCTGCATTCTCTGTTCTATTTTGGGGTTTGTATCTATTTTGGGGTTTGCAGGAACCCTGCAGCGTGCATTGAGCATTTAAGGGTGCTGGACTTTGGATTGTTGATTATACAGATCTATCTCAGAGAATAGTTCTGGATCAATCAACAAGAGACTCCCTACCGTGGTGGCTGTAACAAGAGCATCTGTCCCAGGGGACGTGTTTTTAGAAACCGTCTAGGGTAATTGTGACCACAGATGCCAGTCTGTTGGGATGGGGAGCAGTCTGGAACTCGTTGAAGGTGCAGGGACTTTAGTCTCAGGAGGAATCTGCTCTCCCCATAAACATTCTGGAGTTGAGAGTCATCTTCAATGCCTTGAAGGCTTGGCCTCAACTGACCCTAGCCCAGTTTATCAGGTTCCAGACAGACAACATAACCTCAGTGGCCTACATCCACCACCAAGGGAGAACTCGGAGTGCCTTAGCCATGAAGGAGGTTGCATGGATCATACAGTGGGCGGAGGCTCACAATTGCTGTCTATCTGACATCCACATCCCAGGAGTGGACAATTGGGAAGCAGATTTTCTGAGCAGACAGACTTTCTATCCCAGAGAGTGGGAACTCCATCCGGAGGTGTTCTCCAGGTTGACAACCAAATGGGGATTACCAGAGTTGGATCTGATGGCGTCTCGTCAGAACACCAAGCTCTCAAAGTACAGCTCGAGTTTGAGAGATCCTCAAGCTTTTCTGAAAGATGCTCGGGCAGTTCCTTGGAACTTCAGGTTGGCATATCTTTTTCCTCCATTTGCTTTCCTTCCGTGAGTCATCGCTCGAATCAAGCTGGAGAGAGCATCAGTGATTCTTATAGCTCCTGCATGGCAGGATCTGGTATGCAAATCTAGTAGAAATGTCATCTCTACCTCTGTGGAGACTTTCACTGAGGAAAGACCTTATTCTTCAGGGGCCCTTCCATCATCCAAACTTAGTTTCTCTGAAGCTGACTGCTTGGAGATTGAACGCTTGATTTTGGCTAAGAGTGAATTTTCTGAGTCGGTCATTGAAACCATGATTCAGGCTCGTATGCCTGTCACTAGAATGATTTACCATAAGAAATGGCGTAAATATCTTTATTAGTGTGAGTCTAAATGATATACTTGGAGTAAGGTTAGGATCCCAAGGATCTTGTCTTTTCTCCAGGAAGCCTTGAGAAGGGGTTATCTGTCAGTACACTTAAAGGTCAGATTTGAGAAGGGGTTATCTGTCAGTACCCTTAAAGGTCAGATTTCTGCTTTATCTATTCTGCTGCACAAGCGTCTAGCAGACGTGCCGGATGTCCAATCTTTTTGCCAGGCTCTGGTCAGAATCAGGCCTGTGTTTAAATCAGTTGCTCCACATTGGAGCCTTAATTTGGTTCTTAAGGTTTTACAACAGGCTCCGTTTGAGCCTATGCATTCCGTAGATATTAAGTTATTATCTTGGAAACTTTGGTTTCTTGTTGCCATTTCTTCTGCTCTGAGGGTCTCTAAACTCTCCGCTTTGCAGTGTGATTCTCCTTATCTTATATTTCATACAGATAAGGCAGTTCTCCGTACCAGGTTTGGTTTTCTTCCAAAGGTTGTTTCGGACAGAAATATTAATCAGGAAATTGTTGTTCCTTCTCTCTATCCTAATCCTTCTTCTCATAAGGAACATTGTGCGTGCTCTTAAGTTCTATTTGCAGACTACAAAGGACGTTCATCAGTCTTCTACTTTGTTTGTTTGCTTCTCTGGTAAACGTAAGGGTCAGAAAGCTACTGCCACTTCTCTGTCTCTCTGGTTGAGAAGTATTACTCCTTTGACATATAAGACTGCTGGACAGCAACCTTCTGAGAGAATTACAGCTCATTCCACCAGGGTGATGTCTTCCTCTTGGGCCTTCAAGAATGAGGCCTCTGTAGAACAGATCTGTAAGGCCGCGACTTGGTCTTCTTTGCACACTTTTTCTAAATTCTATAAATTTGACACTTTTGCCTTGGCTGAGGCTTCTTTTGGGAGAAAGGTTCTTCAAGCAGTGGTGCCTTATGTTTAGGTTACCTGACTTGTCCCTCCCTTATCATCTGTGTCCCCTAGATTGGGTATTGATTCCCAACAGTAGTTAATGATCCTGGGGACTCATTGTCATAAGAAAGAAAACTTACCTGATACATTTATTTATTTCTTGACACAGTGAGTCCACGGCCCTCCCTGTTTTTTTCAGACAGTTTTGTTTTTATAAACCTCAAGAAGCTCTGCACTTTGTGTTACTTCTTTTCTCTCCATTCCTTCGGTCGAACGACTGGGGTTTGTGGGAAGGGAAGTGAGACTTAAAGGGACAGTCTACACCAAAATTTTTATTGTTTAAAAAGATAGATAATCCCTTTATTACCCATTACCTAGTTTTGCATAACCAACACAGTTATATAAATACACCTTTTACCTCTGTGATTACCTTGTATCTAAGGCTCTGCAAACTGCCCCCTTATTTCAGTTCTTTTGAGAGACATCCATTTTAGTCAATCAGAGCTGGCTCACTGGAACTCCACATGCGTGAGCACAGTGTTATCTATATGACACACATGAACTAACACCCTCTAGTGGTAAAAAAACAGTCAAAATGCCAGTTATACAGTTGAACATATCCTCTTAGTAACCGTTGTTAAGCCTCAGTGCAATCGTTAAAGCATAAAAAATCCTCTAAATCATAGTGTAACCAAAGCTATCATATTTTTATTGCACTCTTACTATTTTGGGTCTTTCTGAATAATATAATATAATCATATAATATAATTGATTTATTTTAGGATTTCTATAATTTGATTTGAAATTTAAAATCTGATATTAAAGTAAAGATGTGCACAGGAAAACTTTTCATTTTTTCCAAAATTTTATTTTTGTTAAATTTAAAATTTTCGTTTTAGTTTGTTTTCGTTCATGGTCGTATTCATTTGAAACTAGTTTTGTTTAAAATTTTAGTTTCACATAAAAATATTTGTTTTAAGCTAAGGTGCAGATTCTTGCCATGCCATTTTTATTAATCTGAAGCTGTAATAAGCTATATTAACTTTCACCTAGATTACGAGTTTTGCACCATACTGGGTGCGTAAATAACACAATAAAATTAGCAGTATCGCGCTTTCCATAGCGC
The DNA here is from genome assembly GCF_027579735.1 of Bombina bombina. NCBI lineage: Eukaryota > Metazoa > Chordata > Amphibia > Anura > Bombinatoridae > Bombina > Bombina bombina. The sequence goes on along the minus strand of NC_069502.1, from coordinate 1,099,239,739 downwards.
TGCCATACCGCATAAAAGCCAAAGGCTGAGTTTACATGCTCGTGCATGCTTTCCCCCATAGACATCAATCGGGAGAAAGTGTCAGAAAAAAACACCTGCGATCACGGAATGGCAAATCGCTGTAACACAATTCCCATTGATGTCTATAGGGGAAAGAAAGTTACGTTCAAACCTAATGCCCTAATATAAACCCCTAGTCTAAATACCCCTAATCTGCCACCCCCGACATCGCCAACACTAAAAAAAATTATTAACCCAACATTGCTGACACTAAATAAAATAATTAGCCCCTAATCTGCCGCCCCCTGACATTGTTGAAACTAAATAAACCTATTAACCCCTAAACTGCCGGCCCCCCACATCGCCTACACTATAATAAAGTATTAACTTCTAAACCACTGGCCCCACACATCGCCAACACTATAATAAAGTATTAACCCCTCCAGACCCCCACAAACCCACCCAACCTACCCCCAAAATAAATACATAAATCTAAAAAAATCCTTAGCTACCAATTGCCCTTTAAGGAGCATTTGTATGGGCATTGTCCTTAAAAGGACATTCAGCTCTTTTACTGCCCAAATCCCTAATCTAAAAAGAAAAAAACTAACACTAACTCCAGAATATCTACTCACGGTTCCTGAAGTCTGGTCATCCATCTTCATCCAGGCGGCTAGAAGTCTTCATTCAAGCGGCAACATCTTCCTCCATCGCGGGACCATCTTCTATCTTCATCCCGATGTGGAGGCGCGGAGCAGAGCTGTCCAGGACCGTGTCAGTATATGGCCGGGTGATAACACAATATATTTAATAATTATCCTTTAAACTAAACCCCAATAAAATATGCATAGACCAAAAACCATAAAATTAATATAAATTCCTGAATTCATTTAATTAGTTAATATTTATAGACACATTGAAATATATTTGTAGGAACCAGAATATGAATCAATACTATACACGTTTAAAAATATTAAAATATGCTATGCAAAGCTCATAAAATTTACCTTTAGAACTAGCCTTATTCACAATAGTATATCAAATCAGAGTTGCATTTAAAATACCACAATGAGACCAAAATATAAGCTACTAACATTCAAACAGTACAATCAGCTATATAGCTACAATTGATTATAATATAATTCTAATTAGGACACTAAAAGTACATATATTCTTAATGTACACAGTCACTTTAAATGCCCATTTATTTAAGCTGAAATAAATTCTTAGTTACTTATAATTAAAACCAATTCTAAGATATATATCTATATTTTGCAAAGATAAATTACTTAGCATACAAAAGACAAACTTAACACTATACAGGACTATGAAACACAGTTTAAAATACTGAGTGCCCCTTTAAATCTATTAACTACAATTTGACTATGGTCTTACCAATTTCCTTTGTTTAAAATATTAAAAATTAGAACAATCATTCATCACCAAAAATGACCAAATCGATAATTCAGCTCCCAAATTTATTCCACCTCATATGAAAATAAGTGTATTTGCAATGAATCAGAAAAAGGTAGCCTGATTTGCTTATAGTAACTGTTTTCCAAAACACAGCCCAAATTTTAGTTACTAGCCCTTCGGCATTAGTCAGCAGCCTCATACAGCTTATATTGTCTAATCATTGGTGAGGAATATGGGAGGCCTTTACGGAAACTGATCATCTCATTGGTCACCTGGGAAGCATCTCTCTGATTGGCCCTAGGTGATGCATGGTTACTATGGAAATGCATATTTTAACAGTCAAATCTTTTGACTATTATACTGGATTTTGGCCATCGGGGGCAGCATGACAAACAAACAGTTTCATTTAATCATTTCTAACATTTAAAAGCATTTCTTTAAAATGTGTAATTTAAAATGTTATAATTTCTTTATATTAATAAGTTACATGTTCAAATGTACTGTATTATGTCACATTATTTATTCTGATTATTTTAAGACCACCCGTGAATTTATTCCACTTATAATATATAAAATGCATTTAAAACCATATCTTTTGTGAAATAATTTAAAATCATAATATCCTTATCCTGGATTCAATTTCCTTCTTCAGCCATCCGCTCAACATCACATACATAGATATATGTGTTCTCACACAATTATATCTACATTGAACTATTATTCCACACAGATTAATATTTCATATCTGTATATCTCTCTTTGAGAGGATACAATATACAGGATATCATTTAAAATATCAATTGTATGTGTACTTCTTAGATGCCTGAAATGAAAGAGATAACTTTTAGAAATGTTAAACATTCATTTATCTATTTGCAATATTTATCAATCTCAGCAAATATGAATGTTATTTGTCTCTGCCTGGCCACTTTCATTGTCTAGAATTTATGGATTCAAATATAGCCTGGACATATGGTTGTGTAAGATGTGTACACAGCTCACAGGGGATCATTTAACAGGTAGTTGTTCAAAGCTACAATTCCTTGAATATGTTTGTATTTTCAAACATTCTCACAGACGGAGCGGCTACACCTTGGGCAGGAAACCCATATATGGGCATGTACTTTTGAGGCTCCATCATGCTAATTTTCATTTCCTTGAAATTGTGAGCATCTCATTAGGCTTTAAATGAAAAGTTTTAGACATTTACATCTCTATTCACTTTATGGGGTCATCTATCTGACAATCTATCCTTCTTTGAAGTGACTCTTCTAAGATTACTTTGAAAGCAATTTCTCAACAGAATTGGGGGAGGATTGAACTTTGGTCAGTCAAAGCATTTAATGTCTTATAAATGAATGAATTGTTTGGTGCTGATAGCCAAATATATAATAATATATATATATTAATCTTCACATATACCTTGACAACCAGTAATTATATCCAGCGTAAAGCTTGAAAGCAAGGTACCCGTTTAAAAATGGGGTACCTTGCATTCCTATTGGCTGACATTTTCAAATCAGCCAATAGGATGAGAGCTATTAAAATCCTATTGGGCGCCCCACTTTGTAATACCAATGCACAATAATGTTACAAGTTAATTGCAATCTGAACGCAAGCTTGCGTTCGCAATTCAAGGAAGCATTGCGCTCATGAGAGTGTGCTTCTATAGGCTCCAATGGGAGCCTTGTTCTGATGCTGTCAGAGACGCATGGGCCAAGTCCTACAAAAAAAGTGTGGGACTTCCACCCTCCCTAACAATTAATAAATAAATAATAAATATTTGCATAGGAAATTAGCACATCTAGGCAAGAATCCCCGCTTGCTTTTCCCCAGAAATACCTCATATACAATGTTACCAATGCACAAGAGAATTCTGGGTAAGTTATGCAAATTAGATATGCAAATTCTCAGTTTTTGCAAATTCTCAGTTTTTTTGCTTCAAAAATACTGTTTTAACACAGCTATCCTTTTAACAGGATTTTTGCAGCAAATCAGAAATCAGAATAATCCTGTTAAAAGGATAGCTGTGTTAAAACAGTATTTTTGAAGCAAAAAAAACTGAGAATTTGCATATCTAATTTGCATAACTTACCCAGAATTCTCTGGTGCATTGGTAACATTGTATATGAGGTATTTCTGGGGTAAAGCAAGCGGGGATTCTTGTCTAGATGTGCTAATTTCCTATGCAAATATTTACATTGATTTATATATATACTAGTCCTAAAGCCCGTTCACACGGGCCATTTTTTGCAGTACAGTGGTCCCACCCCTTGCGTTCTCTCCCTCCCACTCTCTTTTGCTTTCTCTCTCTCCCCCCTCTCTTTTGCGCTCTCTCTCCCCCTCTCTTTTGAGCTCTCTCTCTCCCCCCTCTCTTTTGTGCTCTCTCTCCCCCCCTCTCTTTTGCACTCTCTCTCTCCCCCCTCTTTTGCACTCTCTCTCTCCCTCTCTATCTCCCCTCTCTCTCTATCTCCCCTCTCTCTTTCTCTCTCTCCTCTCTCCCTCTACCTCTCTATCTCCCATCTCTCTCTGTCTCCCCTCTCTCTGCCCCCTCTCTCTCTCTATCACCCCTCTCTCTCTCCCCTCTCTCTCCCCTCTCTCTCTCCCTTCTCTCTCTCTCCCCTCTCTCTCTCCCCTCTCTCTTGTTCCCCTCTCTCTCTCCCCTCTCTCTTTCTCTCTCCCCTCTCTATTTCTCTCTCCCCTCTCTCTTTCTCTCTCCCTATCTCTTTCTCTCCCCCCTCTCTCTCTCTCTTTCTCTCTCCCCTCTCTCTCTTTCTCTCTATCTCCCCTCTCTCTCTCTCCCCCCTCTCTGTCTCTCCTCTCTCTATCTCCCCCCTCTCTCTCTCTCTCTCTCTCTCTCTCTCTCTCTCCTCTCTCTATCTCCCCCCTCTGTCTCTCTCTCTCTCCCCTCTCTCTCTCCCTCTCTCTCTCTCCCCTCTCTCTCTATCTCCCCCTCTCTTTCTCTCTTCTCTCTCTCTCTCCCCTCTCTCTCTCTCCCCTTTCTCTCTCCCCCCTCTCTCTCTCCCCTCTCTCTCTCCTCTCTCTCTCTCCTCTCTCTCTCTCTCTCTCTCTCTCTCACCTCTCTCTCTCTCTCCCCTCTCTCTCTCCTCTCTTTCTCTCTCCCCTCTCTCTCTCCTCTCTCTCTCTCTCTCTCTCTCTCTCGCTCCTCTCTCTCTTCTCTCTCTCTCTCTCTCTCTCTCTCTCTCTCTCTCTCTCTCTCTCTCTCTCTCTCTCCTCTCTCTCCCCTCTCTCTATCACCCCCCTGTCTCTCTCTCTCTCTCTCTATCTCTCTCCTCTCTCTCTCTCTCTCTCTCTCTCCCCCCTCTCTCTCTCCCCCCTCCCCCTCTCTCTCTTAGCATCAAAATTTGCATTCACTTTAAATACATATATATATTTACATTGCGGTCTATGAGAACACACAGTTCTCATAGACTGCAATGTAAAGACACATTTCACCAACTTTAAAGCCCCAAAACTACCTAGTGAAGTTATTTATCATTTTTTTAAAAAAAGTCACATTTTTTTAATTAAAAACTGCAATGCCCTGTATTTTGGGGGCATTTGGGGCACTTTTAGAAAATTAAGCAGAAATCTAATCACTGGTTAATTTTGGGAGCTCTAATTGCTACCGCGAGCTCGCAGTAGCAATAACAAGCCACTTGTAATAGCTGATTAATTATCACGCTCCCGCAAACGGGCAAATTTGCCCATTTCCGAGATCGCAATAATCTAGTGCCCCACTTGTAATCTAGCCCTAAGTGTTTTCATATTATACATATATTGATTATGCTATTCTGCTGTGTTTAATTAAATAGGTATATAAACATTGGCATGCAGACAGGGAGAAATACTGAATAGAAAGTCGTAGGTAGAAAGGGTGAGGAAGCTTATTTTATTATATTTAAAAAGCTTTGAAGGGTTAAACAAAGTTGTTTTCCTTGATCATCATCCCTATTCAGCAGCAGAATTGTATAAGACCAGTGACTGAAGATTATACATGTGCAAAAAGAATAAAAAATCCAACACTTTTCACTGGACACTGTGAAGATATAAGTTGGAGAATGTCCTTGATTCTGAGATCGCTATAACTGTGGAAGTTAGGTACAATAAAGGTAGAACAGACACTCACACAGGTTAGAGCTTTGATATTTCACTCAGTAAAAAAGATCAATAGCCTTAGCAGTCAGGGGATTACATTTATTTGTAGGGCAAACTTTACATTGACTTAAAAATTAAAACTTTATAAAACGTTTAAAAACAATTAAATGCATTACACAGTCTGTTACATTCACTCTAGGGGGAGGGGCACAATGTATCACTCTCCTATGCTGCTCAATGCTAATGTATCAGACTCTGTGCTTGAAATGTATCTAGTCTCTGCTAATCAGATTTATTGTTGGCTGTGATACCAGATAGCGTGAACCCCTCCTCATGATGTATTGACCGTTGCTGCTGTTGATTCTGACTTATGTTTCACCTTGCGCACATGTATGTCTGCTTCTCATTTACTTACCAATTGTATTCTCACCTGAATCGGCACATGAGCATAAGGGTTAGAAACATAGTAATATCATTTTTACAGAGAAATACATTTATGCTTTCCCCGCAAAGCCCTTAGTGCACAGAACAACATGTTGCCCCCCCCCCCAAGGGATTCCATTCTAATCCAGATCATAGGAACCCCTACACTGCAGTGGGAAGAGAAGACTTTAGTTTCCTTCCCCATCTCTGTATTTGAGGGCAGAACTCTCTATGACATCACCACATGCATTCATCATGACAACAAAGGGAACAAGGGGGAGGGGATACATTTAGATCCCTTTCCACCCTCTTATAAAACAGATAGTGGTATGAGACCTCAGTTTAAAAGAAAAAACAGGAATCCCCATCTTTCTAATGAAGGGCTCCATATTACATTCATTCGGCTAGATTACGAGTCTTGCGTTAGCCTTAAAAAGCAGCGTTGAGAGATCCCAACGCTGCTTTTTAATGCCCGCTGGTATTACGAGTCTGGCAGGTACAGGTCTACCGGTCACTTTTCTTCCGCGACTCAAGCTTACCGCAAATCCCCTTACATCAATTGCGTATCCTATCTTTTTAATGGAATTTGCCTAACGCCGGTATTACGAGTCTTGGAAGATGTGAGCGGTAGACCCTCTCCTGTCAGACTCCTACCACATTTAAAAGTCAGTAGTTAAGAGTTTTATGGGCTAACGCCGTAACAAAAAATTCTTAACTAAATTAAATTAAATTAAATAAACTAAAGTATGACAAACAACAAACACTAAATTACAGAAAATAAAAAAATAATTACAATTTTTTTAAACTAATTACAAGTAATCTAATCCCCCTAATAAAATAAAAAAGCCCTCCAAAATAATAAAATTCCCTACCCTATACTAAATTACAAATAGCCCTTAAAAGGGCCTTTTGCGGGGCATTGCCCCAAAGTAATCAGCTCTTTTACCTGAAAAAAAAAATACAATACCCCCCAACATTAAAACCCACCACCCACACACCCAACCCTATTCTAAAACCCACCCAATCCCCCCTTAAAAAAACCTAACACTACCCCCTTGAAGATCACCCTACCTTGAGACGTCTTCACCCAGCCGGGCACAAGTGGACCTCAAGAGGGGCAGAAGTCTTCATCCGATCCGGGCAGAAGATGTCCTCTAAGCGGCAGAAGTCTTCATCCAGATGGCATCTTCTATCTTCATCCATCCGGAGCGGAGCTGGTCCATCTTCAATCCAGCCGATGCGGAGCATCCTCTTCAAACGAAGTCCAAGCGAAGAATGAAGGTTCCTTTAAATGACGTCATCCAAGATGGTGTCCCTCGAATTCCAATTGGCTGATAGGATTCTATCAGCCAATCGGAATTAAGGTAGGAAAAATCCTATTGGCTTATCCAATCAGCCAATAGGATTGAGGTTGCATTCTATTGGCTGATTGGAACAGCCAATAGAATGCGAGCTCAATCCTATTGGCTGATTGGATCAGCCAATCGGATTGAACTTCAATCCTATTGGCTGATTGGATCAGCCAATAGGATTTTTCCTACCTTAATTCCGATTGGCTGATAGAATCCTATCAGCCAATCGGAATTCAAGGGACGCCATCTTGAATGATGTCATTTAAAGGAACCTTCATTCTTCGCTTGGACTTCGTTTGAAGAGGATGCTCTGCGTCAGCTGGATTGAAGATGAACCTGCTCCGCTCCGGATGGATGAAGATAGAAGATGCCGTCTGGATGAAGACTTGTGCCGCTTGGAGGACCTCTTCTGCCCGGATCGGATGAAGACTTCTGCCCCTCTGGAGGTCCACTTGTGCCCGGCTAGGTGAAGACGTCTCAAGGTAGGCTGATCTTCAAAGGGGTAGTTTCTAGGTTTTTTAAGGGGGGATTGGGTGGGTTGGGTGTGTGGGTGGTGGGTTTTAATGTTGGGGGGGTATTGTATTTTTTTTCAGGTAAAAGAGCTGATTACTTTGGGGCAATGCCCCGCAATAGGCCCTTTTAAGGGCTATTTGTAATTTAGTATAGGGTGGGGAATTTTATTATTTTGGGGGGCTTTTTTATTTTATTAGCGGGATTAGATTAGGTGTAATTAGTTTAAAAAAATGTAATTATTTTTTTATTTTCTGTAATTTAGTGTTTGTTGTTTCTCGTACTTTAGTTTATTTTATTTTATTGTAGTTAATTGTAGTTAATTTAGGTAATTAATTTAATGATAGTGTAGTGTTAGGTTAATTGTAATTTAGGTTAGGATTTATTTTACAGGTAAATTTGTACTTATTTTAACTAGGTAGCTATGAAATAGTTAATAACTATTTAATAACTATTCTACCTAGTTAAAATAAATACAAAGTTGCCTGTAAAATAAATATAAATCCTAAGATAGCTACAATGTAACTATAAGTTATATTGTAGCTAGCTTAGGGTTTATTTTATAGGTAAGTATTTAGTTTTAAATAGGAATTATTTATTTAATTGTAGTTATTTTATTTAGATTTATTTAAATTATATTTAAATTAGGGGGTGTTAGGGTTAGACTTAGGTTTAGGGGTTAATAACTTTATTATAGTGGCGGCGACATTGGCGACGGCAGATTAGGGGTTAATAAGTATAGTTCGGTTGCACTACCCCCTTGAAGATCACCCTACCTTGAGACGTCTTCACCCAGCCGGGCACAAGTGGACCTCAAGAGGGGCAGAAGTCTTCATCCGATCCGGGCAGAAGATGTCCTCTAAGCGGCAGAAGTCTTCATCCAGATGGCATCTTCTATCTTCATCCATCCGGAGCGGAGCGGGTCCATCTTCAATCCAGCCGATGCGGAGCATCCTCTTCAAACGAAGTCCAAGCGAAGAATGAAGGTTCCTTTAAATGACGTCATCCAAGATGGTGTCCCTCGAATTCCAATTGGCTGATAGGATTCTATCAGCCAATCGGAATTAAGGTAGGAAAAATCCTATTGGCTTATCCAATCAGCCAATAGGATTGAGGTTGCATTCTATTGGCTGATTGGAACAGCCAATAGAATGCGAGCTCAATCCTATTGGTTGATTGGATCAGCCAATAGGATTGAACTTCAATCCTATTGGCTGATTGGATCAGCCAATAGGATTTTTCCTACCTTAATTCCGATTGGCTGATAGAATCCTATCAGCCAATCGGAATTCAAGGGACGCCATCTTGAATGATGTCATTTAAAGGAACCTTCATTCTTCGCTTGGACTTCATTTGAAGAGGATGCTCTGCGTCGGCTGGATTGAAGATGGACCTGCTCCGCTCCGGATGGATGAAGATAGAAGATGCCGTCTGGATGAAGACTTGTGCCACTTGGAGGACCTCTTCTGCCCAGATCGGATGAAGACTTCTGCCCCTCTGGAGGTCCACTTGTGCCCGGCTAGGTGAAGACGTCTCAAGGTAGGCTGATCTTCAAAGGGGTAGTTTCTAGGTTTTTTAAGGGGGGATTGGGTGGGTTGGGTGTGTGGGTGGTGGGTTTTAATGTTGGGGGGGGTATTGTATTTTTTTTCAGGTAAAAGAGCTGATTACTTTGGGGCAATGCCCTGCAATAGGCCCTTTTAAGGGCTATTTGTAATTTAGTATAGGGTGGGGAATTTTATTATTTTGGGGGGCTTTTTTATTTTATTAGCGGGATTAGATTAGGTGTAATTAGTTTAAAAAAATGTAATTATTTTTTTATTTTCTGTAATTTAGTGTTTGTTGTTTCTCGTACTTTAGTTTATTTTATTTAATTGTAGTTAATTGTAGTTAATTTAGGTAATTAATTTAATGATAGTGTAGTGTTAGGTGTAATTGTAATTTAGGTTAGGATTTATTTTACAGGTAAATTTGTACTTATTTTAACTAGGTAGCTATGAAATAGTTAATAACTATTTAATAACTATTCTACCTAGTTAAAATAAATACAAAGTTGCCTGTAAAATAAATATAAATCCTAAGATAGCTACAATGTAACTATAAGTTATATTGTAGCTAGCTTAGGGTTTATTTTATAGGTAAGTATTTAGTTTTAAATAGGAATTATTTATTTAATTGTAGTTATTTTATTTAGATTTATTTAAATTATATTTAAATTAGGGGGTGTTAGGGTTAGACTTAGGTTTAGGGGTTAATAACTTTATTATAGTGGCGGCGACATTGGCGACGGCAGATTAGGGGTTAATAAGTATAGTTCGGTTGCAGCGACATTGGGGGGGCAGATTAGGGGTTAATAAATATAATGTAGGGTTCGGCGATGTTGGTGGCAGCAGATTAGGGGTTCATAGGGATAATGTAGGTGGCGGCGATGTCCGGAGCGGCAGATTAGGGGTTAATAATATTATGCAGGTGGTGACGATGTCGGGGATGGCAGATTAGGGGTTAATAAGTATAAGATTAGGGTTGTTTAGACTCAGGGTTCATGTTAGGGTGTAAGGTGTAGACTTAAATTTCCTTTCCCCATAGGAATCAATGGGGCTGCGTTAGAAGCTGAACTCTGCTTTTTTGCAGGTGTTAGGTTTTTTTTCAGCCGGCTCAGCCCCATTGTTTCCTATGGGGAAATCGTGCACGAGCACGTTTAGCCAGCTTACCGCTACCGTAAGCAATGCTGGTATTGAGGTGAGATGTGGAGCTAAATTTTGCTCTACGCTCACCTTTTTGCGGCTAACGCCGGGTTTAAAAAAACTTGTAATACCAGCGTTGTCTTAAGGGAGCGATGAAAAAAAAGGCTTGTTAGCAACGCACCCCTGTTACCGCAAAACTCGTAATCTAGGCGATTAGTAGGTGATTGTTATAAACACATAATACCCTTCGAAATAAAAGAGGGGATAACCCATTTTCAAATGATTGCCATGGCAACAGATATCATGTGACAAAATTATAGGCATATGGACCAGCAAAGTATGAGTTCTTCTTTATGTAGCCCCCACAATATATAGAAAAACATGAGATCCCTTATTTGAAAGAAACTATTTCTTATCTTTCAAATGAGTCCTTTAATCAACCATACACCTTATGATTGACATAAGAATGAATACCTTATAATATTGGTTCTATTCTGGGGTTTTATGTCTGTATAAGTCAAGTGATTGTCATATAAATAACGATCACATGCTAGCAACTATTAGTCTCATTTGTAGTGTTGTTTATGTTAGAGATGCTAGTTACATGAATCTTTAAATAAATTTTAAAAAATGACAGGAATTAAAGTAAATGGGAAGACATGGTGTAAAAATATATATTTTGTTAAATTCTATATAGGGTGATTTTAGGTACAACCATTTTATGTTAATTTTTTTGTGTAATTTTTGTGTAATTTTAAAATATGTGATATTTTTTATGGTTAGATATTTTATACCCACTCATCTTCTTTTATATAAATGGCAAAATGGTACAACGTAGCAAAAATAATACCTCTTATCTTCTGATTCTCTCAATTATTAGTTACATTTTACTGTTTTTTCAAAAGGTAAATTAATGCGGGGCCATACATTTCTGTCTTAAATATTAAAGGGACAGTCAACACCAGAATTTTTGTTGCTTAAAAAGATGGATAATCCCTTTATTACCCATTCCCCAGTTTTTTGCAAAACAAACACTGTTATATTAGTACACTTTTTACTTCTGTGACTAACTTGTATCCAAGCATCTTCTGACCGCCCCTAATCACATGACTTTTAGTTATTTTGCATATAGTTGCATTTTAGCCAATTAGTGCAGTGTCTGCCACTAGCCACGAGCGTGATCACAATGCTATCTATATGGCCTACATGAGCTTGCTCTCCCCTGCTGTGAAAAGTAAATAAAATAGAGGCGGCCTTCAAGGGCTTAGAAATTATCATATGTGCCTCCCTAGGTTTGCTTTCAACTAGAATACCAAGAGAACAAAGCAAAATTGTTGATAAAAGTAAATTGGAAAGTTGTTTAAAATTACATGCCATATTTGAAAAATGAAAGTTTTTTTTGGACTTAACTGTCCCTTTAAGGGGGGGGAAATCTTTTTTATGTATTTACTTATTTGCATTTCATATGGTGGTGTTTTTACATAATATGGTATTTATGCACACTAATGTTACTCTTGGTCTACTAAACAAAATGGTTTGATTTGTGCAGGTACCTGAAAAAAAAACCTTGAAATGTTGGTGTAAATGCAATGAGTACCTAACATCTAACACAGCTCTAGTGCATCAATGCGAAATTGCTTAGCACTGAAAGGGTTATTAAAACAAAACTGTAAAATTCTGTAACACTAATAATACTAACACAGCTGCCTTGTATGGTTTCCCACTATGGGCATCTTCTCATTGACCACCCACTTGCAGTTGAGAAAGTGAAGTCTTATGGGTTTTTTACTGTCCTGCCTTTGCTACCAACAGCAAGGACCACTTCCATTTTTCCATTCATAGCTTTGCCTGAATGCTAGGCTGTACATTGTCTTGATACAACTGCTTAACCCTTTGATATGTTTATACTAGAGCCAATTTCTTATCCTCACTGAGCTGCTTCTCCACTGTACTTCTTCTCTGTGCACCTGTCTTACTGAAAAGGAGGGTAAAAAGACTTATACCTGCCTGTCATAATCAGGAATCATTCCTCTTTCTCTCCTCTGTTACCATGGCATTCTGTCACTGACCACTACCTTCTACAGAGCTAGACCCAGATCTAGCTACTCTAGAGTGACTGATAAGTGTTTGGGCACCCTAAATACCTTCTCACCTCACTGTGGCCTCTTCCTAGCCAACATGAAGCAACCCTTGACTTTTACTCTACGTATCTCTTTTCTTATCCCTCAACTACCTGTCCCTATAGCCTTATCACAACACCTCTAATTTCCAACTTAAACAGCTTAATAAATAAAAAAAATAGGACACCAAATAAAACTCAAAGAAAATCAAACAGGAGGGCAGTTGGAAATCGGTGTAGGAGTTCACCCAAGGCTGATAGGTCAGGGTTTTAGTCCAATTTAGTGGGGTAGGAAAAAGAGTAAGGAATAATAAAGAAAAGGGCGGTACTAATGGCACTGCTCAAATTTACAACTTAGGGTAGCCTATTGATCTCTGGATCTGGTAATAGGATATAGATATCAGTCCAGATATATTTTGTTACAAAAAGATGGCTGAGGTGCTGTGTACTTGTTTTGTGAAACGAAAATTATCAATCCTAGGATTGATGGATTGTACACCTATATAGCACTCATTCCCTAATTGATAGTGGCAAAAATTGGACAAGATCTGTGTCTCCTGGGAGGAGAGTGTGCGTGGGGATGTTATTAAAATATAACCTTTATTGGTAATTTTTAAAATACAAGGCAACAAACACAATTGACATACATACTTTGTTAAAAACACAGGCTTGGGTCTTTGAAAGTTTTATCCGTTATTCACGGAATACATTATGTGGTTATGGTGTATATTAGAAATTACTTGAGTTTCAAGTCTCAGTAATTGTATAATATTTTAATATACTTGGAGCTTACATTTAGTGGAGCTGTTTTGTTATGATATTTACTCTAATATTATATATGTGGTCTGTGACTCACCGTTGAATTCAAATTATAATATTAGGGATATTAACGTAAATATCCCATAGTATCACCAAAGTTTGTTATTAATGCTTATAGTATTGCATTGAATATGAGTCTTAGTGAGACAATAACAGATTTCCTTGTAGTTGTATTCTTTGTGTTATATATAGGTACATATATCTTAGTATAATATTATTGGAAATACATGCAGAATGCTGTCTTGAATAGCCTCCTAGCTATATAGAGACAAAAAGTACTGTCTGTATGGAGTATAGTAACACTGGTCAGTGAGTTAACACATTAACCCCTGTAAGGTCTTTTATTCGTATATTTATCAATACTTATGTATACAGGAGCATTATGCTTGCACCGCTGTGCAGAGATAGGTTATGTTGCTAAAATTCCATTGAATTTTTAAGGTTGATAATATGTACTATAATTGTTGTAATAGCAACAAATTTAAGTAACATTGTAACTCTATTGGATTGTTAATGTGTTTATCTACATGGGGAATGTTACTCCCATTAAATATATAAAGGCATTGCTTGGCGGGCTTGGATCTTTAATAATATTGGTAACACGCTTCCAATATAAGTTCACAAGAGAAAGTTTTATAATGATATTCTCACCATTTGTTATTCTAATAATTAATGTTGAAATCTTACAATGTAGGAGTTATGGCAATCATATGAGTATGTTGTAGTGCTACAGTAAAGTAGCTGCTCTTGGTGACTTAACTACGCTCTTAGTTTATATCAAATATTGCTTAGTAATAGTAACTAGTTGAATCGTATTGTCCACTTAGGCATAGAAAGTTGTTAGCGGTATTGTGACGAGAATTCACTGAGTATTTGCGGTATTATCTGTATAATTAAATCTCCATATTAATAACTGCTTGCTGAATCCACGCTATAGATACTGGTTAGATTTAAGATAATTCACTGAGTATTTGCGATATTATATCAATGTTTGATGCATCACATTAATAACCGCTTACGATATTTGCACTCCTTGCGATAATATATCTGTATTAGATGTACCACCTTACTAACCGCTTACTAAATCCAAAGCTGTAAATGCCGGTTTGGCTTAAGGTGCTTCACTAAGTATTTGCGGTGTTATATGTATATTTAAAGCTCCATATTAGTAACCGCTCGCTGATTCTAAGCTTCTAATGTCGGTTAGACTTAAGATATTACTACTGAGTTAACCTCATTTTCGAGTAAGTTTACTTAATATTGTGCACAACCACAATAGTTATATATAATAAAGACCTCTGTTCCTGCTTATTAAAAAATGCTGACTGGCATTCTACAAACAATTCCCTAACATGTTTCGCCACTAACGTGGCTTTTTCAAAGGGTACGGCGCGGCCATATAGGTGTCTATTTATTGGCTGGCACTGCTCCTCCTATTGGACGTTTTTAACAAATCAGATGGTTCCTTGCGAGGGACCAATCATTGAATGAGAGACAGCCTGTGTGTGTTAGAAAAGGAATATCATTGGGTACGGCTGCCCCTTCATTCTTATATTATGTATAGATTCCAGATCTCCATGCAATCTTTCAATGAAAGAAATATGCACATCTTTATTCAATGAAAGGGGGAAGAAGGAGAACATTAAGAAGGATAAAACCTTCTGATATTTATTGAATTATTCTTTGAAATAAAAGTTCGCAAAGAATATTATTTGTGATTATTGTTTTTGTGTTTTATTAGTTTCAATATGCCAATGACAGGATGTATTACTGGCAGGTTATCCACCGGTATGAATTGATCAGTTTTGATCTTGTAGTATAGAGATGGATACAGAGAAATGAGCAGAGAGGATTTTTTATCTAGATATGTATGTTATAATGGGTTATAATTTGGAGCTGAAATCTCTTTATCTTGAAAGAGAAATATATAAACCTGACTGGATTAAGATGGAAAATATCCAGAATGAACACAAAAAGCAATAAGATTAAAAAATAATAATAATAATAAAAAATATATAGAGTGAAAAGTGATAAATAATAATAATAATATTATTAAATAAATCTAGATATTATAATAGTCTATAATCAACTCATTTTTACAATTACTTTTATGTTTCCACTGTTTGATGGTTCATTACAGCTGGTAATACAAGGGAAAAATAGTGAGTTTTATTATCTAGAGCAGTTCAGCTGCATACTTAAATTTTGATGCCAGCAGTACTGTCTAGTGTTTCTCATATTAGTTGGTGTTATATTAACTAAGGAAGTATACTTTGGGATAAAAATCTTATTATATTGACTAAATGTGGATCCGAAAAATGGTGATATAAAAACAAAATAAGAGATGACCCTTGAGAATAAGAGATTATAAAATTAAAAGTTCTGATAATATAAATAATTATTTAAAGTGGTGCGGTGCCATATGTGGTACGGGTGAGGGTGAATAAGATGTAAACACAAAATAGTGCTATTACTGACGTGGTAATAGCCCTTCTGCCTTTCCTTGATGGAATTTGTAAAAATGTTGTGCTACTGATGAAATGGCCTTCTTGTTCTTTAAGTCTTTAGCTGCATTTCTGATATTACGCACATGTTCTTGCAATCTCGTTCGTAATTTACGTGTCGTCATCCCTACATAGGTTTTGGGGCACTTACATTGTAAGACATAAATTACACCAGTGGTGTTGCAATTGATGAAAGATTTGATTAGATGTTTTTTATCAAATCTATCTGTAACTGATGTTGTTTTTTTCAGAAATTTGCAGCTAATACAATTCCCACATGGGTATGAACCGTTTTGTATGCCACTGACAGTAGTTTTCTTTTTGCGGGTATAATGGCTGGGGCTCACAAGATCCTTCAGATTTTTTGTGCGTCGGTAACTGATGTCAACTTTAGAACCTAGGAATTGAACCAGGGTATTATCTGCGTGTAGGATATGCCAGTGTTTGTTGATTATTTGAATTATGTCTTTGCTCTGTGTGTTATAAGTTAACACTAATCTGGTTTTGCTATCATTGGTGCGAATCTTAGGTTTCAATAAGTTCTGACGTTCTGTTTTTCTTGCTCTATCCTTTGCTTTTTTAATTAGAGATTTACTATACCCCCTCTGGCTAAGGCGATCTGTTGTTTCTTGCACTCTGATTTTATAGAAATCTGGTTCCGAACAGTTTCTTTTGACTCGTAGAAATTCCCCTGTTGGGAGTGATTTGATTGTGCATGGTGCATGTGCACTTGTATTGTAAAGAATAGTATTAGTGGCTGTTTTCTTTCTGTATAGATCAGTCCCCACCATGCCATTGCTTTTTTTGAAAATTCTTAAATCCAAAAAGGATATTTCTGTCTGACTGTATTCATAGGTTAGTTTGATGTTTAAACTGTTTAGATTTAGAATCTTTAGAAACATGTCCAGCTTTTCTTTGGGTCCTTCCCAGATAAAAAGAATGTCATCTATGTACCTTAGCCAGAGGGGGATATGTTTAGTAAATTCATCATTGTCATCAATGAAGACAGTGTTGTGCTCCCACCAACCTAGGAATAGGTTGGCGTACGTGGGTGCACACGCTGTCCCCATGGCTGTCCCCCTTGTTTGCAGATAGAATTGGTCGTTGAAAACGAAGTAATTCTTTTTGAGTACAAATTCAAGTAATTTCATCACGAATTTGTTGTGATTATCATCCTCTTCTGTTTGTAGATTGAGATAATATTGAACTGCTTCCAGCCCTAATTCATGTTGGATACTGGTGTAAAGGGCCTCCACATCTGCGGTGACAAGCCAAGATGTGGGTCCTAATTGGATACCTTGTAAATGCTGAAGTGTCTCCATAGTGTCTTTTATATATGAAGGAATTTCTGTTAAAAATTCTCTTAATCGCTGGTCGATATATTTACTTGCTTTTTCTGTCAAGTTTTCATTACCAGACACTATGGGGCGGCCCGGAGGATGTTTGGCATTTTTATGTACCTTGGGGATCAGGTAAAAGGTGGCTATTTTCGGATGGTTTACAGTCAGGAATTTCTTCTCTTTTTCACTGATGATGTTGTTCATTTTGGCTTGAGTGATGAGATCTTTATACTGTGTTAGAAACTGTTCCGTTGGATTACTCCACAGTTTTTTATAACAAGTCTCATTAGTTAGTTGTGAATTGGCTTCTTTTAGATACATCTCTCTAGGCCAGAGAACGATATTGCCACCTTTGTCCGCTTGGCGGACTATAATGTCATCCCACTTTTGAATTTCGGCTAGAGCACGTTTTTCACCCTTGGTTAAATTTGTTGGAGGAGATTTGACTTGTAAATTCGATATCTCTTTACAGACAATGTTGTTGAAAATTTGTACACTTGGGCTCATGGAGGATTTAGGTATATATTTGGATTTATTAATTAGGCTATTTCGCCAATTTGTACTTCCATCTGTTTCATTTTCTTTCAATAGATCTTCTAAATCCTGTAATGCTGTTAAATCCTCTATGGTCCATTGATTCTCTAGATTTGGTTCTTTCTGATTTTTTATATCTGCATATTGTTTGCGTAACAATAGTTTTCGCAAGAATAATTGTATATCCTTGATATTTTCGAACTTGTCGAGTGATGTACTTGGACAAAAAGATAACCCTTTAGATAATAGAGATAGATGGTCTTCTGACAACATTTTGTTAGATAGATTTAACACTTTCATTGTTTCAGTTTGATTTTGGAGAAAGGACTGGGGCTCCTTTTGTAAGGTTTGTTGCTGTGTCTGGTGTCTCTGACACTTCTGGTTCTTGTTGCTTTTTTGTTTGCTCCCCCTACCTCTTCTGGTGGATCTGGGTTTATGTTGGTACCTTCCTCTAAAAAACCTTTCCTTTTTCTGTTTTCTGACTGAGTTGGGGCAGACTTGGCAGGTCGTTCTGGGGTTGCTTCCTCTATAGGGTTATCAGATTCTTCACCTTCTGTCTCTGTGTCACTTTGTATAATTGTTACTCTTTGACGATTTGTAGAGGTGTTAGAATTAAATTTTCTTTTCCATCTGTATACCCTGTTGTTTTGGAAGTCTTCCACATCTCTGTTTAGTTTTCCCATTTTGGTTTGTTTAATTTCTGCCTCATATCTATCAAGTTCTTTTTGATATTTTTTATAGGAGGTTTCAAATTCTTTGAGTGTCTCAAATTGTTTCAGTTGTTCATTTTGTGATTTTATCAACTCTTCTAGTCTCTCATATTCTGCAGTGTCATGTTTAATGAGGATATTCATTAGTTTGTTAGAGCACTCAGACAGCGCTTCTTCCCACTCTATAGTTAGTTCTTTTTGCTTAAATTCAAAGGCAGGAAAGAGTTGTATTCTGAGGCCTCTGGGGATTAATTTTCGTTCGATATACTTATCAAAAAAGTGGTGATTCCACCATACTTTGTCTTGCTTATAGAGATTTTTATGGAGTTCACGTAATATTTGATCTAATCTATCTGGTGTTGGTTCTGTGTTGAGAGATTGTGGTTCATTGAAAACCTCTTGAAAATCTATTAAACGTTTGTTATTTCTGGTTATTCTGTCTTGTTCCAATTTGTTAGCCATATTATTAATACTGTCTGTTTAGACTTGCGTGCTCTATTAGTTTGACCTAGCGTACTAGGTAAAGAATTCAACAAAGAAAAGGGGGGTACTAATGGCACTGCTCAAATTTACAACTTAGGGTAGCCTATTGATCTCTGGATCTGGTAATAGGATATAGATATCAGTCCAGATATATTTTGTTACAAAAAGATGGCTGAGGTGCTGTGTACTTGTTTTGTGAAACGAAAATTATCAATCCTAGGATTGATGGATTGTACACCTATATAGCACTCATTCCCTAATTGATAGTGGCAAAAATTGGACAAGATCTGTGTCTCCTGGGAGGAGAGTGTGCGTGGGGATGTTATTAAAATATAACCTTTATTGGTAATTTTTAAAATACAAGGCAACAAACACAATTGACATACATACTTTGTTAAAAACACAGGCTTGGGTCTTTGAAAGTTTTATCCGTTATTCACGGAATACATTATGTGGTTATGGTGTATATTAGAAATTACTTGAGTTTCAAGTCTCAGTAATTGTATAATATTTTAATGTACTTGGAGCTTACATTTAGTGGAGTTGTTTTGTTATGATATTTACTCTAATATTATATATGTGGTCTGTGACTCACCGTTGAATTCAAATTATAATATTAGGGATATTAACGTAAATATCCCATAGTATCACCAAAGTTTGTTATTAATGCTTATAGTATTGCATTGAATATGAGTCTTAGTGAGACAATAACAGATTTCCTTGTAGTTGTATTCTTTGTGTTATATATAGGTACATATATCTTAGTATAATATTATTGGAAATACATGCAGAATGCTGTCTTGAATAGCCTCCTAGCTATATAGAGACAAAAAGTACTGTCTGTATGGAGTATAGTAACACTGGTCAGTGAGTTAACACATTAACCCCTGTAAGGTCTTTTATTCGTATATTTATCAATACTTATGTATACAGGAGCATTATGCTTGCACCGCTGTGCAGAGATAGGTTATGTTGCTAAAATTCCATTGAATTTTTAAGGTTGATAATATGTACTATAATTGTTGTAATAGCAACAAATTTAAGTAGCATTGTAACTCTATTGGATTGTTAATGTGTTTATCTACATGGGGAATGTTACTCCCATTAAATATATAAAGGCATTGCTTGGCGGGCTTGGATCTTTAATAATATTGGTAACACGCTTCCAATATAAGTTCACAAGAGAAAGTTTTATAATGATATTCTCACCATTTGTTATTCTAATAATTAATGTTGAAATCTTACAATGTAGGAGTTATGGCAATCATATGAGTATGTTGTAGTGCTACAGTAAAGTAGCTGCTCTTGGTGACTTAACTACGCTCTTAGTTTATATCAAATATTGCTTAGTAATAGTAACTAGTTGAATCGTATTGTCCACTTAGGCATAGAAAGTTGTTAGCGGTATTGTGACGAGAATTCACTGAGTATTTGCGGTATTATCTGTATAATTAAATCTCCATATTAATAACTGCTTGCTGAATCCACGCTATAGATACTGGTTAGATTTAAGATAATTCACTGAGTATTTGCGATATTATATCAATGTTTGATGCATCACATTAATAACCGCTTACGATATTTGCACTCCTTGCGATAATATATCTGTATTAGATGTACCACCTTACTAACCGCTTACTAAATCCAAAGCTGTAAATGCCGGTTTGGCTTAAGGTGCTTCACTAAGTATTTGCGGTGTTATATGTATATTTAAAGCTCCATATTAGTAACCGCTCGCTGATTCTAAGCTTCTAATGTCGTTTAGACTTAAGATATTACTACTGAGTTAACCTCATTTTCGAGTAAGTTTACTTAATATTGTGCACAACCACAATAGTTATATATAATAAAGACCTCTGTTCCTGCTTATTAAAAAATGCAAACTGGCATTCTACAAACAATTCCCTAACATGTTTCGCCACTAACGTGGCTTTTTCAAAGGGTACGGCGCGGCCATATAGGTGTCTATTTATTGGCTGGCACTGCTCCTCCTATTGGACGTTTTTAACAAATCAGATGGTTCCTTGCGAGGGACCAATCATTGAATGAGAGACAGCCTGTGTGTGTTAGAAAAGGAATATCATTGGGTACGGCTGCCCCTTCATTCTTATATTATGTATAGATTCCAGATCTCCATGCAATCTTTCAATGAAAGAAATATGCACATCTTTATTCAATGAAAGGGGGAAGAAGGAGAACATTAAGAAGGATAAAACCTTCTGATATTTATTGAATTATTCTTTGAAATAAAAGTTCGCAAAGAATATTATTTGTGATTATTGTTTTTGTGTTTTATTAGTTTCAATATGCCAATGACAGGATGTATTACTGGCAGGTTATCCACCGGTATGAATTGATCAGTTTTGATCTTGTAGTATAGAGATGGATACAGAGAAACGAGCAGAGAGGATTTTTTATCTAGATATGTATGTTATAATGGGTTATAATTTGGAGCTGAAATCTCTTTATCTTGAAAGAGAAATATATATACCTGACTGGATTAAGATGGAAAATATCCAGAATGAACACAAAAAGCAATAAGATTAAAAAATAATAATAATAATAAAAAATATATAGAGTGAAAAGTGATAAATAATAATAATAATATTATTAAATAAATCTAGATATTATAATAGTCTATAATCAACTCATTTTTACAATTACTTTTATGTTTCCACTGTTTGATGGTTCATTACAGCTGGTAATACAAGGGAAAAATAGTGAGTTTTATTATCTAGAGCAGTTCAGCTGCATACTTAAATTTTGATGCCAGCAGTACTGTCTAGTGTTTCTCATATTAGTTGGTGTTATATTAACTAAGGAAGTATACTTTGGGATAAAAATCTTATTATATTGACTAAATGTGGATCCGAAAAATGGTGATATAAAAACAAAATAAGAGATGACCCTTGAGAATAAGAGATTATAAAATTAAAAGTTCTGATAATATAACTAATTATTTAAAGTGGTGCGGTGCCATATGTGGTACGGGTGAGGGTGAATAAGATGTAAACACAAAATAGTGCTATTACTGACGTGGTAATAAAAAAAATAAATTAAATGTGTGTAGGTGATAAATAATTGAATATCTTCATGGTGGTGTGTGATTTGGGTCCTAGATGCAGGTAGCAAATATTTAAGTGTCAGTGATGAGTGATGGATATATAATCCATATTTTAGTGACTAATGAATTTATAGTCAATATGATAATTGCGTTATGCATGTTCAAAGGTTGTTTATAGGATCTTCCTAGTATGGATGGTTTCTTGTTAGAATTAAATGTTTTTATTTTTCTGAGTTACTGATATTTTTCATCTTATTTATATCTACAGGTATGAAAAATAATTATTATGTTCATTTAACCCATTGGGTTGTATGGAATTCAGCAGATAAATCCATCTGCTTTCATGTTGTAGTAAACTTGTTTCTTTGTCTCCACCTCTAATTCCAAGGTTAATTTTGTGTATTCCAAAGCACATTAGCCCTTCTGCCTTTCCTTGATGGAATTTGTAAAAATGTTGTGCTACTGATGAAATGGCCTTCTTGTTCTTTAAGTCTTTAGCTGCATTTCTGATATTACGCACGTGTTCTTGCAATCTCGTTCGTAATTTACGTGTCGTCATCCCTACATAGGTTTTGGGGGCACTTACATTGTAAGACATAAATTACACCAGTGGTGTTGCAATTGATGAAAGATTTGATTAGATGTTTTTTATCAAATCTATCTGTAACTGATGTTGTTTTTTTCAGAAATTTGCAGCTAATACAATTCCCACATGGGTATGAACCGTTTTGTATGCCACTGACAGTAGTTTTCTTTTTGCGGGTATAATGGCTGGGGCTCACAAGATCCTTCAGATTTTTTGTGCGTCGGTAACTGATGTCAACTTTAGAACCTAGGAATTGAACCAGGGTATTATCTGCTTGTAGGATATGCCAGTGTTTGTTGATTATTTGAATTATGTCTTTGCTCTGTGTGTTATAAGTTAACACTAATCTGGTTTTGCTATCATTGGTGCGAATCTTAGGTTTCAATAAGTTCTGACGTTCTGTTTTTCTTGCTCTATCCTTTGCTTTTTTAATTAGAGATTTACTATACCCCCTCTGGCTAAGGCGATCTGTTGTTTCTTGCGCTCTGATTTTATATAAATCTGGTTCCGAACAGTTTCTTTTGACTCGTAGAAATTCCCCTGTTGGGAGTGATTTGATTGTGCATGGTGCATGTGCACTTGTATTGTAAAGAATAGTATTAGTGGCTGTTTTCTTTCTGTATAGATCAGTCCCCACCATGCCATTGCTTTTTTTGAAAATTCTTAAATCCAAAAAGGATATTTCTGTCTGACTGTATTCATAGGTTAGTTTGATGTTTAAACTGTTTAGATTTAGAATCTTTAGAAACATGTCCAGCTTTTCTTTGGGTCCTTCCCAGATAAAAAGAATGTCATCTATGTACCTTAGCCAGAGGGGGATATGTTTAGTAAATTCATCATTGTCATCAATGAAGACAGTGTTGTGCTCCCACCAACCTAGGAATAGGTTGGCGTACGTGGGTGCACACGCTGTCCCCATGGCTGTCCCCCTTGTTTGCAGATAGAATTGGTCGTTGAAAACGAAGTAATTCTTTTTGAGTACAAATTCAAGTAATTTCATCACGAATTTGTTGTGATTATCATCCTCTTCTGTTTGTAGATTGAGATAATATTGAACTGCTTCCAGCCCTAATTCATGTTGGATACTGGTGTAAAGGGCCTCCACATCTGCGGTGACAAGCCAAGATGTGGGTCCTAATTGGATACCTTGTAAATGCTGAAGTGTCTCCATAGTGTCTTTTATATATGAAGGAATTTCTGTTAAAAATTCTCTTAATCGCTGGTCGATATATTTACTTGCTTTTTCTGTCAAGTTTTCATTACCAGACACTATGGGGCGGCCCGGAGGATGTTTGGCATTTTTATGTACCTTGGGGATCAGGTAAAAGGTGGCTATTTTCGGATGGTTTACAGTCAGGAATTTCTTCTCTTTTTCACTGATGATGTTGTTCATTTTGGCTTGAGTGATGAGATCTTTATACTGTGTTAGAAACTGTTCCGTTGGATTACTCCACAGTTTTTTATAACAAGTCTCATTAGTTAGTTGTGAATTGGCTTCTTTTAGATACATCTCTCTAGGCCAGAGAACGATATTGCCACCTTTGTCCGCTTGGCGGACTATAATGTCATCCCACTTTTGAATTTCGGCTAGAGCACGTTTTCACCCTTGGTTAAATTTGTTGGAGGAGATTTGACTTGTAAATTCGATATCTCTTTACAGACAATGTTGTTGAAAATTTGTACACTTGGGCTCATGGAGGATTTAGGTATATATTTGGATTTATTAATTAGGCTATTTTGCCAATTTGTACTTCCATCTGTTTCCTTTTCTTTCAATAGATCTTCTAAATCCTGTAATGCTGTTAAATCCTCTATGGTCCATTGATTCTCTAGATTTGGTTCTTTCTGATTTTTTATATCTGCATATTGTTTGCGTAACAATAGTTTTCGCAAGAATAATTGTATATCCTTGATATTTTCGAACTTGTCGAGTGATGTACTTGGACAAAAAGATAACCCTTTAGATAATAGAGATAGATGGTCTTCTGACAACATTTTGTTAGATAGATTTAACACTTTCATTGTTTCAGTTTGATTTTGGAGAAAGGACTGGGGCTCCTTTTGTAAGGTTTGTTGCTGTGTCTGGTGTCTCTGACACTTCTGGTTCTTGTTGCTTTTTTGTTTGCTCCCCCTACCTCTTCTGGTGGATCTTGGTTTATGTTGGTACCTTCCTCTAAAAAACCTTTCCTTTTTCTGTTTTCTGACTGAGTTGGGGCAGACTTGGCATGTCTTACAATGTAAGTGCCCCAAAACCTATGTAGGGATGACGACACGTAAATTACGAACGAAATTGCAAGAACACGTGCGTAATATCAGAAATGCAGCTAAAGACTTAAAGAACAAGAAGGCCATTTCATCAGTAGCACAACATTTTTACAAATTCCATCAAGGAAAGGCAGAAGGGCTAATGTGCTTTGGAATACACAAAATTAACCTTGGAATTAGAGGTGGAGACAAAGAAACAAGTTTACTACAACATGAAAGCAGATGGATTTATCTGCTGAATTCCATACAACCCAATGGGTTAAATGAACATAATAATTATTTTTCATACCTGTAGATATAAATAAGATGAAAAATATCAGTAACTCAGAAAAATAAAAACATTTAATTCTAACAAGAAACCATCCATACTAGGAAGATCCTATAAACAACCTTTGAACATGCATAACGCAATTATCATATTGACTATAAATTCATTAGTCACTAAAATATGGATTATATATCCATCACTCATCACTGACACTTAAATATTTGCTACCTGCATCTAGGACCCAAATCACACACCACCATGAAGATATTCAATTATTTATCACCTACACACATTTAATTTATTTTTTTATTACCACGTCAGTAATAGCACTATTTTGTGTTTACATCTTATTCACCCTCACCCGTACCACATATGGCACCGCACCACTTTAAATAATTAGTTATATTATCAGAACTTTTAATTTTATAATCTCTTATTCTCAAGGGTCATCTCTTATTTTGTTTTTATATCACCATTTTTCGGATCCACATTTAGTCAATATAATAAGATTTTTATCCCAAAGTATACTTCCTTAGTTAATATAACACCAACTAATATGAGAAACACTAGACAGTACTGCTGGCATCAAAATTTAAGTATGCAGCTGAACTGCTCTAGATAATAAAACTCACTATTTTTCCCTTGTATTACCAGCTGTAATGAACCATCAAACAGTGGAAACATAAAAGTAATTGTAAAAATGAGTTGATTATAGACTATTATAATATCTAGATTTATTTAATAATATTATTATTATTATTTATCACTTTTCACTCTATATATTTTTTATTATTATTATTATTTTTTAATCTTATTGCTTTTTGTGTTCATTCTGGATATTTTCCATCTTAATCCAGTCAGGTATATATATTTCTCTTTCAAGATAAAGAGATTTCAGCTCCAAATTATAACCCATTATAACATACATATCTAGATAAAAAATCCTCTCTGCTCGTTTCTCTGTATCCATCTCTATACTACAAGATCAAAACTGATCAATTCATACCGGTGGATAACCTGCCAGTAATACATCCTGTCATTGGCATATTGAAACTAATAAAACACAAAAACAATAATCACAAATAATATTCTTTGCGAACTTTTATTTCAAAGAATAATTCAATAAATATCAGAAGGTTTTATCCTTCTTAATGTTCTCCTTCTTCCCCCTTTCATTGAATAAAGATGTGCATATTTCTTTCATTGAAAGATTGCATGGAGATCTGGAATCTATACATAATATAAGAATGAAGGGGCAGCCGTACCCAATGATATTCCTTTTCTAACACACACAGGCTGTCTCTCATTCAATGATTGGTCCCTCGCAAGGAACCATCTGATTTGTTAAAAACGTCCAATAGGAGGAGCAGTGCCAGCCAATAAATAGACACCTATATGGCCGCGCCGTACCCTTTGAAAAAGCCACGTTAGTGGCGAAACATGTTAGGGAATTGTTTGTAGAATGCCAGTTTGCATTTTTTAATAAGCAGGAACAGAGGTCTTTATTATATATAACTATTGTGGTTGTGCACAATATTAAGTAAACTTACTCGAAAATGAGGTTAACTCAGTAGTAATATCTTAAGTCTAACCGACATTAGAAGCTTAGAATCAGCGAGCGGTTACTAATATGGAGCTTTAAATATACATATAACACCGCAAATACTTAGTGAAGCACCTTAAGCCAAACCGGCATTTACAGCTTTGGATTTAGTAAGCGGTTAGTAAGGTGGTACATCTAATACAGATATATTATCGCAAGGAGTGCAAATATCGTAAGCGGTTATTAATGTGATGCATCAAACATTGATATAATATCGCAAATACTCAGTGAATTATCTTAAATCTAACCAGTATCTATAGCGTGGATTCAGCAAGCAGTTATTAATATGGAGATTTAATTATACAGATAATACCGCAAATACTCAGTGAATTCTCGTCACAATACCGCTAACAACTTTCTATGCCTAAGTGGACAATACGATTCAACTAGTTACTATTACTAAGCAATATTTGATATAAACTAAGAGCGTAGTTAAGTCACCAAGAGCAGCTACTTTACTGTAGCACTACAACATACTCATATGATTGCCATAACTCCTACATTGTAAGATTTCAACATTAATTATTAGAATAACAAATGGTGAGAATATCATTATAAAACTTTCTCTTGTGAACTTATATTGGAAGCGTGTTACCAATATTATTAAAGATCCAAGCCCGCCAAGCAATGCCTTTATATATTTAATGGGAGTAACATTCCCCATGTAGATAAACACATTAACAATCCAATAGAGTTACAATGTTACTTAAATTTGTTGCTATTACAACAATTATAGTACATATTATCAACCTTAAAAATTCAATGGAATTTTAGCAACATAACCTATCTCTGCACAGCGGTGCAAGCATAATGCTCCTGTATACATAAGTATTGATAAATATACGAATAAAAGACCTTACAGGGGTTAATGTGTTAACTCACTGACCAGTGTTACTATACTCCATACAGACAGTACTTTTTGTCTCTATATAGCTAGGAGGCTATTCAAGACAGCATTCTGCATGTATTTCCAATAATATTATACTAAGATATATGTACCTATATATAACACAAAGAATACAACTACAAGGAAATCTGTTATTGTCTCACTAAGACTCATATTCAATGCAATACTATAAGCATTAATAACAAACTTTGGTGATACTATGGGATATTTACGTTAATATCCCTAATATTATAATTTGAATTCAACGGTGAGTCACAGACCACATATATAATATTAGAGTAAATATCATAACAAAACAGCTCCACTAAATGTAAGCTCCAAGTATATTAAAATATTATACAATTACTGAGACTTGAAACTCAAGTAATTTCTAATATACACCATAACCACATAATATATTCCGTGAATAAATGATAAAACTTTCAAAGACCCAAGCCTGTGTTTTTAACAAAGTATGTATGTCAATTGTGTTTGTTGCCTTGTATTTTAAAAATTACCAATAAAGGTTATATTTTAATAACATCCCCACGCACACTCCCCTCCCAGGAGACACAGATCTTGTCCAATTTTTGCCACTATCAATTAGGGAATGAGTGCTATATAGGTGTACAATCCATCAATCCTAGGATTGATAATTTTCGTTTAAGGAATAATAAGGTTGATTCCAAACTTTCCAATGTTCTTTTCAATATCAGAAAAACACGATAATCCAAAAATTTTTTAATGACTTTATCACAATCTTACTGAGTCAAACCAAGCTTGATAACCTCCACAATCTCCATCTTCCTAGACAACACCGTTAATAACCAGTAATGGATGTTATCACAAAAAAAGATGGTTTAATAGAGTCTATTTATGTGTGTTGGAATTGTATAAAGTGGTGTCAGTCTAATAAATGTTAAACAATCTTAATGACATTTGCATTTGGGCATGATGTGTATTCTGGGGATGTTTGCTCAATGATGTTTTCAAACTGTTTATATTTACATTTTTTTTCTTTTTTTCTTTTTTTTTTTTTTTAAAAAATGGTTTTAGAAAACCTTGTTTTTCAATTTGACAGATTTATATCTAAAATCAAGAAGAAAACTGTGGGAAATTCATTTCCATAAGTTAAAGTTGCAGTAACTTAAATAATTTTCTAAAACAGTATTGAAACAGTTCTCACACAGAAAATCATGAAAATAAGTTTTATAATATTACCAAAAGCTCCAAACCTCATTGTACAGAACAAGGTTTGTCGTTGCAGAATTTATGTTACCGTAAGAAAATGGTGACACAAGCTTCAAATACTGTAAATCACTATTTTTCAAAAACATGATTTTTGGGACTTTCGTTTTCTGTACAGGTTTGTGCAAAAGATCTTGGTTGCCAATTAGAAAGATTGAATGTCAAACTGTTAAATAACTATCATAAAACTAAATTAATGTAACTTACAATCATGAAAACACAAGTATGAAACGAAACAAACATTTTAAGAGTGTGATTGCTTAAAGGGACAGTCTACTCCAGAATTGTTATTTTAAAAGATAGATAATCCACTTATTACACAATCCCCATTTTTGCATAACCAGCACTCTTATATTAATATACTTTTTACCTCTGTAATTACCTTGTATCTAAGCCTCTGCAGACTGCCCCCTTTTTTCAGTTCTTTTGACAGACTTGCATTTTAGCCAGTCAGTGCTGACTCCTAAGTAACTTCACGGGTGTGAACACAATTTTATCTATATGGCACATGGGAACTAACGCAATCTTGCTATGAAAAACTGTCAAAATGCATTTAGATATGAGGCGGCCTTCAAGGGCTTTGAAATTAGCAGATGAGCCTACCTAAGTTTAGCTTTGAACTAAGAATACCAAGAGAACAAAGCAAATTTGATGATAAAAGTAAATTGTAAACTAGTTTAAAATAACATGCCCTATCTGAATCATGAAAGTTTAATTTTGACTAGACTGTTTCTTTAACGACTATCGATTTTCTGCTATTCTCTTTTGCTTTATCAGATATAACCTATATGTCTATTAAATACATATACGTAGCAGCTACCTGTGCTGTGTTTGACAGGAGCAGGAAGACAGACTATTGTCTGTATCCCGTGGAGATTGCGGGACCGCTCAGGGCCACTAAAGTCCAGGAGAACAGTACAGAACAGGAAGAAAGGCACGGAGGACGGTAAGCCAGGACCTTAGGGTCTATACTTGGCTAGAAGTTTATACAGAGCATTAGAAAAAGGGGAGTGGAGTATGTTTTGAGCACGGGGTACATTTGCTTCACACTATTCTTAGTAAAGACAGTTTGGGACTGACACACTCACATTTGTAACTGTATTAAATACAAAGACAAATGTAAATGTCTGTCTTGCCCAATACCAATGGACTATTCAATAGGAATGAAAATAGGTTTAATTAATTTAGACCATATATTCGTTTGTACATCTAAAATAGCGTAGCGTCTGTAACCATTGTATTGTGCATGCACGGAAGGCATAGACTTCGGCAACCACAATCCACCAGACCACAAGTTATCAACTAAGTATTAAAAACAAATTGGACACATTGAATTCAGCAGCAAAGAAAACACACATCAGATTAACAATAATTGTATCAGCCACTGATCTGCGCATGTTTGGACCAGAAAAAACAGATGATGCCGCTCATGCCAACAATAGTGATAGTGATTTTAATGGTGATTAAATTGCACCAAATAAAAATGGAAAATAAAAACATACATAATAAAAAAACATATAAAAAATAATATGCATTTGTTTCGTTCTGAATTTGAATTCTTGATGAAAACACAGATATTAATTTCATTTTCACAAAAGAATATCCGACTGACTGCACTAAATAATGTAAAGAAATGGACAAATACTGACAAGTTTGATCAGTATTCATTTGCTTCCTTTAAATTACAGGGAGTGCAGAATTATTAGGCAAATGAGTATTTTGACCACATCATCCTCTTTATGCATGTTGTCTTACTCCAAGCTGTATAGGCTCGAAAGCCTACTACCAATTAAGCATATTAGGTGATGTGCATCTCTGTAATGAGAAGGGGTGTGGTCTAATGACATCAACACCCTATATCAGGTGTGCATAATTATTAGGCAACTTCCTTTCCTTTGGCAAAATGGGTCAAAAGAAGGACTTGACAGGCTCAGAAAAGTAAAAAATAGTGAGATATCTTGCAGAGGGATGCAGCACTCTTAAAATTGCAAAGCTTCTGAAGCGTGATCATCGGACAATCAAGCGTTTCATTCAAAATAGTCAACAGGGTCGCAAGAAGCGTGTGGAAAAACCAAGGCGCAAAATAACGGCCCATGAACTGAGAAAAGTCAAGC
The DNA here is from genome assembly GCF_027579735.1 of Bombina bombina. Classification (NCBI taxonomy): domain Eukaryota; kingdom Metazoa; phylum Chordata; class Amphibia; order Anura; family Bombinatoridae; genus Bombina; species Bombina bombina. Next base: position 1,099,208,716 of record NC_069502.1, on the reverse strand, counting down.
GTGCAGCTGCCAAGATGCCACTTGCCACCAGTTTGGCCATATTTCAGAGCTGCAACATCACTGGAGTGCCCAAAAGCACAAGGTGTGCAATACTCAGAGACATGGCCAAGGTAAGAAAGGCTGAAAGACGACCACCACTGAACAAGACACACAAGCTGAAACGTCAAGACTGGGCCAAGAAATATCTCAAGACTGATTTTTCTAAGGTTTTATGGACTGATGAAATGAGAGTGAGTCTTGATGGGCCAGATGGATGGGCCTGTGGCTGGATTGGTAAAGGGCAGAGAGCTCCAGTCCGACTCAGATGCCAGCAAGGTGGAGGTGGAGTACTGGTTTGGGCTGGTATCATCAAAGATGAGCTTGTGGGGCCTTTTCGGGTTGAGGATGGAGTCAAGCTCAACTCCCAGTCCTACTGCCAGTTTCTGGAAGACACCTTCTTCAAGCAGTGGTACAGGAAGAAGTCTGCATCCTTCAAGAAAAACATGATTTTCATGCAGGACAATGCTCCATCACACGCGTCCAAGTACTCCACAGCGTGGCTGGCAAGAAAGGGTATAAAAGAAGAAAATCTAATGACATGGCCTCCTTGTTCACCTGATCTGAACCCCATTGAGAACCTGTGGTCCATCATCAAATGTGAGATTTACAAGGAGGGAAAACAGTACACCTCTCTGAACAGTGTCTGGGAGGCTGTGGTTGCTGCTGCACGCAATGTTGATGGTGAACAGATCAAAACACTGACAGAATCCATGGATGGCAGGCTTTTGAGTGTCCTTGCAAAGAAAGGTGGCTATATTGGTCACTGATTTGTTTTTGTTTTGTTTTTGAATGTCAAAAATTTATATTTGTAAATGTTGAGATGTTATATTGGTTTCACTGGTAAAAATAAATAATTGAAATGGGTATATATTTGTTTTTTGTTAAGTTGCCTAATAATTATGCACAGTAATAGTCACCTGCACACACAGATATCCCCCTAAATAGCTATAACTAAAAACAAACTAAAAACTATTTCCAAAACTATTCGGCTTTGATATTAATGAGTTTTTTGGGTTCATTGAGAACATGGTTGTTGTTCAATAATAAAATTAATCCTCAAAAATACAACTTGCCTAATAATTCTGCACTCCCTGTAGTTTTAAAGGGTTAAATACTTACCTCTAACAAGCTGGACCCTGAATCTTTTCACCGAGCGCCGGGCCACGGTAATAGGAGGCATAGCATGGCAGATACCATAATCTGCATTAATGGATAAGGTACTTTAGTGCATAGCCCAGGGACCACGCTAAGGCTCCCTTTATCATGGCCTGGGGCTCTGTGAAGCAGGTTCTGGACTAACCCGGCTCTCCAGCACACTAGAGGTTAAGTATAAGGCTACATGTGAACGTTTTACATTTACATTCATTAAACAAAAACAAATGTAAATGTTCCCCAAATATTCAGTATTTGATTTGTTTCAAAACAAAACAAATACTAAATAATGAAGCAGGTGAATATCCTGATAACAAATTTTTAGGAATATTTGTTCCGAACGATTTGTCCTAAACAAATTTTTTGCTGCTGCAGGTCAGGTCTGTTGGTGAGAGAGACTTGGCAGCATGGAGAACAGCTGTATTTTTTCATGGATTGATTTGATTTTTAGTAATGGACAGGCATTATTAAACAATAAACAGTGCCATTATAGGGAAATGGATATTGAATATCTTGGGAGTTATCAAGCTTGGCTGTGTAAGACTTGGAAAGATTGTGATTACTTTGCTAAAAGAAATAAATAAATGACCAATTCTACTTTTTTTATATCAAACAGGAAAATTTGTATTCAAGGTCAAAGTCATTTAAAGTATATAACAAGTCAATAAAATCTTTAAGTCAATAAAATCTTGTTAGTTATCCAAATATTGTCATAGATTATAATACATGTATTTTAAAATAAAGCTCTCCTATACATATTATAAGCTATTTAAAACATTTGTTGCCATGTTTATAATATTCTTGCTGTACATCAGAATCTGGACTAGGGGTTATTAGATACAGGAAGAGCAGTGATACCATGTTTATAATATTCTTGCTGTACATCAGAATCTGGACTAGGGGTTATTAGATATAGGAAGAGCAGTGATACCATGTTTATAATATTCTTGCTGTACATCAGAATCTGGACTAGGGGTTATTAGATACAGGAAGAGCAGTGATACCATGTTTATAATATTCTTGCTGTACATCAGAATCTGGACTAGGGATTATTAGATACAGGAAGAGCAGTGATACCATGTTTAGAATATTCTTGCTGTACATCAGAATCTGGACAAGGGGTTATTAGATACAGGAAGAGCAGTAATACCATGTTTATAATATTCTTGCTGTACATCAGAATCTGGACTAGGGGTTATTAGATACAGGAAGAGCAGTAATACCATGTTTATAATATTCTTGCTGTACATTAGAATTTTAGCTAGGTATTATTAGATACAGGAATATCAGTGATACCATGTTTATAATATTCTTGCTGTACATCAGAATCTGGACTAGGGATTATTAGATACAGGAATATCAGTGATACCATGTTTAGAATATTCTTGCTGTACATCAGAATCTGGACTAGGGGTTATTAGATACAGGAAGAGCAGTAATACCATGTTTATAATATTCTTGCTGTACATCAGAATCTGGACTAGGGGTTATTAGATACAGGAAGAGCAGTAATACCATGTTTATAATATTCTCGCTGTACATCAGAATCTGGACTAGGGATTATTAGATACAGGAAGAGCAGTGATACCATGTTTATAATATTCTTGCTGTACATCAGAATCTGGACTAGGGATTATTAGATACAGGAAGAGCAGTGATACCATGTTTAGAATATTCTTGCTGTACATCAGAATCTGGACTAGGGGTTATTAGATACAGGAAGAGCAGTGATACCATGTTTATAATATTCTTGCTGTACATTAGAATTTTAGCTAGGTATTATTAGATACAGGAATATCAGTGATACCATGTTTATAATATTCTTGCTGTACATCAGAATCTGGACTAGGGATTATTAGATACAGGAAGAGCAGTGATACCATGTTTATAATATTCTTGGTGTACATTAGAATTTTAGCTAGGTATTATTAGATACAGGAATATCAGTGATACCATGTTTATAATATTCTTGCTGTACATCAGAATCTGGACTAGGGATTATTAGATACAGGAAGAGCAGTGATACCATGTTTATAATATTCTTGGTGTACATTAGAATTTTAGCTAGGTATTATTTGATGCAGGAAGAGGAGTGATACCATTAAGTGGCTATTATATTTAATTTAATATGATTAGCTCATTAGATGCAAAGAATTGAGGTTGAACTTTCTTGTGTATTTAAAAAATGTAAAGGGATTTTGGTATCCTTTTAAATGTATCTTACTTGCTAAAAATGTAACTGGAAGTATTTCATGATTTAATATTGTATCATTGGTTTATTGTTTTTGTTCTGTTTTTTAAAAAAAAAATGGCTCCAGACTGGATTATCCTTTATCCACACTTATAATTTTTGAAGGCTTATGATATTGGAAAAAGATTAAAAGAATATATAAATCAATGATTATGGACATAAGCTAAAACTGCTTTTGGATACCATTTACATCAACTGTCATATCACTTCTTAATCTCTTAAAATACTATAGTCTTTATTGTAAATTTTAACTATAAATTGAATCTTCCCAGTACAGGAATATGAATGCAGATGAGTACCTGAAGATAAAGAACATAAACTATAGGTTAAGGTACAGGCAGAAGGTTAAGATATGGGTAGAAAATAGCAGTATCAGGAACAGCAGACAAAAATAATAAACATTATGTCAAAGAGCAGAACAAACTTACAACTTATTGGTGTGTCAAACTTAAAGAGGGATCAAACAGGCAATTAGGTTTGAAAACATTGCTTGCATCAATGCTGGGATTGTCTTAGGACGCAATGTGGGGGGATGGTGGTTTAGAGGCTAATTATTTTATTTAGTGTTTGTGATGTAGGGGGACAGCGGTTTAGGGGTTAATATGTTTATTTAGTTTTGGCGATGTGGGGGGTGGCAGTTTATAGGTTAATAGGTTAGTTAGTGTTGGCAATGTGGGGGGCGGCGGTTTAGAGGTTAATAGGTTTAGTTAGTGTTGGCAATGTGGGAGGTGGCGGTTTAGGGGTTAATAGGTTTAGTTAGTGTTGGTGATGTGGGGTGGTGGTGGTTTAGGGGTTAATAGCTTTATATAGTGTCGGAGAACAGTGATTTAGATAATTTTGTTTCAGCAAATTAGTTATGTGTTAAATTAAAGGGACACTAAACCCAAATTTTTTCTTTCGTGATTCAGATAGAGCATACAATTTTAAGCAACTTTCTAGATAGCAAGATAATGAAGAAAATTTGATAATAGGAGTAAAATAGAAGGTTGCTTAAAATTGCATGCTCTATCTGAATCATGAAAGAAAAAATATGGGTTCAATGTCCCTTTAAATAATTTTTTGGATCCATTCATTATTCATATTTATTATTCTATTGTAAGCTTTAGAATAGAATGATGAAAATGAATAAACAATGGATTTGAAATAACGAATGGATACGAAAAACGTTTTAACTTAACATAACTCAAAAGCCCGAAACAAAATTATTTTTTTAACTTAACAACTAATTTCTCTAAATGAAATTTTTTATTTAACTAATGAAAACTAAATGAAACAAAACTATTTTTTTAGCGTTGCACATGTCTACATTACACCTTTTTATAATAACATATCTACTATTAATGTACATACGCCTAGATTACGAGTTTTGAGAGCTATAGGGAAATTAACGAACGCAACAAAAGTGGCGTTATTTAATCCCCTATAGCGCTGCCATTACAAGTTTGAAAAAACCTGGCTTGTGCGGGCGATATGAGGTTTTTAAGCTCCATACTGCACCAAAAAGAACACCCCTAATCTGCTGCCTCCGACATTGCCGACGCCTGCCTATAGTTATTAACCCCTAATCTGCCGCTCCCAATATTGCTGACGCCTCAATAAAGGTATTAACCCCTAATCCCGATATCGCTGCCACTATACTTAAGTTATTAACCCCAATTCCGCTGCACACCAACATCATCGCCACTATATTAAAGTTATTAACCCCTATTCCGCAGCTCCCCGACATCGCCGCAACTAAATAAAGTTATTAACCTCTAAACCTCTGGCCTCCCACATCACTACCACTAAATAAACCTATTAACCCCTAAACCGCCAGCCCCCCACATCGCAACAACCGAAATTAAATTATTAAACCCTAAACCTGACCCTACCCCTAAACGTAACGTAACCCTAACACCCCCTAACTTTAACATAATTAAAATAGATCTAAATTAAATTTACAATTATTAACTAAATAATACCTATTTAAAACTAAATATATACTTACCTGTAAAATAAAACCTTAGCTAGCTACAATATAACTAATAGTGCCTTTTGTAGGGCATTGTCCTAAATTAAACAGCTCTTTTGCTACAAAAAAAACACCCCCTAAAAAATATATTACACAAAATAACAAACAAATTATAAAAAAAAAAAAAATAATTATTCCTATTCTAATAACCATTAAAAAAAAAACACCCCAAAATAAAAAACCTAATCTAGAATAAGCTACCAATGGCTCTTAAAAGGGCCTTTTGTAAGGCATTACCCCAAGTTAAACAGCTCTTTTACCTTTTAATAAAATACAAACACCCACTAACATTACAAACCCCCCCCAAACCCGCAAAATAGAAATAAAAACTATCTAAAAAACCAAAGCTACCTATTGCCCTGAATATGGCATTTGGATGGGCATTACCCTTAAAAGGACATTTAGCTCTTTTACATGCCCAAACCCTAACCAAAAAAAAAAACACCCAAAAAACCCTTCAAAAAACCTAACACTAACCCCCGACAATCCACTAACAGTTTTTGAAGTCCCACTTGAACGATCTTCATCCCGGTGGAAAAGTCCTCATCCAAGCGGCGAGAAGTCTTCATCCAGGTGGCCTCTTCAATCTTCATCCAGGCGGCATCTTCTATCTTGATCCAGGTGGCGCGGAGCGGGTCCATGCTGAAGACATCTGGCACGGAGCATCCTCTTCATACGATCGCCGCCATACACTGAATCTTCAATGCAAGGTACACGATCCAAGATGGCGTCCCTTGCATTCCTATTGGTTGAACAATTTGAATCAGCCAATAGGAATTAGAGCTGCTAAAATCCTATTAGCTGTTCAGATCAGCCAATAGGATTTAAGCAGCTCTAATTCTATTGGATGATGAATCAGCCAATAGAATGAGAGCTGCTTAAATCCTATTGACTGTTCAAATCTCATCCTTGCTGCTTGGATGAGGACTTCGTCGCCCGGATGAAGATTAAAGAGGCCACCTAGATGAAGACTTCTCGCCGCCTTTATGAGGACTTCTCCACCGGGATGAAGATCGTTCAAGCAAGACTTCAAAAACTGTAAGTGGATCGTCGGGGGTTAGTGTTAGGTTTTTTAAAAGGTTTTTAGGGTGTTTTTTTTTAGTTTAGGGTTTGGGCATGTTAAAGATCTAAATGCCCTTTTAAGGGCAATGCCCATACAAATGCCCTTCTCAGGGCAATGGGTAGCTTAGGTTTTTGTTAGAGTTAGGTTTTTTTATTTTGGGGGGTTGGTTTGGTGGTGGGTTTTACTGTTGGTCTTTGTATTTTTTTACGGGTAAAGAGCTGTTTATCTTAGGGCAATGCCCTACAAAAGGCCCTTTTAAGGGCTATTGGTAGTTTATTGTAGGCTAGGGTTTTTTTATTTTGGGTGGGCTTTTTTATTCGATTAGGTGTAATTATTTTATTATTATTATAATAATTTATTTATGAAGCGCCATCATATTCCGCAGCGCTGTCCATGGATACAGATCATTTAAATTAAACAATAGTATAAAACTTCTAAGACTAAGAGACAGGACAGAATTTACAAACACATACAAGAGGAATCGAGGGCCCTATTCCCGTGGGAATCTAGAAGGGTAGGAGGTTGGGAAACATGAGGTGAGGACTGCAAGATTGAGAAAGATGTTAATGCAGAGTTAGAGGAGGGAAATGTTGTTAGGTAAAAGGAATATTATTAAGTTGGGTGGTAGGCTTATCTGAACAGAAAAGTCTTCAGAGAGCATTTAAAGGAAGAAAGATTTGGGCAAAGCCTGACAGCACGAGGGAGAGTGTTCCAGAGAGTATGTGCTGCACGACAGAAGTCCTGCAGTCTAGTATGAGAGGAGGTGATAGTCGCAGAAGCAAGGAGCAGGTCATTGTTTGATCTTAGTGGGTGGGCTGGAGTATACTTGTTGATTAGAGAGGATAGGTAGAGGGAGCGGAGTTGGTGAGTGCTTTGTATGCAAGGGTGAGAATTTTGAATTTAATTCGGCTGTGTATGGGGAGCCAATGAAGGGTCTCACAGAGAGGTGCAGCAGATACAGAGCGACGGGAAAGGTGGATCCGTCTGGCAGAGGCATTTAGGATGGATTGAAGAGGGGAGAGGCGGGAAAGAGGAAGGCCAGTAAGTAGGTTAATGCAGTAGTCAAGTCGGGAAATAACAAGGGAGTGGATTATTTGCTTTAGTTTTGATAATTTTGTTTGTTATTTTCCGTAATTTAGTGTTTGTTATTTTTTTTAAATTTGTTTTTTAAGTAATTAGATACTTTGTAATTTTTAGAGTAGTGTTAGGATGTTTTTAATGTGTATTTTAGTTTATTTAATTGGTAGTTAGTTTAATATTAGTTAAATAATTATATTAGTTTAATTGTTAGTTCAAACTTAGTTTTTTTTAATTTGACAGTTTAAATTTAATTTAAGCTAGGAAAATTCTAATTTTAATATAACGTTAGGGGGCATTAGTTTTAAGGGTTACTAGTTTAAATTAGTTTATTGCGATGTGGAGGGGCTTTCATTTTAGGGGTTAATACTTGAATTTTTTATATTTCGTTGTGGGGGGCTTTCGGTTTAGGGGTGAATAGGTTTATTATAGTGGCGGCAGTGTAGGGCTTAATAACTTTAGTATAATGGGGGCGATGTGGGCGGACGGCAGATTAGGGGTTAATAATATTTAAATAGTGTTTGCGATGCGGGAGGGCGGTGGTTTAGGGGTTAATAACTTTAGTATAGTGGTGACGATGTCGGGGAGTGGCGGAATAGGGGTTAATAAATTTTATTAGTGGCGGCGATGTCGGGAGCGGCAGATTAGGGTTTAATAAGTTTAATATAGAGTTTGCAATGCGGGAGGGCCAAGGTTTAGGTAGTTTATGGGTGTTTAGTGTACTTTTTAACACATTAGTTATAAGCTTTATGTTACAGCTTTGTAGCATAAAACTCATAACTACTGACTTTAGATGGCGGTACAGATCTTGTCGCTTTAGAGTGTAACACTCGCTTTTTAGCCTCCCAGAAAAACTCGTAATACCAGTGCTATGGGAATCCCATGAAAAAACGTTGTTTTTATGAGTGCGGTACTGTTGTTGTGTTACAGGCTAAAAGGCTTGCAGTACACCGACAAGACTTGTAATGGCTGCATTAGGGAACATAATGCGTTATGGCCCATAACGCTGCTATTTGAGTTATAACGCTCAACTCGTAATCTAGCTGATAGTATATCAGCTAGTTTAGAATGTTTCCTCCTAGGAATTTAACCTGGATCTTTTATTACACTGTTTTTTTAACCTGTCCTCGGGCCTCCCTAACAGGCCAGGTTTTCAGGATCACCTTGGATGAGAGCAGGTAAAATAACCATGTTTACTAATCAGCTGATTATTTCACCTGTGCTCCAGTTCAAATATCCTCAAAATGTGGCCTGTTAGGGCCTGAAAACCAGTGTTCTATTACTCATGCAGTAATCACAATTCTTCAGGTTCCAGGGTGTGAGGCAGAGGCAAACATTTCACAAAATACAATTAATCTGAATTGCCACATTCAAGAGTTATAAAAGTTAAATATACTAAAACATTAAAAGGAAACATCATCAAGACAATTTTTGAGTGCCTTTACCTCAAGGGGATATTAATAAATGTTAAATTTTACTTTTTTCAATCTTGAGTGCAGTTATTAAATTTTTGTATTGCTTAAAAACAGAGAATATTTGGAAGACAGCTTCAGAGATTTCCTGACGAAAATATAGGGATATATTTTGTTTTTGTATATTTTAACGATATATCATATACGTGTTTAGCCCTTTCTACTCAAATACCTTAAAACAGCAAAAAGCATTTTCAAACATTTTTTACATTTCATAATGTTTAGTTTTTTTTACTATATATGTACATATTTTACATTCCAATGTTCATCACATCCAGGACAATGTTTTTTGTATTTAAAAAAAATAATAATATATATATATATATATATATATATATATATATATATATATACTTATACCTGTATATTCATTTAGATATATAGGTATACATATATTTTTTTGCAATAATATCTATCTATATATATATATAGAGATCAAGGAGAATAGACCGGAGGAGCGCTCTATAAAAAGTGTTTCCCTTCTTTTCTACATTTTATGGCACCATATTGAAGTTCTACCTCACTCTACCGAAAGAGGATTTGAAAGTTTTTATCCGTGAACACTCCAAGCTTTAAAGGTGTTTCTGTATCCTATACAAGAGGCTTCTGCAGACAGGGGGTTTTTGACAAGTGATTACGTCTCTACTTACCTCATATTGATTGAGGTCAGATCAAGTAAGTGCACACCCATAGGGGGATTGGAAGCTTTAAGAAGTACTGGATTTATATGAACTGTTCATGTGCCTTTACCTTTGTGTTTAAGGACTCTTCAAAATTATTACTTATTTATTTTTAACGCATATTTATATATGTGGTATTTTATGTAATTATTTTCCTATTTATATGTTTTTTATGTACTATATGCTAGACAGCGCTAACCTTCTTATTCTATTTTATATATATATATATATATATATATATATATATATATTAAGGTGTGTTAAGTATTTAATAAAATTTTGAAAAATATGAAAAATTAATGTAAATAATTTTTATAGATGTAGTTAAATATTCTAAAAAATAATTAGAACATTTATGTATATTTAACAGTAATTATAATTATTAATAATTATTATTAATAATGTTTAAATATTTCATATTTACATAACACACCTTAAAGGGCCATGATACCCAAATGTTGAAACACTTTATAGTGATGCAGCATAGCTGTAAAAAGCTGACTAGAAAATATCACCTGAACATCTCTATGTAAAAAAGGAAGATATTTTACTTCAAAATGTCCTAAGTATTCACACCCCATTATAAAGGAGCTTAAGTAGCAAATCAGTATGGCTGTCCCGGGACCTGCAAGGGAGTGTGCCTCATGCACACTCATGTTATTTCCCTATTCAGTTTAAGGAAGTTTACTATGAAATCTCACAAGAGTTAAGTGAAATCTCATGAGATCACAGTAAAAGAGTTCATGACCTCAGCACTGCTGATGCTGATTGGCTGTTGTTAATTTCTTACTTTTATTTATTTATTTTACCTGAAGCTGGGCAGAAACTGAAATATAACTGATATTTTCCTGTCAGCTTTTTACAGTTATGCTGCATCACTTTCATGCCAATTGTGCAGCTTGTTAGTATATTTGGGAACTGTTGGATTACAGTAGGGATCCCAATAAAAGCATACTAGATTTGGCTAAACAGAAAACACGTGGAATACCGGAGGTAGCTAGCTGAGGTATTAATATTACACCCAGACTACCTGAATTGTACTGTTTAAAGTGTGCAGCCCTTGTGAGAATATTCCCATAGGGCCGCATGTATTAACTGGTGTGCGGACAAGCTTCTCAACTACAGATATTGTCTGCAAGCCTTCTTTACATACTGGCAGAAGATCTGTTCACCTGGTGGCCCAATGCATCATTACACACTGCTGCAACTACATTCCCTGTGACAAGCTACCCCAATCCTTATGTCTCTGCACCCTCAACCTGTAGACTGTGAGCTCTCTGGAGCAGGGCCCTCTTCCTCCTGTACTAGATTTTTTTAGTTTGTTATGTTTTGTATTTTATCACAAATTCTTATCATTGTATACCCCTATCTTTGTACCCAGCGCTACGGAAGTTTGTGGCGTTATACAGGTAGCCCTCAGTTTACGCCGGGGTTAGGTTCCAGAAGGAATGGTTGTAAATCGAAACCGTTGTAAATTGAAACCTAGTTTATAATGTGTCAATAGGAAGTGGGGGAGATAGGTTCCAGGCCCCTCTCAAAATTGTCATAAGTAACACCTAATACATTATTTTTAAAGCTTTGAAAGGAAGACTTTAAATGCTAAACAGCATTATAAACCTAATAAAATAATCACACAACACAGACTTCACTTCCATTTTTCTGCAAACAGTTCTTTCTATGCATTCCAATCTGGACTTATTTATAGACAGGAATATCTTGTTCCTTTGAAATCTGCTCAATAGCTCAGGTCTGGTTAAACTGATTAATTTCAGCTAGCTTGGCTTTGCTGCAACACAAGTGGACAGCTCCACCTACTGGCTATTTTAATAAATGCACTGCTTCTCAATGCTTTTCAATAGCAGTCACATGACTGGAAAAAAAGGTTGTTATTCTGAAACGGTGTAAATTGAACCGTTGTAAAACGAGGGCCACCTGTACAAATAAATTAAATGAATAATAATAATAATGGCCGCCCCCATCACTCGTGCGAATGGACTGTACCCAGAGCGAGCTCTCGGTGATTGCTCTTGGCCCCCTCAGAGGTGGCGAAGAGTGTAAGAAAAAGTGATCTAAGGACCAATGCTTCTTTCATTGGGGGAGCCGGCTTGCAAGGGAACCAGAGCAGGTTACCATGCTTCGTACATGGAGCCCATAGTGTGTATGCTGTGTGAGCGGTGAATCCATTTTATTTGAGATTCTGTGCCATTGGAGCTCCTTCTTTTATTTGTGTATTACACTTTTGAATTTACCTTGCTGCTTCTCAAAAAGGATAACAAGTAACAAAGAAAATGTTATAATAGTAAACTGGAAAGTTATTTAAAATTGTCTGCTCTATCTAAATAATGAAAGAAAAAATTCTGGTTTATAATGCTTTAACTTCTTCTCCCCATAAACTTCACTGTAGTTCACTTTAAAAAAGAAACAAAAAAACTAACCGCTAGATTTAGAGTTTGGCGGCCAAAGGGGTGCTACGCATGCTTTTTTTCTCCCGCACCTTTTAAATACCGCTGGTATTAAGAGTTCACAGAATGGCTGGGTTTTCAGTGCGTTAGGCTCCAAAAAGGGAGCGTAGAGCATAATTTAACGCCACTGCAACTCTAGATACCAGCGGTGCTTACGGACGCGGCCAGCTTCAAAAACGTGCTCGTGCACGATATCCCCATAGAAAACAATGGGGCAGTTTGAGCTGAAAAAAAAACCTAACACCTGCAAAAAAGCAGCGTTCAGCTCTTAATGCAGCCCCATTGTTTTCTATGGGGAAACACTTCCTACGTCTGCACCTAACACTCTAACATGTACCCCGAGTCTAAACACCCCTAACCTTACACTTATTAACCCCTAATCTGCCGCCCCCGCTATCGCTGACACCTGCATATTTTTTTTAACCCCTAATCTGCCACTCCGTATACCGCCGCTACCTACATTATCCCTATGTACCCCTAATCTGCTGCCCCTAACACCGCCGACCCCTATATTTATTAACCCCTAATCTGCCCCCCACAACGTCGCCGCCAGCTACCTACAATAATTAACCCCTAATCTGCCGATCGGAGCTCACCGCTACTATAATAAATGTATTAACCCCTAAAGCTAAGTCTAACCCTAACACTAACACCCCCCTAAATTAAATATAATTTTTATCTAACGAAATAAATTAACTCTTATTAAATAAATTATTCCTATTTAAATCTAAATACTTACCTGTAAAATAAACCCTAATATAGCTACAATATAAATTATAATTATATTGTAGCTATTTTAGGATTAATATTTATTTTACAGGCAACTTTGTATTTATTTTAACCAGGTACAATAGCTATTAAATAGTTAATAACTATTTAATAGCTACCTAGTTAAAATAATTACAAAATTACCTGTAAAATTAATCCTAACCTAAGTTACAATTAAACCTAACACTACATTATCAATAAATTAATTAAATAAAATACCTACAATTATCTACAATTAAACCTAACACTACACTATCAATAAATAAATTAAATACAATTCCTACAAATAAATACAATTAAATAAACTAACTAAAGTACAAAAAATAAAAAAGAACTAAGTTACAAAAAATAAAAAAATATTTACAAACATAAGAAAAAAAATTACAACAATTTTAAACTAATTACAGATACTCTAAGCCCCCTAATAAAATAACAAAGACCCCCAAAATAAAAAAATGCCCTACCCTATTCTAAATTACAAAAGTTCAAAGCTCTTTTACCTTACCAGCCCTTAAAAGGACCCTTTGCTGGGCATGCCCCAAAGAATTCAGCTCTTTTGCCTGTAAAAAAAAACATACAATACCCCCCCCCAACATTACAACCCACCACCCACATACCCCTAATCTAACCCAAACCCCCCTTAAATAAACCTAACACTAAGCCCCTGAAGATCTTCCTACCTTGTCTTCACCATTCCAGGTATCACCGATCGTTGCAGGCTCCGAAATCTTCATCCAAGCCCTAGCGGGGGCTGGCGATCCATAATCTGGGGGCTGAAGAGGTCCAGAAGAGGCTCCAAAGTCTTCATCCTATCCGGGAAGAAGAGGCGATCCGGACCGGCAACCGTCTTGATCCAAGCGGCATCTTCTATCTTCATCCGATGACGACCGGCTCCATCTTGAAGACCTCCACCGCGGACCCATCTTCTTCTTCCGACGACTTCCCGAAGAATGACGGTTCCTTTAAGGGACGTCATCCAAGATGGCGTCCCTCGAATTCCGATTGGCTGATAGGATTCTATCAGCCAATCGGAATTAAGGTAGGAAAATTCTGATTGGCTGATAGAATTAGCCAATCAGAATCAAGTTCAATCCGATTGGCTGATTCATCCAGCCAATTAGATTGAGCTCGCATTCTATTGGCTGTTCCGATCAGCCAATAGAATGCGAGCTCAATCTGATTGGCTGATGGGATCAGCCAATCGGATTGAACTTGATTCTGATTGGCTGATTCCATCAGCCAATCAGAATTTTCCTACCTTAATTCCGATTGGCTGATAGAATCCTATCAGCCAATCGGAATTCGAGGGACGCCATCTTGGATGACGTCCCTTAAAGGAACTGTCATTCGTCGGGAAGTCGTCGGAAGAAGAAGATGGGTCCGCGGTGGGGTCTTCAAGATGGAGCCGGTCGTCATCGGATGAAGATAGAAGATGCCGCTTGGATCAAGATGGTTGCCGGTCCGGATCGCCTCTTCTTCCCGGATAGGATGAAGACTTTGGAGCCTCTTCTGGACCTTTTCAGCCGCCGGATTATGGATCGCCAGCCCCCGCTTGGGCTTGGATGAAGATTTCGGAGCCTGGAACGATCGGTGATACCTGGCATGGTGAAGACAAGGTAGGAAGATCTTCAGGGGCTTAGTGTTAGGTTTATTTAAGGGGGGTTTGGGTTAGATTAGGGGTATGTGGGTGGTGGGTTGTAATGTTGGGGGGGGTATTGTATGTTTTTTTTTACAGGCAAAAGAGCTGAATTCTTTGGGGCATGCCCCGCAAAGGGCCCTGTTCAGGGCTGGTAAGGTAAAAGAGCTTTGAACTTTAGTAATTTAGAATAGGGTAGGGCATTTTTTTATTTTGGGGGTCTTTGTTATTTTATTAGGGGGCTTAGAGTAGGTGTAATTAGTTTAAAATTGTTGTAATTTTTTTCTAATGTTTGTAAATATTTTTTTATTTTTTGTAACTTAGTTCTTTTTTATTTTTTGTACTTTAGTTAGTTTATTTAATTGTATTTATTTGTAGGAATTGTATTTAATTTATTTATTGATAGTGTAGTGTTAGGTTTAATAGTAGATAATTGTAGGTAGTTTATTTAATTTATTTATTGATAGTGTAGTGTTAGGTTTAATTGTAACTTAGGTTAGGATTTATTTTACAGGTCATTTTGCAATTATTTTAACTAGATAACTATTAAATAGTTATTAACTATTTAATAGCTATTGTACCTGGTTAAAATAATTACAAAGTTACCTGTAAAATAAATATAAATCCTAAAATAGCTACAATATAATTATAATTTATATTGTAGCTATATTAGGGTTTATTTTACAGGTAAGTATTTAGCTTTAAATAGGAATAATTTATTTAATAATAGTTAATTTATTTCGTTAGATTTAAATTATATTTAATTTAGGGGGGTGTTAGGGTTAGGGTTAGACTTAGCTTTAGGGGTTAAAAAATTTATTAGAATAGCGGTGAGCTCCAGTCGGCAGATTAGGGGTTAATATTTGAAGTTAGGTGTCGGCGATGTTAGGGAGGGCAGATTAGGGGTTAATACTATTTATTATAGGGTTATTGAGGCGGGAGTGAGGTGGATTAGGGGTTAATAACTTTATTATAATAGCGGCGCGGTCCAGTCGGCAGAATAGGGGTTAATAAGTGTAGGCAGGTGGAGGCGACGTTGAGGGGGGCAGATTAGGGGTTAATAAATATAATATAGGGGTCGGCGGTGTTAGGGGCAGCAGATTAGGGGTACATAAGTATAACGTACCTTGCGGCAGCGTGCGGACGGCAGATTAGGGGTTAAAAAAATTGAATAGAGTGGTGGCGATGTGGGGGGACCTCGGTTTAGGGGTACATAGGTAGTTTATGGGTGTTAGTGTACTTTTGAGCACAGTAGTTAAGAGCTTTATAAACCGGCGTTAGCCCAGAAAGCTCTTAACTACTGACTTTTTTCTGCGGCTGGAGTTTTGTCGTTAGATTTCTAACGCTCACTTCAGACATGACTCTAAATACCAGCGTTAGAAAGATCCCATTGAAAAGATAGGATACGCAATTGACGTAAGGGGATCTGCGGTATGGAAAAGTTGTAGGCTGGAATGTGAGGGTTAGACCCTTTAATGACTGGCTCCAAATACCAGAGGGCGGTAAAAACCAGCGTTAGGACCCTCTAACGCTGGTTTTGACGGCTACCGCCCAACTCTAAATCTAGGCCTAAGACTTATTCCTCACACGCTGACCCGCCACTGCATAAGTCCTACAGTGCTAAACCTGAAAGGTAGTTATGAATATTTTCTATTGCAATGTTCTTCACATAGAAGAAAATGTTAGTTTTATTTTTACATAAATATATTTCTATATAAAACAAATTCCAGAATGGATATGCACAGACCCACACATTTTGCAACTGCCAGGTTGCACTCATATAAGAATTATAGCAAGAATAGTTCTAAACAACAGAGGCACTCACTAGTCTTTAGCAAGATAAAACGTAGCATTTATTGCGTCAGAGTAAAATAGACATAATGTTTCGGTGCTGCCTTTGCACCTTTGTTAAATGTCATCAAGGGTTCACAAAATATGAACCTAAAAACAATATACATAATACCACAACACCCTGATTAAATACCCTTCTCCTCGGCATTACCGCTTTCATGTTGTCGACTAAAAATGACGTCATCATCAGTAGACACCATGTGGTACGTTTTACATCTACAGCATGTGTTACCAGCGCATATTGGAAGTTGCCATGGTAATCGGATATACAAACACATACTGAATTCAATATACATGTGGATCATATCAAAGCCACCACAGAAGCCAGCGTAAATACAATGGGGCATATTTATCAAGCTCCGAATGGAGCTTGATGCCCCGTGTTTCTGGCGAGCCTGCAGGGTTCACAAAGACCGCTGCTCCATAACCTGTCCGCCTGCTCTGAGCAGGCGGACCGACATCGCCATAATTCAACCCGATTGAGTACGATCGGGTTGATTGACACCCCCCATTGGCCGCGAGTCTGCAGGGGGCGGCGTTGCACCAGCAGCTCTTGTGAGCTGCTGGTGCAATGCTGAATACGGCGAGCGTATTGCTCGCCGTATTCAGCGAGGTCTGTCGGACCTGATCCGCACTGTCGGATCTGGTCCGACAGACCTTGATAACTTGGGGCCAATGGCTAGAATACTAAGGGAAACTATATTGAATACAGGTGTGTTAAGATCTCATCAAAGTGTGAGATCAATTTATCCTAATGTGTTTTGCTATAAGTATTATACAGTCACCATGACTACCCCCAACTACGCTAAACACCATATGCCCTTATTCCTCACTACAATCAAACCAAAATAAGCCCATAACACATTACAATGTACTTTAAGAGAGCATATATGGATATATAGAAACAGTGGCTATTTTATAGTGAGAGAGTCTCACTAGCATGAGAAATCATTAATCAGTTTAGACACATCTAATTAAAAAAAATATGTACAAATATATACAATCTCCTAAGAACCATGGATGCCAGACATCTGGCACAAGGAATACGCAAAACATTATGGACAATCAGTTTAAACTAGACCTAATTTGTTAACCCCATCATTCATCTGGGCTGGCCCAAATAGGTATATCTTCATGTGCACTTGGGGTTTGTGTAGAAACCAACAGTGGGTACCCACTAGAATGAAAAATCATGTGGATATCCTCCCAGTCACCCTTCAGGCATTTGAAGTGCAATATACGTATACTCTTAGCCACAGTAGAAGGGTCCAAAATCCAGAAAGGTGTTGAGCCCCTTGGGTATCAGTGTGTCCATCATGTAAATCCATTTGGTTTCAACTTGGAGCAGTTTGTTCGCTCTGTTGCCCCCCTCTGGGCAAGGGGTGCACATGGTCTATGACTATTGTACGTAAACTCAAGACACTATGTTTATGTTTGTCGAAATGCCAGCCAGTGGCACGGCATTTCTCCAAACATAAACATAGTGTCTTGAGTTTACGTACAGTGGTCATAGATCATGTACCTCCCTTGCCCAGAGAGGGCAATAGAGTGAACAAACTCTTCCAACTTGAAACCAAATGGATTTATATGATGGACACACTGATACCCAAGGGGTTCAACACCTTTCTGGATTTTGGACCCTTCTACTGTGGCTGAGATTATACGTATATGGCACTTCATATGTCTGAAGGGTGACTGGGAGGATGTCTACATGATTAATAATTCCTGTGGGTACCCACTGTTGGTTTCTACACATACCCCAAGTATGAGAGCAGTAACGCAGAGGAGAAGGGTATTTAATCAGGGTGTTGTGGTATTATGTATATTGTTTTTAGGTTCATATTTTGTGAACCCTTGATGACATTTGACAAAGGTGCAAAGGCAGCACCGAAACGTTATGTCTATTTTACTCTGACGCAATAAATGAACTATTCTTGCTATATTTCTATATATAAAGTATATCTGATAATTTAAAAAAATATATATATACCTATATATTTATATAAATATATATAGGTATAGATCTATGCAGATTTATATATAAATATTTATTTAAAAATACTAAGAACATTTTCTTCTAAGTTACGAATATTGTAATGTAAAATATTTACTTTTTTTCAACTTGTAATACAAGAACTACCAGATGTGCACAAAAATCTTACTTCTAGCGCGAGAGAAGTAGCAATAAATTGCACTCCACTTGTTATATAGCCCTAAATTGGATAATTTAAGTAAACTGGAAAGTTGCTTGAAATTACACGATGACGCTCTATTTGCATCCTGCAAGTTTCATTTTACTTTTAATTTCTTTTTACATAATTTGAAGCTAAATTTACAAACGCTGATACCGCCCTTAGAATAAATCAAAACTCTGGGAAATATCAATTATTTTAAATAAATTTATGTTATTTTTTTCTGATTTATTTTGTCAATAATATATGAATATTTTCTGTTTTGTATTAATATATGATGTAGACCTTGCTGTCAAGTAAGCCTTGACATACTGACATAGAAAACCCTTAAAGAGACAGTAAACGCAACTTGCAATAGCAATATTTTCCAATAGTGTTAAAGCTATTAGAATGAATTAACACATTGTTTTCTGCAATTAGTTTTCAATAGTCAAATTCCACCAACCACTTTCCATATCTGTAGATGACAGTACTTGCTACTATCATTATATTAACAAAAACTCTTTCAGTTATCAGGACTGGAAAATCCCCAATTTTCAGAGCTAAAGGGACATGAAACCCAAAGGTTTTCTTTCATGATTCAGTCAGAACATGTAATTTTAAACCACTTTCCAATTTACCTCTATTATCTAATTCCTTCATTATCTCGGTATCCTTAGTTGAAAGGCATACCGAGATAGGCTCAGGAGTAGCAATGCATTACTGGGAGCTAGCTGCTGATTGGTGGCTGTGCATAAATGCCTCTTTTCATTGGTTCACCCGATGTGTTCAGATAGCTACTAGTAAAGAATTGCTGCTCATTCAAGAAAGGATACCAAGAAAATGAAGCAAATTTGATAGTAGAAGTAAACTTGAAAGTTGTTTGAAATCACATGTTCTATCTAACCCATGAAATAAAATATTTGGGTTTAAATAGAAAAGGAGGCTAAATAAAGAATGAATTATATTACAAAGTTATCCTATGTTATAAAAGGCCAGGTATGTTTGTCTGATGCAGTCATGCGCAGTAGAGACTGTGCAAGGACAAACATACCTGGCCTTAACCACAGGCACCGCAGGTGCGAGATAACTTCGGGAAGCTCCAGCACTCTCAGCTGTTAATTTACAGCCGAGATCTGGAGCTCCAGAAGCTTCAGGCATTTGCCGCATATGGATCTGGAGCGCAATTGGTGCGCCACCTCCATATGATGGCAGATGCCTGATCGTTACAGATCTGTAACGATCTTCTGCTGGTGCCGGTGGGAGGTGTGGGTGGGAGGTGGGTGGGCGGCTCAGCAGCGGAGGGGGAAGGGAGTGGGAGGGCCGTATGCTACAGATTTTTTTTTTTTAAAGGAATAGGGAGGGATGGGGTAGCTAGAATACAGAAAAGGGGTTTAGTGGGGTGGGGTACTAAATGGCAATTGTTGGAGGGGGGGACTAGACCACTACACTACAGTAAAAATAAAAATAAAATTAAAAAAATAAAAAAAAATAAAAAGGGGTTTATAGGTACTGGCAGACAGCTGCCAGTACCTAAGATAGCGGCAATAGTTAGAGGGGGGAGGGTTAGAGAGCTGTTTGAGGGGGGATCAGGGAGGTTGGAGGGTTAGGGGGATAATACACTGCAGAAAAATAAAAAGATAGAGGTATAGGGACAGAGGGGTAGAGATAGAGGGATAGTGATAGAGAGATATAGATAGAGGGATAGAGATAGAGGGATAGGGATAGAGGGATATGGATAGAGGGATATATGGATAGAGGGATAGAGATAGATGGATAAAGGGATAGATATAGAGATAGAGGGATAGGGAAAGCAATATTTGGATAGAGGGATAGGGATAGAGGGATACAGATAGAGGGATAGGGATATATGGATAGGGATGAGGATATAGGGATAGAGATAGAGGGATAGGGATAGAAGGATAGAGGGATAGGGATGGATGAATAGAGGGATAGGGATAGAGGGATAGAGATAGAGGGATAGGGATAGAGGGATAGGGATCGATGGATAGAGGGATATGGATAGAGGGATAGAGATAGAGGGATAGATTGATAGAGGGATAGATGGATAGGGATAGAGGAATAGGGATAGATGGATAGAGATAGGGGGTACTAAATGACAACTGTGGGGGGGGGACTAGACCACTACACTACAGTAAAAATAAAATAAAAATAAAAAAAATAAAAAGGGGTTTATAGGTACTGGCAAATAGCTGCCAGTACCTAAGATGGCAGCAAGGGGGAGGGTTAGAGAGCTGTTGGGGGGGGAGGTTGGAGGGTTAGGGGGATAATACACTGCAGAAAAATAAAGAGATAAAGGGATAGGGATAGAGGGTAGAGATAGAGGGATATAGATAGTGGGCTAGGGATAGAGGTATAGGGATAGAGGGATAGGGATAGAGATAGAGGGATAGGGATAAAGGCGATAGGGATAGATGAATAGGGCTAGAGATAGAGGGATAGGGATAGAGGGATAGATGGATAGAGGAATATGTATAAAGGGATAGGGATAGATGAATAGGGCTAGGGATAGATGGATAGGGATAGATGGATAGGGATAGATGGATAGGGATAGACTGATAGGGGGATAGAGACAGAGGGATAGAGACAAAGGGATAGAGATAGAGGGATAGGGATAAAGGTATAGGGATAGAGGGATAGGGATAAAGGGATAGATTGATAGATGGATAGAGATAGAAGGATAGGGGTAGAGGGATAGGGATAAAGGCGATAGGGATTGTTGAATAGGGCTAGAGATAGAGGGATAGGGATAGAGGGATAGGGATAGAGGGATAGAGATAGAGGGATAGATCGATAGAGGGATAGATGGATAGGGATAGAGGGATAGGGATAGATGGATAGAGATAGAGGGAAAGAGGAATAGGGAGGGATGGAGAGCTATACTACAGAAAAGGGGTTTGGGGGTGTTTGGGGTACTAAATGATAATCGTGGGGGGGGGGACTAGACCACTACACTACAGTAAAAATAAAATAAAAATAAAAAAAATAAAAAAGGGGTTTATAGGTACTGGCAAACAGCTGCCAGTACCTAAGATGGTGGCAAGGGGGAGGGTTAGAGAGCTGTTTGGGGGGGGGAGGTTGGAGGGTTAGAGGGATACTACACTGCAGAAAAATAAAGAGATAGAGAGATAGGGATAGAGGGGTAGAGATAGAGGGATAGAGGTATAGGGTTAGAGATAGAGGGATAGAGATAGAGGGATAGGGATAGAGATAGAGGGATAGATTGATAGAGGGATAGAGATAGAGGGATAGGGATAGAGGTATAGGGATAAAGGCGATAGGGATAGATGAATAGGGCTAGAGATA
Organism: Bombina bombina; assembly: GCF_027579735.1. Classification (NCBI taxonomy): domain Eukaryota; kingdom Metazoa; phylum Chordata; class Amphibia; order Anura; family Bombinatoridae; genus Bombina; species Bombina bombina. Next base: position 1,099,186,756 of record NC_069502.1, on the reverse strand, counting down.
GAGGGATAGGGATAGCGGGATAGATGGATAGAGGAATAGGTATAAAGGGATAGTGATAGATGAATAGGGCTAGAGATAGAGGGATAGGGATAGATGGATAGGGATAGATGGATAGATGGATATGGATAGATGAGTAGAGATAAAGGGAAAGAGATAAAGGGATAGGTATATTTCTTTCCTTAAACATTTTGGCCTGTGTACATGGGCTTTAACACTAGTTTTACTATAAATAATTAAGCATTTATTAATATTACAATATCATATTGTTTTCTGTACAATAAAATAATTAGTATTAAATCAGAGTAATCTTGATCTTCTGATGATGGGGAACATATCCATTGCTCACACACAAACCATATGTAAACTGTTTATTGGTTTGAGTTTAGACAACCTGACTTATTCCAAGTTCAGCTTTTACAGATAAATATTCTGTTTACACATGTGCTTTATTTCAAGCAGATGCTTATCTTTCAGATTTTAAACACAAAAAGCCCAAATATGTAATAGCACCACCTTATCACTTCAGCAAAGAAAACTTCATAATGTGCAAATTAGGTTTGGAAAATCCCCTTTCAAATGAAAAGTTTCTCAAGCTCCTTATTGAATCAATAATAAAATAAAACATAGTAATATTATAACAAAATGACACAAACATAAATCTGTCACTGTCCAAGTAAACTAGGTAATTAGATAAGAAATGCAAGAACAAAAAATAATATTTAGACAACCTCAGTTATTCCAAGTCGGCTTTTACAGAATAATATTCAGTTTACAAATGTGTGCTTTATTGCAAGCTGACACTTTGTAAAAAGCCACAAAATGCTATAGCACCAAATAATTACTTCAACAAAGTAAACTTTATAATGTGCAAATTAGGTTTGAAAATCCCCACTCAAGTGAAAGGTTTCTGACTCTCTTTACTAAACCAATAATAAAAGAAAATATAACAATATTATAACAGACAAACTAACAAAATGACACAAAAACAAATATATCACTGTCTAAGTCTACAATGAAATTAGGAAATTAAATATGAAATGAAAGAACAAAAATTGTATGACAGCAATTTCTGCTTTGATCTAAAACATATTCTTATTCATTGTTAAAGGGTCAGTCTAGTCCAAAAAAAATGTTCATGATTCAGATAGAGCATGTAGTTTTAAACAATTTTCCAATTTACTTTTATCACCAATTTTTCTTTGTTCTCTTGGTATTCTTAGTTGAAAGCTTAACCTAGAAGGTTCATATGCTAATTTCTTAGATCTTGAAGGCCGCCTCCTAAGAATGCATTTAACAGGTTTTTCACCACTAGAGGGTGTTAGTTCATGTTTTTCATATAGATAACACTGTGCTCATGCACATGAAGTTACCTGGGAGCCATCACTGATTGGCTAAACTGCAAGTCTGTCAAAAGAACTGAAATAAAGGGGCAGTTTGCAGAGGCTTAGATACAAGATAATCACAGAGGTAAAAAATATATAAATATAACTGTGTTGGTTATGCAAAACTGGGGAATGGGTAAAAAAAGGGATTATCTTTCTTTTTAAACCATAACAATTCTGGTGTAGACTGTCCCTTTAACCCCTTAATGACAACTGACATACCAGGTACGTCATGCAAAAACTAACAGTTATTGACAATGGACGTACCTGGTACGTCAGTTGTCTAACAGAGTGCTGGAAGTGATCACAATCACTTCCAGCAGCTCTGAGGGTATTGCAGTGATGCCTCAATATGGAGGCATCCTGCAATACCCCTTTACAAGCCTCCGATGCAGAGAGAGCCACTCTGTGGCCCTCTCTGCACCGGTAGTGATGGTGCCGTTGTCCGGGTGGGAGGGAGCGTGCATGCGCGTGCACGAGACGCGCACTCGTGCACGTGAACATAGTGTGCATGCACTGTGCGTGTGCACGAGGTGCGTGTGCACGAGGCGCGCACATGTGCACGTGCACGCGCGCGCATTAGCCACACTGACACCAATGAGGGCAAAAAGCCAGGGAAAGTTAAAATAATTTTTTTCAAATATAAATGGATCGGGGAGGGGGGTGGGGTTATTGTGGGGGTATTGTGGAGGGGCTGCTACATTACAGAAAGAGTTAATTAAAAAATAAAATAAAAATACTTTGTTTTTTGGGGCCAAAGTGGGTACTGGCAGACAGCTGCCAGTACCCAAGATGGCGGTAATTAGGTAGGGGAGAGGGTTAGAGAGCTGGAGGGGGGATCAGGGAGGTTGGGGCTAAGGCAGGGGACAATCCCAGCTAAAAGATTTTATTATTTTTATTTAAAAAAAAACAAAAAAAAACTCTTATTTAGTAACAATTGTGGGGTGGGGGAGGGAAGAGAGCTGTTTGGGAGGGATCAGGGGGTGGGATGCGTAAGGTGGGAGGCTGATCTCTAAAATTAACCCTGCAAGCTCCCTAAAAGCTACCTAATTTAACCCCTTCACTGCTGGGCATAATTCACGTGTGGTGCGCAGCAGCATTTAGCGGCCTTCTAATTACCAAAAAGCAACGCCAAAGCCATATAAGTCTGCTATTTCTGAACAAAGGGTATCCCAGAGAAGCTTTTACAACAATTCCTGCCATAATAGCACAAGCTGTTTGTAAATTATTTCAGTGAGAAACCTAAAATTGTAAAAAAATGTAAGGTTTTTTTTTTTTATTTGCTCGCATTTGGCGGTGAAATGGTGACATAAAATATACCAAAATGGGCCTAGATCAATACTTGGGGTTGTCTACTACACTACACTAAAGCTAAAATTAACCCTACAAGCTCCCTAATTAACCCCTTCACTCCTGGGCATAAAACACGTGTGGTGCGCAGCGGCATTTAGCTGCCTTCCAATTACCAAAAAGCAACCCCAAAGCCATATAAGTCTGTTATTTCTGAAAAAAAGGGGATCCCAGAGAAGCATTTACAACCATTTGTGCCATAATTGCAGAAGCTGTTTGTAAATAATTTCAGTGGGAAGCCTAAAGTTTGTGACAAAATTTGTGAAATAGTTAACTTTTTTTTTTTTTTATCGCATTTGGCGGTGAAATGGTGGCATGAAATATACCAAAATGGGCCTAGATCAATACTTTGGGTTGTTTCTAAAAAATATATATATATATACATGTCAAGGGATATTCAGGTATTCCTGACAGATATCAGGGTTCCAAAGTAACTAGCGCTAATTTTGAAAAAAAGTGGTTTGGAAATAGCAAAGTGCTACTTGTATTTATTGCTCCATAAATTGCAAAAAAAGCAAAGAACATGTAAACATTGGTAATTCTAAACTCAGGGCAAAATTTAGAAACTATTTAGCATGGGTGTTTTTTGGTGATTGTAGATGTGTAACAGATTTTGGGGGTCAAAGTTAGAAAAAGTGTGTTTTTTTCCATTTTTTCCTCATATTTTATCATTTTTTTTAGTAAATTATAAGACATGATGAAAATAATGGTATCTTTAGAAAGTCCATTTTAAGGCGAGAAAAACGGTATATAATATGTGTGGGTACAGTAAATGAGTAAGAGGAAAATTACAGCTAAACACAAACACTGCAGAAATGTAAAAATAGCCATTGTCATTAAGGGTAAGAAAATTGAAAATTGGTCCGGTCATTAATGGGTTAAGGAGTTATGGAGGCAATTAAAAAACATGAGACAAGGACAAGACTCACAGAATAAACGGTATATGAAAAAACTCAGCATATATTCCTGGTTAAATAAATGTTGAAAATAATATGTTCATTTATGCACTTGTGTAGATAGATAGATAGATAGATAGATAGATAGATAGATAGATAGATAGATAGATAGATAGATAGATAGATAGATAGATGATAGATAGATAGATAGATAGATAGATAGATAGAGAGAGAGAGAGAGAGAGAGAGAGAGAGAAAATTGGATTTTAGTATTGTTTTAAAGAAATTAATATCTGAAGAATGCACCAATGAAAATCAATGAAAAATATCATTTGTCTTAACAAAAATTAAAGTAAATGTTCAATGAAAATTCAGTTTTTACCGAATAATGCAATCACCAAATTCTCGGGGGAAACTAATATCGCTGTATATTCAGAATAAAAATTTTGTCTGAAATGAAATTTTCTGGGCTTAATGTATTTCCAAAGACTTGTTATATCAGCTGCAGAATATAAAATAAATGGAAAATTGCTTCTTTAGGTTCATTTATGTATATGAAATAGCTGGAGGGGTTCTTTGAAACCACAAAAATCAAATCTCCTTATTTTATCACTTTATATACCCACACTTCCTTCTTTATATTATCTCTGTCTGTGAACTAAAGCCTTGTATGGCATGACAGATGTGCAATCAGGTTCAGAAGGATGCAAAAAAAATCACTAATTTTGCGATTATTCTTTGCATTCATTTGAAAACGCAAAACAAGTAGCTCTTTTAATGAATAAACAAATCAGAGAAGGTATGCAATAAACATGTAGTGGATTCGTTGATGTGCTTAAAATGTTACTTTAAAGGCAAGAATGGCTTCATATTTGTAGTTTTACACTTCAATAGTGATCCACCAATCTTCTTATCAATATACTGATTCCTGTGACAGCCAATAAGCATCTAAACTTCCCTTTATTTCTTGGCAATCCTGGCCAAATTAAAAAAACTAATTTTTTTGCTACTGCTGTATTGCTTTGCCCATTTGCGGGCGCGTGATAAATAACCGCCAATACAATTGGCTGGTTATTGCTACTGAGAGCTCACTGTAGCAATTAGCGTCTAAAGAATTAACCAGAGATCAGATCTGTGATTCATTTTATAAATGTGCCCCAAATGCTCCCAAAATACAGCGTAGTGTATTTTATTATGAAATAAAAAATGTAGCATTTTTATTTTTTATAAAATAACTGCAATAGGCAGTATTTTAGGGCTAAAGTTGCGCTGTGGGGTGTTAGAAAAAAAACTGCACTGAAAAGTGCCTTTACAGTGCAGTCTAAGGGAACTGTGTGCTCCAAGTAAATAATATGTATATGCTTATACACATATATATTTATGTATATGTGCACTCTCATCTTATTTCCCTATTCAGCTTAAGGAAGTTTACAATGAAATCTCATGAGAGTTAAATGAAATCTCATGAGATCACAGTAGAAGAGTTCATGACCTCAGCACTGTTGATGCTGATTGGCTGCTGTTCATTTCTTCTTTTTTTATTTTTTTTTACCTGCAGCTAAGCAGCAGCTGAAGTATAACTTTTTACACAGAACTTACTCTGCTGAGCTGAGGAAATTGTGAGGTAAAATATCTTCCTTTTTTACATAGAGAAGCTCAGGTGATATTTTCCTGTCAGCTTTTTACAGTTATACTGCATCAGTTTCAAGTGATTTAGAATATGAGTATTATGTCCCTTTAAGGCACCGGGGGCCAATCTTCACGGCAGTGGAGGCAGACCTCGGCGGCCTCTTCCGCTTCCTCAGCTTCTTTTCTTCAGCTGTGTTTGGGGAGTCCTCCTCTTCATGCTATCTCCGCCACACACTGAAACCTGGATGCGCAGAACCCCAATATATATTGGGGTACCCCTTACTTGTGATTACCTGATTTCAAATCAGTCAATCCCTATTGGCTGATTTGAATCAGCCAATAGAAATAACTTTTTTTTTTAGAAAAGGATAATTACAATTTTAATTTTAAAAAGAGAGTAGAAGAAAAGAAGTTGTGGAATGGAGGCGGTGGAAGAGGTCGCCGAAGTCCACCTCTGCTGCCGCTAAGATGGGCCCCCAGCACCTTGAGGATGGATGAAGATGGGCCCTGCCTTTGATTAAGATTATGGAGGCGGTGAAAGAGGCCTCTGAAGTCCACCTCCGTAAAGATGGGCCCCCCGGCTCAATGGAGAATGTAAGAAGATGGGCCTGCAACGGATCAAGAGGAGCTGAAGTCCTCATCACCCGTGAGTAAAACTTTTGGGGTTAGTTGGGGCCTTTTTATTTTTAGAATAGGCTTTGTTATTTTTCTATTTTTTTGTAGGCTAGGTTTTTTAGGTTAGTTTTTATTTTTATTTTTTTTGGGGGGTTCCTTTAATGTAAGGGGGGTTTTGTTTGTAAATTTTTTATTTTCAGAATAGCTGATAACTTTTAAGAGCTATTGTAATTTATTTTAGTGTTAGGGTTTAGGGTTTTTTATTTTAGGGTGGCTTTTTTATTTTATGGGGCAATTAGTTTATTGTTAGGTATAATTTATTTATTTTGGATCATTTGTTTTTTATTTTCTGAAGCTTCGATTTTTATTTTTTTGTGTAACTTATTTTTTTTTATTTTTTTGTGTAACGTATTGGGCTTAGTTGGGTTAGGTAGAGTAGTTGTTTTTTTTTCAGTTTATTTGTAGTTTATCTAGTGGAGTGCACACTGTGTTGCCGGCAGTATGTGGGTAGAACAACAAGGGAGGTGGGCACCCGGATCAAAGAACATCTTGCACATATTAGCCATGACAGAGCAGTATCAGCTCACATAGGTGGAAATGTTGGATCCCTCAGGTGGCAGGCTATCGAACAGGTTATGAGACCCCCTCGTAGTGGTGATAAATTCCAGATATTATCAAGACAAGAAATATACTGGATCCATAAACTTGGTAGCCTGCTACCTGTGGGATTCAACTCTGAGTTTGATATTATTAACTATTGGCATCGCTTGAGTAGCATGCGGCCATCACAGTATGTAGAGGTTCTATCATCCATTATACCACTGACCCCAATATTCAATATACTATTGACTTTTATTTTACACCCAGGTCATTTGTTATTATCTAATGTTATTGGGGTTATGTGGGCTTTTTGTGGCAATACTGAGAAGGTTATATACTTATGTGTCAATGCCAGACCCTCTTTTGCCACATATTGATATGATGAGTTATAACTAACTTAGTCAATATCATATTATGTTGAATATTGCATTGATTTCTCAGTGAAAAAAGGGGGGGGGATTTTGTACTGGCAACTATATTGTTTGAATATTTTAATATATAAACTTATACATCATTTTATGTGGGATTATGCTATTATGCAATTTTGTTAAAACAGTATGTCTCCATGTTATGCACACTAATCCATTTATTTAATCAATTAATGTATAATATCTTGTTCAGTGTTGGCTGTGGACTATTTGTCTGCTTTCAACAAAACTGCCTTGGAATCATATTCTGTTTGTTTTGCTTTATAACATCTTTTAACATCTATTGTATATTATTTATTTATTTATATTTTGTTCTTTGCTATACAGTGTGTACTATCTCCTCCTTTTCACTGTTTAAGCTATATTCAGTTTACATTTTTGATACATTTTTGATACAAGCCATAATTATTCTCCATAATATGTACACATATAATCTATTAATATATTTGCTGCATACTGCCGTATGCATTTATAAGTATCCCCTTAATATAGGTATGTTTGGTGTCCATTTGCTTTTAAAGCAGCTTAACAATGCTTGTGCTCCATATGAGATATATTGGTCCAGTTGTGAGCCCAGTAATATTAGCATACCTCTTATCTACTATTTTGGGTTAAGTCTTACTGGATGGTTTTACTAATACCCAATTATTTACAGCATCAATAGATATGATGAGAAGTTATTAGTATACTTATATTCATATTTAATTTATATTTACACTCACAGATCAGCCAAATAACTAAAGGGTTAATTTAGGGTGTGTTGAGCTTCTCCATTGAGAGCAGCCTATTTGTTTTAAAAACTATGCACATATTGCAAGATTTTAGGTTTATGACTACGGTCTGAGGACCGAAACCAGTCAAACACTGTTTTCACCCTTGTTTTAATCCTGGTGTCCAGCTGTATGTCTATGGATTACCTGAATAAAGTTTATATCTTTTATATACCTGAGTGTCAGCATCACGGATTTGTTTGCTATTGGATTTTGGAACTATCCTTTTTTTTCCCTATTTTTTTTTTCCTAGTAATTCTTAAACTTATATTTTTTAACTTAGATGTTTAACTTAGATTTTTTAATTAGATTTTTTTAAAATTTGATTTTTTTAAGTTAGATATTTTAAACCTAGATTTTTATTAGGGGTCATAGGGGTTAAGAGCTATATCTTCGCGGTGGGTTGATGGTGGTGTAGGGTGTTAAAAGGTCACTGTGGTGGGTTGACGACTGTGTAGGGGGTTAATAGTTAGGACTTGCAGTGAGTTGATGTCGGCATAGGGGGTTAATATTTAGCACTTGCAGTGGGTTGATATTGGCATAGGGGTTAATAGTTAGCACTTGCGGTGGGTTGATGCCGTCATAGGAGGTTAATAGTTAGCACTTGCAGTGGGTTGATGTTATAGGGGGTTAATAGTTAGCACTTGTGGTGGGTTGATGTTGGCATAGCAGGTTAATAGATAGCACTTGCGGTGGGTTGATGCCGTCATAGGAGGTTAATAGTTAGCACTTGCAGTGGGTTGATGTTATAGGGGGTTAATAGTTAACACTTGTGGTGGGTTGATGTTGGCATAAGGGTTAATAGTTAGCACTTGCGGTGGGTTGATGTCGGCATGGGAGTTAATAGCTAGAATTTGCAGTGGTTTGATGTCAGCATAGGGGGTTAATAGATATTACTTGCAGTGGGTTGATGGCAGCATGGGGGTTAATAGTTAGCACTTGTGGTAGGTTGATGGCGTCATAGGGGGTTAATAGATAGCACTTGCGGTGGGTTGATGGCAGCATGGAGGTTAATAGGTAGCACTTGCAGTGGGTTAATGTCGGCAAAGGGGGTTAATAGTTAGCACTTGTGGTGGGTTGATGTTGCACAGGAGTTAATAGTTAGAACTTGTGGTGGGTTAATGTCAGCATAGGGGGTTAATAGTTAGAGCTTGCAATGAGTTGATGTCAGCATAAGGGATTAATAGTTAGCACTTGTAGTGGGTTGATGTCAGCATGGGAGTTAATAGCTAGAATTTGCGGTGGTTTGATGTCGGCATAGGGGGTTAATAGATATCACTTGTGATGGGTTTATGTCGGCAAAGGGGGTTAATAGTTAGCACTTGTGGTGCGTTGATGGCAACATAGGGGGTTAATAGATAGCACTTGCGGTGGGTTGATGGCAGCATGGAGGTTAATAGTTAGCACTTGAAGTGGGTTAATGTCGGCAAAGGGGGTTAATAGTTAGCACTTGTAGTGGGTTTATGTCAGCATAGGGGGTTAATAGATAGCACTTGCGGTGGGTTGATGTCGGCATAGGGGGCTAATAGTTAGAACTTGCGGTGGGTTGATGTTGCATAGGGGTTAATAGTTAGAACTTGCGGTGGGTTGGTGTCGGCATAGGGGGTTAATAGTTGGAGCTTGCAATAAGTTGATGTCAGCATAAGGGATTAATAGTTAGCACTTGTGGTGGGTTGATGTTGGCATGGGAGTTAATAGTTAGAACTTGCTGTGGGTTAATGGTGGCATAGGGGGTTAATAGTTAGAACTTGTGGTGGGTTGATGGATGCATAGTGGGTTAATAGTTAGCGCTTGCGGTGGGTTGATGTTGGCATAGGGGGTTAATAGATATCACTTGCGGTGGGTTGATGGCAGCATGGGGGTTAATAGTTAGCACTTGCGGTGTGTTGATGTCAGCATAGGGATTAATAGTTAGCACTTGCGGTGGATTGATGTCAGCATAGGGATTAATAGTTAGCACTTGCCGTGGGTTGATGTCGGCATATGGGGTTAATAGTTAAAACTTGCGGTGGTTTGATGTCGGCATAGGGGGTTAATAGTTAAAACTTGTGGTGGTTTGATGTCGGCATAGGGGGTTAATAGTTAAAACTTGTGGTGGGTTGATGCCGGCATAGGGGGTTAATAGTTAGCACTTGCAGTGGGTTGATGTTGCATAGGGTTAATAGTTAGAACTTGCGGTAGGTTGATGTCGGCATCGGGGGTTAATAGTTAGCACTTGTGGTGGGTTGATGGCGACATTGGGGGTTAATAGATATTACTTTTGGTGGGTTGATGGCAGCATGGGGGTTAATAGTTAGCACTTGTGTTGGGTTGATGGCGACATTGGGGGTTAATAGATATTACTTTTCGTGGGTTGATGGCAGCATGGGGGTTAATAGTTAGCACTTGTGGTGGGTTGATGGCAACATTGGGGGATAATAGATATTACTTTTGGTGGGTTGATGGCGACATAGGGGGTTAATAGTTAGCACTTGTGGTGGGTTGATGTCGGCATGGGAGTTAATAGTTAGAACTTGCGGTGGTTTGATTTCTGCATAGGGGGTTAATATTTAAAACTTGTGGTGGGTTGATGGCGACATTGGGGGTTAATAGATATCACTTGCGGTGGGTTTATGTCGGCATAGGGGGTTAATAGTTAGCACTTGTGGTGGGTTGATGGCAACATAGGGGGTTAATAGATCGCACTTGCGGTGGGTTGATGGCAGCATGGAGGTTAATAGTTAGCACTTGAAGTGGGTTAATGTCGGCAAAGGGGGTTAATAGTTAGCACTTGTAGTGGGTTTATCTCAGCATAGGTGGTTAATAGATAGCACTTGCGGTGGGTTTATGTCGGCATAGGGGGTTAATAGTTAGCACTTGTGGTGGGTTGATGGCAACATAGGGGGTTAATAGATAGCACTTGCGGTGGGTTGATGGCAGCATGGAGGTTAATAGTTAGCACTTGAAGTGGGTTAATGTCGGCAAAGAGGGTTAATAGTTAGCACTTGTAGTGGGTTTATCTCAGCATAGGTGGTTAATAGATAGCACTTGTGGTGGGTTGATGTCGGCATAGGTGGCTAATAGTTAGCACTTGCGGTGGGTTGATGTTGCATAGGGGTTAATAGTTAGAACTTGCAGTGGGTTGGTGTCGGCATAGGGGGTTAATAGTTGGAGCTTGCAATAAGTTGATGTCAGCATAAGGGATTAATAGTTAGCACTTGTGGTGGGTTGATGTCGGCATGGGAGTTAATAGTTAGAACTTGCTGTGGGTTAATGGTGGCATAGGGGGTTAATAGTTAGAACTTGTGGTGGGTTGATGGATGCATAGGGGGTTAATAGTTAGCACTTGCGGTGGGTTGATGTTGGCATAGGGGGTTAATAGATAGCACTTGCGGTGGGTTGATGCCGTCTAAGGGGGTTAATAGTTAGCACTTTCAGTGGGTTGAGGCTGCATAGGGGTTAATAGTTAGAACTTGCAGTGGGTTGATGTTTTATAGGGATTAATAGTTAGAACTTGTGGTGGATTGATGTTGGCATCGGGGGTTAATAGTCAGCACTTGTGGTGGGTTGATGGTGACATAGGGGGTTAATAGATATCACTTGCGGTAGGTTGATGGCAGCATGGGGGTTAATAGTTAGCACTTGCGGTGCGTTGATGTCAGCATAGGGATTAATAGTTAGCACTTGTGGTGGATTGATGTCAGCATAGGGATTAATAGATATCACTTGCGGTGGGTTGATGTCGGCATAGGGGGTTAATAGTTAAAACTTGCGGTGGTTTGATGTCGGCATTGGGGGTTAATAGATATTACTTTTGGTGGGTTGATGGCAGCATGGGGGTTAATAGTTAGCACTTGTGGTGGGTTGATGGCAACATTGGGGGTTAATAGATATTGCTTTTGGTGGGTTGATGGCGACATAGGGGGTTAATAGTTAGCACTTGTGGTGGGTTGATGTCGGCATGGGAGTTAATAGTTAGAACTTGCGGTGGTTTGATGTCTGCATAGGGGGTTAATATTTAAAACTTGTGATGGGTTGATGGCGACATTGGGAGTTAATAGTTAGAACTATAGGGTGGGTTGATGGTGGCATAGGGGGTTAATAGTTAGCATTTGCGGTGCGTTGATGTCAGCATAGGGATTAATAGTTAGCACTTGTGGTGGGTTGATGGTGGCATGGAGGTTAATAGTTAGCAAAAGAGTGTGGAATCCTACTGCTCTAGCACAAACGCTTCCTCGATCCGTCCAACCGGAAGTGTGCTGTGGGGCCGCAAGGCCGCTTGGGCTGCCCTAGGAGTGCCGTAATCAGAATGTGCTGAATCCAACACCAGAGTTAAACAGGGAAAGAAATGACAGGCACTGCAGACCAGGTAATATTGCATATAAAAAGTCCCAATTTTATTCGAAGATAAATATGGTAAATACCAATCCAAGATACAGGAGACCAACATGAAGGTAACTCACAACAGGTAAGGGTGACACACAGGAGACTGTCTGACGCATTTCGCGCCCCCTACAGGCGCTTACTCATAGACACAGTACAGGCAAGACTAGGATGCTATAAATACACATGTAAGCAATGAATTAAGAGTGGGAATTAACCCAATATAGTCCGGACCAAGCTGGACCAGGCCTAAAACAGTGTATGTTTATACTATAGCAAGCAAAAACGTATATGTACAAGCAGAAATCAAGAGGAAAGTTATACAATTCAAATGTATATATAGATACTCTGGTCTGTAAATCTTATTGTTTAATTTATGAAATATGATGTTAAAAACATTAGACAAAACCTAACAGCTAGATCAGAAAAGACAAAAAGAAAAAACATGGAAAAGAAAATAAGATAAAAACCTTATAAGCCTTAGTATATATTGTATTGGAAAAAGCCTAAAAGGATGTACTTAGTTGAAGAGTAGACATCCTTAGGTGAAAAAATAATAATAATTGCAAATGTATTTAAAACAAAGAAACATGTATGTCTTTTCTGATCTAGCTGTTAGGTTTTGTCTAATGTTTTTAACATCATATTTCATAAATTAAACAATAAGATTTACAGACCAGAGTATCTATATATACATTTGAATTGTATAACTTTCCTCTTGATTTCTGCTTGTACATATATGCTTTTAATTGCTATAGTATAAACATACACTGTTTTAGGCCTGGTCCAGCTTGGTCCAGACTACATTGGGTTAATTCCCACTCTTAATTCATTGCTTACATGTGTATTTATAGCATCCTAGTCTTACCTGTACTGTGTTAATAGTTAGCACTTGCAGTGGGATGATGTCGGCAAAGGGGGTTAATAGTTAGCACTTGCTGTGGGTTAATGTCAGCATAGGGGGTTAATAGTTAGAACTTGCAATGAGTTTATGTCGGCATAGGGGGTTAATAGTTAGCACTTGTGGTGGGTTGATGTCGGCATAGGGGTCAATAGTTAGCATTTGCGGTGGGTTGATGTCGGCATGGGAGTTAATAGTTAGAACTTGCGTGTGGGTTAATGGTGGCATAGGGGGTTAATAGAGCTTGTGGTGGGTTGATGGCAGTATAGGGGTTTAATAGTTAAAACTTGTGGTGGGTTTTTAGCTGTGCAGGGGTTAATAGAACTTGTGGTGGGTATGTTGCAGTTTATAGGTTAATAGTTAGCGATTTGCGGTGGGTATGTGGCGGTTTAGATGTTTATTAGTTTAGTGTTAGTGTGCGATCATGGAGTACGTTGGTTTAGGGGTATTGGGTAGACAGCAGTTATATTCCAGGGATCATTTACTATAGTCTGCGATGCTGGGTGTTGCTTAAGCCAGCATTACTGACCAATGGCATGTAAAGTAAGCGCCTTTCAGAGATGCTGCTATGTCGGGAGCTTGTAAATATTCCAACTAGCTCGCTCGACATAGCGTAGGATCGCTTGGAATATTGCACTAACTTTTAGCACTTTCAAACATTGGGCCCTTAGTGTAAATACAATCAGACTCTCATGTCATGCAGTACTATATTGTACTGTGTTTGTCTCCTTCAAACCCAGAGATGCAGGGAACGCTCCTTGGAGAGATAGGGCAACATTTCCTTTCTAGAATCATTTGAGGAATCTCACATTGCTAGAGAATAATTTTAGATTATCTCATCTGATCAGAGAGCTTTAGTGTACAGTGTACAAGGCCTTAAGAGAAATGAAACATGGCAGCCTGGCGATTCAAACAAGGCATTGATAAGTTTAACTTTTTATTATAAAAACACGTCCAGCACCATTCAAAGTGGAGGTGCATCAAAAGTTTAGCCCCCATAGCCTTACTTAATGAACAGCAATTTAATGTTAGTGAAGCAGCTTAGGTCTGCCTTTTGCTTGAAATTGTAGTTTGTGTTCCCTCCATCTTGACACATGCTTCAAATAAGAGTATGGATTTAGACATATTACATTTATATCTTTAATCACACTATAATATAATATAATATTGGCTCTTTCTTTTTCTTAAACAGCATTATTTTGCTAAAATGTATATGTAGACTAAAAGAAAACAAGAAAATTAATTGACAAAAGAAAAAACTGTTTGTGTGTATGTATGTATGTATGTATGTATATATATATATATATATATATATATATACACTCACCGGCCACTTTATTAGGTAGACCTGTTCAATTGCTTGGTAACACAAATTTCTAATCAGTCAATCACATGGCAGCAACTCAATGCATTTAGGCATCTAGACGTGGTGAAGATGACTTGCTGAAGTTGAAACCAAGCATCAGAATGGGAAAGAAAGGGGATTTAAGTGACTTTGAATGTGGCATGGTTGTGGATGACAATGCCTTGTTGATGTCAGAGGAGAATGGGCAGACTGGTTTGAGATGAATGAAAGGCAACAGTAACTAAAATAACCACTCATTAAAGCCAATGTATGCAGAATACCATCTCTGAATGCACAACACATCAAACTTTGATGCAGATGGGCTACAACAGCAGAAGACCACACCGGGTGCCAATCCTGTCAGCTAAGAACAGGAAACTGAGGCTACAATTGGCACAGGCTCATCAAAATTGGACAATAGAACACTGAAAAAGCATTGCCTGGTCTGGTGAGTCTCGATTTCAGCTGCAACCTTCAGATGGTAGGGTCAGAATTCGGCATAAACAACTTGAAAGCATGGATCAATCCTGCCTTGTATCAACGGTTCAGGTTGGTGGTAGTGGTGTAATGGTGTGGGGGATATTTTCTTGGCAAACTTTGGGCCCCTTAGTACCATTTGAGCATCGGTTAAACGCCAAGGCTTACTTGAATATTGTTGCTGAACATGTCCACCCCTTTATGACTACAGTGTACCCATCTTCTGGTGGCTACTTCCAGCAGGATAATGCACCATGTCACAAAGCTCAAATCATCTCCAACTGGTTTCTTGAATATAATAATGAGTTCACTGTACTCCAATGGCCTCCACAGTCACCAGATCTCAATCCAATAGAGTACCTTTGGGATGTGGTGGAACAGGAGATTCGCATCATGGATGTCCCACCAACAAATCTGCAGCAACTGTGTGTAGCTATCATGTCAATATGGACCAAAATCTCTGAGGAATGTTTCCAACACCTTGTTAAATCTATGCCATGAAGAATTAAGGCAGTTTTGAAGGCAAAAGGGGGTCCAACCCGGTACTAGCAAGGTGTACCTAATAAAGTGGCAGGTGAGTATATATATATAATACAGAGGAAGTCTAGCACTCACTTGCAAGTACTCAGCTAAGATTAAAAGCAAAACTGGAAGAGTTAGTTACCGCATCTGGCCAAATGGGACAAGCCTAGGTACCACGTCAAGGTCTCTCCCAAATCCGGGATCCCTAATTTAGTCATACAATATCAATATTATATATTATTATATATGAGGAAGGGGAGTGTGTCCCCGAAACGTCACGCTTGATAATAAACTTTTGATGAAAAGACCAATGAGTGCCTTCCTTCACCTTGTATACTTACCTGCTGAAACCCTGGCACTAAAGAACTTTGAAAGTGAGATTGCTATCTATACATCATATATATATATATATATATATATATATATATATATATATATATATATATATATGTATATATGTGTGTGTGTAAAAATTCATTAACCCCTTAAGGACCAAGGCCATTTTTCAATTTCTTTCCCTGAAGGACCAGGGCTATTTTTAAATTTCTGCAGTGTTTGTGTTTAGCTGTAATTTTCCTCTTACTCATTTACTGTACCCATACATATTATATACCGTTTTTCTCACCATTAAATGGACTTTCTAAAGATACCATTATTTTCATCATATCTTATCATTTACTTTAAAAAAATTATAAAATATTAGGAAAAAATAGAAAAAAAACACACTTTTTCTAACTTTGACCCCCACAATCTGTTACACATCTACAATCAACAAAAAACACCCATGCTAAATAGTTTCTAAATTTTGTCCTGAGTTTAGAAATACCCAATGTTTACATGTTCTTTGTTTTTTTTGCAAGTTATAGGGCCATAAATACAAGTAGCACTTTGCTATTTCCAAACCATTTTTTTTCAAAATTAGCGCTAGTTACATTGGAACACTGATATCTTTCAGGAATCCCTGATTAACCCTTGACATGTATATATATTTTTTTAGAAGACATCCCAAAGTATTGATCTAGGCCCATTTTGGTATATTTCATGCCACCATTTCACCACCAAATGCAATCAAATAAAAAAAAATTCTTCACTTTTTCCCAAATATTTTCCCAAACTTTAGGTTTCTCACTGAAATTATTTGCAAACAACTTGTGCAATTATGGCATAAATGGTTGTAAATGCTTCTCTGGGATCCCCTTTGTTCAGAAATAGCAGACATATATGACTTTGGCGTTGCTTTTTGGTAATTAGAAGGCCGCTAAATGCCACTGCGCATCACACGTGTATTATGCCCAGCAGTGAAGGGGTTAATTAGGGAGCATGTAGGCAGCGTCTAGGGTTAATTTTAGCTTTAGTGTAGTGTAGTAGATAACCCCAAGTATTGATCTATGCCCATCTTGGTATATTTCATGCTACCATTTCACCGCTAAATGCGATCAAATAAAAAAAAACTTAAAATTTTTCACAATTTTAGGTTTCTCACTGAAATTATTTACAAACAGCTTGTGCAAGTATGGCATAAATGGTTGTAAATGCTTCTCTGGGATCCCCTTTGTTCAGAAATAGCAGACATATATGACTTTGGCGTTGCTTTCTGGTAATTGGAAGGCCGCTAAATGCTGCTGCGCATCACACGTGTATTATGGCTAGCAGTGAAGGGGTTAATTAAGTGGTTTGTAGGGAGCTTGCAGGGTTAATTTTAGCTTTAGTGTAGAGATCAGCCTCCCACCTGACACATCAGACCCCCTGATCCCTCCCAAACAGCTCCCTTCCCTCCCCCACCCCACAATTGTCCCCGCCATCTTAAGTACTAGCAGAAAGTCTGCCAGTACTAAAATAAAAGGTATATTTAAAATTTTAAAAAAAATTGTATAGCATATTTACATATGCAGCTGTTTAGGATCCCCCCTTAGCCCCCAACCTCCCTGATCCCCCGCCAAACAGCTCTCTAACCCTCCACCTCTACCTTACTGGGAGCCATCTTGCGTACTGGCAGCTGTCTGCCAGTACCCTGTTTGCAAAAACAAATGTTTTTTTTTTATTTTTTCTGTAGTGTAGCTTCCCCCCCCACAGACCAATCCCCCACCTGCTCCCAGATCCCTTAGATTTACTTTTGTGGGTTATTTTATCCCCCCTTACTGCCACTCATATAACATGGTTTTGCTGTAGTGTAGCGGTTCCCACCCGCTCCCTCCCCGTGCACGCGCCCACCCGCTCCCTCCCTGTGCACATGCACGCTCCAGTGCGCACTCCTGACGATCCCGCCCCCGATCCCCCCCCCTCTCTTCAGTTTCTCATCGATGGCCGCCCACCCGCCTCCCACGGTAAGCTCCCACCCACCAACGATTGCGGCCATCGATGCCGGTGCAGAGAGGGCCACAGAGTGGCTCTCTCTGCATCGGATGGGGGAAAAATGTTATTGCAGGATGCCTCGATATCGAGGCATCACTGCAATAACCGTAAAGTGGCTGGAAGTGATCAGGATCGCTTCCGGCCGCTTTAATCCCCAAAGTCGTACAGGGTACGTCGCTGGTCTTTAAAGACCAGGTTGTGTGCGACGTACCCTGTACGTGTCGTTAAGAGGTTAAAATTATGGTGGGGATAAAAATCTGAGATTAAAATCCTTCATGTCTCAAAAATATAAATAGAATTAAATTAGTGGCAAAAAAAATGCATTCAAGCCAGAGTTTTCTATCAAACTTTTAAAAGCGAAGAAATTCCTAACTTAAGCTACATGAAAGCACTGATTACATTACACAAGTCATCGCTTTTTTAAATACAGGTATATATATTTCCACACACATATACAGTATCTCACAAAAGTGAGTACACCCCTCACATTTCTATAAATATTTTATTATATCTTTTCATGTAACAACACTGAAGAAATTATACTTTGCTACAATGTAAAGTAGTGAGTATACAGCCTGTATAACAGTGCAAATTTGCTGTCCCCTCAAAATAACTCAACACAAAGCCATTAATGTCTAAACTGTTGGCAACAAAAATGAGTACACCCCTAAGTGGAAATGTCCAAATTGGGCCCAATTAGCCATTTTCCCTCCCCGGTGTCATGTGACTCTTTAGTGTTACAAGGTCTTAGGTGTGAATGGGGAGCAGGTGTGTTAAATTTGGAGTTATCGCTCTCACACTCTCTCATACTGGTCACTGGAAGTTCAACATGGCACCCCATGGCAAAGAACTCTGAGGATCTGAAAAAAAGAAATGTTGCTCTACATAAAGATGGCCTAGGCTATAAGAAGATTGCCAAGACCCTGAAACTGAGCTAAAGCACAGTGGGCAAGACCATACAGCGGTTTCACAGGACAGGTTCCACTCAAAACTGGCCTCTCCATGGTCAACCAACAAGAAGTTGAGTGAACATGCTCAGCGTCATATCAAAAGGTTGTCTTTGGGAAATAGACATATGAGTGCTGCCAGCATTGCTGCAGAGGTTGAAGGGGGGGGGGGGTTCAGCCTGTCAGTGCTTAGACCATACGCCGCACACTGCATCAAATTGGTCTGCATGGCTGTCATCCCAGAAGTAAGCCTCTTCTAAGGATGATGCACAAGAAAGCCCTCAAACAGTTTGCTGAAGACAAGCAGACTAAGGACATATATTACTGGAACCATGTTCTGTGGTCCGATGAGACCAAGATAAACTTATTTGGTTCAGATGGTGTCAAGCGTGTGTGGTGGCAACCAAGTGAGGAGTACAAAGACAAGTGTGTCTTGCCTACAGTCAAGCATGGTGGTGGGAGTGTCATGGTCTGGGCCTGCATGAGTGCTGCCGGCACTGGGGAGCTACAGTTCATTGAGGCAACCATGAATGCCAACATGTACTGTGACATACTGAAGCAGATCATGATCCCCTCCCTTCGGAGACTGGTCCGCTGTGCAGTATTCCAACATGATAACAACCCCAAACACACCTCCAAGAGGACAACTGCTTTGCTAAAGTAGCTGAAGGTAAAGGTGATGGACTGGCCAAGCATGTTTCCAGACCTAAACCCTATTGAGCATCTATGGGGCATCCTCAAACTGAAGGTGGGGGAGCGCACGTTCTCTAACATCCACCAGCTCCATGATGTCATCATGGAGGAGTGGAAGAGGATTCCAGTGGCAACCTTTGAAGCGCTTGTGAACTCCATGCCCAAGAGGGTTAAGGCAGTGCTAGAAAATGATTGTGGCCACACAAAATATTGACACTTTAGGCCCAATTTGGACATTTCCATTTAGGGGTGTACTCACTTTTGTTGCCAACGGTTTAGACATTAATGGCTGTGTGTTGAGTTATTTTGAGGGGACAGAAAATTTACACTGTTATACAGGCTGTACACTCACTACTTTACATTGTAGCAAAGTGTCATTTCTTCAGTGTTTTCACATGAAAAGATATAATAAAATATTTACAAAAATGTGAGGATGTACTCACTTTTGTGAAATACTGTATATATGTGTGTATATATATATATATATATATATATATATGCAGCCAAAAGAAAATGCACTCTCAGGACTTTCATAAACAGGTTACTTTTATTTCTGTAACGTTTTCGGAGGTCTTGCCTCCTTCATCAGCATCATATTATTTTGTACATTTAGATGTAGCATGTCCTCTTATTTAGTGCTTTTATTATTTTTTCTCTATGTTGTTGTTTGTTATTTATTTTACTAAGGTTGTCTCTTTGTATACAGGATTTTCAAGTGTCCCCACTGTGGTGCATCTGTCTCCTAGACTTCTATGCCTTGGATCTGTGTGCATAGCCATTCCACTTCCAGTTATCAGTCTATTTCCGTCCTGCTGTGTCTTTAGATGTTGTTCATCCTTTCCATGCTTGTCTTTTGTTGTAATAGGCTACTGTGTATCAAGGTTATGGGAGTTGTTGTTTTACTGGTAACCTGCCCCTTCTGTGTCTTACTCTAAGAGTAGTGGGAGGCACTTTCATGTCTCCCCCTGCTCTGATCTAAGGTATATGACTAGGGCACTACCCCCCTTGGGGTCTGTGTCTCAGCCCCACCTTGATCTGGTGCACAGTATCTGGCCATCGTACCTTTGTATGTATCTCCTACCTACACCAGTGCCTTAAAATCTGGTGCTGAGTTGAGCCCCCCTGGGTGTATTGTGCCCAGTCTATACATCCATTCTGCTTCTCGTCTGAGAAGGGCTTTATTACGATCGCCTCCTCTGTCAAGCTGGGGGATGTGGTCAATTAAGATGTATCTGATGCTGGAGACTTGATGTTGTTTTTGAGTGCAATGTCTGGCTACAGGTTGGTCTGAATTGCCTGTGTCTAGTGCCACCCTTATCGCCCGCCTGTGGTTAGCCATTCTTTCACGTAATGTCCCACTGGTCTTACCAATATAGAATTTGGCACATGGGCAGTAGAGTAGGTAAATTACATGTGTTGTATTGCACGACAGAGAGTGTTTGATGTGATACACCTTGTTAGTATGCGGATGGTGGAAGGTCTTAGTGGCTATTAGGCCATTGCACGTTGTGCAGCCCAGGCATTTATATGAACCTTTGATGTTAACCTTTTCTTTCTTTAGATAGCATTTTTTGGGGTCTGTTTTGACCAGCAGGTCCCTTAGATTTGTACCCCGCCTGTATGCAATCATCGGTGTGAGATTATGTGCAAATCTTAGTTTTGGGTCCGATTGTATCACAGGCCAATGTTTCCTTAGGATCTTGCCAGCATCACTGGTATTTGGTGAAAATGTGGTTGCCATTATGAGCCTGTTAGTTGTATCTTTGTTTTTTTCTTTGTTCATAAGAGTTGTCTGTGTATACGGTAGTAGTTCTTGTACAATTGTATCTACCATATTCTTTTTGTATCCTCGCTGTATAAATTTGTCCCTCATAAACTGAAGTTGGGAGACCCCTGTAGCTTTGTCTGTGTTGTTACGTATTACTCGCATCAGTTGTGATTTTATGATTCCTTTGAGTAACGCTGGTGGGTGACAACTATTGGCACATAATAAGGAGTTCCTATCGGTGGGCTTATAATACAGTGTAGTGCCTATTGTACCATTTTGTATGTATACATTAAGGTCCAGGAAATGTACTTCTGCTGCACTGTGTGTTATTTTGAATCTCACCGGTGTGTTTGTGTTGTTAATGTATTGGAACCATTCTAATAGTGTGTCTTGTCCTCCCCTCCAGATTAAAAAGACATCATCTATATATCTTACATAGAAAATTATAGATGTTATGTCTTTGTTCCACAGATATGTCTTTTCAAACTCAGACATGTATATGTTGGCATACGATGGGGCCATATTTGACCCCATCGCCGTGCCGGATGTCTGCAAGTAGTATTGAGTTTCAAATCGAAAGTAGTTGTGTGTGAGACAAAATTGCATAAGTGTCATGAAGTACTCAATTGGGGGTCCCTCATATTCTCTATCTTCAATGAGATGGTTCCTGACTGCTGTAAGCCCTTTGTCATGAGGGATGATGGTGTAGAGACTGTTGACATCCAGGGTTACCAGGATGTCCCCAGTCTCCACAGCAACATCCCCCAGTTTGCGTATGAGGTCATTTGTATCAGCGATGTAGGATATTGTTTTCTTTACTGTGGGTTGCAGTAATATATCGAGTAACTGTGCTACCGGTTGTGTCATGGATTGTACCGCCGACACAATCGGTCGCCCTGGTGGTCTATCCATAGTTTTATGGATTTTGGGCGTGGTGTATAGAATTGGCACTTTTGGGTATTTAGTAGTACAGAATTCATATAAGTTTTCATTGAGATATCCCTGCTGGAATCCAAGTGTTAAGACTTGGTCAAGTTCCTGCTTAAATTTGCCCGTGGGGTCTCTTGTTAGTGTGGTATATGTTTCAGCATCACCTTTATCTGCGGGGCTATTGTCCTTTTGAACTATTCAGACTATAGAGAGGACATCCTGCAACAGTTAAGTGATGCTGAAACATATACCACACTAACAAGAGACCCCACGGGCAAATTTAAGCAGGAACTTGACCAAGTCTTAACACTTGGATTCCAGCAGGGATATCTCAATGAAAACTTATATGAATTCTGTACTACTAAATACCCAAAAGTGCCAATTCTATAC
This sequence comes from Bombina bombina, assembly GCF_027579735.1. NCBI lineage: Eukaryota > Metazoa > Chordata > Amphibia > Anura > Bombinatoridae > Bombina > Bombina bombina. The sequence continues at coordinate 1,099,164,399 of NC_069502.1, read as the reverse complement.
ACCACGCCCAAAATCCATAAAACTATGGATAGACCACCAGGGCGACCGATTGTGTCGGCGGTACAATCCATGACACAACCGGTAGCACAGTTACTCGATATATTACTGCAACCCACAGTAAAGAAAACAATATCCTACATCGCTGATACAAATGACCTCATACGCAAACTGGGGGATGTTGCTGTGGAGACTGGGGACATCCTGGTAACCCTGGATGTCAACAGTCTCTACACCATCATCCCTCATGACAAAGGGCTTACAGCAGTCAGGAACCATCTCATTGAAGATAGAGAATATGAGGGACCCCCAATTGAGTACTTCATGACACTTATGCAATTTTGTCTCACACACAACTACTTTCGATTTGAAACTCAATACTACTTGCAGACATCCGGCACGGCGATGGGGTCAAATATGGCCCCATCGTATGCCAACATATACATGTCTGAGTTTGAAAAGACATATCTGTGGAACAAAGACATAACATCTATAATTTTCTATGTAAGATATATAGATGATGTCCTTTTTAATCTGGAGGGGAGGACAAGACACACTATTAGAATGGTTCCAATACATTAACAACACAAACACACCGGTGAGATTCAAAATAACACACAGTGCAGCAGAAGTACATTTCCTGGACCTTAATGTATACATACAAAATGGTACAATAGGCACTACACTGTATTATAAGCCCACCGATAGGAACTCCTTATTATGTGCCAATAGTTGTCACCCACCAGCGTTACTCAAAGGAATCATAAAATCACAACTGATGCGAGTAATACGTAACAACACAGACAAAGCTACAGGGGTCTCCCAACTTCAGTTTATGAGGGACAAATTTATACAGCGAGGATACAAAAAGAATATGGTAGATACAATTGTACAAGAACTACTACCGTATACACAGACAACTCTTATGAACAAAGAAAAAAACAAAGATACAACTAACAGGCTCATAATGGCAACCACATTTTCACCAAATACCAGTGATGCTGGCAAGATCCTAAGGAAACATTGGCCTGTGATACAATCGGACCCAAAACTAAGATTTGCACATAATCTCACACCGATGATTGCATACAGGCGGGGTACAAATCTAAGGGACCTGCTGGTCAAAACAGACCCCAAAAAATGCTATCTAAAGAAAGAAAAGGTTAACATCAAAGGTTCATATAAATGCCTGGGCTGCACAACGTGCAATGGCCTAATAGCCACTAAGACCTTCCACCATCCGCATACTAACAAGGTGTATCACATCAAACACTCTCTGTCGTGCAATACAACACATGTAATTTACCTACTCTACTGCCCATGTGCCAAATTCTATATTGGTAAGACCAGTGGGACATTACGTGAAAGAATGGCTAACCACAGGCGGGCGATAAGGGTGGCACTAGACACAGGCAATTCAGACCAACCTGTAGCCAGACATTGCACTCAAAAACAACATCAAGTCTCCAGCATCAGATACATCTTAATTGACCACATCCCCCAGCTTGACAGAGGAGGCGATCGTAATAAAGCCCTTCTCAGACGAGAAGCAGAATGGATGTATAGACTGGGCACAATACACCCAGGGGGGCTCAACTCAGCACCAGATTTTAAGGCACTGGTGTAGGTAGGAGATACATACAAAGGTACGATGGCCAGATACTGTGCACCAGATCAAGGTGGGGCTGAGACACAGACCCCAAGGGGGGTAGTGCCCTAGTCATATACCTTAGATCAGAGCAGGGGGAGACATGAAAGTGCCTCCCACTACTCTTAGAGTAAGACACAGAAGGGGCAGGTTACCAGTAAAACAACAACTCCCATAACCTTGATACACAGTAGCCTATTACAACAAAAGACAAGCATGGAAAGGATGAACAACATCTAAAGACACAGCAGGACGGAAATAGACTGATAACTGGAAGTGGAATGGCTATGCACACAGATCCAAGGCATAGAAGTCTAGGAGACAGATGCACCACAGTGGGGACACTTGAAAATCCTGTATACAAAGAGACAACCTTAGTAAAATAAATAACAAACAACAACATAGAGAAAAAATAATAAAAGCACTAAATAAGAGGACATGCTACATCTAAATGTACAAAATAATATGATAATAGAATAGAAACTAAAGAAACTATATGTCAGAAATGTATGTGTAAAAGATGCAAGGTGCCTATAGGCACAAGTAGATCACTAGCCTCTAAGCAGACACCTTTTAAGACACAAGGGTCTAAGGAAAGAGGGGCTGAGTAACGCAATACGTGCACCTAGGGGAAGAGTAAATACACATGCATATTAGATTGCAGTGGGGCAACTAATAGACCTCTAAGTCTAAGTGCAATAAAGGAATTAATGGAATATGGCTATATAAAGATTGCAAGACACATAGAGAATACATAGCCAGTACTACTGGGTAACCATGGTAACCGAGATAAACATAAAAGGCACAATTAACACAAGCTATTGCAAATAAACACATAAAAGTTAATACCCACACAATACACAGTATATAGACTACACAGAGAAAGTGGAATGCAAAAATATAAAGTTTGCACAAATCAGCACACTAGTGTGAGAGTGATTAGATTACGCTGCAGTAGTGACAAGTCAGTGTATCACAAGATCACAAGTAAAATAAGGCAATGAAATGTCTATATGAGAATAACAGGCATATAGTAAGCAAAAGTACTTAAGAGTATAAGTTGAAAATATGTAAATGCTGCACGGATAAGATATATTGTGAATATACGAAACCGGAAGTCACATGACATGAGGTACTTCCGGTTACAAAGCACTGGAACGCATAGTGCGTTCCAAACACGAGTGGTTGGCGGTTTTCTGGGACACCAAGGGAGACACAGGTTATTAAGATTTGATTAATTGGTTTGTTTGTATAAATATATGTTTTGTTACACTTGAATGTTATGCTGATGATGGGGACAAGCTCCTCGAAAACGTTCCATTAAAAAAGAGAATTTTGTTGATCTCATTTTGAAAAAAGACCTGAGAGTGCTGTCATTTGTACAGGAAATATTTAAGGCATCATAGCACCCAGGCAGACGACCTTTGGAGGGTATAACCTGTGTGGTATGGACGGTACTATATATATATATATATATGTGTGTGTGGAAATATATATACCTGTATTCAAAAAAGAGATGACTTGTGTAATGTAATCAGTGCTTTCATGTAGCTTAAGTTAGGAATTTCTTTGCTTATAAATGTTTGATAGAAAACTCTGGCTTGAATGAATTTTTTTTGCCACTTATTTAATTCTATTTATATGTATATATAGAGGAGAGAGAGAGAGAGAGAATTAAAAATCTTTTATTATTGCAAGACAAAACTATAACAATATTATCTAATGCATGTATACAAATAAAAGATCATTTACTTTGTCATTACTATACTTTAATATTAGACTAAATATAGCTTTTTATTGTAGGATGAAAATCACTTTTTATATTTTTCTTTCTTTCTTCTTGTCTGTTTTGTCTCAAATTATAAAGAATAGTTCCAAGCTTTTGTATCAAACAAAATATTACTGTTATTTCCCCCACCGATTTTTTTTTTTGCATTCTTGCTGTGATAAGATTTCCTTTCATCTAAAGAAAGATACAGTGCTCTTTATTCATTTTATAGAATTCCTTATTCTGATGTTTTCTTTATAGCAGTGATATATTTCTAGAAGAAAGAAATAAAGAAGAACTATATACTGCTTGTAATGACTTTTGTATGATGAATGAATCTGAGAAGTCTGTTAAATATTAGATAAATACAGTGTAGTACAAATTATACATTATACTTTGGCATGTTAGCAAAAATGATGTTAGTAATTTTTTATCACACATTTTTTTATATTGTACTCAGTATTTAGTTAATCATTTTAATCATTTGTATAAATATATAGTCTATATTCACAAGTAATTTTCCTATAGTAATTTCCAATCATGCAAATAGGGTCACACTTTTATTACTCAGGATGATTTAAAACAACATTTCATTCCACATCCCTAAATCATGAATCACAGAAAGATTCCCTTTAGGTTCAAAGTAATCATAATGAAATGAAATGAAAAAGAAAGAAAATAAATAAATAAAATTAAGACATGATTAAGTTAATCAAGGTAATGAGATTTCTTTAGAAATAGACATATTTTCTTGTAGAATGAAAATAATATGTTCTTATTCATAATTGTTGTCAGTTAATAAGGTTGAAAAGCTGTATAATATTAACATGAACACTAAGATCTTCAAGAAAATGAAAACTTGTAAGTGGTAGTAAAAACTTTAATTTTCCTTTCTAATCAAGAGGTTTTTAAATATAGACAGAGAAAATAATTTATCAGACATTCTGAATTCTCTGGGCTTTGACTTTGCCTGGTCTTTGACAAATTTAAAACGGAGCAATTATTTAACATATCTGCCAGTAATTTACACATATAAGTGATATGACCCCTCCACTGCCCATTGCAGGTACAAAGCAATGTTAAACCGCAAGAATGGTAGTGACATATAAGACAATAATTTATTAATAATTTATTTATTTAAAGCTAGATTACAAGTGGAGTCCCAAAATCAATTGTGATATAGTTTATTCAAAAATAAAGATAGTAGAATCTTTATTTTTTAATAAAATAAATGCAAAAAGCAATTTTTGGGGTCTAAAATGCCTTTACATTGCGGTCTATGGGTTCCCAGTAAATATATATGTATATGCTTACATACATATCTATTTATGTGTTTATAAGTGTATATACACATATTAACGCATAAATATATATGTACTGTATATAAGCATATACATACATATATATTTACCATTTGCTGCCATCAATGCGCTACTTACCCCGTTTGCTGCGTGAGGTCCTCATGCTGTGTCCGATGGCATGAGAACAAGACTCCCATTTGAGCCTATGGAAGAGCACTCTCATGAGTGCAATGCTTCCCAGCAATGTGAATGCGGGCTCGCATTCGCATTGCTGTCAACTTGTAATACCAGCGCAAATATTGCTTTCAAGAAAGCGGGATTTAGCGTTCCACTTGTAATCTGGCCCTTATTTGTTTATATATTAATTTATATTTCTTGGCTTCTAAATTCTTATTGTGTAGTGCATACCCAGAGACACTTCTTTCTGTCACTATCGGCTAGATTACGAGTTTTGCGTTATGAGCGGCTCGGTACTAACTTGCAAGTTATTTCCACTGCTTACCTCCCTATAGCGCTGCTATTACAGGTTTTCAAAAACCCGGCGTTAGCAGACAATATGGCAGCATTGAGCTCCATTGAGCTCCATACCGCACCCAAATACCAGCGCTGCTTTGAGCTGGTTTTACGTGCTTGTGCACAATTTCCCCATAGACATCAAAGGGGAGAGCCGGCTAAAAAAAAGCCTAACTCCTGCAAAAAGGAGCATAAAGCTCAGTAATGCAGCCCTATTGATTCCTATGGGGAAAGAAAAGTTATGTTTACACCTAACACTTTAACAAAAATGCAAATTATTATGACCCTGGGGAAGTCTCCCTATGGGTGATGGGGGAAACCAGACGTGGACTCCTTGCCCAGTGTGCTTAGAGGAATGTGGCTGCACCTCACTGACGAGGCCAATAGGAGGCCGAAACGATCGTCTGGGGTTGTCATGTTCCTTGTTCAGAGGAGAATTGCCTGGTATTTCGGGGCTGGACTGACCTTTCTTGGCGGGATCAGACTGATATACTTCAGGAAAGTTTTCTTCTGTGAAAAGCACACTGGTCTAAAAGAGGCTGTCTCCGGGTTCGCCATAGAACAAGCCCCTGAGCTGTTGTTCGTTCCTGGTAGAGCGCTTCTCTCTTTGTATGCACTTTAACAAAAACCCTGAGTCTAAAAACCCCTAATCTGCCGCCCCCAACATTGCAGCCACCTACCTACACTTATTAACCCCTAATCTGCCGCCCCCAACGTTGCTGCCACTATACTAAAGTTATTAACCCCTAAACCTAACCCTAAGGGGCCTATTTATCAAGCTCCGAAAGGAGCTTGACGGCCCGTGTTTCTGGCGAGTCTTCAGACTCGCCAGAAACAGCAGTTATAAAGCAGCGGTCACAAAGACCGCTGCTCCATAACCCTGTCCGCCTGCTCTGAGCAGGCGGATAGACATCGCCGGAAATCAACCCGATCGAGTAGTTGATTGACACCCCCCTGCTGGCAACTGATTGGCCGCGAGTCTGCAGGGGGCGGCGTTGCACCAGCAGCTCTTGTGAGCTGCTGGTGCAATGCTGAATAATGAGAGTGTATTGCTCTTCGTATTCAGCGAGGTCTTGCGGACCTGATCCGCACTGTAGGATCAGGCCTGCAAGACCTTTGTTAAATATGGGCCTAAGTCTAACCCTACCCTAACGTAACCCTAACCCTAACACCACTAACTTTAACATAATTAAAATAAATCTAAATAAAAATTACAATTACTACCTAAATAATTCCTATTTAAACTAAATACTTACCTGTAAAATAAACCCTAAGCTAGCTACAATATAACTAATAGTTACATTGTATCTATCTTAGGTTTTATTTTTATTTCACAGCTAAGTTTGTATTTATTTTAACTTGGTAGACTAGTTAGTAAATTATTAACTATTTACTAACTACATGGGTTTTATTTTTAGCTTAGGGTTTGGGCCGAAAAGAGCTAAATGCCCTTTTAAGGGCAATGCCCATCCAAATGCCCTTTTCAGGGCAATGGGGAGCTTAGGTTATTTTAGATAGTATTTTATTTGGGGGGGTTTGGTTGTGTGGGTGGTGGGTTTACTGTTGGGGGGTTGTTGTTTTTTGTTTTTTTACAGGAAAATGAGCTGATTTCTTTGGGGCAATGCCCTGCAAAAGGCCCTTTTAAGGGCTATTGGCAGTTTAGATTAGGCTAGGGTTTTTTTTTTTTGGGGGGGGGGGGGCTTTTTTATTTTGATTGGGCTATTAGATTAGGTGTAATTAGTTTAAATATTTGATCATTTCTTTTTTCTTTTTTGTAATTTAGTGGTTTTTTTTGTAATTTAGTTAATTGTATTTAATTAATGTAATTAATTTAATTGTAATGTAAGGTTAGGTGTTAGTGTAAGACAGCTTAGGTTTCATTTTACAGGTAAATTTGTATTTATTTTAACAAGGTAGTTAGTAAATAGTTAATAACTACTTACTATCTAGTCTACCTAGTTAAAATAAATACAAACTTACCTGTAAAATAAAAATAAAACCTAAGATAGATACAATATAACTATTAGTTATATTGTAGCTAGTTTAGGTTTTATTTTATAGGTAAGTATTTAGTTTTAAACAAGAATTATTTAGGTATTAATTGTAATTTGTATTTAGATTTATTTTAATTATGTTAAAGTTAGTAGGTAGTAGGGTTAGGGTTAGACTTAGGGTTAGGTTTAGGGGTTAATAACTTTAGTATAGTGGCAGTGATTTTGGGGGCAGCAGATTAGGGGTTAATAACAGTAATGTAGGTTGTGACAATGTTTGGGACAGCAGATAAGGGGTTAATAATATTTAACTAGTGTTTGCCATGCGGGAGTACGGCGGTTTAGGGGTTAATATGTTTATTATAGTGGCGGCGATGTTGGGAGCGGCAGATTAGGGGTTAATAATTTTATTTTAGTGTTTGCAATGTGGGAGGGCCTCGGTTTAGGGGTTAATAGGTAGTTTATGGGTGTTAGTGTACTTTTTAGCACTTTAGTTATGAGTTTTATGTTATAGCTTTGTAGCGTAAAACCCATAACTACTGACTTTCAGTTTACGATACGATCTTGTAGTTATAGGCTGTATCGCTCATTTTTTGGATGGACAGGCAAACTCGTAATACCGGCACTATCAAAGTCCCATTGTAAAAGTACTTTTTGAAAGCTGCGGTAGTTACGTTGCGTTACGGCCAAAAAAGTGTACGGTACAGATATACTTGCAAGACTCGTAATACCAGCGGTAGTGAAAAAGCAGCGTTATGAAGCTTCTTTACTCATAACGCAAAACTCGTAATTTAGCTGTATATTTGTAATAGATAGAAAAAGAGGAAACCCTTTAAAATATAGCTACCCCCCAGGGAACTTGAAAAAAAGTAGATAATTAAGTGTCCAGTTTTTTTATACATATTTTACAGGACAGCTTATTGAAATACTGTGAAATCCAGTTGAACAATTTAACCTGACAACCCTACCAGTAACATACACATTAACTGGCAGTAATAATCTAACACACAATATAAATTAGTGTCCATGCACAAACTCACATTTTTAAAACTAATTATTTTGTAACAGGATGCAATTTTAATAACAATTTAACAAAAATAAACATTTTGAATAGTCTGTATGATATAAAAAAATTAAAAAAAACTTTCATTGACATTTATTATTTAATGTATTTCAGTTGGGAGTCAGGCGCTGGGGGATGCAATGGAGGTGAGTTCTCAAGAAGGGGTGGCTGCAATAGGAATCTTATGTAGCTGGGATTTGTTAATGTGATGTCTGAGGTGGGGGACCTGGATCACATTTAGGTTTATTAGTCATGGGGCTATGGTCACAGGGCAATAGAGACAGGATTGATATTAGGTTTATTATCAGTCTGTGACCTCCCTAGCCATGTTTGCTTGTTGCAGCACATTTCAGATGTCTTTATTCTCAGAATTACAGTACTGCCAAGTTATCCTGCTCTCAACTGCTGCAGAACATGAATCTGTGAATTACATAACATTGTTTTCTGCTATGTGTCTTTCCACCATATCCTGACCAGCTTCCTTCCAACCTGACTTTGGGAAGCGGTGGGTGCAGAGATAGGAGTTAGGGTTAATTATGATTTGAGCTAGGATAATGATTAATAGTGGTTTTGGATTGGATAATCCAAAACTTTTAACACTGGAATGCTTTGCATGGTTTTATGAGAGTTCTCGTATTTTAAAATTATTTAAATAAAAGTGACTTTTTACATATTAGATTCATTGTGTTAAACCTTGGGATATGCAGAAGCTACAGTATCTCACAAAAGTGAGCACACCCCTCACATTTCTGTAAATATTTTATTATATCTTTTCATGTGACAACACTGAAGAAATTACACTTTGCTACAATGTAAAGTAGTGAGTGTACAGCCTGTATAACTGTGTAAATTTGCTGCCCCTTCAAAATAATTCAACACACAGCCATTGATGTCTAAACCGTTTGCAACAAAAGTGAGTACACCCTAAATGGAAATGTCCAGATTGAGCCCAATTAGCCATTTTCCCTTCTCTGTGTCATGTGACTTGTAATTGTTACAAGGTCTCAGGTGTGAATGGGGAGAAGATGTATTAAATTTGGTGTTATCGCTCTTACACTCTCTTATACTGGTCACTGGAAGTTCAACATGGCACCTCATAGCAAAGAACACTCTGAGGATCTGAAAAAAAGAATTGTTGCTCTACATAAATATGGCCTAGGCTATAAGAAGATTGGCAAGACCCTGAGACTGAGCTGCAGCACGGTGGGCAAGACCATACAGCAGTTTCACAAGACAGGTTCCACTCAGAACAGGCCTTGCCATGGTCGAACAAAGAAGTTGAGTGCACGTCCTCTGCATCATATCCAGACGTATGAGTGCTGCCAGCATTGCTGCAGAGGTTGAAGGGGTGGGGGATCAGCCTGTCAGTGCTCAGACCATACGCCGCACACTGCATTAAAATGGTCTGCATGGCTTTCCTCCCAGAAGGAAGCCTCGTCTAAAGATGATGCACAAGAAAGCCAGCAAACAGTTTGCTGAAGACAAGCAGACTAAGGACATGGATTACTGGAACCATGTCCTGTGGTCCGATGAGACCAAGATAAACTTATTTGGTTCAGATGGTGTCAAGCGTGTGTTGCGGCAACCAGGTGAGGAGTACAAAGACAAGTGTGTCTTGCCTACAGTCAAGCATAGTGGTGGGAGTGTCATGGTCTGGGCCTGCATGAGTGCTGCCTGCACTGTGGAGCTACAGTTCATTGAGGGAACCATGAATGCCAACATGTACTGTGACATACTGAAGCAGAGCATGATCCCTTCCCTTCGAAGACTGGGCCGCAGGGCAGTATTCCAACATGATAATAACCCCAAACACACCTCCAAGAGGACCACTGCCTTGCTAAAGAAGCTGAGGGTAAAGGTGATGGACTGGCCAAGCATGTCTCCAGACCTAAACCCTATTGAGCATCTGTGAGGCATCCTCAAACGAAAGTTGGGGGAGCACAATGTCTCTAACATCCAACAGCTCTGTAATGTCATCATGGAGGAGTGTAAGAGGACTCCAGTGGCAACCTGTGAAGCTCTGGTGAACTCCATGCCCAAGAGGGTTAAGGCAGTGCTGGAAAATAATGGCGGCCACACAAAATATAGACACTTTGGGCCCGATTTGGACATTTCCCCTTAGGGGTGTACTCACTTTTGTTGCCAAAGGTTTAGACATTAATGGCTGTGTGTTGAGTTATTTTGAGGGGACAGCAAATTTACACTGTTATACAGGATGTACACTCACTACTTTACATTGTAGTAAAGTGTAATTTCTTCAGTTTTGTAACATGAAAAGATATAATAAAATATTTACAAAAATGTGAGGGGTGTACTCACTTTTGTGAGATACTGTAACTATTGCATCTGGGGTTGTAGTGATTTGGGTCAGTCGGTTTAGGGGACAGTTATCCCCCATTAGTATTTTGGGGTTAGAATTAGTGTGAGTTATTGTTTCATCTTGGGGAGTAAGCAACTGTGGCAATACTTAGTGGCAGAATTGTGCTACATAGTTTAGCAGTTTGTAGCAATTCTAAATGACAAATAGAGCTGTGGCTTTTTGTGCATCTTGATTTTGATAATTTGTGAGTATATTTCAGCAAAAGGATTGCAACTATATAGAAACCCCATTTATCATAATGTTGCCAAAATCCTAGATACTTGCTTCGCAGTTACCAAAGGTACAATAGTTTCAAGGAGAGTGTAATTTGGGAAACAATTGTACCCTTATGCTTCTAAGTAACTTTTCAAAAGTGAGCTTGTTTATCACTTGCTTGATCACTGACCCCTTAACTTCTTATTGTAATTTTCATCTTATTATTTGTCTCTTTGCCACAACCTTGAGTATTTATATTGAATACTATCTAATCTTGTTCAGAGTTGGTTTTAAATATCTTCTTGTGAATGGTCTCCAACTCATACCAAATATTACAGAGCATCTTTGGTGGGGCATGTTGATGAAGGAAAAGGTGAATGTTCTTAGATTTATAAATTGACCCTATATATGATCTAGGGCAACATTAATGGGGGTGTTGTCCCTTTTAAGGCATTTTAGTAGCAACCAAATTCATCAATTATCCATATCAAGGTGCTTCTTTTATGTTCTTCCACTGTAATCCTCTTTTTTCAATTGTATATTTAAAAAGTAATGCCCCATTCACAATAATACAGTTGCAGGTCATCGTCTTGCTAATCTTAAATTAATGGCTCCATGGCTTCCTCTGTTACTAATTTGTTATTAAGAATCAGGCATTTCAAAGAGAATGGCTATTTATTTGTGTTAAGCACACTCTCCTAGGAATAACGTTACCTCTGAAGCTGTTATACCAATTAGTTTTTCTCCCCTTGAGACTGTATTATAAGCTATGGTTTGCTTGTTGCTGTGTTCAGAAGCATTTACTAATAAACATCAGCAGTTACCAAACACATAGTTTCTCACAAATGTTATATAAATAAATGATAATAATAACAATAACCTACATTGTTTTTATCTACCCATCTAGTTTTATATATATATATATATATAAAACTAGTGTTTAATTTCTAAAAGTTTGCATATTTTTTGTTATTATTAATTATCACATTTTTCAAAGAAATAACACTGACAATACATCAGAAATCAGACATAACAGAAATATGAACAATAAACAAAACTCCATTGCAGAATTAATGCATCCACTAAGTAATGTAGGGTCAGGTGACTACGTAAACCTAAATACATGTGAAAGATTGACATATACATTTAGGAAATGTATCTAGAAAATAAGAAGGCATTATAAGGAAATGGCGAGGAGGATGGCCAGCCTCTCTAGAAATGAAGGAATTGAAAAAAGACAGGAAAAGATAAGAGAAAATCCTACACAGGCAAAGGAAATTCATTCATGTAAAGAGGTTCCTGATTTACAGGGATGAAGTGCCATTATTATCCTTATAGATTATCCAGCGGTGTCAAATTAGTGTGAATTAACTCACAGTATGAATGATGTAGTGACATCTGTGCCATGGTTACACTGTAAATGTAGTTTGGATTCAGGAATAGAAATTGAAGACATTTACCAATCAAAAACAATTGGCGGCACTCAAAAAGGGCTTAAAAATAAAAAGCAATATTTAATTCAAAAACATTAAAAATTGGCACAAAAGGAAGATGATCATCCTTACGCATTTCGTGCCTCCTGGCACTTAATCATAGGTAGACATTTAACTGTATTAAATGGTCAATTAACTATTTTATGTTCAAATTAAGATTTTTTTCTTTGAAAAACCACTTTTAAATATATTTTTTACAAATTTAATGTTAACATTTTATATATTCAATTATTTATTGAAGCATAAACTTTAAATAGGGTGCTTTAATGCTTTAATTTTTGTTCTGTTTGCCGTAGATTGATATCCAACCTTTGTAAAGCAGCACAATTGTTTTAACCCAAGCACAGTTATACATCTTACTTCTTTTATATTATCGTCTGATTTAGTATCTCTGGAACTGTTAGAAGACCACATGACAGTTCAGTGTTTTAATTTAGTTTAACTCAGTCTCCTCCCCAAACTTCCACATTTCCAAATCATTAAATTGAATAAAACAAATATGCAGTTTTACTAGTTAAGATAACAAATATAATTTCTATGGGCCAGATTACAAGTGGAGCCCTAAATATTGCTTTGATAACGTGCACTGATAATACAGGGAGCCTTGTTCTGATGCTGTCAGAGACGGCATTAGAACTTCAGCACCAGCGAAGGGGGTAAGTCACGCTGTGATGGCAGCAAATATAAATATATGTAAATGCTTATATACATATATATTTATGTGTTAATATGTGTATATACACATACAGTATTAACACATACATTTATATGTGTTTAAGCATATACATATATATCTATATACACACAGTTCCCATAGACTGCAATGTAAAGACACGTTTCACTCCCACCAACTTTAACCCCAAAATACTGCCTAGTGCAGTAATTAAAAAAAAAAAAAAAAAGTGCTGCCATCTTTAACTACCCTAGACAGTATTTTGGGGCCGTTTGGGGCAGATTTATAAAATAAACGAGAAAGTAGCAATAACCAGACTTTTGCAATGGCTGATTAATTATCGTGCGCCTGCAAAAGGGCAAATTTGCCAATTTGCGGGGGCACAATAATTTTGCTCTCCATTGAGGAGGAGGAGTGTCTTTGAAATGCATAGGGGGCCAATTTATCAAGCCCCATATTGTGCCATCCGCTGCTCCTGGACCTTAAAGCGTCCGCCACTTCTACAGATACGATCAGGTTGATTGATACCCTCTGCTAGTGGCCGATTCGCCACAAATCTGCAGGGAGCGGCATTGCACAAGCATTTCACTAGAAATGCTTGTGCAATGATAAATGCCGACAGAGTATGCTGTCGGCATTTATCACTGTGCCGCGGACCATGTCCGTCCCTACATTAATAAATTGGCCCTATAGTGTGCAGTAGAGATCAAGCCAGCCGTTCCTTGTCATCTTAGTTTCTCTCAGCGTTCCTACAGTGATTGTGTTTTCTGGATGTTAATCATATATTATGTTGTATATAACCACGTTTTTATAGTATTAAAATTAATTTTATGTTATTCTGTGGTTTGCATTATTATTTCTTTCATGTGGCACGGTCTCTTAATAAACTCAATCTTTCTTTTTGATATAAAAGATAGCGGCCTCTTACAATGTTTTGTTGTTTTGTTATTTTCTGTATTATTAATATGTTTTTCATAACATAAAGGAACAGTCTAGTCAAAATTAAACTTTAATTATTCAGATAGGACATGCAATTTGAAAAAACTTTCCAATATACTTTTATTATCAAATTTGCTTTGTTCCTTTGGTATTCTTTGTTGAAAGCTAAATCTATGTAGACTTGTATGCGAATTTCTAAGCCCTTGAAGGCCGCTTCTTATCTCAGTTCATTTTGACAAGTTTTTCACAGCTAGGCAGCGCTTGTTCATGTGTGCCATATAGATAACATCATGCTCAATCCTGTGGAGTTATTTATGAGTCAGCACTGCTAGTTGGGCAAGCTGGAACTTTGCAGTAGCCCAGCTCACTGTATGCACCCAGCAATTATGTCAGGTGAGATAACCTTGGGGGAGCACTCCTATTGCCTGTATGGACACAAAGAGCAAACAACCATAGCCCAGTAACGTTTGAACAAGGGCAAAAGGAAGAAAATATTGATTGCACTTACAGGAAGGAAAGCACCTCCAGGTCACGGTGCAATACAAGCGGACTGGGGCTTCACAGCCGCCCAGCTGACTGAAAACACCAGCAGACAGCAAGCAACAGCAAATGTATTCCAAAAAAATCCCCAAAAAGGGTGTATCAGTGTGATACACCACAGAATAGAGTGTATAGTAAAAAAGCAAGTGTATAATTAAAAATATTCTTTATTAAAAAGTGACACGTTTCTCAGCCTCCATGTGGCTGTTTCCTCAGGCTATGAAACAAACAATTCAAATACACTTGCTATATAAAGGGTAACAAACATTTTCTGATAGGTCTAACAATTAATTGGTCACACCTAAATGTATTCACAATTAATTTGTTGACATGGTAACAAAGGTAAACAATTACCTCACAGATAGGATACAATATACATGGGGTTTACAAATGGTCGGTTGACATAGCAACAAAAGCTAACAATGGCTTTGCATATACAGATAACATTAAATGAGTAACCCAAAGTAATACAGTGGGGCAAAAAGCATTTAGTCAGCCACCAATTGTGCAAGTTCTCCCACTTAAAGAAGATGAGAGAGTCCTGAAATTTTCATCATAGGTATACCTCAACTATGAGAGACAAAATGTGGAAACAAATCCAGACAATCACATTGTTTGATTTGGAAATAATTTATTTTCAAATTATGGTGGAAAATAAGTATTTGGTCAATATCAAAAGTTTATCTCAATACTTTGTTATATATCCTTTGTTGGCAATGACAGAGGTCAAACATATTCTGTAAGTCTTCACAAGGTTGTCACACACTTGCTAGTATGTTGGCCCATTCCTGCATGCAGATCTCCTCTAGAGCAATGATGTTTTGGGGCTTTTGCTGGGCAACACGGACTTTCAACTCCCTCCAAAGCTTTTCTATGGGGTTGAGATCTGGAGACTGGCTAGGCCACTCCAGGACCTTGAAATGCTTCTTACGAAGCCACTCGTTGCCCGGGTGGTGTGTTTGGGATCATTGTCATGTTGAAAGACCCAGCCACGTTTCATCTTCAATGCCCTTGCTGATGGAAGGAGGTTTGCATTCAAAATCTCACGATACATGGCCCCATTCATTCTTTCATGTACACGGATCAGTCGTCCTGTTCCCTTTGCAGAGAAACAGCCCCAAAGCATGATGTTGCCACCCCCCATGCTTCACAGTAGGTATGGTGTTCTTTGGTTGCAATCATTTTTACCCCACGGGGTGAGATCTTGTGTGGAGCCCCAGATCGAGGGAGATTATCAGTGGTCTTGTATGTCTTCCATTTTCTAATTATTGCTCCCACAGTTGATTTCTTCACACCAAGCTGCTTGCCTATTGCAGATTCAGTCTTCCCAGCCTGGTGCAGGTCTACAATTTTGTTTCTGATGTCCTTCGACAGCTCTTTAGTCTTCACCATAGTGGAGTTTGGAGTGTGATTGTTTGAGGTTGTGGACAGGTGTCTTTTATACTGATATAAAACACAATCAAGGTGGTCTCCTTGCAAAATTCCTTATTTATTTGTGTACAAGAGGAACAGGAACAAACAAAGTCACGACGTTTCGGGGCTGTGCCCCTTAATCATGTGATAACAACACTCATTACACACCTGTGATTTATAGGTAATACCTGGGAATTTTAACCCTTACGTTCTTAAAGCTTCACAAAATTTGTATATAGCGCCATCTTGTGTCACAGTCAGTGTGAATGAAAAATTTAAAAACAACAGATAAGAGGCCACAATGAACTATTATATGCTTATTATCAAAATTGATGGTAAATTTTGCAACAATTTAGCAATTTACAACTACAGTGGATCAACTTAGATAGATAAATATAACAATGAATCACTCATTAATAACAAAGATGCATCATATACAGTGTACAATTAGCAGTATACTTATATCACTTCAGAGTCAGCAACATCAACTCAAGGGAATCAGGACAGGCAACGGTCATAGAGATCTAAGATACAGAATGAAAATGCAAATTACATTATATAAATAATGACAGGACATTAATCCCAAAAAGAAAAAAATAATTTAAAAATAATAATATTAAGATAGTAATTAATAAAAAGGAGACCAATCTATTTCTCTATTCATGCCTTTAGGTTCCAGGGTATCGAGCTTAAATATCCAAAATGTTTCACGCTGTTTGAGCAATTGCTCCCTATTGCCCCCACGTCTGGGGGTGCGGATTTGCTCGATAACCTGGAACCTAAGTTGGTTAACCTGATGGCCTGCAGATAGAAAATGGTGGGCTACGGGTGCAGATAGTACCTTGCATCTAATATTGCTTTTATGTTCCGTGATGCGGTCCCCTATGCGTCTTGTTGACTCCCCCACATAGACACGCCCACACGGACATTTGATTAGATAAACCACAAATTTTGTATTACAAGTGAAAAAATCTCTATAGATAAATTTATAACCAGTCTGTGGGTGCAAAAAATGAGGACTTTTAATGATAGACCCACAATTGCTGCAGCCTAGACATGGAAAACAACCTAGGTTTTTCTTTGTAATGTAAGTCTGCCTAGAAATTTTACTAGGACCCAAATCAGCTTTGACAAGAATGTCACGCAAGTTTTTAGACCTTTTAAAAGCAGGCATAGGAAATTGCTGAAATTCTTTTATCTCTGTATTGCAACTCTGTAAAATGCCCCAATGTCGGCGAATGATGTTTGTTATTTGTTTACTCTGTCTGCAATATTCAGAGACAAAAGTCATTCTACTTTGATCAGTTCTAGGAGGTTTAGATTTTAAAAGTTCTTTTCTCTGCAAGGGTAAAACATCCTGAATAGTTTTAGTAATCAAGTCTATAGGGTACCCACGTTTCAAAAACTTATCACCCATTTCTTTCAATCTCATTTTTGAAATATCATCATTAGCCACAATTCTCTTAACACGTAGCATTTGACTCAGTGGTAGAGATTTGACAAGAGATGAATGATGAGCGCTACTGAAACTCAAAAGACTATTACGGTCAGTTTTCTTAGTGTAAATGTCAGTAAGGAAACCATTACCATTCTTAATTACTGACACGTCCAAAAAATCATTTTTAGTTTCACTGCTGACCAAAGTAAGCTTGATATTAGTAGTGGATGAATTGAGATCAGCAACAAAGGACTCCAGGGCCCCAACGTCGCCCAGCCAGACCCCAAAAATATCATCAATATAGCGCCACCAGGTGGCGCCATACTGATGAAAAAGTGGGTGTTCAAATACAAATTTTTCCTCATAGGAATTCATATAGATATTGGCATAATTAGGGGCGACGCTGGAGCCCATGGCGGTACCCTGTAATTGGAGAAAGAAAGAATCTTCAAATAGGAAATAATTGTTATATAGAATAACCTCTAATAACTGTAAAAGAAAATCAATCCTATCAGTAGAATAGATACCTTTAGATTGTAAAGCATTTCTGACTGCACCAGTGCCACTTGCATGTGGTATGGAAGTGTAAAGGCTGCTAACATCTAGACTGAACAAAATAAATGTGTCCGTCTGTAGTTGTAAATTGTCTAATTTAATCAAAAAATCATTGGTATCCTTGATAAAGGAAGATGACTGCTCCACCAGGGGTCGCAATACTTTATCCAAATAAATGGCTATATTTGAAAAAATGGAGTTAGTGCCAGCGCTGGTACTGCTAATTGTACACTGTATATGATGCATCTTTGTTATTAATGAGTGATTCATTGTTACATTTATCTATCTAAGTTGATCCACTGTAGTTGTAAATTGCTAAATTGTTGCAAAATTTACCATCAATTTTGATAATAAGCATATAATAGTTCATTGTGGCCTCTTATCTGTTGTTTTTAAATTTTTCATTCACACTGACTGTGACACAAGATGGCGCTATATACAAATTTTGTGAAGCTTTAAGAATGTAAGGGTTAAAATTCCCAGGTATTACCTATAAATCACAGGTGTGTAATGAGTGTTGTTATCACATGATTAAGGGGCACAGCCCCGAAACGTCGTGACTTTGTTTGTTCCTGTTCCTCTTGTACACAAATAAATAAGGAATTTTGCAAGGAGACCACCTTGATTGTGTTTTATACCATTATTTGCAAGTTGGCAGTTACTTGCACCGGTCTCCTGTTTCCTGGGTCTCAGTGCTGGATACTACTGTTTTTTGCATGTCTTTTATACTGATAACAAGTTCAAACAGGTGCCATTAATACAGGTAATGAGTGGAGGAGAGAGGAGCCTCTTAAAGAAGAAGATACAGGTCTGTGAGAGCCAGAAATCTTGCTTGTTTGTAGGTGACCAAATACTTATTTTCCACCATAATATGCAAATAAATTCTTTCCATATCAGATTGTCTGGATTTGTTTCCACATTTTGTCTCTCATAGTTGAGGTATACCTATGATGAAAATGACAGGCCTCTCTCATCTTCTTAAGTGGGAGAACTTGCATAATCAGTGGCTGACTAAATACTTTTTTGCCCCACTGTATATATGTTATTAAAACAAAAAGGTGTAAATATAAAATATAGACATTGGGGATGGAGGGTGGTCTTTTGCAATGTCTATATTTTATATTTCCACCTTTTTGTTTTAATAACATATATATTACTTTGGGTTACTCATTTGATGTTATCTGTATATGCGAAGCCATTGTTAACTTTTATTGCATTAACCCCTGTGGGAGCACTATGGCCACGATACAGGCTATTGCCCTCAAAATCGACTGTTTAGTCAGTGGCACTACTTTGTGCATTTCTATGAGGCCATGTTCCCTCTTAGGAGTTAAGGTACAGATACTTCACAATGATAGATTTGTAGATGTGCTATATTTTCATTTAGTCATCATGTACGGCATCTTGATTGCTAGTCTGTATCCGTTCTCTCACCATAACATAGTTGTTTACAGATGGTAGTTATGGTAACGCTCACATGGGGTGATGGCGCGTCATGCGACGGCGGTCGATGATGACATGACTACCGCGTGTCAGCGTGGGTGGGAGCCAGTTGGTAACAGACGTTGTTTGTTAAGGTACTTAAAGCGATGTTTTTGTTCTACTTGCCAATTGTTTTTAGGTTTACATTGTTAAACCTTTTTATGAGACATTTGAGAAAGGCTCTAATGTGCGCCGAAAGGTTATGTCTATTTTAAAGTCTACTTAAATAAATGCTATGCTCTAATTTAACAAGATCAATGAGTGCCTTTTTCATGGATTTGGATATATATATATATATATATATATATATATAATTATATATATATATAATTATATATATATATATATATATATATATTTATATATTGTTTTTTGTAATCCTTTACAAGGCACTAAAAACCCACTGAGCTACTAACCTGCCAAAGATCAAGATATTAAATAAATATATACTGTATATATATATATATATTTATATATATATATATATATATATATATATATATATATATATATATATATATATGTCTTCACTGTTTTCAGCATTTACAAAACCATTCTGCAGCAATTTTAAAAGCAACATAAAATCCTAAATATAAAAATAAAATAAAATGAAATAGTGAGCTAGACTTCCCACAAGAAAAATATTTCACAAAAATATTAGATCAATAGCTGACAGTCTATGCATGGTTTTACATTATATATTTATATTACAATTTTATATATTTAAACTTCTTTTTTTAATAAATAAAATTATGTATTATATGTAACATTTATAAAGAACACAATTTTGTGCTCTTTATAAATTCTCTCTCTTATAACTGTACAGTACTTGTTCTAATCCTGTACCAAAAATATCTTAATCTGAGTAAGGTTTATGTGTATGTCATGACCCACTAACTCATTAGTGATGGAGTGAAGTGACATACTGAACTGTAAAATGTCACAAATAATTAATGTAAGTGCTCATTCCAGTCCATAAGGGATTGTTCTTGAAATTTCATGTCTGTATCAAATTTGTTGTTTTCTGGGTTTAATGAGAACAGTATGTTGTCTTTTCACAAAACAAGTCAAAAAAATAAAATAAGGAAAAAAAAAAAGAATAAAATGCAGTGGGAATAGAACAGCATGATGAATTATGTAAATGTAAGTGTGGGTTACAAAGAAAAACAAAAAAGGCTTACATTTACTGTGACCAAAATTAAAAATGTATCGTGGAAGCCAAATGGTAATTTAGTATAGGGGTACAAATACCAACTAAAATGCAATGAGCAGAAGAGTTATTTTTATTAAAATAAAATCTTAGCATGTTCCCCTTATTGTTTTTAATATATTTTGATGACTTACGGCTAGATTTAGAATTTGGCGTTAGCCGTCAAAACCAGCGTTAGAGGCACCTAACGCTGGTTTTGGGCTACCGCTGGTATTTAGAGTCAGTCAGGAAAGGGTCTAACGCTCACTTTGCAGCCGCGACTTTTCCATACCGCAGATCCCCTTACGTCAATTGCGTATCCTATCTTTTCAATGGGATCTTTCTAACGCTGGTATTTAGAGTCGTGGCTGAAGTGAGCGTTAGAAATCTAACGACAAAACTCCAGCCGCAGAAAAAAGTCAGTAGTTAAGAGCTTTCTGTGCTAACAACGGTTTATAAAGCTCTTAACTACTGTGCTCAAAAGTACACTAACACCCATAAACTACCTATGTACCCCTAAACCGAGGCCCCCCCACATCGCCGCCACTCTATTAAAAATTTTTAACCCCTACTCTGCCGCTCCGTACACCACCGCCACCTACGTTATCCCTATGTACCCCTAATCTGCTGCCCCTAATACCGCCGACACCTACCTACAATTATTAACCCCTAATCTGCCGACCGCACACCGCCGCAACCTACGTTATCCCTATGTACCTCTAATCTGCTGCCCCTAACACCGCCCACCCCTATATTATATTTATTAACTCCTAATCTGCCGCCCCCGCTATCGCTGACACCTGCATATTTTTTTTAACCCCTAATCTGCCGCTCCGTACACTGCCGCAACCTACATTATACCTATGTACCCCTAATCTGCTGCCCCTAACACAGCCGACCCCTATATTATATTTATTAACCCCTAATCTGCCGCCCCCAACCGGACCACACCGCTACTATAATAAATGTATTAACCCCTAAAGCTAAGTCTAACCCTAACCCTAACACCCCCCTAACTTAAATATAATTTAAATCTAACGAAATAAATTAACTCTTATTAAATAAATTATTCCTATTTAAAGCTAAATACTTACCTGTAAAATAAATCCTAATATAGCTACAATATAAATTATAATTATATTGTAGCTATTTTAGGATTAATATTTATTTTACAGGCAACTTTGTATTTATTTTAACCAGGTACAATAGCTATTAAATAGTTAATAACTATTTAATAGCTACCTAGTTAAAATAATTACAAAATTACCTGTAAAATAAATCCTAACCTAAGTTACAATTAAACCTAACACTACACTATCAATAAATAAATTAAATAAAATACCTACAATTATCTAAAATTAAACCTAACACTACACTATCAATAAATTAATTAAATAAAATACCTACAATTACCTACAATTAAACCTGACACTACACTATCAATAAATTAATTAAATACAATACCTACAAATAAATACAATTAAATAAACTAACTAAAGTACAAAAAATAAAAAAGAACCAAGTTACAAAAAAATAAAAATATATTTACAAACATTAGAAAAATATTACAACAATTTTAAACTAATTACACCTACTCTAAGCCCCCTAATAAAATAACAAAGACCCCCAAAATAAAAAAATGCCCTACCCTATTCTAAAATTAAAATAGAAAAGCTCTTTTACCTTACCAGCCCTGAAAAGGGCCCTTTGCGGGGCATGCCCCAAAGAATTCAGCTCTTTTGCCTGTAAAAAAAACCATACAATACCCCCCCCCAACATTACAACCCACCACCCACATACCCCAATCTAACCCAAACCCCCCTTAAATAAACCTAACACTAAGCCCCTGAAGATCTCCCTACCTTGTCTTCACCACACCGGGTCCCGATCTGTCCAGAAGAGCCTCCGAAATCTTCATCCAAGCCCAAGCGGGGGCTGAAGAGTGACGTCCATCCTCCGGCTGAAGTTTGGATCCAAGCGGCGGCTAAAGAATTCCATTTTCGGGCAGAAGTCTTCATCCTATCCGGGCAGAAGAGTCAATCCGGACCGGCAAACATCTTCATCCAAGCCGCATCTTCTCTGTTTTTCCCTCCGATGATGACCGGCTCCATCTTGAAGAGCTCCGGCGCGGATCCATCCTCTTCTTGTGACGTCCTAAGTCTGAATGAAGGTTCCTTTAAATGACATCATCCAAGATGGCGTCCCTCGAATTCCGATTGGCTGATAGGATTCTATCAGCCAATCGGAATTAAGGTAGGAAAATTCTGATTGGCTGATGGAATCAGCCAATCAGAATCAAGTTCAATCCGATTGGCTGATCCGATCAGCCAATCAGATTGAGCTTGCATTCTATTGGCTGATCGGAACAGCCAATAGAATGCAAGCTCAATCTGATTGATTTATCGGATCAGCCAATCGGATTGAACTTGATTCTGATTGGCTGATTCCATCAGCCAATCAGAATTTTCCTACCTTAATTCCGATTGGCTGATAGAATCCTATCAGCCAATCGGAATTCGAGGGACGCCATCTTGGATGACGTCATTTAAAGGAACCTCCATTCGGACTTAGGACGTCGCAAGAAGAGGATGGATCCGCGCCGGAGGGCTTCAAGATGGAGCCGGTCGTCATCAGATGGAAAAACAGAGAAGATGCGGCTTGGATGAAGATGTTTGCCAGTCCGGATGTCCTCTTCTGCCCGCTTGGATCAAGACTTCAGCCGGAGGATGGATGTCTTCAGCCCCCCGCTTGGGCTTGGATCAAGACATCGGAGCCAGGACGGATCAGTGTGATACCCGGTGTGGTGAAGATAAGGTAGGAAGATCTTCAGGGACTTAGTGTTAGGTTTATTTAAGGGGGGTTTGGGTTAGATTAGGGGTATGTGGGTGGTGGGTTGTAATGTTGGGGGGGGGGTATTGTATGTTTTTTTTTACAGGCAAAAGAGCTGAATTCTTTGGGGCATGCCCCGCAAAGGGCGCTTTTCAGGGCTGGTAAGGTAAAAGAGCTTTTCTATTTTAATTTTAGAATAGGGTAGGGCATTTTTTTATTTTGGGGGTCTTTGTTATTTTATTAGGGGGCTTAGAGTAAGTGTAATTAGTTTAAAATTGTTGTAATATTTTTCTAATGTTTGTAAATATTTTTTTATTTTTTGTAACTTAGTTCTTTTTTATTTTTGTACTTTAGTTAGTTTATTTCATTGTATTTATTTGTAGGTATTGTATTTAATTAATTTATTGATAGTGTAGTGTTAGGTTTAATTGTAGATAATTGTAGGTATTTTATTTAATTTATTTATTGATAGTGTAGTGTTAGGTTTAATTGTAACTTAGGTTAGGATTTATTTTACAGGTAATTTTGTAATTATTTTAACTAGGTAACTAATAAATAGTTATTAACTATTTAATAGCTATTGTACCTGGTTAAAATAATTACAAAGTTGCCTGTAAAATAAACATTAATCCTAAAATAGCTACAATATAATTATAATTTATATTGTAGCTATATTAGGATTTATTTTACAGGTAAGTAGTTAGCTTTAAATAGGAATAATTTATTTAATAATAGTTAATTTATTTCGTTAGATTTAAATTATATTTAAGTTAGGGGGGTGTTAGGGTTAGGGTTAGACTTAGCTTTAGGGGTTAATACATTTATTATAGTAGCGGTGTAGTCTGGTCGGCAGATTAGGGGTTAGTAATTGTAGGTAGGTGGAGGCGACGTTGGGGGCGGCAGATTAGGGGTTAATAAATATAATATAGGGGTCGGCTGTGTTAGGGGCAGCAGATTAGGGGTACATAGGTATAATGTAGGTTGCGGCGGTGTACGGAGCGGCAAATTAGGGGTTAATAATAATATGCAGGGGTCAGCGATAGCGGGGGCGGCAGATTAGGGGTTAATAAATATAATATAGAGGTCGGCGGTGTTAGGGGCAGCAGATTAGGGGTACATAGGGATAATGTAGGTTGCGGCGATGTACGGAGCGGCAGATTAGGGGTTAATAATAATATGCAGGGGTCAGCTATAGCGGGGGCGTCAGATTAGGGGTTAATAAGTGTAAGGTTAGGGGTGTTTAGACTCGGGGTACATGTTAGGGTGTTAGGTGCAGACTTAGGAAGTGTTTCCCCATAGGAAACAATGGGGCTGCGTTAGGAGCTGAACGCTGCTTTTTTGCAGGTTTTTTTTCAGCTCAAACTGTCCTATTGTTTCCTATGGGGGAATCGTGCACGAGCACGTTTTTGAAGCTGGCCGCGTCCGTAAGCACTGCTGGTATCGAGAGTTGAAGTGGCGGTAAATATGCTCTACGCTCCCTTTTTTGGAGCCTAACGCAGCCCTTCTGTGAACTCTAAATACCAGCGGTATTTAAAAGGTGCGGGGAAAAAAAAGCATGCGTAGCTAACGCACCCCTTTGGCCGCAGAACTCTAAATCTAGCCGTATATATTTTGGGGAAAAAAATAGTGATGATTGATACACTACAAACTAAAGGAAATGATGTTTTTTTGTAAATCAATATATTGATTTTTACCAATGGAATATGAATAATTGATGAATGGTTGATCCTGAATTAAGTTATTACTGTAGATTTGTAGGGTATTCCATATATGAATAATCTGCTTTAAAAATAAACCTAAACATATTATTAATTTATTTATTTATTTATTTATTATTATTATTATTATTATTATTATTATTATTATTATTATTGTCATCATCATCATCATCATCATTACCATTTATTATTAAAGCATGGCTACATTCTGTAGTGCTGGATCATATATAAATTGGTTATTTGAGAAAAAAATAAATATAGACTTGTTCAGAATGGTACTGATCATCTCTGCTTAATAAATATTGGCTAGATTACGAGTTTTGTGTTATGAGTGAAAAAGCCTCATAACGCTGCTTTTTCACTATCGCTGCTATTATGAGTCTTGCAGGTATAGGTGTACCACACACTTTTTTGGCCGTAGCGCAACGTAACTACCGCACCTTTCAAAAAGTCCTTTTTCAATGGGACTTCCATAGCGCCGGTATTACGAGTTTTGCCTGGGAGGCCAAAAAGTGAGCAGTACAGCCTATACAGTCAAGATTTGAACCGCCATCTAAAGTCAGTAGTTATGAGTTTTACGTTACAAATCTGTAGCATAAAACTCATAACTAAAGTGTTACAAAGTACACTAACACCCATAAACTACCTATTAATCCCTAAACCGAGGTCCTCCCGCATAAAAAAATAAAAATTTTAACCCCTAATCTGCCGCTCCGGACATCGCCGCCAATATAATAAATATATTAACCCCTAAACCGCTGCACTCCCACATCGCAAACACTAGTTAATTATTATTAACCCCTAATCTGCCACCCCCAACGTCACCGCCACAACTATACTAAAGTTATTAACCCCTAAACCTAACCCTAGGTCTAACTCTAACACCCCTAACTTTAATATAATTAAAATGAATCTAAATAAAAATTACTATCATTAGTTAAATAATTTCTATATAAAAGGAAATACTTACCTGTAAAATAAACCCTAATCTAGCTACAATATAACTGATAGTTACATTGTAGCTATCTTAGGTTTTATTTTTATTTCACAGCTATGTTTGTATTTATTTTAACTAGGTAGACTAGTTAGTAAATAGTTATTAACTATTTACTAGCTACCTAGTTAAAATAAATGCAAATTTACCTGTGAAATAAAACTAAATTACACAAAATAAAAAAGAAATGACCAATATTTAAAGTAATAACACCTAATCTAATAGCCCTATCAAAATAAAAAAGCCCCCCCAAAATAAAAAAACCCTAGCCTAAACTAAACTGCCAATAGCCCTTAAAAGGGCCTTTTGTGGGGCATTGCCCCAAAGAAATCAGCTTTTTTACCTGTAAAAAAAAAATACAAACAACCGCCCAACAGTAAAACCCACCCCCCACACAACCAAACCCCCCAAATAAAATCCTATCTAAAAAACCTAAGCTCGCCATTGCCCTGAAAAGGGCATTTGGATGGGCATTGCCCTTAAAAGGGCATTTAACTCTTTTCCATTGCCCAAACCCTAAGCTAAAAATAAAACCCACCCAATAAACCCTTAAAAAAACCCTAACCCCCAAAGATCCACTTACAGTTTATGAAGACGGGACATCCTTCCTCATCAAGCCAAGAGAAGTCTTCATCCAAGCGGCTAGAAGTGGTCCTCCAGGTGGGCAGAACTCTTCATCCAGGCGGCATCTTCTATCTTCATCTTAAAAAAAAACTAACACTAACCCCCGAAGATCCACTTACAGTTTTTGAAGACCAGACATCCATCCTTATCAAGCCGGGAGAAGTCTTCATCCAAGCAGGCAGAAGTCCTCAACGAAGCTGGGAGAAGTCTTCATCAAAGCAGAAAGAAGTGGTCCTCCAGACGGGCAGCTGTCTTCATCCAGACGGCATCTTCTATCTTCATCCTTCCGATATGGAGCGGCTCCATCTTCAAGACTTCCGGCACAGAGCATCCTCTTCTGTCGACAGCTACTGAAGAATGAAGGTCCCTTTAAGAGACATCATCCAAGATGGTGTCCCTTGAATTCCGATTGGCTGATGCAATTGAGCTCGCATTCTATTGGCTGTTCCAATCAGCCTTTTTAGGGCAATGGAGAGCTTAGGTTTTTTAGTTAGGCTTTTATTTGGGGGGTTGGTTGTGTGGGTGGTGGGTTTTACTGTTGGGGGGCCAAAAATAAGCCAATAGAATGCCAGCTCAATCCTAATGGCTGATTGGATCAGCCAATAGGATTGAAGCTCAATCCTATTGGCTGATTGCATCAGCCAATAGGTTTTTCCAACTTTAATTCCAATTGGCTGATCGAAATTCAAGGGATGCCATCTTGAATGACGTCCCTTAAAGGAACCTTCATTTTTCAGTAGCCGTAGACAGAAGAGGATGCTCCACATTGGATGTCATGAAGATGGAGCAGCTCCGCGTCGGAAGGATGAAGATAGAAGATGCCGTCTGGATGAAGAGTTCTGCCCACCTGGAGGACCACTTCTAGCCGCTTGGATGAAGACTTCTCTTGGCTTGATGAGGAAGGATGTCCCGTCTTCATAAACTGTAAGTGGATCTTTGGGGGTTAGGGTTTTTTTAAGGGTTTATTGGGTGGGTTTTATTTTTAGCTTAGGGTTTGGGCTATGGAAAAGAGCTAAATGCCCTTTTAAGGGCAATGCCCATCCAAATGCCCTTTTCAGGGCAATGGGGAGCTTAGGTTTTTTAGATAGGATTTTATTTGGGGGGTTTGGTTGCGTGGGTGGTGGGTTTTACTCTTGGGGGGTTGTTTGTATTTTTTTTTACAGATCAAAGAGCTGATTTATTTGGGGCAATGCCCTGCAAAAGGCACTTTTAAGGGCTATTGGCAGTTTAGTTTAGGCTAGGGTTTTTTTTATTTTGGGGGGGCTTTTTTATTTTGATAGAGCTATTAGATTAGGTGTAATAAGTTTAAATTTTTGATAATTTCTTTTTTATTTTGTGTAATTTATTGTTTATTTTTTTGCAATTTAGTTAATTGTATTTAATTAATGTTATTGATTTAATTGTAGTGTAATGTTAGGTTTTAGTGTAAGACAGGTTAGGTTTTATTTTACAGGTAAATTTATATTTATTTTAACTAGGTAGTTAGTAAATAGTTAATAACTATTTACTAACTAGTCTACCCAATTAAAATAAATACAAACTTACCTGTGAAATAAAAATAAAACCTAAGATAGCTACAATATAACTATTGCAAAAGTGAAACGATGACATCACTCTAGCCCAAGGTAAATTTATATTTATTTTAACTAGGTAGTTAGTAAATAGTTAATAACTATTTACTAACTAGTCTACCCAATTAAAATAAATACAAACTTACCTGTGAAATAAAAATAAAACCTAAGATAGCTACAATATAACTATTGCAAAAGTGAAACGATGACGTCACTCTAGCCCAAGGGGTGTACGGATACTGCAGTCCAATCCAGATCGATATCTAGGCAAGCCCATGAAATAATCAACGTGCACTGTTGGCGTGGTGCCAGCCAGGTAAAGGAGCAGAGCCAGCCCCAAAGTAGACGTACAAATGCAAGAGTAGGCAGCACTCCAATAACAACAAAAAATCCTTAGATAAAAGAAAAAATCTTTATTTCACATAGTTTAAAACCAGCACAAAAAAACGGCAATAAACAGAGGGAGGAGGAGGTGGAGTCCTAACTATTAACTATTAGTTATATTGTAGCTAGGGTAGGTTTTATTTTATAGGTAAGTATTTAGTTTTAAATAGGAATTATTTAAGTATTAATTGTATTTTTTATTTAATTATGTTAAAGTTAGTGGGTGTTAGGGTTAGGGTTACGTTATGGTTATGGTTAGATTTAGGGTTAGGTTTAGGGTTTATTAACTTTAGTATAGTGGCGGCGATGTTGGGGACGGCAGATTAGGAGTTAATAAGTGTAGGTAGGTAGTGACGACATTGGGGGCAGCAGATTAGGGGTTAATAAGTCTAGGTAGGTGGCGGTGATGTCGGGGGTGGCAGATTAGGGGTTAATAAGTGTACTGTAGGTGTCGACGATGTTGGGGGCGGCAGATTAAGGGTGAAATCAATGGGGCTGCGTTACGGAGCTTTACGATCCTTTATTGCAGGTGTTAGGCTTTTTTTTAGCCCGCTCTCCCCATTGATGTCTATGGGGAAATTGTGTACGAGCACGTAAAACCAGCTTAAAGCAGTGCTGGTATTTGTGTGCGGTATGGTGCTCAACGCTGCCATATTGCCTGCTAATGCCAGGTTTTTGATAACCTGTAATAGCAGCGCTATAGGGAGGTGAGCGGTGACAATAACTTGCAAATTATTACCAAGCCGCTCATAACGCAAAACTTGTAATTTGGCCATTAGCTAACACTTGGTATAACATTGTTTTTTATGTTAATATTGCAATATAATTTACATGATTATTTGCAGTTATATAAAATGTAAGTAATGTGATTACCACTGAGGGGTGTTGTAGATTGCTCTTTCATCAAAATGAGGCAATTAAAACAGTTTTATTTTGTTAGTTAACAGAACTAATTGAAGCATCATTTGGGTATTTTTCTTTGTTGTATCCAATAGTGGGGATATTGAAATGTATTTTTAAATACTTCTTCCTGAGCTTTAAAAAAATTAAAAAGTGTGACTGTGTTTGAGTGTCGATTGCTAACAATACAATTTCTTATTAGTCATTAACTTTCTATCCCATAGACTGGTTTGGCAAAAATGAGTTTCCTGTTAGTCTGAATATCAAAATAAATAGCTTCTTAAACTTAACCTTTTATTGTATTCCTCTTTGTAGAGTCTTGTAGACAAATTTTTAAAGAATTTTGTAGCTGTCCAGCTTCAACAATAATAATTAAATAATTTAAATTTTTATCACACGCAACAATTCTTAAATCCAGACCTGTTTGGAGCCCTCAAAGACTGAGGTTGGATATGCCTGGTTTAGTGCTCAGACAATATCCAAAATTATTTTTTCTGCATACCCTATAGAAGTTTATTATGGGATTGATGCCTTAGACTAGTGTTTGAGTGATAAAAAGTAAATTTTAACTTTTAATATGAGCGCAAACATAGAGATGCTATTCATTGAGCTTGAGTATTGTTAACATACAATAGCACTAATATTTTGCGCTCCACTTGTAATCTAGGTAAAGTATAAAGAACGCTAATGTTTCAGCTGTGCTAAAATGCTTTGGTTAAAATATTAAACTATCCACTTAAAATAACAAATCACCCTTTATTCTTTTTGTGCGAGGATGAGTAAAATATAACACATTCTGCACAATCATTTGAAATCCACTTGTAATCTAGTCAAATATGTAAAGTGCATAGTTACTTTTATCCATATACAGGGAGTGCAGATTTATTAGGCAAGTTGTATTTTTGAGGATTAATTTTATTATTGAACAACAACCATGTTCTCAATGAACCCAAAAAACTCATTAATATCAAAGCTGAATAGTTTTGGAAGTAGTTTTTAGTTTGTTTTTAGTTATAGCTATTTTAGGGGGATATCTGTGTGTGCAGGTGACTATTACTGTGCATAATTATTAGGCAACTTAACAAAAAACAAATATATACCCATTTCAATTATTTATTTTTACCAGTGAAACCAATATAACATCTCAACATTCACAAATATACATTTCTGACATTCAAAAACAAATCAGTGACCAATATAGCCACCTTTCTTTGCAAGGACACTCAAAAGCCTGCCATCCATGGATTCTGTCAGTGTTTTGATCTGTTCACCATCAACATTGCGTGCAGCAGCAACCACAGCCTCCCAGACACTGTTCAGAGAGGTGTACTGTTTTCCCTCCTTGTAAATCTCACATTTGATGATGGACCACAGGTTCTCAATGGGGTTCAGATCAGGTGAACAAGGAGGCCATGTCATTAGATTTTCTTCTTTTATACCCTTTCTTGCCAGCCACGCTGTGGAGTACTTGGACGCGTGTGATGGAGCATTGTCCTGCATGAAAATCATGTTTTTCTTGAAGGATGCAGACTTCTTCCTGTACCACTGCTGGAAGAAGGTGTCTTCCAGAAACTCGCAGTAGGACTGGGAGTCTAGCTTGACTCCATCCTCAACCCGAAAAGGCCCCACAAGCTCATCTTTGATGATACCAGCCCAAACCAGTACTCCACCTCCACCTTGCTGGCGTCTGAGTCGGACTGGAGCTCTCTGCCCTTTACCAATCCAGCCACGGGCCCATCCATCTGGCCCATCAAGACTCACTCTCATTTTATCAGTCCATAAAACCTTAGAAAAATCAGTCTTGAGATATTTCTTGGCCCAGTCTTGACGTTTCAGCTTGTGTATCTTGTTCAGTGGTGGTCGTCTTTCAGCCTTTCTTACCTTGGCCATGTCTCTGAGTATTGCACACCTTGTGCTTTTGGGCACTCCAGTGATGTTGCAGCTCTGAAATATGGCCAAACTGGTGGCAAGTGGCATCATGGTAGCTGCACGCTTGACGTTTCTCAGTTCATGGGCAGTTATTTTGCGCCTTGGTTTTTCCACACGCTTCTTGCGACCCTGTTGACTATTTTGAATGAAACGCTTGATTGTTCGATGATCACGCTTCAGAAGCTTTGCAATTTTAAGAGTGCTGCATCCCTCTGCAAGATATCTCACTATTTTTGACTTTTCTGAGCCTGTCAAGTCCTTCTTTTGACCCATTTTGCCAAAGGAAAGGAAGTTGCCTAATAATTATGCACACCTTATATAGGGTGTTGATGCCATTAGACCACACCCCTTCTCATTACAGAGATGCACTTCACCTAATATGCTTAATTGGTAGTAGGCTTTCGAGCTTATACAGCTTGGAGTAAGACAACATGCATAAAGAGGATGATGTGGTCAAAATACTCATTTGCCTAATAATTCTGCACTCCCTGTACATATTTAATATAAAATCGTCAGTTTGTTATAAATGCTAACTTTTTTTATATATATATTTTTTGCAATATTTAGTATTAGAGAATGTTACATCAATTCAAAAGTTTTTGATAATAACTTGTTTCTATACATCCAAGTGAGTATATGTGATGTGTAAACATGAGTTATTTTCAGCTCAATGAAAATTTGCTATTTAGCTTTTATATAGATTAGCATTAATTTATTGATTTATGTATTATTATGCACTAATGTCATCTGTTGATGGAATCATACAGACTATAAATGTCAGCTCATTAGCAAGAACATTACATTATAATGCAATTATTTCTGAAATAAAGATGTGAACAAGCTACCCCAGGGTTAGAGGAAGAGATATAATTTACTATATTCTCTACTAGACAAACTTTGTAGGGTTTGCTAAAAAAAAGAAACTTCTACTGCTGCATGAACTACATAATGCAGGTAAAACTAATACAGTCAGACATTAGAGAAATGGTATGGCAAGGATGTTGAACCTATGGCATGAATACATACAATTGCACTCAAATTTCCTGGTACTGCATATCCAGGTTTAAATCACATTGCTTGGTTTCATAGACTTAAACTGTATTAATTAATAATTATTTTCCTTAAAACAACAATATATATATATATATATATATATATATATATATATATATATATATATATATATATGTTAAGTTTTCAATATTTCTTTAAATTTTAAAATGGGTGCCATGGGCTCTCAGGAGACTTTATTTCCCAATTTGGGCACATAATCTTATCTTTGGTCTACAGACTACAGTCACACCCAGGCCAGAGTAATTAGGAAGCAACAGCTTAAAGGACCAGTCAACATAGTAGATTTGCATAAACAACAAATGCAAGATAACAAGACAATGCAATAGCACTTAGAGGTCCATTTATCAAGCTCGGAATGGAGCTTGAAGGGCCGTGTTTCTGGTGAGTCTTCAGACTTGCCAGTTACAGCAGTTATGAATCAGTTGTGTGTGCAGAAGAATGCGCTAGCAATACAAAATGATTATAAGCCTACAGATAAAGGTGAATATCTCCTAAAAAACACCTTGAAGAGACTATTGGGGGAGTTATTTAGATTGTTGGGAGTCCCTAAAGATACTCTAACAATACTAAAAGAATCTGTGGCGCTTAAAGAAAAGCTAAAATAATCACTAATGGCTATGTGAGTAGTAGTTCAATTTATATATAAAGATAGGAAGGCTAAAAATATTAATTTTAATGATCAAAATTCATAGAAAATAGTTAAAATAGACTCTATACAGATATATATATTAAAATAATAATATGTGTTGAAAAAAAAAAGGTAAAATCACAGCTTCTGACAATAATGCATAAAAAACAAGGATGCATAAAGAACAAAGATGAAATACATGAGACCATACAGTTAAATGGCCATTGGATATGCAATCAACTTGCAATAGGAGCAAGTGTACAAAATAACACAGTGTAGTAAACTTGATATAAAGAGCGATATATGCTTCAAAGTTCAAACAGTCAGTTTTAGAGAGTCAGTTTAAAATTGTATTTCCCCAGCAATGCTCATCAATCCTAATGCATGGAGATATGTGAGACAAGAAATGGACTTGTCAAAAGCAAATCAATTGTTCAAGTAAGGTATTTACGCTTTTTACTTACACCGGAGGGTGTCTAGCAGCTCTCTGGGTGCCGGTCTCGGTTGCTGTATTCCTCTTACAGCTCGGTTGTAGTTGGTGGGTGTTTGCAGACACTTCTGCCAGTTTCTTTTTCTACCGCCCGGGTGTCCTTGCACAGCAGTAAGTCCTGCTCCTTTTTTTTGCCCTTGTGAGGATCCGTAGTTACCTGAAACTACACGCTGCCTAAACCCAGACGCTGTCAATAACGCCATCCGGCAAAATTGCATACAGACAGGACTTACTGCTGTGCAAGGACACCCTCCGGTGTAAGTAAAAAGCGTAAATACCTTACTTGAACAATTGATTTGCTTTTGACAAGTCCATTTCTTGTCTCACATATCTCCATGCATTAGGATTGATGAGCATTGCTGGGGAAATACAATTTTAAACTGACTCTCTAAAACTGACTGTTTGAACTTTGAAGCATATATCGCTCTTTATATCAAGTTTACTACGCTGTGTTATTTTGTACACTTGCTCCTATTGCAAGTTGATTGCATATCCAATGGCCATTTAACTGTATGGTCTCATGTATTTCATCTTTGTTCTTTATGCATCCTTGTTTTTTATGCATTATTGTCAGAAGCTGTGATTTTACCTTTTTTTTCAACACATATTATTATTTTAATATATATATCTGTATAGAATCTATTTTAACTATTTTCTATGAATTTTGATCATTAAAATTAATATTTTTAGCCTTCCTATCTTTATATATAAATTGAACTACTACTCACATAGCCATTAGTGATTATTTTAGCTTTTCTTTAAGCGCCACAGATTCTTTTAGTATTGTTAGAGTATCTTTAGGGACTCCCAACAATCTAAATAACTCCCCCTACAGCAGTTATGAAGCAGCGGTCACAAAGACCGCTGCTCCATAACCCTGTCCGCCTGCTCTGATGAGGCGGATAGGAATCGCCGGAATTCAACCTGATCGAGTACGATCGGGTTGATTGACACCCCCCTGCTGAATTTCTCTCCGCATTCAGCGAGGTCTTGCGGACCTGATCTGCACTGTCGGATCAGGTCCGCAAGACCTATGATAAATAGGCCTCATCGTCTGAACATTAAATGAATAATAGATTTTTTTTCTGACAATTTTAAAAGTTTTTTCTATTTCCACTCCCACTGTACCATGTGACAGCCATCAGCCAATCACAAATGCATACACATACCATGTGACAGCCATCAGCCAATCACAAATGCATATACGCTTATTCTGTGAATTCTTGCTTATGCTCAGTAGGAGCTGGTGACTCAAAAAGTTAAAATATATATAAAGACTGCACTTTTTTAAATGAAAGTAAATTGGAAAGTTGTAAAATTGCATACTCTATCTGAATAATCAAAGTTTACTTTTGACTTGAGTGTCCCTTTAAAGGGTAAGATCTCTAAATTTGATTTCTAAAACATGAGACAATGCCTTATAAACTAAGCATGTATGAATGTCTCCCTATTCTTAGCATTCATTTTAAACGTCCACATAAAAACATTTGAATGTGGTATATTGTACATTTCATCTACTTATTGTAATCCTGAATATGCACATTCACATTCAGCAATGAAAAGAATACAAATTAGCCAGACACATTTGCAATAAAACATCTAACAGGTAAACTAATTATAATTCAATTCAACTCTAGCACAGACAGAATCATAACATTTTAAATAATACTAAAACATGTAGCAGTGACACACTTTCCTAAACCTATCTAGCTGCATTATTTATAACATAAGGCAAGACACTTTTTCTTTCCATTACCCTAAACAGTAATTTTTATTTGTTCAATGGTTAAACTTTTTCTGATATTCTACTTACACTGTAAAACATGAAACACTTTTAAGGTCATTTGGCCAACAGAAATAGCAGTTCTATTATTCCCTGTCCATTACTAGCCCAAAAAGAATTGTGCACAATAAATCATTTACTTTTTTAGTATTATACGTTTGATGGACCGTAAAGACTAATAATTTTTTTTTTTGGAAATGATAATGTATTATTCACTCCTTACCCCATGATTTACTGGTACACTATACTATACTGTACTATACTTTATACAATAATGTTCTTCAGAAATTCTATTGATCATCAACTTAACTTAAGAAAGACATCTCCTTCTTCAAAACCGCTGCCAGGCCAAGATGACAATAGGCTCACAAATATGAGCCATTGTAAGGAAAATATTTTCCTCTGCTTGTTCTTTATAACAAGCATAGATAGTTTGATATTAACTTGCTAACAAACAGGATAAAATATATGGAGTATATTGTATGCTGGGGCTATTGTTACTAGTCTCCAACTCCCTCAAAAGCTTGCATTCATCCAAAATCCTCATAGCCTTAAATTCAGCTCTTTAGCCCCTGTTACTGAGGAAGAAGTCTCTGCCCTTATACTGTCCTCTCACCTCACTACATGTCCCTTCAATCCCCTCAAAGCTACTCCCCACCCTCTCTTCTACCCTTATACTCACACACATGTTCAACCTCTCCCACAGCACTGGTATATTTCCCTCATCTCTGGTCATGCCTATCCTCAAAAAAACCTTCTTTCAATTCAACTTCCCCTACCAACTACCGCACTATATCCCTACTCTCCCTTGCCTCAAAACTTCTTTAAAAGCTAGTATATGCACATCTATCACATTTCCTTACATTAAACTCCCTCCTTGACCCACTGCAATCTGGATTTCACCCACTACACTCCACAGAGACAGCAATTGTTAAGGTTACCAACGATCTACTTACAGCAAAATCGAAAAGGCAACTTCTGTCTGTTAATCTTCTGTCTGCAGCCTTTGATACTGTTGACCACCCTCTTTTGCACCAAACCTTCCAATGTTTCGGTATTTATGACACAGCCCTCTCGTGGTTCTCTTCCTAACTGTCTAACCTTACTTTTAGTGTAGCCTTCTTTGGTGCATCCTCTCCCCCTTTACCACTTTCTGTTGGGGTACCGCAAGGCTCTGTCCTTGGTCCGCTTCTCTTCATAATCTACATGTCATCATTAGGTTCCATAATAAAGTCGTACAGGTTTCAATATCAGTTGTATGCTGATGACACCCAAATCTACTTCTCTGCACCAGACCTATCTCCCTCCTTGCTAAAGCTTGTCAGTAACTGTCTTTCTCATATCTCATCCTTGATATCCTGTCACTACCTTAAGCTAAATCTCTCCAAAACTGAGCTCCTTATTTCCCCCCCCCTTCTTCCAAAATCTGCAGCCAACATTTTTCTATATCTGTTGATAATTCAATTATCACTACCCTGTCTGCAGCCTTTGATACTGTTGACCACCCTCTTTTGCGCCAAAACCCTTTAATCCTTCTGCATTTACGACACAGCCCTCTCGTGGTTCTCTTCCTACCTGTCTAAATGTACCTTTAGTGTAGCCTTCTCTGGTGCATCCTCATGAGTCACACTTGATTCAGATCTTTAACTCCTCACATTCAATCTTTAGCGTATTCCTGCTGTTTCCACCTTAAAAACACCTCTAAAATTCAACATTTCCTAACACAAGACACAACTAAGATTTGAATCCACTCTCTTATCCTTTTCCGCATTTACTACTGCAACTCTATCCTCTCTGGTCTCCCTAGCTGCTGACTAGCTCCTTTACAATTCATAATGAATGCCTATGCCAGGCTTGTCTTCCTTACATGTCGTTCTTCATCTGCTGAGCCTCTCTGCAAATCCATTCACTGGCTTCCTCTAGCCTACAGAATTAAACACAAAATTGTTACTCTGACATACAAGGCCCCCAACTGCACTGCTCCCCCCTATATCTCAGACATTGCCTCTAGATATTCTCCCTCTCATCCCCTTTGCTCTGCTCATGACCTCCATCTCTCCTTCTCACATTCCCAACTACAGGACTTCTGCAGACTGGCCCCATCTTGTGGAACTCACTGCCTCACTCCACAAGAGTCTCCCCTATTCCTGATAGTTTTAAGCGCTTCCTAAAGACTCTACTGTTCAGGGATGCATACAACCTACACTAACCTTTCCTAACCCCAGTTCCTCTCCTATATTGCTATCCCCTTGAACCCCCTTATCATGTAAGCCTAAGAGCCCAATTGTTTGCAGAGCACCTTCATAAGAGCTGACTACAACAATAAAACTCTCAGCAGGGCTTTCTACCCACTTGATCCCTATAAACGTTACCTTGCATATCATGCCTATGTTTTTAGTGCTGCAGTACAGTATCTGTCGGCGCTCTACAAATAACCGATAATAATAATATTATATAGAAGCATAGCAGTATTGTATTGCAGAGAAGGTTGTCCACTTTTAGCTTCCCTATTAGCAAGAGGGCAGTGATACAGTGTGTTTTATGCATGATACATTATCTAGTCATTTTTATTTACTTTGAGGTTTAAATTAAATTATTAATGTCAGACTAGGCTGATCTTGTTTTCTTTATTGTTTTTATTTTAGTCTTGTTTGGAGGTGGTTGAAAGAACTCTTCGTCTGACATAAAACTGCATCAGACAACAAAACAGAGGATTTATTATATTAGAAAAATAAAAGGATTTAATCTGAAAAATGTATCATCACCCTTTCTTATGGACTGTGTTTTTCCTGTTATCTCTTGGAATATTTTTTTTATTTTCATTCTTTTTGTTGTTTAACCCCTTAATGACCACAATGTACCCTGTATGTCACTGGTCGTTAAGGGGTTTTTCAGGACATAATAGCACAAGTCTAGCAAGAACACGCTATTAATGCCCTCCCTCCAGCAGGCTTTGTGGAATAGAGCAGTCACAAAGCTGGTGGCAAGACCGCGCTATTAAACAATCAAGTCCCAAAAAAAGGCCAGCGACATACAGGGTACGTCGCTGGTCCTTAAGGGGTTAATGGAAGATAGCAACCTTAAAGGGACACTAAAGCCACATTTTTTCTTTCATGATTCAGATAGAGCATGCAATTTTAAGCAACTTTCTAATTTACTCCTATTATCAATTTTTCTTTGTTCTCTTGCTACCTCTATTTAAAAAGCAGGAATATGAGACATAGGAGCCAGACCATTTTTGATTGAGAACCTGGTTTATGCTTGCTTATTGGTGGGTAAATGTAAGCCTCCAATAAGCAAGCACTATCCATGGTGCTGAACCTAAAATGGGCTGGCTGCTAAGATTTACATTCCCGCTTTTAAAATAGATAGCAAGAGAACGAAGAAAAATTGATAATAGGAGTAAATTAGAAAGTTGCTTAAAATGTAATGCTCTATCTGAATCTTGAAAGAAAAAATGTGGGTTCAGTGTCCCTTTAAGATTCTTGTATAACATGTTTAGTTATGTGTAATGATATACTTTTATTATTTATATTGCATGTTTTTCCTGTAATTTAGCTCTGAAAATTGTGGACTTTCTAATTCTAAGAACTTGAAATGCCCCCTGCTGTTTTATCAAGCCTAACTCTGTTACACATCATCCCCTAATTCGCTTTAACTGATAATAGCTTCAAAACGATGCATATTATACTAATATTATGAATATAGCTATCCTTGCTGTCTGCACACTCAAACCTCGATTCCAAATAAGGCAAATGGTGGGTGGAGTTTTGATATTGAAAAACAGTTGCAGTAAACAAGATGTTAATTTGTTGTTATAAAAAATAGACTTGGCTGATATGTTATTCTATAGCAATATGTTATTCTATAGCAACCCAACAGATCCCATTAACTAAATGAAATAAATTAGATCAAAGTAGGTTTTATTTTTCTTTAGTTGTTAACTCATTGGGACTAATAATGCTTTGTATATTCATTGTACAGAACAGTACCATTTTTGTTCCAATCAGTACTGTAGTACTGCTCTGTCTGTCATAGAGAAGGTTCAGCGGCTGAAACAGGCACAGACGTGTGATCACTTACTTTCTGGGGGGTGGGCAGTATGGCATCTTATTGGCTGAACCTCCTGATGATGCAGAAGTAAAAAAAAAAAAGACCAGTAAATGGTGGCTTGCCATTTATATAAACATACACCCACAGGGATGCTAAGCAAAGCTTATATTTTTTTTAAAAAACTCTTGTAAAGACTGATGTAATAAATGTACTGTAATGTTTTAATATACACTGCACACACTTTGTATGTTTACTGGCACTTTAAGTAATTCATTCATTTTCAGGATGACTTTCCACACCTGCAGTGTTTTGTTATTCATAAATCCCATACACATTAAACAAATATGCTTGTCACAAAAATGAATTTAAGTATTAGAAGATAAAGACAAAAAAATACATCACAGAGGATCCCTCCTTAGCATTCTGACAGTTAAAAATGTTTTTGCATAAATCTACAGCCAGGAACATCTTGTTTCTAAGATAACTTTTCACTGAATACATCATTTTTCAACTAGCTTTTGCTTTTAGCCTCTCTACTCAAGGCAGATGCCGAAACAAAAATGATTACATTGTAATATGCAAGACTTCATATTTTATTGTGAGTTTTAGCTTATTTTATACCATTTTATATTTGTCTGTTATATTGTTATTTTCAACATATTTTTGTATTACTATAATAAAACAAGCTTATCTCTTTTCTCCACAATAAAGGGCTAGATTACGAGTGGCGTGCTAACTGTTGTGCACAAGCGAAAAGGGTTTGATTTTGGCTGTTTGTGCGCGTTGTGGTTTTCCCCTCATATTACAAGTTGAAATTAAGCGTGATTACTTGAGCCCAATTGAAGTTAGCATGCGTCAGGATAGCGTGAGTGACCTCAAAGTGCTAGTCAAGTGTTTCACGAAGAAAAAAAGTCTCACAAAACACATAAAAAATACATTACAAAGTACACTTACACTCATAATAATACCATGAAATAAAAATATTGCACACAAAAGTTTTGAAGAGTCAAAGATATGAGGTGTTAGAAAAAAAAGGCAGGCAAAAGAATTTAACATAGACATACATACATATACAGTACATCCCTAAAGATGAATGTATACATGTACTGTATATGTATATATATATGCACATATGTATTTATGTGTGTATATGTATTTACAAACATATATACACATGTAAACAAATAAATACATATGTACACATATAAAGACATCTCTCTCTCTCTCTCTCTCTCTCTCTATATATATATATATATATATATGTATGTGTGTGTGTGTGTGTGTGTGTGTGTGTGTGTGCAGTTTGCAGTTAAGTAGATGAAAACATGAAAAAAACATATTTATGCAATATTCATATTTATAAAGCGTTACACTGGGTATTTACTGTAAATGTTTCACAAAACAGAATATGTTCTAATTATTTAAAATAGATATTCCTATATATATCTGTATATCTATACCTCTCTCTCTCTCTCTCTTTCTCTCTTTCTCTCTCTCTCTCTCTCTCTCTCTCTCTCTCTCTCTCTCTTTCTCTCTCTCTCTCTCTCTCTCTCTCTCTCTCTATATATATATATATATATATATATATATATATATATATATATATATATATATATATATATAGTAATGGGACAAGCCCAGGTACCGCGTCAAGGGCTCTTCCAAAAACCTGGGTCCCTAAACAGCCACACAATGCAGGCTCACAATCCAGCAAACTGGGGAAAAATGAAGGGTGCACAGGCTTATGTAATCTCCCCAGACATATACAAAACACAGAAGGGGACAGCTCTCTCAGGCCGGACCGGGTACACATCCCATGACCCTGTAACATGCACGGCCCTGGGTGCACAATAGCACTCTCAGGAAGCTGCACTGTCCACAGAGTCACGGGCAGTTAACCCCAGACAGGTCTTGGTGCAAGTCGCAAAATGGAAAATGACAAAACAAAACAAAAAAATATAACACACAGAGAAAGTTCATCACTCACTTACAAGCTCACAACTTAGTAAAAATAGAAGAGTTAGTTACTGCATCTGGCCAAATGGGACAAGCCCAGGTACCACGTCAAGGTCTCCTCCAAAAACCTGGGTCCCTAAACAGCCACACAATGCAGGCTCACAATACAGCAAACTGGGAAACAATTAAGGGTGCACAGGCTTATGTAATCTCCACAGACATACAGTATATATATATATATATATATATATATAT
This sequence comes from Bombina bombina, assembly GCF_027579735.1. Lineage (NCBI taxonomy): Eukaryota > Metazoa > Chordata > Amphibia > Anura > Bombinatoridae > Bombina > Bombina bombina. The sequence continues at coordinate 1,099,122,633 of NC_069502.1, read as the reverse complement.
ATATATATACAGTATGTGTATATATATATATATATATATATAAAATATAGGTATGAATAAATATTTTACCAACATATATCACATACATATATATATATATATATATATATATATATATAATTTATTTATTAAGCGCCAACAGTTTCCGCAGCACTGCCCATGGGTACAAAGATTAAAGTACAACAGAGAAACAATACAATAAAAAAGACAACATTTTACAGACAAATACAGGGGGAATTGAGTGCCCTGTTCCCGTGGGAACTTACAATCTAGATGGGTAGGAGGATGGGAAACAGGAGGTGGGGACTGCAAAGGTGAGAATGATATTAGTGATGAGACAGATGAGGGCAACTGTTAGGTAAGTGAAATTAATTTATTGAGTCGGGTGATAAGCTTCTCTGAACAAAAAGGAGGAGAGGTTAGGGGAAAGTCTGATAGCTCAAGGAAGTGCGTTCCAGAGGGTTGGTGCCGCACGAGAGAAGTCCTGTAGTCTAGCATGAGAGGAGGTGATGGTAGAGGATGCAAGGAGCAGGTTATTGTTGGATCTTAGGGGGCGGGCTGGAGTATATTTGTTGATGAGTAAGGATAGGTAGGTTGGGGCAGCATTGATGAGGGCTTTGTAGGTCAGGGTGAGAATTTTGAATTTAACTCTGCTGTGAATGGGGAGCCAGTGAAAGGACTCACAGAGAGGTGCAGCAGAAACAAAGCGTCGGGAGAGGTGGATTAACCTGGCAGAGGCATGTAGGATTGATTGAAGGGGAGAGAGGTGGGAGAGAGGGAGGGCAGTTAGTAGATTATTACAGTAGTCAAATCGGGAAATTACCAGGGAGTGGATTAGTTTTATATATATATATATATATATATATATATATATGTATATATATAGAACATATTCTGTTAAGCAAAAAACATTGGATTGTGAAATATTCATATTTTTAAGTTTGGCTAGCGCACTTGAGAATATGCGATCAGATTTGCACACCAGTAGGGTGTTAGTTTTTCCCCCACTTTTTTGCTTTATTGACTTATATGGGGGAATACGTTATCGTGCAGGTGATTTTCTGAGTTCAGATTTTTGCGTGCGTCAGATTATCAGGGGAGCGTAAACAGTTAACTAATAATAGCGCAACCCGACGCACGCAAAAAGCTTACTTCTAGCACAGTTAACTTTAGAGCTTGAGCATTACCTAGAGCTTCACTTCTAATCTGAGCCAAAATGAATAAGCCCCTGAGTTCTAAAGTTCATTACAAATTGAAAAGAAAAAAAAATGTCCTGTGTTGTTCTATTTTTGTGTGTCATGAAGACAAGTGTTGTGGTGTATTCTTGTTAATTTACATGTTTGGTATTAAAAGAGAATACAAGAAGTGAACAGATTTTTTAGCAAACAATCACGATCAATCAATAACCTTGAAATATGCAAACTTTTTTGGGGAGATGGTGAATAAACATATAAAACAGAGATGTAATCTGTTGCCGCTCGACAAATAAATAATAATAATAATAATGGTAGTCTCCAGTCTCTGTGACCATTATACCCACTTTAAAACGACATTGTACTGTAACATTGTTTGTTGGGGCTGAGCTTGCAGAAAGAGCAGACATCCATTTCTATTTCTCTATACACACATACCTCCTTATCTTATGTATTTGTCTATACACAAAAACTGTTACTTAGAAGTTGCAATTGAAGATTAACATTTTAGTATCTGTCACCTCTAATGTGTTGCTGCTGATTCTTGTTGACATAGACCTAGATTACAAGTTTTGCGGTATGGTGCGGTACGGCTATACCGCTGAACAATTGGCAATTGCGCGTGGAATGTCAGGTCCCCCGTATTACAAGTCGCTGTGGAACAGCTATACCGCAAGCGTTTTAGCCTGTAATGCAACTCACCATTCCGCACTCAAAAAATGACTTTTAAGCGCAGGATTTTCATAGCGCCGTATTACAGGTTCTCTGTTCAAGCTAAAATGCTTGCATTATGGTCTATACCGCAGAGATTCATTTCGCAATTTGAGACCAGCAGTTATGGATTTTGCGAAACAAAAATGTTTCACAAAACTCATAACTAAAATGTTACAAGGTAAACTAAATCCCATAAACTACCTATTAACTCCTAAACCGCCACCCTCTCGCATCGCAAATACTATATTAAACGTATTAACCCCTAATCCATCGCCCACCCACATAGCCAACATTAAATAAACCTATTAACCCCTAAAACGCCGGCTCCCCACGTCGCTATTACTATAATAAACCTATTAATCCCTAAACTGCTGGCCCCCACATCGCTAATACTAAACTAAACCTATTAACCCCTAAAACGCCAGCCCCCCACATCGCAAATCACTAAATTAAACTATTAACCCCTAAACCTGACACCCCACTAACTTTAAATAAAATTTACAATATAACTATCTTAAAATAAAAACTTACCTGTGAAATAAAAAAAAATAAGATTAAACTATAAATAAAACTTACATAACTATTTCAATAAAATAAACTACAAATAAAAAAAACTAAATTACAAAATTAAAATAACCTAACACTACGAAAAAAAAAAACATTACAAATTTAACCCCTTAATGACAACTGAAGTACCAGGTACGTCATGCATTAACAAGCAGTTAATGACAATGGACGTACCTGGTACGTCAGTTGTCTAACAGAGTGCTGGAAGTGATCACAATCACTTCCAGCAGCTCTGAGGGTATTGCAATGATGCCTCGATATGGAGGCATCCTGCAATACCCCTTTACAAGCCTCCGATGCAGAGAGAGCCACTCTGTGGCCCTCTCTGCACCGGTAGTGATGGTGCCGATGGTGCCTTTGTCCGGTGGGAGAAGGGAGCGTGTGCGCGCGCGTGCACGATGCGCGAGCGCACGATGCGCGCGTGCGCGTGCACGGGTGCACGGGTGCATGTGGGTGCGCGTGTGCACGTGGGCGCGCGTGCACGTGCACATGCGCACATTAGCCACACTGACACCAATGAAAAAGGAAGGGGACATTTTTTATTTTTTTTACATTTAAAAGGATCTGGGAGGGGGTGGGGGTATTGTGGGGGGGCTGCTACACTACAGAAATAATTAAACATACAAATAAAAGTTAAAAATAAAATTAAAATAGTTTGGTTTGTGGGGCAAACTGGGTACTGGCAGACAGCTGCCAGTACCCAAGATGGCGGTAATTAGGTAGGGGAGAGGGTTAGAGAGCTGGAGGGGGGGATCAGGGAGGTTGGTGCTAAGGCAGGGGTTCCATCACAACTAAAATATTTTATAATTTTTATTTAAAAAAAAAAAAACTCTTTTATTTAGTACTGGCAGACTTTCTGCCAGTACTTAAGATGGCGGTAACAATTGTGGGGTGGGGGAGGGAAGAGAGCTGTTTGGGAGGGATCAAGGGGTGGGATGTGTCAGGTGGGAGGCTGATCTCTACCCTAAAGCTAAAATTAACCCTGCAAGCTCCCTACAAGCTACCTAATTTAACCCCTTCACTGCTGGGCATAATTCACGTGTGGTGCGCAGCAGCATTTAGCGGCCTTCTAATTACCAAAAAGCAACGCCAAAGCCATATAAATCTGCTATTTCTGAACAAAGGGGATCCCAGAGAAGCTTTTACAACAATTTCTGCCATAATAGCACAAGCTGTTTGTAAATAATTTCAGTGAAAAACCTAAAATTGTGAAAAATGTAAAGTTTTTTTTTTATTTGCTCACATTTGGCGGTGAAATGGTGGCATAAAATATACCAAAATGGGCCTAGATCAATACTTGGGGTTGTCTACTACACTACACTAAAGCTAAAATTAACCCTACAAGCTCCCTACAAGCTCCCTAATTAACCCCTTCACTCCTGGGCATAAAACATGTGTGGTGCGCAGCGGCATTTAGCGGCCTTCTAATTACCAAAAAAGCAACCACAAAGCCATATAAGTCTGTTATTTCTGAAAAAGGGGATCCCAGAGAAGCATTTACAACCATTTGTGCCATAATTGCAGAAGCTGTTTGTAAATAATTTCAGTGGGAAACCTAAAGTTTGTGACAAAATTTGTGAAAAAGTTAACTTTTTTTTTTTTTTAATCGCATTTGGCGGTGAAATGGTGGCATGAAATATACCAAAATGGGCCTAGATCAATACTTTGGGATGTCTTCTAAAACAAAATATATACATGTCAAGGGATATTCAGGTATTCCTGACAGATATCAGGGTTCCAAAGTAACTAGCGCTAATTTTGAAAAAAAGTGGTTTGGAAATAGCAAAGTGCTACTTGTATTTATTGCACCATAAATTGCAAAAAAAGCAAAGAACATGTAAACATTGGGTATTTCTAAACTCAGGACAAAATTTATAAGCTATTTAGCATGGGTGTTTTTTGGTGATTGTAGATGTGTAACAGATTTTGGGGGTCAAAGTTAGAAAAAGTGTGTTTTTTTCCATTTTTTCCTCATATTTTATCATTTTTTTTAAGTAAATTATAAGATATGATGAAAATAACAGTATCTTTAGAAAGTCCATTTAATGCCGAGAAAAACGGTATATAATATGTGTGGGTACAGTAAACGAGTAAGAGGAAAATTACAGCTAAACGCAAACACTGCAGAAATGTAAAAATAGCCATTGTCATTAAGGGTAAGAAAATTGAAAAATGGTCCGGTCATTAAGGGGTTAAACATAAATAAAAAAATTAAACGTTGCCAAAAAAAACACTAAAATTACGAAAAATAAAAAAACACTTAGGCCTAGATTTGGAGTTTGGCGGTAGCCGTGAAAACCAGCGTTAGAGGCTCCTAACGCTGGTTTTAGGCTACCTCCGGTATTTGGAGTCATTAAAAAAAGGGTCTAACGCTCACTTTTCAGCCGCGACTTTTCCATACCTCAGATCTCCTTACGTAAATTGCGTATCCTATCTTTTCAATGGGATTTTTCTAACTCCGGTATTTAGAGTCGTGTCTGAAGTGAGCGTTAGAAATCTAACGACAAAACTCCAGCCGCAGAAAAAAGTCAGTAGTTAAGAGCTTTCTGGGCTAACGCCGGTTCATAAAGCTCTTAACTACTGTACTCTAAAGTACACTAACACCCATAAACTACCTATGTACCCCTCAACCGAGGTCCCCCCACATCGCCGCCACTCGATTAAATTTTTTTAACCCCTAATCTGCCGACCGCCACCTACGTTATACTTATGTACCCCTAATCTGCTGCCCCTAACACCGCCGACCCCTATATTATATTTATTAACCCCTAACCTGCCCCCCACAATGTCGCAGCCAGCTACCTACAATAATTAACCCCTAATCTGCCGACCGCAAAGCGCCGCCACATACGTTATACTTATGTACCCCTATTCTGCTGCCCCTAACACCGCCGACCCCTATATTATATTTATTAACCCCTAATCTGCCCCCCTCAACGTCGCTTCCACCTGCCTACACTTATTAACCCCTAATCTGCCGAGCAGACCGCACCGCTATTATTATAAAGTTATTAACCCCTAATCCGCCTCACTAACCCTATAATAAATAGTATTAACCCCTAATCTGCCCTCCCTAACATCGCCGACACCTAACTTCAAACATTAACCCCTAATCTGCCGACTGGAGCTCACCGCTATTCTAATAAATGTATTAACCCCTAAAGCTAAGTCTAACCCTAACACTAACACCCCCTAAGTTAAATATAATTTTAATCTAACGAAATTAATTAACTCAAATTAAATAAATTATTCCTATTTAAAGCTAAATACTTACCTGTAAAATAAATCCTAATATAGCTACAATATAAATTATAATTATATTATAGCTATTTTAGGATTAATATTTATTTTACAGGCAACTTTGTATTTATTTTAACCAGGTACAATAGCTATTAAATAGTTAAGAACTATTTAATAGCTAAAATAGTTAAAATAATTACAAATTTACCTGTAAAATAAATCCTAACCTAAGTTACAATTAAACCTAACTCTACACTATCAATAAATTAATTAAATAAAATACCTACAATTTCCTACAATTAAACCTAACACTACACTATCAATAAATTAATTAAATACAATACCTACAAATAACTACAATGAAATAAACTAACTAAAGTACAAAAAATAAAAAATAACTAAGTTACAAAAAATAAAAAAATATTTACAAACATAAGAAAAATATTACAACAATAATTTTAAACTAATTACACCTACTCTAAGCCCCCTAATAAAAGAACAAAGCCCCCCAAAATAAAAAAATGCCCTACCCTATTCTAGATTACTACAGTTCAAAGCTCTTTTACCTTACCAGCCCTGAACAGGGCCCTTTGCGGGGCATGCCCCAAGAAGTTCAGCTCTTTTGCCTGTAAAAAAAAACATACAATACCCCCCCCCAACATTACAACCCACCACCCACATACCCCTAATCTAACCCAAGCCCCCCTTAAATAAACCTAACACTAAGCCCCTGAAGATCTCCCTACCTTGAGTCGTCTTCACCCAGCCGAGCCAAATTCTTCATCCAAGCGGAGCAAGAAGAGGTCCTCCATCCGGTAGAAGTCTTCATCCAAGCGGGGCAGAAGAGGTCTTCCATCCGATTAAAGTCTTCATCCAAGCGGGATCTTCTATTGTCATCCATCCGGAGCGGAGCGGCAGGATCCTGAAGACCTCCGACGCGGAACATCCATCCTGGCCGACGACTGAACGACGAATGACGGTTCCTTTAAATGACGTCATCCAAGATGGCGTCCCTCGAATTCCGATTGGCTGATAGGATTCTATCAGCCAATCGGAATTAAGGGATGAATATTCTGATTGACTGATGGAATCAGCCAATCAGATTCAAGTTCAATCCGATTGGCTGATTGGATGACGTCATTTAAAGGAACCGTCATTCGTCGTTCAGTCGTTGGCCATGATGAATGTTCCGCGTCGGAGGTCTTCAGGATCCTGCCGCTCCGCTCCGGATGGATGACGATTGAAGATCCCGCTTGGATGAAGACTTCAATCGGATGGAAGACCTCTTCTGCCCCGCTTGGATGAAGACTTCTACCGGATGGAGGACCTCTTCTTGCTCCGCTTGGATGAAGAATTTGGCTCGGCTGGGTGAAGACGACGATCTTCAGGGGCTTAGTGTTAGGTTTATTTAAGGGGGGTTTGGGTTAGATTAGGGGTATGTGGGTGGTGGGTTGTAATGTTGGGGGGGGTATTGTATGTTTTTTTTACAGGCAAAAGAGCTGAACTTCTTGGGGCATGCCCCGCAAAGGGCCCTGTTCAGGGCTGGTAAGGTAAAAGAGCTTTGAACTTTAGTAATCTAGAATAGGGTAGGGCATTTTTTTTATTTTGGGGGGCTTTGTTATTTTATTAGGGGGCTTAGAGTAGGTGTAATTAGTTTAAAATTGTTGTAATATTTTTCTTATGTTTGTAAATATTTTTTTATTTTTTGTAACTTAGTTCTTTTTTATTTTTTGTACTTTAGTTAGTTTATTTCATTGTAGTTATTTGTAGGTATTGTATTTAATTAATTTATTGATAGTGTAGTGTTAGGTTTAATTGTAGGTAATTGTAGGTATTTTATTTTATTAATTTATTGATAGTGTAGTGTTAGGTTTAATTGTAACTTAGGTTAGGATTTATTTTACAGGTAATTTTGTAATTATTTTAACTATTTTAGCTATTAAATAGTTCTTAACTATTTAATAGCTATTGTACCTGGTTAAAATAAATACAAAGTTACCTGTAAAATAAATATTAATCCTAAAATAGCTATAATATAATTATAATTTATATTGTAGCTATATTAGGATTTATTTTACAGGTAAGTATTTATCTTTAAATAGGAATAATTTATTTAATAAGAGTTAATTAATTTCGTTAGATTAAAATTATATTTAATTTAGGGGGTGTTAGTGTTAGGGTTAGACTTAGCTTTAGGGGTTAATACATTTATTAGAATAGCGGTGAGCTCCAGTCGGCAGATTAAGGGTTAATAATTGAAGTTAGGTGTCGGCGATGATAGGGAGGGCAGATTAGGGGTTAATACTATTTATTATAGGGTTAGTGAGGCGGATTAGGGGTTAATAACTTTATTATGATAGCGGCGCGGTCCGGTCGGCGGATTAGGGGTTAATAAGTGTAGGCAGGTGGAGGCGATGTTGTGGGGGGCAGATTAGGGGTTAATAAATATAATATAGGGGTCGGCGGTGTTAGGGGCAGCAGATTAGGGGTTCATAAGGATAATGTAAGTAGCGGCGGTTTACGGAGCGGCAGATTAGGGGTTAAAAATAATATGCAGGGGTCAGCGATAGCGGGGACGGCAGATTAGGGGTAAATAAGTGTAATGCTAGGGGTGTTTAGACTCGGGGTACATGTTAGAGTGTTAGGTGCAGACGTAGGAAGTGTTTCCCCATAATAATACCCCTATAAAAACAAAAAAGCCCCCCCAAATAAAAAAAGACCCCCTAATTTAAGAATAAACTACCAATAGCCTTTAAACGGGCCCTTTGTAGGGCATTGTCCTAAGTTAAACAGCTCTTTTACACTAAAAAATTACAAAGTCCTCCTAGACTTTGTAATTTTTTTTAAGTAAAAGAGCTGTTTAACTTAGGGCAATGCCCTACAAAAGGCAATTTTAAGGGCTATTGGTAATTTATTGTTAGGTTAGGGGGTGTTTTTATTTTGGGGGGCTTTTTTGTTTTTATAGGGCTATTACATATTATTTTTTTGTAATCTTAGTGTTTTTTTTATTTTTTGTAATTTTAGTGTTTTGTCAGCCCTGGAGAAATGCCTTTTTGGAAGGACATTTGGCCCCAGAGCAGGGCAAGTGTGAGGATGATGGGGTGAGAGAGAGGTTAAGGGGTGGGCCCATAGGGGAGTCCTTAAGAGATAGTAAGCAGGAAGTAGGCTCATCTTCTATCTGGACCTGACGGTGAGAAGAAGCTCTTGCATCTTTTCACCTGCATCAAGCCCAGAGAAAATGTGGGAGTACTTACCTGCTCACCATGACAGCTGTTTACTGCAGCTGCAGCTGCCGCCGGGGAGAGAGGTCCTCAGTGGCTGCTGGTGCAGCTGCAGGCTGCTGGGGCCTTACCTGGAGGTGGCGAGGGTCCAGAGAAGGCAGCGGGGGAGGAGCCATCCCCTAGGGCCAGGCCGGAGCGCCTCAGTCCAAAGGCGGGCCCGCAAAGAGGACAGTCGGCGGGGAATACATCTGAAGCCTGCAGGAGAGGGAGTAGAGAACGGCCAGCCAGGAGGAGTGACCAGCAGAGGAGAGGACGTCTGGAGCTGGCAGCGCAGGAAGAAGACGCTGGTCACGTGGGTGTTGTGACGCACCAGGCTGGATCGGTGCTGGAGGCATCTTTAGAGGAGGCAGCAATGGCTGCTCCTGTAGGTAAGCCGCTGAGCTGTCGAAGAGAGGGGTACAGTGTGGCGGTAGATGGATGCCAACAGGGGATGAGGGATAGGCCTTGGGGGGGTCCATAGTCGGACCGGGAAGTCGCTGGGGGGGGCCCGCATGAGGCCGGGAGGGGGATTTGTGACTCATGCATGGGGGCCAGGATGGCTGGATTGGATGGGGGATGGCGTGGGGCAGGCTGGCCTATATGAGGCCCAGGGGGTTGGGGAAGGTACGTGGTTGGGCCTAAATGAGGCTGTGGGGGGGGGAACTAGGTACAGGTGGGCCCAGATGAGGCTGGGGTGGGACACAAATTGTAGTGTAGGGCGGAGCAGGAAGGCCCATATGAGGCCAGGGACCAGATATGGCAGGGTTATGGGGGGCCCAAATGGGTGTTGGGGCCCAGAAGTTAAGGCTTATCCAGGGGCAGCTTTGGCCCTCCCAAGATGGGCCCCAGAGGGGCGGGCATTAGGTGGTTAGCAACAGGCCGCCTGCAGGGGGTTTAGCCGACTGGGGAAGCCAATGGGGAGGGAGAGTGGCCAAAGGTTTTAGGAACTTGTAGGGGAGGCATAGTTTTCAATGTGGGCCAGGAGTCCGTGGGGGATGGCTCCATCTTTCTATAGTATAGCGCAGAGTGTTGGTGTCTGTCCCCTCCGCCCCCTTTTTTTTTGATTATGTGGTGGCTTTGGTCAGGCAGGCGGGCCGGGGGGCCCACCTGGCGAAGGATGACGTTGAGGCGGCTTTCCGGTTACTGACGGTCCACCCGGCGTGTCACCATTTGTTGGGTTGTTCGTTTGAGGAGAAGTTTTTTTATTGATTTATGCTTACCCATGGGTTATTCTAACTCATGCTCCTATTTTGAGAAATTTTGCTGTTTGTGGAATGGGTTGTCAAGCGTGTTTCAGGGTTGAGTTCTGTGGTCCATTATTTGGACGACTTCCTGTTTGTGGGCCCTCCTGGCAGTGATGCATGCCAGCTATTGATGAACGCATTTGAAGCAGTAGCGGGGGATTTTGGTATCCAAGTTGCGGGGGACAAATCTGAGGGCCCTTGTATTCTAAGGAATACACATTAATTCGGTTAAAATGGAATGTAATTTGCCTGATGACAAGGTGATCGACTTGTGTGGTGTATTATGGCAGGCCTTGGTTAAGAGGAAGTTGACTTTGAGAGAGATGCAATTGTTGCTGGGGAAGCTAAATTTTGCTTGCAGGATCATCCTGGTGGGGATGGTGTTCTGCCGAAGGTTATCCCTGGCTACGGTTGGGTTGAAGGAGCCTTCTCATCATGTACTCTTGACAAAAGTGTTGAAGGAAGATCTAATTATCTGGATGTGATTCTGAGAGGAATTTAACAGAATGTTCTTAATCCAGCAGGAGGGGTGGGAGGACCCGGATGTACATTTGTTTACAGATGCTTCGGGGGCTCATGGCTTTGGAGCATACCTTGGGGGTAAGCGGTGCTTGGATTCTTGGCTGCAAGGGTGGCAGGTGGGAGGCCTTACTAAGAATTTGGTGTTTTTAGACTTGTTCCCTTTACTGGTGGCCTTGACTATTTGGCCGGGTTTACTGTGTGACAGGAAGGTTTTCTTTCACTTGGATAATATGGGAGTGGTGTCGGTGGTTAACTCCTTGTCGGCATCCACCCCCCCGGTGGTGGTTCTCCTCTGTTTGTTTTTGCTGGAGTGCCTGAGATGTAATGTGCTTTTCAAGGCTGTGCATGTGCCTGGTAAGTTTAATGGGATTGCTGATTCTCAGTGGGACAGATTCTGGGAGCTGGCTCTGTTGGCGGAGGAGGAGGGGACACAGTGCCTGGGGGACTTGTGGAAGGTGGACTTCTTGACATGTTGAAGATGGTACAAGGGGCTTTGGCGGGGTCCACATGGAAGGCTTATTCGCAGGTATGGAGAGAATGGTGTGTGGTGCTAAAAGGGGCCGGGGGGCCCTTATGGCCTGGAGCTGGTTGTTGGTACTATTGGGATGGATGGCGGATTGGGAAAGACATAAGGTGTCGAGGGCCATGGTGAAACGGAGGCTGGTGGCAATCACCTTTTTATGCCAATGTTTGGGTTGGGAGGATGTTACTAAATCTTTTGTGGTGTGAATGGCGGCCAGGGGTTTGGGTAGGGGAGGAAGAGTGCTGGACTCAAGGAGACTGGTTATTTTCTTGTTGTTACAAATGGTAGTGGGAACGCTGGCCACAGTGTGCTTGGATAGGTACGAGGTTGTGCTTTTCCGGGCTGCGTATGTTATAGCCTTTTTTGTGGCCTTTGGGGTGTCGGAGGTGGTGGGAGCGACTAAGAGAAATGGGGGGTATTCAGTGGGGTGATGTGTGGATTCAAGTTTGGGAACTTTACATATGGCTCCAGCAGTCTAAGACCAATCAGGGTGGACAAGGGAGAGCTATTACCCTTAGAGAAATAGTGGGGGCATGTTGCCCAGTTTAGTCGGTGGCTGCTTTCCTGCAGGTGCGGCCAGTGGACGATGGCCCTTTGCTTGTTCATATGAACGGGGACACTTTATCTCGTTTCTAGTTTATATTGGTTTTTAGGTAGGTGCTAGGGCTGCTGGGGCTTCCACAACTTAACTTTGGGTCTCACTCTTTCTAAATTGGGGGCTGCAACAAAGGCGAGAATGTTGGGTATGTCAGACGCAAGGATAAAAAGGATTGGGAGGTGGGCTTCTAGCAGTTTTAAATCCTATGTTTTGAAGTGAATTGGTTCTGTGATATTTATTTTCTGAACCCAGGGTAGGTTCCACGGAATGTTGGATTATTGGCCATTCATACAATTATTGGGCGAGCGGGCAATGAAGAAAAAAGGGGGGGAGCCAGCTGGGGCTTGATGACGAGACAGTCCGAACCCATTGGTTCAGGTTTCGGGGGTTAAGGTGGACCAGGTGATTGTTAAGGTTGTGGAATACGCTAGATTATTCAGTCCCCTGGGTCTGTTGGTGATCCATGCCGTTTGGAACGATTTGGGCTTCATCTCTCAAAAAGATTTGCTGGCAGCGTTAAAAGGGATTTGCTCCGGTTATGGGACTTGTTTCCTGAGTTAATTGTGGTGTGGTCAGAGATAGAACCTAGGCTAAAGTGGCGTGCAGCCTTGGGATGTGCGAAGGCTAGAAGCTTCCAGGAGAATATTGAGTAAGTTTGTGGAGAGGAATGGGGGTGTCTATACGGCACGTGGAATTTGAAAGGAGAGTCGGTGGGAATGCTTTTTTCGAGAGATGGGGTCCATTAAACGAGGTTGGGCTCCATTTGTTTAATTTTAATTTAAGGGAAGGGGTTGAAAAGGCCTTGGGTTGTGGTGGGGTCCGGCTGTAAGCCGTCCTGGTGGCGGGGGGCTTGCCTTTGGTGGTTTTTGGAGTTCTGTTGGGGTACCTCCTGCTATGCAGGAGAGGTCTATTACGGTTCCTGAGGGGACCTTTGTAACGGAGGTTCAATGGGTTACTTGGCACGCTCGTGGGTTGTTAATCTTAATTCTATTATTGGGGATATTTATCTGTTTTATTTATATGTTAATTATGTTGTTAATAAAACAAGCTGCAGCCTTTTTACCCCAACAGATGGTGTGTGTCTATTATTTTGGGAATAACGTAGTCCTACTTAGGGGGTCATGCCAGCCCTGGAGAAATGCCTAATTTTGAAGGCATTTGACACCAAGAGCAGGGCAAGTGTAAGCATGATGGGGTGAGAGAGAGGTTAAGGGGTGGGCCCATAGGGGAGTCCCTTAAGAGACAGTGAGCAGGAAGTAGGCTCATCTTCTATCCGGACTTGACGGTGAGAAGAAGCTACCTCCCTCCCTCCCCCCCTCCCTGGGATTACGGCTGTGGAGAATGTACTATTACTGTCGCAGCTTGCCTGGGGGGGCTTGCCTTTGGTGGTTTGTGGAGTTCTGCTGGGGTACCTCCTGCTATGCAGGAGAGGTCTATTACGGTTCCTGAGGGGACCACTGGAACGGAGGTACAATGGGTTACTTGGCAAGCCCCGTGGGTTGTTAATGTTAATTCTATTATTAGGGATATTTATCTGTTTTATTTATATGTTAATTTATGTTGTTAATAAAACAAGCTGCGGCCTTTTTACTCCGACAGATTGTGTGTGTCTATTATTTGGGAATAATGTAGTCCCTAATTAGGGGGTCATTGTTTTTTTTTGGTAATGTTAGATTTTTTATTTTTTCGTAGTGTTCATTTTTTTTTAAATTTGCAATTTTTTTCCCTAGTGTTAGGTTATTTTAATCTTGTAATTTAGTTTTTTTTATTTGTAGTTTATTTTATTTTATTAAAAAAGTTATGTTAGGTTTATTTATAGTTTAATCTTAGTTTTTTTTTTTATTTCACAGTAGTTGATTTTTTTTATTTTAAGATAGTTATATGTAAATTTAATTTAAAGTTAGGTGGGGTGTTAGGTTTAGGGGTTAATAGTTTAATTTAGTGATTTGCGATGAGGGGGACCCGGCAGTTTAGGGGTTAATAGGTTTAGTATTAGCAATGTGGGGGGGCTGGTGGTTTAGGGGTTAATAGGGGGTTAATAGCTTTATATAGTGTTGGCAATGAGGGTGGGCGGCGGTTTTAGAGGTTAATAAGTCTATTTAGTGTTGTGATGTTGTGGGGTGGATTAGGGGTATTTAGACTAGAGGTTTATGTTAGGGTGTGAGATTTATATATAAACTTTCTTTTCCCCATAGACATCAATGGGGATTGCGTTACGGCGATCGCCATTCTGCGATCCCAGGTGTTAGTTTTTTCTAACACTTTCCTCTCTATTGATGGTCTATGGGGGAAAACATGCACGAGCACGTCAAGTCAGGCCTTGGTTTTTGTGCGGTATGGAGCTTATCGCACAATATCGCACAAAAAGAAGAAGGGTTTTTCAGTAACTTGCAATGGCAGCGCTATGGAGAGTGCGATACCGCTCATATTTTTGCGTTATTTACGCAACCGGTTTATTGCAAAACTTGTAATCTTTGTGATAGTTATTCCTTGAAAGAAATGACCTCCTCCCTTAATCTAATCATGATACTAGCAAATTACTAAACAAGAAAAACCATCTGCAAGCAATTCAAAAGACAAGAATTCAGGTACACCAATAATATGCACTAGAAAGTTTGTATCACCTAGGACCAATATAAACTATATACACAGTATCTTTAGTCCAAATCAAATGTACAATACACTTTGACAAATAAAAAATAACACTTCCACCACTAATGTGCTGCTGTTGATTCTTTTTAAAATAGTTTTTCTTTAGAGAATACAAATATATTCATATTTTCGGTACAGATGGTACTTTTAGCAGACAAACTCAGTTATGTCAAATGGCAAAATAAAGGTAAAGGAACTATTTTATTTGCAACATGTTGCATACAGTACAATGTGCCTTTTAAAAGAATGACACTAAACTAAACTTGCCAGCGATGTACCTTAGCATTAAAGTGACATAAAACCCACATTTTCTTTTGTGATTTATGTAGATCATGCAATTTTAAACAACTTTCCAATTTACATCTGTTAGCAAATTTGATTTGTTTTCTTGTTATCACTTTTTGAAAAGCATACCTAGGTAGGCTCAGGAGCAGAAATGCACTACTGGGGGCTAGCTGCAAATTGGTGGTTGTACTTATATGCTTGTTGTCATTGGTTTATCTGATACGTTCAGCTAGCTCCCAGTAGTGAATTTCTGCTCCTTCAACAAAGGATACCAAGAGAATGAAGCAAATCTGAAAGTAGAAATAAATTGGAAAGTTTTGTAAAATGGCATGTTCCATCTGAATCAAGGAAGGAATGTTTTGGGTTTTACATCCCTTTAACTCAAGATATTAGTGCTCTTGCTAACTATGGTGGAAATACCTCTTCACTGTGCCTATTGATTATTTAAAGGGAGCTTAAAGGGACATGATACCCAAACGTTGAAGCACTTAAAAATGATACAGCATAGCTGTAAAAAGATGACTAGAAAATATCGCCTGAACATTTCTGTATAAAAAGAAAGAAAATAATATGTTTGTTGTTATTAGTTGTGTGGAGTTTTACCATCCATTAAAGGGACACTGTACCCAAATTTTTTCTTTCGTGATTCAGATAGAGCATGACATTTTAAGCAACTTTCTAATTTACTCCTATTATCAAATTTTCTTCTTCTCTTGGTATCTTTATTTGAAATGCAAGAAAGTAAGTTTAGATGCCGGCCCATTTTTGGTGATCAACCTGGGTTGTTCTTGCTGATTGGTGGATAAACTCATCCACCAATAAAAAAGTGCTGTCCAGAGTTCTGAATAAAAAAAAGCGTAGAGGGGGGCGGAGCTTGGCCACAATAGCTGATGGCCGCAATTTGAGTTAGCTCTTATAAAAGGTAACAAGTGACCCACAGCCTGTTGGAACTTATGTAAAGCAACCTATTGCACCTGAGAACTGAGTGGACATTGTGCCTTGCTCCTGGGACTTGTTTACTACACCGGAAGCTCCCTTCTGAAAAAGTGCGCAGTGAGGCCTAGAACGGCACGGAACCCGCCGCACCTGGATTATTGGCCATTCGGGCACTGAACACAGTGAGTGTATTACTCCGGATCTTGCACCCGACTTTTGCCATCTGAGCGGCCTGACCGAGACCACAGATCTCCTCTGGGGACACGGACTAGGTGGTTACTTGGTGGCGGAACGCAGTCTCAAGCCGCAACCCTCCTGAGACACAGTGATAGCCTGGAAAGGCCTCTACATAAGCTCCGGGGCAGAGGATCGCAAGCAGGCTGGGAGACTCTTCATCGGATAAGGACAGGGCCAGTCACAAAGTCCTGGGACTTAACGGAGTTCATGGTTCAGTTGTTGCCTATGGTGAAGGTGAGATAAAAGAGTCAGCACAGAGGCCTGCAGAAGAGGAGTGGGTGAGACTGTAAAGTGAACTCTGGGGTCTGGCTGGGGAAGGCTGGGGGAACTCCCATCAGGAATACTGGGTGGCTGATTGCAGGTTCGAGGGGCCCCAAAGTATTAAAATTAGAACAGCCTTATCAAAATTATGTGGCTATAACCTGCTGATGTGAAAGAGGGAATCAGCGCAAGTTTCCTTTCAGTGGCATCTGGTTAGGAGAATAATCAGCGCATAAGCATTCATCTACACTCAGCTAACTGATCTACTCATCCTACACATAAACAGTAGTGAGAAGTTAAGAGCAGATACCTTGTACTCTTTTAGCCCTGAATATTGCAAATAGACGCATAACCAAGCCCCTTAAGGGATCCCAGTCCTCCAATATGGAGAGTTACCTTATCGCAGCAGATCCAACCCTGGGTGCAAGCAGGGACACCGCTGAACCTAATAGACAGACCACAGCAGTGCAGACAACCAGTATGGATCCCTTGCTAACTAACTTTGTCACTAAAGAAGATATTAGACACCTATCGTCCAAGAATGACATAAAGGAGGCCATGCTGGACATGAAACTCCTGTTTGGCGAGTTAAAAAAGGACATAGCCGTGGTAGATCAAAGGGTCTCCCAAGTGGAGGAAGTACAGGAGGTAATACGCTCGGATCTCCAACATCAGGCAAGTTGTATACAATCTCAAGATGCAACAGTACAGAGCCTCACCGATAGAATCGAGGACTTAGAAAATAGGAGCAGGCGTAATAACCTGAGGCTCCGTGGGGTGCCCAAGACAGTGAACCAGCCTGACATAGGTCAATACGTACAGGAACTATTCAAATTCCTCAAAAATGCCCCCAACGCTTCTGAAATCCCAGTCGAAAGAGTCCATCGGGCCCTTAGGCCAAGGCCACCAGCCAGAGCCCCACCCAGGGACATCATCATTAAACTCTTATCCTACAAGGACAAGGAGGACATCCTACGGCATTCAAGGAACAAGCACCCCCTTATATTCAAGGGTACAGAAATTCAAGTCTTCACAGACCTATCCCCAGCAACCCTCCAGAAGCGGAGGGATTTACGCTATATCACCTCTAAACTCAAGGAGCAACAAATACAATACAGGTGGGGGTTCCCCACCTGCATCATCGCTTCCAAAGACGGCACGTCAGCAATTTTCAGGGTCGCCGGCTGATCTTTCTACTCTCAATCAGGCTTTCGGCCTGCGGATCAGGCCGCCAGGTGTTGCTGCAGCCCCCGCACAGCCCGGGTCTGAGGAGGCCCGAGGTGAAAACGGCCACTGATTTCAGGTGGATCCAAACACACATAAGGATCTGACTCACAGACTCATCTCACTCTACTCAGATGACCCTGGAAGGAGTGAAGTTTCCTGGCTCAGGTCCTGCAGCCCAGCTGTTCTTCTAGACAGATAAGTCAAAGACTGCCCTCCTACCTTTACCATAAATGTAGCTTTGATGTATTTTCCCCAGGTAGCCAATCCATGGTCTAATCTAACTGACTACTGGGGCTTAACCAATTTACACTATTATAAAGAGGCAACAGTTGATAGGACAAACTGGCTTTTTGACTGAATATGTGTCCTGTCATAACGCTGAACTCGCCCTCAATTATTGAACATTTAGCAGCCATAGCCTTTTTTTTTATGCACTTCACTTATGACTCACTAGATTGATATTTCTAAGCTGATATTTGATATAATGCTCTCTAACACCCATCTTTGCCTCCTTTAGCAGTATCAACAAGAGGATTGTCTATTATAGAGTATAGGGGTAAGGCTTCATCACCTAAAGCTAACATAATATTAAAAAAAAAATATATATATATATATATATATATCTACACACGTATAGGTAGTTAATAAAGGTCGCAGGGGAAAAGAGATTAAATACATATCTTCAGTTAATACCTGTTGCGGGTCGGGAATCCTTTGTTGCATAAGATATGAAGGGTGGGTCATGTTTTAATGATCTTTAAAATTGTCCACTATTAGTTCACATGCAAGTTCCGACAATAAATATTTGAAATGTTTTTGGGTTACTTTACCTACAAAGTTTAATATAATTCTGTAAAAGAGCACTCAGGTTACTACCTCCTATTGTTTACTTCTAATTGTTACCACAAATTGCCCTTCTCTTTTTACTATTTCTAACCCCCAGATCCAACTGAGATAACAGGGAGGTGCTTTGCCTCTAGCTTTTTAGACTACTTGAGGATCTCTTCCTATTTCTTCCTATTCCTTTTCTTCTAACCCTTTACCTTCCTTTAGAAGTCTCCTCCTCCTTCTTGTATAACACTTGATTTTTTCTACATAGGACTTCCCCTTCCCCCCCCTTTTTTTTTCCAATGGCAGGCATGCGCCCGCGGACCGTGACTCACACCTTTGATCTCGTCACCATAAATGTCAAGGGTCTTAATAGCCCGGAGAAGCGTTTAATAATCACCCGTGACTTGCACAGACTGGTAGGTGATATTGTATTCATCCAGGAAACGCACTACTCCAAACTAAGAGAACCTAAATGTTTCAACAGATACTATCCAGTGGCTCATTTTGCCTCTGGACCATCCAAAAAGAATGGGGTGGGTATATTGTTTCGCCATACCGTGCCATTCCAATTGGAGCAGACACTAAAAGACCCCAACGGTAGGTACTTAATATTGACAGGCACACTATATGGGAGACCCATGACCCTGGCCAAACTATATTTCCCAAACAGAGCACAGGACCTATTTTTTAAGAATGTAGCGCTTAAAATTCTAGAGGTGCAGAGGGGAACACTCTATGTAGGGGGAGATTTTAATGTTTCTCTGAATCCTGATCTGGATACCTCCGATGGCCTCTCCAGTGCTCCACATAAAGTGCTTAAACATCTGGTCCGGTCCTTCAAGGAACTGGTCCTTCATGATATCTGGCGAACCTTCCACCCAACGGACAAAAATTATACCTTCTACTCGTACCCTCACAGGAAATACACGAGGATCGACTATCTCCTCACTGATTCTGCGGGTCTTGTGGTCACGAAGAGTTGTACTATCAACCCGATCACATGGTCGGACCACGCTCCAGTCAGATGTACGATAGACTGGCCCAACACTCCTATAACTCCGTATGTCTGGAGGTTGGACGAATGCCTACTGGATGACAAACTCTTAACTCAAAAATTACATGGAAGTATTGAGGAATATTTCCGTCTAAACACTGATGAGGCTATAGACAGCTCTGTTGTCTGGGAGGCCCAAAAGTGTGTGACCAGAGGCTTATTGATGAGGCATAGTGCGGCATTGCATAGATCTAAGAGAGAGGCTTATAATACCTTATTGGCTCAAGTAACCCAAAAAGAGCTAGCACACAAGGATCAGCCTAATAATCGGGAGAGACAGGAAGGTCTGGCTGCTGCTAGATCTGCCTTGTTGCTTCATCTACAGGAAGAACAGCACAAAAAAGCGCTCATTATGTGTCAACAATTCTTCGAGCATAGCAATAAAGCGGGTAGGTGGTTGGCCCGGGCTCTGGCGAGAAAAAGGCTATGCTCATATGTTTACGAGATAGTCAATGAGCAGGGCGGGATACATAGGGACGGTCAGTCCATTGCCAATACGTTCGGGAATTTCTACAAAACCCTATATAATATACATACCTCTGCAAGAATGCAAGGGGATCCCTTGGATCTACAGATCTCTGAGCAGGAGGTCCTTGACTATATTTCGAGAGCTGACCTGCTGTGCTTCTCCACAGGAGAGGTGGAACAATTGGATGTACCTTTTACCTCCGAGGAGATCTTGGTGGCCATTAAAGGCCTCCAGTTGGCAAAAGTCCTGGCCCTGATGGGTTCGGGACATGCTACTACAAAAAATTTGCGGACATCCTAGTACCCCATTTGCTCCATTTGTTCAATCAACTGTCTGAAACCCCTGTATTGCCGCACTCAATGTTGGAAGCCTTTATCTCGGTTATTCCGAAGCCCGGCAAGCCGGAAAATCAACCCAGTAGCTATAGACCTATCTCCTTGCTTAACTGTGACGTTAAGATCTTGGCCAAGGTAATAGCGAACCACATTAAAAAATTCCTACCTCGATTGGTCCATACAGACCCGGCGGAATTTATTCCAGCTTGAGAGGCGTGTGACAATACCCTTCGGGTTATCCAATTGATTTCTTACACGCAGGCCAACTCTGCTCCGTTGATCCTTGTGTCAACAGATGCGGAGAAAGCTTTTGACCGGGTCAACTGGACCTTTATGCGGCATACCCTTGGGAGAATGGGCTTTGGAACACGTTTTATAAATGTTGTGTTCTCGCTGTATTCCAACCCCAACGCTAGAGTCCGAGTAAATGGCCTGTTTTCTGAGCCCTTCCTCATTTCCAACAGTACAAGACAGGGGTGTCCCTTGTCACCCCTGCTCTTTGCCCTAGTCATGGAGGTTTTGTCGAGTCATATGTGAGCTAACCCTGATATCCGTGGAATTCGGACAGGAGGATTGGAACATAAGTTGGCAATGTACGCCGACAACGTTCTACTAACCTTGGCTGACAATGCATTGTCTTTACAGACTTCATTGGAAGAATTTGAAGCATTTGGCCATGTATCTGATTTTTCACTCAATCTCTCAAAGTCTGAAATTTTGAATATTTCAATGCCTCAAGACATCTTTGTAACACAGGGATTTCGCTGTCCCCTGAAAGTTGCAACAAAGCACTTGAAATACCTAGGCATTACTCTGGCATCTTCGGTTAGAGAAATCATTAATGTGAACTATAAAAGCATAAGAGATGATATCCTACGGGACTTTGCGACGTGGAAAAACAAAACCATCTCCTGGATGGGAAGAATTCACGTCGCAAAAATGAATGTCCTACCTAGAGTTCTGTATATAATGCAGGCAATCCCTTTGGCCTCGGCGGGCCACATAATTCACCAAATCCAGTTGGCAAAAGAGATATACATTTGGAGGGGTCAGAGGCAGAGGATTCATAAAAAAAACAATGTATCTTCCTAGAACCAGAGGAGGGGCGGGTGTCCCTTGGCTGAGTGAATACTTCAAGGCAATCACACTCCAACGATTAGCGGAGTGGTGTCATGGATCGGCAGACAAGGCATGGATACGCTTGGACACTTGGACAGGGAGATTCTCCAGAGGGGGAATGTCGGTGCACTGGCTGGAATAAGCCCTGGTCTTCGCCCTAGTTGGGTTTCTCAATACCCTCTGATTGGGGATGTGCTACAGAGCTGGGATAAGCTACTTAAAGTGGAGAGTTATATCTCCACAGCGGTTTCACCGTTGATACCTGTTCACGAAAATCCAGACAATGGAATAGGCAACAAAGCACACTGTCCAGGCTCTTCCTATCCATTGTCGGAAGTCATCATATCAAATGCGCTAACACACGGGAGAGTCAAGACACAAAGGGAATTAGCTGAGTGGGACCGTGATCTCTTCTCTTCATGGTTCAGAGTGGCTCAATTGACTCACTACGTCAGTAACCTTAGAGACAGAGACTCCTTAAGCAGACAGAGAACGCCCTTTGAAGTGCTATGCACCTCGGAGACCTTTCCACAACATCTGATCTCAATCTTATATAAACTACTTATGGAAGGAGGTGGGGAGGTGGTGCCTTCCTATACGGCTGCTTGGCAGAGAGATTTGGGTACTGAGGTCAGTGCAAAAACCTGGTTGTCGATCTTCAGTAAAGTAAAGCGCGCATCGGTGTCGGCGAGACTTCAGGAAATGCATTTTAAATTTTTGAGCAGGTGGTACCTTACCCCACAGAGGTTGAAAAAAATATATCCTCATGCTAGTGGGGAGTGCTGGAGAGGCTGCAGAGAGGAGGGATCCATACTACACATTTGGTGGCTATGCCCCCTTATACAGCCCTTTTGGGCGAGTATATTTCAGGAAAGTGACAGACTTTTGCAGATCATCCTCCCACCGAACCCAACATATTTGATCTACCATGAGCTTCCAAAGATAGCCATGGAGGCTAAGTGTCATTTATTTCTCTTAATGTTAAATGGGGCCTAGGGACTTATACCGAGGCACTGGAAATCACTTCAGACACCAGGCCTAGAGGAGTGGAGGGTGGAAGTTCGGGACTTGCTAAATCTGGAAAGGTTCCACTACCATAAGATTGGGAAGTTGGAAACACATGAGTATATGACTCTGATCTGAGAGGGGAGGGACCTATAATAGGTCGTTGTGACCCCCGTTGGATGGTCTATGTTCGCTCTGTACCGGGTGTGGGTCGTGGTCGGTGGTGTGCAGTCGGTCTTGTTTTTTTTTTTGTTTTGTTTTTTTTTTTGTTTATTTTTTCTTCTTCTTTCCTTAACCCCTAATTTCTCCCTCATCTTTATTTGCCTCTTCTACACTTCTCCCCTATGTTTTCCACTTATTATTCTCTAAACGCCTCCAAAGGCCATTCCGTGCTGATTGTTTTGACTATATTTGATAACTGCTCTATGAAACGTTAACTTATGCACCAAAATATTGTAAAGCATTATTTTGTGAAGAGGCTTTGATTTGGCACTTTCAGCCGTAAATGTTTATAACTGATATTTGTCCTTGTCTGAAGCATTTAATCTGTATGATAAAAATGGACAGATGTCTTGTTGTTTTATAATAATTATGCAGTTTTTTGAGAAAGACTCATCACTTTGATATTGAATTGCACATTGAATTGCTACTGCATTGTTACATGTTAACTTTATCGCAGCTGTAACACTACGTTTGTTCATTCAATAAAGCTTTTGTTTGAAAAGTAAAAAAAAAAGCGTAGATGTCTTCTTTTTATAATAAAGATAGCAAGAGAATGAAGAAAAATTGATAATAGGAATAAATTAGAAAATGGCTTAAAATTGCATGCTCTATCTGAATCATGAAAGAAAAAATTTGGGTTCAGTGTCCCTTTAACAGAGTTACTGTATGTACTTTTGTTTATCAACCTGTTTTTTTTCTTATTATAGGCCAATATTACACAGATGGGCTATTGTTAATTTCAAAATATACAGCTTTAATGTTACCTATTTCATGTAAAAAACAATCTGCTAGATTACGAGTTTTGTAGCTAACAAGCCTTTTTTTTCCAGCGCTCACTTTAAACAACGCTGGTATTACAAGTTTTCTGAATGGCTGCGTTAGCCTCAGAAAAGTGATCGTTGAGCAAATTTAGCGCCACTTCTCACTGTAATACCAGCATTGCTTACGGTAGCGGTAAGCTGGCCAAAACGTGCTCATGCACGATCTCCCCATAGGAATCAATGGGGCTGAGATGGCTGAAAAAAAACCTAACACCTGCAAAAATGCAGCATTCAGCTCCTAATGCAGCCCCATTGTTTCCTATGGAAAAATAGTTTCTAAGTCTACACCTAACACCCTAACATGAACCCCGAGTCTAAACACCCCTAACCTTACACTTATTAACCCCTAATCTGCTGCCTCCGACATCCTCGCCACCTGCATTATATTATGAACCCCTAATCTGCTGCCCCTAACATCGCCGACACCTACATTATATTTATTAACCCCTAATCTGCCGTCCCCAACGTCGCCACCACCTAAAATTATTAACCCCTAATCTGCCGCCCCCAACGTTGCCGCTACTATATTAAATGTATTAACCCCTAAACCTAAGTCTATCCCTAACACCCCCCTAAATTAAATCTATGTTTAATAAATCTAAATAAAATTACTATCATTAAATAAATTATTCCTATTTAAAACTAAATACTTAACTATAAAATAAACCCTAATATAGCTACAATATAACTAATAGTTACATTGCAGCTATTTTAGGATTTATTTTTATTTTACAGGCAACAAGTTACAATTACACTACACTACACTACACTATAATTAAATTAAGTACCTAAACTACCTACAATTAAATACAATTAAATTAAATAAACTAAATTACGGAAAAAAAACAAACACTAAATTACAGAAAATAAAAAAGAAATTACAAAATTTTTACAAAAATGTGGGTGGTGGGTTTTAATGTTGGCGGGGGTATTGTATTTTTTTTTACAGGTAAAAGAGCTGATTACTTTGGGGCAATGCCCCGCAAAAAGCCCTTTTAAGGGCTGGTAAAAGAGCTGATTACTTTGGGGCAATGCCCCGCAAAAGGCCCTTTTAAGGGCTATTTGTAATTTAGTGTAGGGTAGGGAATTTTATTATTTTGGGGGGATTTTTTTATTTTATTAGGGGGATTAGATTAGGTGTAATTAGTTAGGGTTTATTTTACAGGTATATTTGTATTTATTTTATCTAGGTAGTTATTAAATAGTTAATAACTATTTAATAACTATTGTACCTAGTTAAAATAAATACAAAGTTGCCTGTAAAATAAAAATAAATTCTAAAATAGCTACAAATGTAACTATTAGTTATATTGTAATAATATTCGGGTTTATTTTTAGGTAAGTATTTAGTTTTAAATAGGAATAATTTATTTAATTATAGTAATTTTATTTAGATTTATTAAAAATAGATTTAAGTTAGGGGGTCTTAGGGTTAGGATTAGACTTAGGTTTAGGGGTTAATACATTTAATATAGTAGCGGCGACGTTGGGGGCAGCAGATTAGGGGTTAATAATTGTAGGTAGGTGGCGGCGATGTTAGGGACGGCAGATTAGGGGTTAATAAAAATATTATAGTGTTTGCGAGGCGGGAGTGCGGCGGTTTAGGGGTTAATACATTTATTATAGTGGTGGCGATGTTGGCGGCTGCAAATTAGGGGTTAATAAATGTAATATAGTTGCGGCGACGTTGGGGGTGGCAGATTAGTGGTTAATAAATATAATGTAGGTGTCGGCGATGTTAGGGGCAGCAGATTAGGGGTTCATAGGTATAATGTAGGTAGAGGCGATGTCCGGTTGGCAGATTAAGGGTTAAAAAAAATTATTTTAGTCTTTCTACTCTCAATCAGGCTTTCGGCCTGCGGATCAGGCCACCAGGTGTTGCTGCAGCCCCCGCACAGCCCGGGCCTGAGGAGGCCCGAGGTGAAAACGGCCACTGATTTCAGGTGGATCCAAACACACATAAGGATCTGACTCACAGACTCATCTCACTCTACTCAGATGACCCTGGAAGGAGTGAAGTTTCCTGGCTCAGGTCCTGCAGCCCAGCTGTTCTTCTAGACAGATAAGTCAAAGACTGCCCTCCTACCTTTACCATAAATGTAGCTTTGATGTTTTTTCCCCAGGTAGCCAATCCACGGTCTAATCTAACTGACTGCTGGGGCTTAACCAATTACACTATTATAAAGAGGCAACAGTTGATAGGACAAACTGGCTTTTTGACTGAATATGTGTCCTGTCATAACGCTGAACTCGCCCTCAATTATTGAACATTTAGCAACCATAGCCTTTTTGTTTATGCACTTCACTTATGACTCACTAGATTGATATTTCTAAGCTGATATTTGATATAATGCTCTCTAACACCCATCTTTGCCTCCTTTAGCAGTATCAACAAGAGGATTGTCTATTATAGAGTATAGGGGTAAGGCTTCATCACCTAAAGCTAACATAATATTAAAAAAAATATATATATATCTACACACGTATAGGTAGTTAATAAAGGTGGCAGGGGAAAAGAGATTAAATACATATCTTCAGTTAATACTTGTTGCGGGTCGGGAATCCTTTGTTGCATAAGATATGAAGGGTGGGTCATGTTTTGATGATCTTTAAAATTGTCCACTATTAGTTCACATGCAAGTTCTGACAATAAATATTTGAAATGTTTTTGGGTTACTTTACCTACAAAGTTTAATATAAATCTGTATAAGAGCACTCAGGTTATTACCTCCTATTGTTTACTTCTAATTGTTACCACAAATTGTCCTTCTCTTTTTACTATTTTTAACCCCCAGATCCAACTGAGATAACAGGGAGGTGCTTTGCCTCTAGCTTTTTAGACTACTTGAGGATCTCTTCCTATTTCTTCCTATTCCTTTTCTTCTAACCCTTTACCTTCCTTTAGAAGTCTCCTCCTCCTTCTTGTATAACACTTGATTTTTTCTACATAGGACTTCCCCTTCCCCTCCCCCCCCTTTTTTTTTTCCAATGGCAGGCATGCGCCCGCAGACCGTGACTCACACCTTTGATCTCGTCACCATAAATGTCAAGGGTCTTAATAGCCCGGAGAAGCGTTTAAAAATAATCACCCGTGACTTGCACAGACTGGAAGGTGATATTGTATTCATCCAGGAAACGCACTACTCCAAACTAAGAGAACCTAAATGGTTCAACAGATACTATCCAGTGGCTCATTTTGCCTCTGGACCATCCAAAAAGAATGGGGTGGGTATATTTTTTCGCCATACCGTGCCATTCCAATTGGAGCAGACACTAAAAGACCCCAACTTTAGGTACTTAATATTGACAGGCACACTATATGGGAGACCCATGACCCTGGCCAAACTATATTTCCCAAACAGAGCACAGGACCTATTTTTTAAGAATGTAGCGCTTAAAATTCTAGAGGTGCAGAGGGGAACACTCTATGTAGGGGGTTAAGTCTAACCCTAACACCCCCCTAACTTAAATCTATGTTTAATAAATCTAAATAAAATTACTATCATTAAATAAATTATTCCTATTTAAAACTAAATACTTACCTATAAAATAAACCCTAATATAGCTACAATATAACTAATAGTTACATTGTAGCTATTTTAGGATTTATTTTTATTTTACAGGCAACAAGTTACAATTACACCTAACACTACACTATAATTAAATTAATTACCTAAACTAAATTACGGAAAAAAACAAACACTAAATTACAGAAAATAAAAAAGAAATTACAAAATTTTTACAAAAATGTGGGTGGTGGGTTTTAATGTTGGCGGGGGTATTGTATTTTTTTTTACAGGTAAAAGAGCTGATTACTTTGGGGCAATGCCCCACAAAAAGCCCTTTTAAGGGCTGGTAAAAGAGCTGATTACTTTGGGGCAATGCCCCGCAAAAGGCCCTTTTAAGGGCTATTTGTAATTTAGAGTAGGGTAGGGAATTTTATTATTTTATTAGGGGGATTAGATTATGTGTAATTAGTTTAAAATATTGTAATTTTTTTATTTTCTGTAATTTAGTGGGTTTTTTTCATAATTTATTTTATTTTATTTAATTGTATTTAATTGTAGGTAGTTTAGGTAATTAATTTAATTATAGAGTAGTGTTAGGTGTAATTGTAACCTAGGTTAAGGTTTATTTTACAGGTATATTTGTATTTATTTTATCTAGTAAGTTATTAAATAGTTAATAACTATTTAATAACTGTTGTGCCTAGTTAAAATAAATACAAAGTTGCCTGTAAAATAAAAATAAATCCTAAAATAGCTACAAATGTAACTATTAGTTATATTGTAGCGATATTCGGTTTTATTTTTAGGTAAGTATTTAGTTTTAAATAGGAATAATTTATTTAATTATAGTAATTTTATTTAGATTTATTAAAAATAGATTTAAGTTAGGGGGTGTTAGGGTTAGGATTAGTCTTAGGTTTAGGGGTTAATACATTTAATATAGATGCGGCGACGTTGGGGGCGGCAGATTAGGGGTTAATAATTGTAGGTAGGTGGCGGCGATGTTAGGGACGGCAGATTAGGGGTTAATAAAAAATATTATAGTGTTTACGAGGCGGGAGTGCGGCGGTTTAGGGGTTAATACATTTATTATAGTGGCGGCGACGTTGGCAGCTGCAGATTAGGGGTTAAAAAATCTAATATAGTTGCGGCGACTTTGGGGGTGGCAGATTAGTGGTTAATAAATATAATGTAGGTGTCGGCGATGTTAGGGGCAGCAGATTAGGGGTTCATAGGTATAATGTATGTAGTGACGATGTCCGGTCGGCAGATTAAGGGTTAAAAAAAAATTATTTTAGTGTTTGCGATGTGGGAGGGGGGGCTCGGTTTAGGGGTTCATAGGTAGTTTATGGGTGTTAGTGTACTTTGTAGCACTTTAGTTAAGAGCTTAATGTTCCGGCGTTAGCCCATAAAACTCTTAACTTCTGACTTTTATATGTAGTAGGAGTCTTGGAGGTAGAGGCTGTACCGCTCACTTCTTCCAAGACTTGTAATACCGGCGTTAGGAAAATCCCATTAAAAAGATAGGATACGCAATTGATGTAAGGGGATTTGCGGTATGGGAAATTCGCGGAAGAAAAGTGAGCGGTACACCTGTACCTGCCTGACTCGTAATACCAGCGGGCTTTAAAAAGCAGCGTTAGGACCCCTTAACGCTGCTTTTTTTAAATTCAATATTTTTTATTAACAGAAAATAAGAATACAATATCAATTTTCAGACATTTAGCCAAAGTAATACTTAGTTAGATTACAGACCAGTGAATATTCTGCATGTTCATCACTTCAGCAGGTATTTCAACAGTACAAATTATCATGAGATTTACAAAAAAAGTTTAAATAATATATGAAATAAAGGGGTGTGGAAGGTGAAGGTGGGGGGAAAGTAAAAAGGGGTTTTCGCTAGACAGTAGAATAGTCGTTTTCAAGCTAGTATTAATTTTTAGTGTATAGAGTAGTTATCAGTCCTGTCTCCAGAGAAAGAGTATGTTGAGAAATTGGTCTTTTCTAGAGTAATAGCTATGATACATCTCCTCCAAAGCGAGGACATGGTTAACCTCGTCTAACCACTGTTGAAAAGTGGGAATTTGGGATTTTTTCCATAGTCGCGGGATCAGTCTTTTTGCACTATTTATTAGAATCTGAAGTAAGGAGTTTTTGTATTGGCACCTAAGATTGGGGAGGTTGTGTAACAAGATCGTTTGGGGTTCAAGTACTATATTTTGGTTTAATTTTTTCGAAATGTGTCTTTCAATTTGTTCCCAGAAGGGTCTAACAAATTAGACCCTTCTGCCACCAAATATGAGACAGAGTAGCTTGTTCCTCGCACAGCCTCCAGCATTTAGGGGATACTGATGGGTAAATTCTGTGTAGACGTGTGGGCGTAAGATACCATCTGGAAATTAATTTGTAGTTAGTTTCTACAATGTTAGCTGAAATAGAGGATTTCTTAATGGACATAAAACATCTCTCCCACTCCTGATCATCAAGCTGTAAATTCAGTTCTTTTTCCCAAGATGATCTAAAGGAAGATGGTTTACGAGCTTCTAACATCTGTAATAGTTGGTACGTGAAAGAGATGAGGTGTCTAGGGGTTATAGGGAGGAGGCACATTGTTTCGTAAGTTGTAAGTGGTCTAATGAAGTTTGGCTTCTGGGGGTGTGACTGTAAAAAGTGTCTAATTTGGAAGTAGGAGAACCAAGTGTCTAGTGGGGGGCCTATGTTATTTCGTACATCTATAAAGTTTTTAATATCTCCCTCTTTCATTAATTGAAAAATTGGTACGTATGAGGGTTGATCTTCTTTAGTAGCGGGTCTAGTATATTGGAGTCCTGGGAAAATTTTATTATTTAATATAGGTGTGAGAGGTGAAATAGGAGTCGAAATCTGGCTGTGGGTGTTTAAGAGTGTATCCCATATACGGAGTGTTTCTGCGATAAAGATGTTTTGTGTAATTTCTTTTGGGCGATATCTACTAGG
Source organism: Bombina bombina (assembly GCF_027579735.1). Taxonomy (NCBI): domain Eukaryota; kingdom Metazoa; phylum Chordata; class Amphibia; order Anura; family Bombinatoridae; genus Bombina; species Bombina bombina. Next base: position 1,099,092,833 of record NC_069502.1, on the reverse strand, counting down.
AATCCAGCAAATATCTCGCATGGTAGTATCTGATAATTGTTGGGCATACATTGATACCCATCTCTTAGGATTTTTAATTTGGTTCCATGTGGCAATGCGTGATAGATGTATTGCTTTGTAATAGTTCATCAAATTAGGTATTCCTAAGCCTCCCTTCTGTTTAGAGAGATATAAAGTGTGAGTGGATATCCGTGGTTTGGAGTAAGACCAAATGAAATTATTGATCTGTTTTTGTAGGTTCACTAGGTATGATGTTGAAGGTATAAGTATCAGTGTTTGTAGTATATATAGTATCTTAGGCAGTGTAGTCATTTTGATCGCATTTACCCTACCTAGCCAAGTTAAGTGTCCCGATTTATGCCAATTATTTAATTCGATTTCTATCTTTTGTTTTAGGGCCTTATAATTCAACTCGATAGTGTCATTTATAGTGGGATGAATAGCTAAGCCTAGATATGTGATGTGGTTTGCCAAGGGGAAAAGTGTTTGGGATTTGATGTATTGATTGTCTTCAGGTTTTAGATGAATGGGCATGATCATTGACTTCCCCATCTTAACGCTGCTTTTTAAGGCTAACGCCAAACTCGTAATCTAGCTGAATGTTAATTTAGTGGCATTTTGAATGAATTATGGACATTTTTAGAATTCAGTGTAGTTCAGCAGTTTTACCATTTCCTTGTCTCAGGACAGGTTAAGGGGGGTAGTTATCAAGCCGTCTACTTTTCTGGCTTCGCCGGCCCAATACGTCCGCCTAAGCTCGCCTACCTTCGCCGCCGCTGACCTTGAATACGTTCGCCTAAGTTATCAAATAAAGCTGTCAAAAAGCCGCGGGGCGATGAGCAGCGGACTGTGACAGTTATCACTCATCCGATCTCGCTGCTCTTCGGCTTTTTCCCAGCTTTATTGCTAGCCTGTCACTAAGTACCCACACTAAACTACACTGTTCTATCCTTATACCGGCGCCCCCGGAGCCTCCCGCAACTAAATAAAGTTACTAACCCCTAAACCGCCGCTCCTAGACCCTGCCGCAACTCTTATAAATGTATTAACCCCTAAACCGCCGCTCCCGGAGCCCACCGCCACCTACAATATACCTAGTAACCCCTATCCTGCCCCCCCTATACCGTCGCCCTCTATAATAAAATTATTAACCCCTATCCTGCTGATCCCGCACCTCGCCGCAACTAAATAAATAGTTTAACCCCTAAACCGCCGCTCCCTGAACCCGCCGCAACCTATATTAAACCTATTAACCCCTATACTGCCCCCCCTACACCGTCGCCACCTATAATAAATTTATTAACCCCTATCCTGCCCCCCACTACGACGCTGCCACTGTAATAAATTTATTAACCCCTAAACCTAAGTCTAACACTAACCCTAACGCCCCCTAACTTAAATATTAATTAAATAAATCTAAATAATATTTATATTATGAACTAAATTAATCCTATTTAAAACTAAATACTTACCTTTAAAATAAACCCTAATATAGCTACAATATAAATAATAATTATATTGTAGCTATCTTAGGATTTATTTTTATTTTACAGGTACCTTTCAATTTATTTTAACTAGGTACAATAGCTATTAAATAGTTATTAACTATTTAATAGCTTACCTAGCTAAAATAAAGAGAAATTTACCTGTAAAATAAATCCTAACCTAAGTTACAATTAAACCTAATACTACACTATCATTAAATTAATTAAATAAACTACCTACAAATAACTACAATTAAATACAATTACATAAACTAACTAAAGTACAAAAAAAAAAAAACTAAGTTACAGAAAATAAAAAAATAAGTTACAAACATTTTACAAATATTACAACAATTTTAAGCTACTTACACCTAATCTAAGCCCCCTAATAAAATAACAAACCCCCCCAAAATAAAAAAATGCCCTACCCTATTGTAAATTAAATAAAGTTCAACGCTCGTTTACCTTACCAGCCCTTAAAAGGGTCATTTGTGGGGGCATGCCCCCAAAAGTTCAGCTCTTTTGCCAGTAAATGAAAAATACAACCCCCCCCAACATTAAAACCCACCACCCACATACCCCTAATCTAACCCAAACCCCCCCTTACAAAAACCTAACACTAATCCCCTGAAGATCATCCTACCTTGATTCGTCTTCACTCAGCCGAGCAGCGATGGAACCCAAGTGGACATCCGGACCGGCAGAAGTGATCATCCAAGGGGCGCTGAAGAAATCTTCCATCCGATGAAGTCATCATCCAGGCGGCGCTGAAGAAGTCTTCGATCCGGGCGATGTCATCTTCCAAGCCGGGTCTTGAATCTTCCTTCCGCCGCTGCGGAACATCCTTCTTCACCGACGGACTACGACGAATGACGGCTCCTTTAAGGGACGTCATCCAAGATGGCGTCCCCTCAATTCCGATTGGCTGATAGGATTCTATCAGCCAATCGGAATTAAGGTAGGAAAAATCTGATTGGCTGATTCCATCAGCCAATCAGATTCAAGTTCAATCCGATTGGCTGATCCAATCAGCCAATCAGATTTAGCTCGCATTCTATTGGCTGTTCCGATCAGCCAATAGAATGCAAGCTCTATCTGATTGGCTGATTGGATCAGCCAATCGGATTGAACTTGAATCTGAACTAGAATCCTATCAGCCAATCGGAATTGAGGGGACGCCATCTTGGATGACGTCCCTTAAAGGAGCCTTCATTCGTCGTAGTCCGTCGGTGAAGAAGGATGTTCTGCGGCGGCGGAAGGAAGATTCAAGACCCGGCTTGGAAGATGACATCGCCCGGATCGAAGACTTCTTCAGCGCCGCCTGGATGATGACTTCATCAGATGGAAGATTTCTTCAGCGCCCCTTGGATGATCACTTCTGCCGGTCCGGATGTCCACTTGGGTTCCATCGCTGCTCGGCTGAGTGAAGACGACTCAAGGTAGGATGATCTTCAGGGGATTAGTGTTAGGTTTTTGTAAGGGGGGTTTGGGTTAGATTAGGGGTATGTGGGTGGTGGGTTTTAATGTTGGGGGGGGTTGTATTTTTCATTTACAGGCAAAAGAGCTGAACTTTTGGGGGCATGCCCCCACAAATGGCCCTTTTAAGGGCTGGTAAGGTAAACGAGCGTTGAACTTACGTTACAATAGGGTAGGGCATTTTTTTATTTTGGGGGGGTTTGTTATTTTATTAGGGGGCTTAGATTAGGTGTAATTAGCTTAAAATTGTTGTAATATTTGTAAAATGTTTGTAACTTATTTTTTTATTTTCTGTAACTTAGCTTTTTTTATTTTTTGTACTTTAGTTAGTTTATGTAATTGTATTTAATTGTAGTTATTTGTAGGTAGTTTATTTAATTAATTTAATGATAGTGTAGTATTAGGTTTAATTGTAACTTAGGTTAGGATTTATTTTACAGGTAATTTTGTATTTCTTTTAGCTAGGTAGTTATTAAATAGTTAATAACTATTTAATAACTATTCTAACTAGCTAAAATAAATACAAAGTTACCTGTAAAATAAATATAAATCTTAAGATAGCTACAATGTAATTATTATTTATATTGTAGCTATATTAGGGTTTATTTTACAGGTAAGCATTTAGTTTTAAATAGGATTAATGTAGTTAATAATAGAAATATTATTTAGATTTATTTAATTAATATTTAAGTAAAGGGGGCATTAGGGTTAGTGTTAGACTTAGGTTTAGGGGTTAATAACGTTATTATAGAGGGCGGCGGTATAGGGGGGCAGGATAGGGGTTAATAGGTATAATGTAGGTGGCGGTGGGCTCCGGGAGCGGCGGTTTAGGGGTTAATACATTTATTATAGTTGCGGTGGGCTCCGGGAGCGGCGGTTTAGGGGTTAATACATTTATTATAGTTGTGGTGGGCTCCGGGAGCGGCGGTTTAGGGGTTAATATGTATAGAGTAGCTTGCGGTGGGCTCCGGGAACGGCGGTTTAGGGGGTAATAACTTTATTTAGATGCTGCGGTGTAGGGGGGACAGATTAGGGGTGTTTAGACTCGGGGTACATGTTAGGGTGTTAGGTGCAGACATCTCCCATAGGAATGAATGGGATGTCTGTCAGCAGCGAACTTGTACTTTCGCTATGGTCAGACTCCCATTGATTCCTATGGGATCCGCCGCCTCCAGGCTGACGCTTTGAAAACCAGGTACGCTGGGCCGTAAAAGTGCCGAGCGTACCTGCTAGTTTTTTGATAACTAGCAAAAGTAGTGAGATTGTGCCGCACTTGTGTGCGGAACATCTGGAGTGACGTAAGAATCGATCTGTGTCGGACTGAGTCCGGCGGATCGAAGCTTACGTCACAAAATTCTACTTTTGCCGGTCTCGAGCCTTTGATAACTAAGGCGTATCAGCTTCGACACAAATACGCTGCGGAATTCCAGCGTATTTGAGGTTGACGGCTTGATAACTAGGCCCCTAAGCCTTTACTTGTCTTAATTGCTTTTATTTCCATATGCACGTGCTTCATTTTAGGCTAATTTTTTTGCACATTTTAACAGAATCTTGTCACTTTTTAGTTTGCAAGTTAAAATAGCGAGAGCTGCAGGGGAAAATGTTCTGGAAGAGAATTTTCAGCTACAACCGTGGAACACCTTTGTTTAACCCACTAGCAGAGGTGAAGAAACACATTTACCAGTAAGGAAAACAACACTTTGAATTTAGTACTGATAAGTAGAAATTCCACATAATTCTTTGCATTTGCGGAGTAGCATAATTATGAGCTCTACTGTGTGCATTAAATAGTTTTTTTTTTGTGTCACTGTAAATGCCCTACTTAACATTCCATTTGACAATTAGGGGGCAAAATTGCCATTAGATGTATGGAAATTGTTTATTTACTTAGAGCAAACTAGTTCCTATCCCAAGAATTGATAATGCCTGTATTCAAGAGATATACTTCCCAAGGCTTTCCAAGAGGCTTTCTAGAATTAGTAATTAAAGGGAGCTTTTGGACAGAGACTCACAGATAGTTTGTAGGTGGAGACACTGTTGGATGTCCAGGACCTGGAGTATAAGGTGGGCATGGTTGTATGGAATCATATCAGTCTCTCGGCGTAGCTGGGGCAGTCTTTATATTGCATTAAAAACTGGAAATTTGTCCTCAAGGGGAAACAGCAGGAGAGGCACCAGGGAAGAGCTCCAAACCCATGACTATTCTGCAAAATGTGGGACAGGTGGGAGCTCTGAGAATGCACAAACAATACAGAGGTCATGATGACTGATCCATGACAACGAGTAATAATTATTTTTTCCAGTGTGCGATTGCTGCATCCTTTCACCCCTGCATAGTTTCTTTTATAGAAGTAAAAAATGTTTTTTTTTTATAAAGTCAAAATTTGTATTTTGAAAGTACATATACAAAATGATCTGAGAATTTAAACATTTTAGAATAGTCTGATTGCATTGTACAATAACGTTGTGTATATTGTAATATAATAGAATTATAATTTCAGTTCTCCCTCATGGTTGCTGCAATTCATGGGATACAGCTTTGGTCTTTACATGTACACTATGATAGTTTGTATTCCAATTTTATTTTTTCTTATAATGTAAAATCATAATATGCATATTAGATAGAAAAGCTGAACCTAAAAAGTCTATTACATAAAATTGCATTCAGTAATTTTTGACAATTTTCATTAGGAGATCTACCTAAATTATCTACCTAAAATATCATATATATTTACATTTTGCTGCCCATCGCTGCACAACTTACCCCCTTCAATGCGCTAAATTATCATGCTGTGTCTCATGGCATGAGAACGAGGCTCCCATTGAAGCATCCATGCAATGTGAACGCAAGCTCCTGTTCGCATTGTTTGCCACTTGAAATACCAGCGCACAATTGTGTGCACTGGTATTATGAGTGGAGCACAAATATTGCGCTTGTGAAAGTGCAATTTTGTGCTCCATTCGTAATCTGGCCCATAGTGGCCAAGGTGTAGTCAGGCAAAGCAGATTTAGCAACAATCAGTCAGGATAGGGTCAACAGCATAAGCCAAGAGAGTAGTCAAAGTCCAAGCCAATAAGGTCAGAACCAGAGGGGCAGAAGACAAGCCAAATCAGAGAGCAGAAGAATTGTTACAGACAAGCCAGAAGGTTGTGGGCAGGAGAGGTACCAAGGGAGTGCCAGAAAGTGAGTTCCAAAAACTAGCAGAAGGTCAATAACAGGAGATCCCATCGGGATAGCATGCAAGACACTAAGGGGAACAGCTCAACCCACCAGAGGACACGAAGGAAGTCTAGAGCGGGGTCCCCTGAGTGCACTAAAAGCACTGATTATGACGCCATCTTTTTTATTAGATCCTATAAGCAATGATATTAAATAAGAAAATGAGAGGATATTGCAAAATGTGTTTACTTTATTAACAATAAACTTTTATAGTGCTCAATAGGCCACTGAATGGAAAAAACACCCCCACAATGCAGGAATGGAGAGCTAAAACATCAGTGCTCCTAGACCTTGAAGACTTTGAGTTTATACAGAAAAAAAAACTTCCCTTTTTAAAGCAGATATATTTTCATATTTAATGGCCTCTAGTTATCAAGCCGTCAACCTCTGGTATTCCGCAGCGTATTTGTGGCGAGGCTAATTCGCCTAAGTTATCAAGCCCTACACACCGACAAATGTAGAATATAGTGAGGTAAGCTTCGATCCGCCGGACTCAGTCCGACACAGATCGATTATTTCGTCACTCTAGATGTTCGGCACAATCTGACTACTTTTGCTAGTTATCAAAAAACTAGCAGGTACGCTCTGCACTTTTCCGGCCCAGCATACCTGGTTTTCAATCCGCCGCCCTGGAGGTGGCGGATCCCATAGGAATCAATGGGAGACTGACCATAGCGAAAGTTCATGTTCGCTGCTGCCCGACATCCCATTGATTCCTATGGGAAGTGTGTACACCTAACACCATAACATGTACCCTGAGTTTAAACACCCCTAATCTGCCCCCCTACACCGCCGCCACCTACATTAAACATGCTAACCCATAAGCCGCCGCTCCCGGACCCCGCCGCAACTATAATAAATGTATTAACCCCTAAACCGCCGCTCCTGGACCCCGCTGCCACCTACATAATACCTATTAACCCCTATCCTGCCCCCCTATACCGCCGCCACCTATAATACATTTATTAACCCCTATCCTGTGGATCCCGGACCCCGCCGCAACTAAATAAATTGTTTAACCCATAAACCGCTGCTCCCGGACCCCGCCGCCACCTATATTAAACTTATTAACCCCTAATCTGCCCCCCTACACCGTCGCCACCTATAATAAATTTATCAACCCCTATCCTGCCCCCCCTACACCGCCGCAATCTATAATAAAATTATTAACCCCTAAACCTAAGTCTAACACTAACCCTAACACCCCCTATCTTAAATATTAATTAAATAAATCTAAATAAATATAACTTTTATTAAATTAATTATTCCTATTTAAAACTAAATACTTACCTATAAAATAAACCCTAATATAGCTACAATATTACTAATAACTATTTAATAATTATTCTACCTAGTTAAAATAAATACAAAGTTACCTGTAAAATAAATATAAATCCTAAGATAGCTACAATGTAATTATTAATTACATTGTAGCTATCTTAGGGTTTATTTCACAGGTAAGTATTTAGTTTTAAATAGGAATAATTTATTTATTGATAGTGTAGTGTTAGGTGTAATTGAAATGTAGGTTAGTTTTTATTTTACAGGTAAATTTGTCTTTATTTTATCTAGGTAGCTATTAAATAGTTAATAACTATTTAATAGCTATTGTACCTAGTTAAAATAAATTTAAATTTGCCTGTAAAATAAAAATAAATCCTAAAATAGCTACAATATAATTTATTTTATAGGTAAGTATTTAGTTTTAAATAGGAATAATTAATTTAATAAGAGTTATATTTATTTAGATTTATTTAATTAATATTTAAGATAGGGGGGTGTTAGGGTTAGTGTTAGACTTAGGTTTAGGGGTTGATAAATTTATTATAGGTTGCGGCGGTGTATGGGGGGCAGATTAGGGGTTAATACATTTATTATAGGTGGCGGCGGTAAAGGGGAGGGCAGGATAGGGGTTAATAGGTATTATGTAGGTGGCGGCGGGGCCCGCGAGCGGCGGTTTAGGGGTTAATACATTTATTATAGTTGCGGCGGGGTCTAGGAGCGGCGGTTTAGGGGTTAATGACTTTATTCAGTTGCGGGGGGCTCCGGGGGTGCCGGGATAGGGGGTAGAACAGTGTTGTATAGTGTGCTTAGAGACAGCTTATCAATAAAGCTGTAAAAAAGCCAAAGAGCAGCGAGATCGGATGAGTGATAACTATCACAGTCCGCTGCTCATCGCCCCGTACTTGGTGCGCGGCTTTTTGACAGCTTTTTTGATAACTTTGGCGAGCGTATTCAGGTCCGCGGCGGTGATGTGAGGCGAGCTTAGGCAGGCGTATTGGGGCCGGCGAAGGCAGGTAAGTAGACACGTTGATAACTAGAGGCCAATATCTTTTATTGAGGTTATGCACAGAGAAAATAAGAGGAAACATACGATAGAAGTCATAACATATGTGATAACAATTTCATTGTGAACATTAAACATGGTATAAGCAAGAGATAAAATGATGTCTACAATATAAGTATCTGAAACCTCTGTTTTTAGTTTTGGGTAGCTTTCTTGAAAGACTAATGAGCCGTTGAGTCTAAAGACACTTAGTAGGGGGAATTTTTCAGCGGGTAAGCACCGCTAGAGATATAAAAAATTGGGGGGGCTGACTTTATAGGCTTTATGATAGATTAGAAACAGTAATGGTAAGTATGAGCTCAATACATATCCAGTTGCTCAATAGTAGAAATAAGAATAACAGTAACTTATAAGCAAAAAAACTTTTTTTTTTAGTATTCTTTGTTGAAAGCTAAACCTAGGAAAGCTCATTTGCTAATTATTAAGCCCTTAAAGGTCACCTCTTATCTCAGTGCATTTTGACAGTTTTTTACAGCTAGCCAGTCAGAACTGATTGGCTAAAATGCAAATCTGTCAAAAGAACTGAAATAAGGGGGCAGTCTGCAGATGCTTAGATACAAGGTAATCACAGAGGTAAAAATATATATTAATATAACCGTGTTGGTTATGCAACACTGGAGAATAATAAAGGTATTACCTATCTTTTTATACAATAAAAATTCTGGAGTAGACTGTCTTTTCCAGCAAGTTACTAACGGCTAGATTACGAGTCTTGCGTTATGAGTAAAAAAGCAGCGTTAAGGTTCATAACGCTGCTTTTTTTACTACCACTGGTATTATGAGTCTTGCAGATTTAGGGGCACCACACACTATTTTGGCCTTACCGCAAATCAACTTACGTAATTTGCGTATAGTCTATTTTCAATGGGACTTCCATTGTGCCGGTATTACAAGCTTGTCCTGGGAGCCCAAAAAGTGAGCGGTACACCCTATACCGTCAAGATTCGTAACGCATTCTAAAGTCAGTAGTTATGAGTTTTACACTACAACGCTGTAGCATAAAACTCATAACTAAAGTGCTAAAATGTACAAGACCACCCATAAACTACTTATTAACCCCTAAACCGAGGCCCTCCCGCATCGCAAACACTATAATAAAAATATTAACCCCTAATCTGCCGCTCTGGACATCACCGCCAATATAATAAACATATTAACCCCTAAACACTAGTTAAATATTATTAACCCCTAATCTCCCGCCCCTAACATCGCTGCCACCTACCTTCATTTATTAACCCCTATTCTGCCGCCCCCCAACGTCGCCGCCACTATACTAAATTTATTAACCCCTAAACCTAAGTCTAACCCTAACCCTAACACCCCCTAACTTAAATATAATTAAAATTAATCTAAATAAAACCTACTATTAATAACTAAATAATTCCAATTTAAAACTAAATACTTACCTGTAAAATAAACCCTAAACTAGCTACAATATATCTAATAGTTACATTGTATCTAGCTTAGGGTTTATTTTTATTTTACAGGCAAGTTTGTATTTATTTTAACTAGGTAGATTAGTTACTAAACAGTTACAGTGGGGCAAAAAAGTATTTAGTCAGCCACCGATTATACAAGTTCTCCCACTTAAGAAGATGAGAGAGGCCTGTTATTTTCATCATACGTATACCTCAACTATGAGAGACAAAATGTGGAAACAAATCCAGACAATCACATTGTCTGATTTGGAAAGAATTTATTTGCATATTATGGTGGAAAATAAGTATTTGGTCACCTACAAACAAGCAAGATTTCTGGCTCTCACATACCTGTATCTTCTTCTTTAAGAGGCTCCTCTGTCCTCCACTCATTACCTGTATTAATGGCACCTGTTTGAACTTGTTATCAGTATAAAAGACCTGTCCACAACCTCAAACAGTCACACTCCAAACTCCACTATGTTGAAGACCAAAGAGCTGTCGAATGACACCAGAAACAAAATTGTAGACCAGCACCAGGCTGAGAAGACTGAATCTGCAATAGGCAAGCAGCTTGGTGTGAAGACATCAACTGTGGGAGCAATAATTAGAAAATGGAAGACATACAAGACCACTGATAATCTCCCTCGATATGGGGCTCCACACAAGATCTCACCCCGTGGGGTCAAAATGATCACAAGAACGGTGAGCAAACATCACAGAACCACATGGGGGGACCTAGTGAATGACCTGCAGAGAGCTGGGACCAACGTAACAAAGGCTACCATCAGTAACACACTATGCCGCTAGGGACTCAGACCCCATAGAAAACCTTTGGAGGGAGTTGAAAGTCTGTGTTGCCCAGCAAAAGCCCCAAAACATCATTCCTCTAGAGGAGATCTGCATGCAGGAATGGGCCAACATACCAGCAACAGTGTGTGACAACCTTGTGAAGACTTACAGAACATGTTTGACCTCTGTCATTGCCAACAAAGGATATATAACAAAGTATTGAGATAAACTTTTGATATTGACCAAATACTTACTTTCCACCATAATTTGAAAATAAATTCTTTCCAAATCAAACAATGTGATTGTCTGGATTTGTTTCCACATTTTGTCTCTCATAGTTGAGGTATACCTATGATGAAAATTACAGGACTCTCTCATCTTCTTAAGTGGGAGAACTTGCACAATTGGTGGCTGACTAAATACTTTTTTGCCCCACTGTATTAACTATTTAATAACTACCTAGCTAAAATAAATACAAATTGACCTGTAAAATAAAACCTAACCTATCTTACACTAACACATAACCTAACCGTACAATTAAATAAATTCCCTAAATTAAATACAATTAACTAAATGCAATACGATTAGCTAAATTACAAAAAAACAAACACAAAATTACAGAAAATAAAAAACAAATTACAAGATCTTTAAACTAATTACACCTAATCTAATAGCCCTATCAAATAAAAAAAGCCCACCCAAAATAAAAAAAAACCTAGCCTAAACTAAACTGCCAATATTCCTTGAAAGGGCCTTTTGCAGGGCATTGCCCCAAATAAATCAGCTCTTTTACCTGTCAAACAAAAAATACAAGCAACCACCCCAACAGTAAAACCAACCACCCACACAACCAACCCCCCAAATAAAAGCCTAACTAAAAGGGGGCGGAGCCAGCAGCCAAGCAGAAAAGACGTGTTTTAGAGAGCTCCTGCAAAGATTTACCTAAAATAACGGCAGATTGCGATTTATTCATTGTAATTTGCCTCAACTCTAATAGTGTGTAAGCAGGACTGATCTTGCAGTGATTATGAATTGCCTTACTCTTTGATCGAGTCAGATATTCATCCTACTCTCCTCCGATAATTGATAAATGCCTAGGCCGCTGTGGCCTATAACAGTTGTGGTGTTAGATATGGAGGGAGACTCCGCAGATATATATGAGGCACTGTGGAACCTTAATCTACAACTGGATGTTGGATATGAGACATTATCAGCCTGCTTGAGGTACACAGTGGATCAACAGATGTCCCAGTCGCAGGGCAGTAGGGATAATAAAAAGCTATCAACTCATGCCTATGAATAGGCCGGTATCATGGTGAGACCGATTATGCCTGTGTAGTGGCCCATGTTACGGAAGCTGAGGGAACACTTGCGTTCAACAACAGAACTCCTGCGCCGGCACAGCAATCAGGAGATCTATATGCCCCAGGGAGAGTTCGGGCACCTACAAGATCGGCGCCATTTCCTTTTGCATCCTCTGACACGGAGTCTATAGTGCTATGTGCCGGGTCTCTCTTGGCTCTGCACCCTGTGGAGAAGAGCAAAAAGCCCGTGGTTAGTGCCACAGATTTCAAGGAGGATACCGGATCTACACTTTGCAACGCTGATTACCCGGTACGCTTGTGTAAGAATCCTGCATGCACTGATATGGGACATTTTGCATTTACTAAACCGGGCTGGCTTTCTGAGGTGACGTTCCTCACGCAGGCACATTCATTGTTTGTATTGCTTTCCCATACTAATATAGCTGATCTGGGCTCTCCAAATAACTCTCAACTCTCCTTTTGTCTGTGGGTAATGGTCTCAGACTCTGTTCTTTCACCTACCCCCCTACACTATGCATCCCAACAAGCCCCATGTGGAATAGGTTGATGGTCAGACATAATCCAGGTTTGGTGCCTCTGCTGCCCGGCTAGACCTAAGGACATTTTCAGACGCTGACTCGAGATCACAGTAACACCTTTAATAAGCTCTCAAAGACAGTATGAACTTTCTCAAACGTTGAACATTTGCTTGAGGACACACACATTTTATACAGCCTTCCCATGTTTGGTCCTATGTTTATTAAGTTACAGCTTATACTGTTGATTAAGCCTGTTACAAACTAGTGATCCCCAGGTTGCTAGTGTTTGAGGATCTTATTTGCATGCAGCAGCTGATACTTCTATTTAATGAGCCTGGAATACCTAACCGATAAACTGAAGTATCCCTAATCCAGTCACCGTGTCTTTAGGGTTTATGGTGCTGCAAACCCACTATATATTCAAGCTGTGTCTCATAGATATGTATGGGGCTATTACCTATAGCTTGTTCTGAACTGCCTTGGGTGTGTGGTCCCATGTATATACCTCTTGGGATACAGCCGCTGTCCCCTCCATCATCTGTGACATTAATTATACGTATCAGACATGCTGGCTTGTTAACTGTTGACTGTTACCAGTTCATTGCGTTTTTTTTTATTGTGCTTTAGTTTAAGCATGGTGTTTATTATTGACTGTCCCTAGATACCTCTCAATATGTACATTGAATTTATGACCCTATTAGACTGGGTGGTCAGTCAGCGATACTGAGTATGTAGTTCAGTATATTTAATTAAGAAAAGGTAAGAAAAGATAAAATGTTATTGCCTAACATCACAATCCCTAAGTGCTGGGGATAACTAAGACACTATCTATTTACAACCACCTGTACTCTTTTGTTAGTGAAGATACATGATATGTCTTGCCATGATTATATCTACAATCCAGTTTAGTGTCTTATTTTGATTCTTAGCAAGATTGAGAGGCATAGATGTCTTATAAATGGTCTGTATTATATGCTACTCACTACACGCTCAGCAACAAGTATGTATTGCATTATTTCAACTTGTACAAACTATGCAGATTTGAATTGCTTAGAGGTTAACGGCTGTGTACATTTTCATTTATGTTATTTACATGTCAAATTTGTATTATTCAGGAGTTTAATACTACCCCCTGTAACTCTGGTTAAAGGCTTCTAATCTACAAGGTTAATGTTTATTGTACAAGGTTAATGTTTATTTCCTATAAATAGCTGTCCATGTCCATTGTCTAGCTAAACCTGTGAGATATATTTAGTTGAAATATGTTCACTATTGACCTATTGAAAGGTATTAACCTGGAGGGCTCCTAGTCAACCTATGTATGTCTGGTAGTATTTCTCACTTACTACATCCCTCTCTAACATATATGTTATTTTCCTAGCATTACTCCCTAAATACTAAAAAAACTGAGGAGTTACTTAGCTACCTCCTCTTCCTCACAGACTCTGAAAGGGTTCTTTATATTACATATGCCTAGCCTTCCCCTACACCAAACACTTAATTCTTCAGGAGGAAGCAGAAGAGATTTCTGCTTTCAGACAGGGGGATAACCCTTTCCTAGTACACATTTTTGTGACTAGGAGGAATCATTTTTATCTTTATTATTAATACTTCTGCACTCCCATTCTTTCTGGCTATGATATATTTACTATTTGGCAGTATAGCCAAAACAACAAGCTGACCATTAGATAATATTCAAGTTGGGAGATTTTACTCTCTAGGGCTAATCCATTCAGTTCTATTTTATAAAAAGGCTTTTTAGACCTCTTGGGCAATTTAGTTTAAGTGTCCAATTTTTATGGCCCTGACTACCCTTGCTGGGGAGTGAATAAGTTGTGTTGTATACGTGATCTGTTCATTTATATGTCTTAAGTCTCCAAATGACCGCATACTTGAGCAATTTAGTTAGTCCTATAAACAGGTTCAAACTTACTCTGTGCTGAGGTAAAAAATAACATGCCCCTAGGTGTGCTCTTAACTGGTGGCATATATTTGCTGAATATTTCTATATGACTCTTACAATGGTTATGACAGCTTTCTCAGATTCAGAGTTTTCAGCCATCCTGCCTGAGATTGGACAGGCACCTGCATGTATCTCCAGCTCCTTCTGGACTGTTTCCTAAGTTTCCCTTATTGGCAATTAGATTAAGTCTAAAGCTATTTGTCACAATATAAGGTGGGAAGCACAGGTTCATTATATATGACTACCTGCATGTAGAGGCCCTGAGTATTCTTTTTCCTGGACGTCTGTTCTGGGATGCACGGATATATGTTAATACCATTAACTACATGAAAAATGATCTTACTACTAGTAAAACCTAGCCATTTCCTCCACAGAGACTTTGACCTTAAATGTTCATATTCTATTTAATTATACAATAAGTCTATATAGTGTCCCCCAGTGGGACAGGTACTATTCGTGTACTTTGTACTACTAGTAACATAGGTACAGCTTTGGTACAATAACCAAGAACTTATATAAGGCTCCGTCCCCCCACCCCAAATGTTTGACCCTAGCGGTGCTTACCCACTGAATATCCCCCCCACCTATATTCTGAAGCTATCTATTTTGTTTACCAGTTTTCTCCATTATATCCTTAGTGGCCGTATGGCCTGAGAGTTGGTTTCTTTCTAACTGGTTTGTCATTTATGCTATTTATCATAAAAATGAGGTTTCATTAGCCTACTTATTGCATACTGTATAATTTCTGAAATAATTTGTTCCATTTCACTGTATTTTTTATTTATGATGTGCATAGGCGATTTCTGTTATATGCTTCTTTTTCTCTGTAAAACCTCAATAAAAAAAGTATTTTTAAAAAAAAAAAAAGCCTAACTAAAAAAAACCTAAGCTCCCCATTGCCCTTGAATATGCATTTGGATGGGCATTGCCCTTAAAAGGGCATTTCGCTCTATTGTAGCCCAAACCCCTAATCTAAAAATAAAAACCCACCCATACACCCTTAAAAAATCCTAACACTAACCCCCCGAAGATTCACTTACAGTTTTGAAAACCAGAATCCTTCCTCAACAAAGGCGGGAGAAGTCCTCAACGATGCAGCAAGAAGTCCTCAACAAAGCCCGGGAGGAAGTCTTCATCCAAGCCGGCAGAAGTGGTCCTCCAGACGGGCAGAAGTCTTCACCCAGACGGCATCTTCTATCTTCATCCTTTCGACGCGGAGCGGCTCCATATTCAAGACATCCTGGTGCGGAGCATCCTCTTCAATCGACTGGCTTCTTCTACAATGAAGGTTCCTTTAAATGACGTCATCCAAGATGGCGTCCCTTAGATTCCGATTGGCTGATAGAATTCTATCAGCAATCGGAATTAAGGTTGAAAAATCCTATTGGCTGATGAGCTTGCCATTGAGCTTGCATTCTATTGGCTGTTCCAATCAAGCCAATAGAATGCAAGCTCAATCCTATTGGCTGATTGGATCAGCCAATAGGATTGAAGTGCAATCCTATTGGCTGATTGCATCATCCAATAGGATTTTTTCAACCCTAATTCCATTTGGCTGATAGAATTCTATCAGCCAATTGGAATCTATGGGACGCATCTTGGATGACGTAATTTAAAGGAACCTTCATTGTAGAAGAAGCCGGTCTATTGAAGAGAATGCTCTGGCCGCGGATGTCTTGAAGATGGAGCCGCTCTGCGTCGGAAGGATGAAGATAGAAGATGCCATCTGGATGAAGACTTCTCCTGGTTTCGCTGAGGATGGATTGTCCGGTCTTCAAAACTGTAAGTGGATCTTCGGGGTTAGTGTTTGAGGTTTTTTAATGGTGTATTTGGTGTGTTTTATTTTTAGATTAGGGGTTTGGGCTGCAATAGAGCTAAATGCCCTTTTAAGGGCAATACCCATACAAATGCCCTTTTCAGGGCAATGGGGAGCTTAGGTTTTTTTAGTTAGGATTTTATTTGGGGGGTTGGTTGTGTGGGGTGGTGGGTTTTTACTGTTGGGGTGGTTGTTTGTATTTTTTTTTGACAGGTAAAAGAGCTGATTTCTTTGGGGCAATGCCCCGCAAAAGGCACTTTTAAGACTATTGGTAGTTTAGTTTAGGCTAGGGTTTTTTTTTATTTTGGTTGGGCCTTTTTTTATTTTGATAGGGCTATTAGATTAGGTGTAATTAGTTTAAAGATCTTGTCATTTGTTTTTTATTTTCTGTAATTTAGTGTTTGTTTTTTTTGTATTATTAGCTAATTGTATTGTATTTAGTTAATGGTATTTAATTTAGGGAATTTATTTAATTGTATGGTTAGGTTAGGTGTTAGTGTAAGACAGGTTAGGTTTTATTTTACAGGTCAATTTGCATTTATTTTAGCTATGTAGTTAGTAAATAGTTAATAACTATTTAGTAACTAATCTACCTAGATAAAATAAATACAAAATTGTCTGTAAAATAAAAATAAACCCTAAGCTAGATACAATGTAACTATTAGTTATATAGTAGCTAGCTTAGGGTTTATTTTACAGGTAAGTATTTAGTTTTAAATAGGAATTATTTAGATATTAATAGTAGGTTTTCTTTAGATTAATTTTAATTATATTTAAGGTAGGGGGTGTTAGGGTTAGATTTAGGGTTATGTTTAGGTGTTAATATGTTTATTATAGTGGCAGCGATGTTCGGAGCGGCAGATTAGGGGTTAATAAATGAAGGTAGGTGGTGGCAGATTAGGGGTTAATAATATTTAACTAGTGTTTGAGATGCAGGAGTGCGGCAGTTTAGGGGTTAATATGTTTATTATAGTGTCAGCGATGTCCGGAGTGGCAAATTATGGCTTAATAAGTATAATGTAGGTGTCGGCGATGTCGGGGTGGCAGATTAGGGGTTAATAAGTATAGGATTAGGGGTGTTTAGACTCGGGGTTCATGTTAGGGTGTTAGGTGTAAACATAAAATGTGTTTCCCCATAGGAATCAATGGGGCTGTGTTACGGAGCTTTACGCTGCTTTATTGCAGGCGTTAGACTTTTTTTCAGACGGCTCTCCCCATTGATGTCTATGGGGAAATCGTGCATGAGCATGTACAACCAGCTCACCACTAACTTAAGCAGCGCTGGTATTGGAGTGCGGTATGGAGCTCAATTTTGCTCTACGCTCACTTCTTGACTTTTAACGCCGGGTTTGTAAAAACCTGTAATACCAGCGCTGTAGGTAAGTGAGCGGTGACAATAACGTGCAAGTTAGCACCGCACAGCTCATAACGCAAAACTCGTATTCTAGCCGTGAGTTTCTGATGTAAAATTTTTCATTATAAATTTCATAAGCCTGATGAATCTCATAGCAGTGACAATTTTGGAAAATTAGCTTTACTATATGTAGCCCAATAGCTTGGTACACCTGTGCATAGTTATAGGAAAAATATGTAAATTCATTGTAATCTCATGAGACTTTCGTATTTTAAGATTTAGTATTGTATGCAGATTACTGCATTGAGGTTAATATGATGACATGTGCAATAATAAACCTGAAACAGAAATAACTTCAGTTCATTATGTCATTAAAATTCATATGAATATAGATCGTTTTCATTTACTGTTGTGCATATTGTTAAAAAAAATTACACTGTATGTTGCCCTCTGGCATATTAAAATTTTCATGATAAAAACATGAAATGAGTTGAAAAAGATTAATCAAATTATTCTGCTCTTTTTTTTTTTTTAAACTGATACAGTAATAGATTAACAGATTATGCTTTCTTCTAAAATTAATATGAAACTTTTGCAACAAATGGTCACTCAGCTTTTGTTGAAACCATGGGCTGACTCAGATATATTTGAAAATGTATTCTTGTGCCAAGGTTGCACTGGATAGACTAGAGTAAACATGGCTCATTCATTAGATTGCACAGCTGCACATCCGATGAAAGAAATGTAAATATACTTTATTACTCAGAATTTTTTGGCAAGATATGCAGGTTAGTGATATAAGACTAGATTACAAGTGAGGCGCTATCTTAACGTTTGCTGGTAAAGAAGCGAATTTGTCCCTTTACCAGTGAATGTTAAATAACCAGCCATTACAAGTGGCTGGTTTATGCTACCGCAAGCTCACTTTTACACTTAGGGCTCCATGTACTAAGCGGCGGGCGGACAACTTCTCAACTCGTGAAGCTGTCCACATGCCTTCGCTACACACGGGCAGCGGATCTGTTGATCCGCTTGCCCATATGTATCATTACACACTCATCGGAGTGTGTAATGCCCGCCCTTCATTCGCGCGACTGAAGGGGCTGTCAATCACCGAGAGCGAACGAGCTCTCTGATTTTACCTCGCCACCTCAGTGGTGGCATAGGGTGTAAGAAGCAGTGGTCTAATGACCGCTGCTTCTTACATCGCGGGAAGCAGGCTCGCATATGCGAACCTGCCCCGCAAGGGCTCCAGAAAAGCTTTCGCTGCTTCGTACATGGAGCTGTTAGCTGTAAGACCTCTAGTTAATGGGAAAAAGTTGCCCCAATGGCCCCCAAAATAAAGAGGACTTGTTGAGCAACATAAAATAAAAATGAAACAGAAAATGGTTACTTCAGTACTCTAAGACTCTAAAGGGTATCCAAGGGCTAGATTACGAGTGGCGCTCTGTTTTGCACAAGCTATTTTGGGTTCATCGCATCTGTGTGCAGGCGTCAGAAGGAGCACACATTTTATTTAAGTTGAAAGTAAATGCGAACACATGAGCACAGTCGCGATTTACACTTGTTGGGATGCAGCGTCTTTAGTGCTCTGGTTAACTGTTACGCGAGACAAAAAAGTGGAAAAAAATACATTTAAAAGTACAGTTACAATCATAGTAAACACTGTCTAATAAAAATTATTTATAAAAAATATTGCACAAAAAAGTTATAAGGGCTCAAAGATATGAGGTTACAGGTGTTAGAAAAAAAAAAGGCAGGTAAAGGGCTTTAGCATTGAGATACATACATATATACACATTTCTAAATATGTATATGTTAGCGCTCATGTGATAACCTTTTATTTTCAACTTGTAATACATGCGCTACCACCAAGCGGCAAGAAGCTTACTTCTAGCGCAGTTAATGCAGGAGCGGGAGCGATAAATTGCTCTTCACTTGTAATCTAGTCCTTAATTAATCACAAACAGAGTAGTCTCTTTCAAAGTAACAAAGTCTTTAGCCACTGTTTACTAGTCGCTCCACTGCACAACAAGCTCACATAGCGTATTGGTTTAATGCATTTTGTATTGCTATCTTTTTATTGGATCTATACATACAATTTTTAAGTAAAAGGAAATGATTGTTGAAGACTCAAAAGGTCCGGCATATGCATAGACACCATTCATTTGGTGACTCCCAATACGTGAGTACCCATCAGAAGGGTAGTTTGTTGTTGGGTGTAAAGTATTCCACAAGATACACTATGTGGTACCCCCATTTGAATTTTCTAGATATAAATTTATATAGGTGTTCAAATGTTAATAGGACAATTCAGACAGGTAAGACAATTAATTACATTTATACAATCCAAATAGCTTAGCAAGTCAGTCTGAAAAGCTGACTTCAACAGACTCAGAATTAAATTAAATCTTGTAAAATCATATTTTAATAATGTAAAGTTAGTTTTATGTTGGTTGAAACTGAAGAAATAGTTTGTAACAAACTGGAATAACGTGAACACAAGACCACAAACCGGGTTCGTTTAAATGGGACAGTCTACACCTGAATTTTTATTGTTTAAAAGATAGATAATCCCTTTATTACCCCATTCCCCAGTTATTCGCCATACCAAACACAGTGTATAATAATATACTCTTTAACCTCTGTGATTTTCTTGTATCTAAGCCTCTGCAAACTGCCCCTTTATTTACAGTCTTTTGACAGACATTGCAGTCATAGTCAATCAGTGCCTGCTCCAAGATAACTTCACGTGCACGAGCACAGTGTTATCTATATGAAATATCGTGAACTAACACCCTCTAGTGGTGAAAAACTGTTAAAATGACAATCGGAAAAGAGGTGGCCTTCAAGGTCTAAGAAATTAGCATATGAACCTCCCTAGGTAAGCTTTCAACTAAGCATACCAAGAGACACAAAGCAAAAGTTGGTGATAAAGTAAATTGGAAAATTGGTTTAAATTTACATTGCTTATCTGAATCATGAAAGTTCTATTTTGACCTAGACTGTCCCTTTAAGTTAAGTAAATTGCAAATCTGCCAACGACACTTCGATTTCACAATAATAATACATACAGTTGACCTAGTAGAACAGAAATGTCATGAACTGACTTGTGGCAAATATGGTATCTTATAATAGTGCCATTTGTTCTGGCTAATGTTTGTCTATGGAGATTTTATGTATTTTGTACACCTGCTTGCAATGGATGTGGCTGAAGCACCTGAACTCAATAATTAATATTGGTGTACACAAACTATTCATTATATAATTATATGTGAGCAGAATATGTATTTTTAAACATTTCTACATTTTGCTGCATATGTTTTTAATCTTTTTCTATTTCTTTATATTTAAAGGGACAGTAAAGTCAAAATTAAACTTTAATGATTTGGATAGAGCATGTAATGATAAACAACTTTCTATTTTACTTCTGTTATCAAATTTGCTTCGTTTCTTGGGATCTTTTATTGAAGAGTAAAATTAGGTAGGCTCATAAAGCTCAGGAGTGTGCACGTGTCTTTAATACTCTATGGCAGCAGTGTTTTGCAACGTTATTTGTAGCTTTGTTATACAATGTTGTAAAACACTGCTGCCATAAAGTACTAAAGACACATGCACACTCTTGAGCTCTTCTGAGCCTACCTAGTTTTACTCTTCAATAAAAGACGAGAGAATGAAGCAAATTTAATAACAGAACGAAATAGGAAAGTTGTTTAAAATTCCATGCTTTAAAGAATTACAATCAACCCCTATATGATAAAGTGTCTTGTTTTTTTTATTATTATTATTAATACAAATTGACAGAATAAAACCATAGAAAAAAGAATCAGTAAAAAGGTAAACAAATGTTGAAAACACTTTGATGTAATAAACAAATTCACTCAGGAGTTTGCAGTGTTCACATTTGTTATTATTGCAGAGTGGAATTATTGATTGATTGAACATTGGTTTTATAATTACAAATACATTTTCCATCAAAAAAATGTTATTCTAATTTTCGGTTTAAAACATAAAAAGGCCAAAGTAGGGCTGTTTAAAGGCTCTTGCTTGGGGATTGCTGGCCCAGGGGCATCCGACAACCAGCGCTCACCCCAAGTTCCCTATAACTAGGAACCTCACATTTGAGATAAAGAGGAGACGTGATGGAAACATTCTTTGCTATATCATGAAGCTTTCATTTTGCTTCCATATCCATTTAATGATGACAAATTATTACGCTCTAGTTAGGCTGGAACTGTTATCCTTGCTGGTTTGCAAACAATCTGAAAGGCTGTAAGGCCTGCAGTTTATAGCCAATCAGACAATCAGAGGGGTCGTTATGAAATATACTGGTCATGCTGACCAGAAATAGCTGGAGATTAACTGCCATTAAAGGGACACTGAACTGAAAAAAATATATATTTTGTGATTCAGATATTGGCCTCTAGTTATCAAGCCGTCAACCTCAAATATGCTGGAATTCTGCAGCGTATTTGTGGCGAGGCTGATTCGCCTAAATTATCAAGCCCTACAGACCGGCAAAAGTAGAATATAGTGACGTAAGGCTTCGATCCGCCGACTCAGTCCGACACAGATCGATTCTTACGTCACTCCAGATGTTCTGAACGCAAGTTCGGCACAATCTGACTATTTTTTGAAGTTATCAAATAACTACCAGGTACGCTCGCACTCTTCTTCCGGCCCAGCGTACCTGGGTTTTCAATATTCTGCCCTGGAGGCGGCGGATCCCATAGGAATCAATGGGAGTCTGACCATAGCGAAAGTTCATTTTCGCTGCTGCCCGATATCCCATTGATTCAATGGGAGCTGTCTACATCTAACACCCTAACATGTACCCCGAGTCTAAACACCCCTAATCTGCCCCGCCTACACCAGCGCAACTAAATAAATGTATTACCCCCTAGAACCGCCGCTCCCGGACCCCGCCGCCACCTACATAATACCTATTAACCCCTATTCCTGCCCCCTATACCGCCGCCACCTATAATAAATTTATTAACTCCTATCCTGCCGATCCCGTACCCCACCGCAACTAAATCAATTGTTTAACCCTAAACCGCCGCTCCCGGACCCCGCCGCAACTAAATCATTGTTTAACCCCTAAACCGCCGCTCCCGGACCCCCGCCACCCACCTATATTAAACTTATTAACCCCTAATCTGCCCCCCCTACACTGTCGCAACCTATAATAAAATTTATAATCCCCTATCCTGCCCCCCTATACCACCACCATCTATATTAAAACTAATTAACCCCTAAACCTAAGTTCTAACACTAACCCTAACACCCCCTAACTTAAATATTATTTTAATAAATCTAAATAAAAATTACTCTTATTAACTAAATTAATCCTATTTAAAACTAAATACTTACCTATAAAATAAACCCTAAGATAGCTACAATGTAGTTAATAATTACATTGTAGCTATCTTAGGATTTATATTTATTTTACAGGCAACTTTGTATTTATTTTAACTAGGTACAATAGCTATTAAACAGTTATTAGACTATTTAATAACCACCTAGCTAAAATAAATCCAAAATTACCTGTAAAACAAATCCTAACCTAAGTTACAATTAAAACCTAACACTACACTATCATTAAATTAATTACATTAATTAATTACAAGTAGCTACAATTAAATACAATTAAATAAACTAAACTAAAGTACAAAAAAACAAACACTAAATTACAGAAAATAAAAAATGATTACATGAAATTTTAAACTAATTACACCTAATCTAAGCCCCCTAAAAAAATAATAATAAAAAAAAATAATAAAAGTCCCTAACCTATACTACATTACAAAGTAACCAGCTCTTTTACCAGCTCTTAAAAGGGCTTTTTTGCGGGGCATATGCCCCAAAGTTCCGTATTTTTCGCTCCATAAGACGCACCTGACCATAAGCGCACCTATTTTTTAGAAGAGGAAAACAAGAAAAAAAAATATATATAATATAATTTCTATTTCCTGATGCCTGATGTGGCAAGGGGAGGGGGCTAACCCTAAACCCCTAAACCCTAACCCTCTATCCCTAATAACCCTAAAACCCTAACCCTTAACCCTAACAAGGGGCTATATTTAGGTTTTGTGCTGCCCTAGGCATTTAAGATTCTGCTGCCCCCCCCCCCCCCATGTTTTTAGGCCTTTTTTTTCACATTAAATATTTTTTTGGGTCAAGGTGTAAATTTATTATTGTTTTTATTTTATTCATAAACAAAGTAAATGTAAAGGGAAAAAAGGAAGGAGGGAGATAGGAGGGAGATAAGGGATGGAGATAAGGAGAGAGGAGAAGAGAAGGAAGGGAAGGAGGGGAGAGGAGGGAGAAGAGGGAAGGAGTGAGAGGAGAGGAGGGAGGGAGGGGAGGGGAGGGAGGGGAGGGAGGGAGGGAGAGGGAGGGAGAGAGAGGAGAGAGGAGGGAGAGAGAGGAGGAGGGAGGGAGAGAAGGAGGGAGGGAGAGAAGGAGGGAGGGAAAGGAAGGAGGGAGGGGAGAGAGAGAGGGAAGGAGGGAGAGAGGAGGGAGGTGGAGGAAGGAGGGGGAGAGAGAAGGAGGGGAGGAGAGAGAAGGAGGGGAGGAGAGAGGAGGAGGGAGAGAGAGAGGAGGGAGGAGGAGAGGAAGGAGGGAGGGAGAGGTAAATGGAGGGAGGGAGAGGGAAGGAGGGAGGGAGGCAAGGAAGGAGGGAGGGAGAGGAGGGAGGGAGAGGAAGGAGGTGAGAGGAAGGAGGGAGGGAGGGAGGAGGGAGGGAGTGGAAGGAGGGTAGAGGGAGGGAGGGAGAGGAAGGAAGGAGGAAGGGAGAGGAAGGAAGGAGGGAGAGGAAGGAGCCAGGGAAGGAGAGATAAATACAATAACCAGTGCAGGGACACAGCCTATTTTTAATTACTAATAAGAGAAAGAGTAAGGGTCCCATCTTGCTGCAGTCCTGCTTCCCCTCAGCATTCTCTGCTTACTGGACTGGTAGTGTGACACTGTGCCTATTGGCACAGCACGAGAAAAAGAGCAGTCTCAGATCAGTTACTCTCTGTCTGTAATCACACTGTAAGCTGCAGCAGTGCACCACCATAAGAAAAGAATGAGTGCTCCCGGTCCCGCCTCCAGCAAAGGGAAGAAGAATCATCAAACTATATAAAGTTAAAAAGAAGCGTTTATTCAAGTACAGTCTGTACTTGAATAAACGCTTCCTTTTAACTTTATATACCGGTAGTTTCTTCCCTTGCTGGAGGCGGGACCGGGAGCCACTCATTTTTTTCTTATGGTGGTGCACTGCTGCGGCTTACAGATTACAGAGAGAGTAGTTACCGGTAGTTACAGTACATACACTGACCGGCTCTTTTTCTCGCACTGTGCCGATAGTAGGCACATTGTCACACTACCATGCCAGTAAGCAGAGAGATGCTGAGGGGAAGGACTGCAGCCAGCAAGATGGGACCCTCACCCTGCGCCTGGTCACTGGTGATATAAAGTTAAAAATGAAGCGTTTATTCAAGTACAGTCTGTACTTGAATAAACGCTCATTTTAACTTTATATACCGTAGTTTCTCACTTCTTGCTGGAGGCGGACCGGGGCCTTCTGACTGCATCCATTAATCTGCGGCTTACGTTACAATTTGAGTACACGGATGTTGAGCCAGCCAAATCTAGTGTAGTGTGGTGTTTATGCTGCAGCATGTAGTCGGTTTTTACTACTATTACCAGCTCATTACTGAGTTCTGTCATACCGGATACTCAGTGAGTGCTAAAGTAATTCAAGACTGCATGCAATAGTAGTTTCTTCCTGGCTGTATCAGTGTTACATTACAATGGAGTACCTTCTACAAATGAAATTGGGCTGTCTTTTTAGTTTGTTAATCCTCACACTCCTTTTTGCGTTGTTTCCGTCCAGAGTAAAATGCTTTCGAAATTCCGTTGGTGCAGGTGACGACTCGTCACTGATTTTGGCTCCATTTATAATTCTGCATGCTGGTAACTGTAGATGCTTGCTATGCAGAAGCTACCGGTATATATTTTCAATATATAGACGCTTGGCCAGGGGTTTAATTGTATGCACAGTAGCGCCTCTCTCTCTCCTGCTTGTGTGTCCGCTTCAATTTATGTTTATGGGTTATTATGGCTATGCAAAATCATCACGAGAAATAGAGCCGGTGTCAGATAAGACTGATCTGACACCGACTCTATTTCTCGTGATGATTTTGCATAGCCATAATAACCCATAAACATAAATTGAAGCGGACACACAAGCAGGAGAGAGAGAGGGCGCTACTGTGCATACAATTAAACCCCTGGCCAAGCGTCTATATATTGAAAATATATACCGGTAGCTTCTGCATAGCAAGCATCTACAGTTACCAGCATGCAGAATTATAAATGGAGCCAATAGTTTGCTGGGCAGTATGGCGGTATGAAAATAAAAGCTAATGCCAGCAATAAAGTTCCCAAATAGAGTGTGTGCGTCTGTTCAATAAACTACTCACTCACTGTCTCACTCCATATGCTGCCGACTCAAGCACTCTGATGTACTTCTTCCATAGCCTCATGCATTAGTGCACCGTGGACAGTTTTTTTCCATCTGCTCTAAGCGGCGGAGCGGCATCCACTGCTGGATGCACTGCTATAACTGCCTCCAAAAAGTGCCGTCCCCCCAAAATTTGCCGCCCTAGTCAAGCACAGGGCCTGCATTCGCTCCATAAGACGCACAGACATTTTCCCTTACTTTTGAGGGGGAAAAAGTGCGTCTTATGGAGCGAAAAAAATACGGTAATCAGCTCTTTTGCATGTAAAAAAAAAATACAACCCCCCCCAACATTAAAACCCACCACCCACATACCCCTACTCTAACCCACCCAAACCCCCCTTAAATAAACCTAACACTACTCCCCTGAAGTTCTCCCTACCTTGAGTCGTGTTCACCCAGCCGGGCCGAAGTCATCATCTGAGGGGCGCTGAAGATGTCTTCATCCGATAGAAGTCTTCATCCAAGAGGCGCTGAAGAGGTCCTTCCATCCGATAGAAGTCTTCATCCAGGCGGTGTCTTCAAATCTTCATCCATCCGGAGCGGAGCCATCTTCAAAGTCACCGATGGCTCCACGCCGGCTGCTTTGAAGATGGCTCTGCTCCGCTCCAGATGGATGAAGATTGAAGACCACGCCTGGATGAAGACTTCTATCGGATGGAAGACCTCTTCAGCGCCCCTTGGATGAAGACTTCTATCGGATGGAAGACATCTTCAGCGCCCCTTGGATGATGATTTTGGCCTGGCTGGGTGAACACGACTCAAGGTAGGGAGAACTTCAGGGGGGTAGTGTTAGGTTTATTTAAGGGGGTTTGGGTTAGATTAGGGGTATGTGTGTGGGTGGTGGGTTTTAATGTTGGGGGGGGGGTTGTATTTTTTTTTACATGCAAAAGAGCTGATTACTTTGGGCATGCCCTGCAAAAAGCTGGTTACTTTGTAATGTAGTATAGGGTAGGGACTTTTATTATTTATTTATTTTTTTTATTTTATTAGGGGGCTTAGATTAGGTGTAATTAGTTTAAAATTCTTGCAATCTTTTTTTATTTTCTGTAATTTAGTGTTTCTTTTTTTTGTACTTTAGTTAGTTTATTTAATTGTATTTAATTGTAGCTACTTGTAGGTAATTTATTTAATTTATTTAATGATAGTGTAGTGTTTAATTGTAACTTAGGTTAGGATTTATTTTTACAGGTAATTTTGGATTTATTTTAGCTAGGTAGTTATTAAATAGTTAATAACTATTTAGTAAGTATTCTACCTAGTTAAAATAAATACAAAGTTGCCTGTAAAATAAGTATACATCCTAAAATACCTACAATATAAAAAATTAGTTATATTGTAGCTATATTAGGGTTTATTTTATAGGTAAGTATTTAGTTTTAAATAGGATTAATTTAGTTAATAAGAGTAATTTTTATTTAGATTTATTAAAATAATATTTAAGTTAGAGGGGTCTTAGGGTTCGTGTTAGACTTAGGTTTCGGGGTTAATTAGTTTAATATAGATGGCGGCGGTATAGGGGGGGGGCAGATTAGGGGTTAATAAGTTTAATTATGAAGAAAAGATCTGCTACGAGGAAAACACATTCAGCCGCAATAGTTGCAAGTAAAGCCGACTTTATTAAAAGTCTAAGTGAAGACCAGGTACATACAAGCTCGGTAGAGAGCACAAAGAATGAAACGTCGACGCGTTTCCTGCTCGGAGGCACTTCGTCAGGGACTTATGCAGAGTAAAACACTTGGTTCTTTTAAACATATAAAATAAGTTTAATATAGGTGGCGGCGGGGGTCCGGGGTGTGGCGGTTTAGGGGTTTTAAACAATTAATTTAGTTGCGGCGGGGTACGGGATCCGCAGGATAGGGGTTAATAAATTTATTATAGGTTGCGGCGGTATAGGAGGGCAGGATAGGGGTTAATAGGTATTATGTAGGTGGCGGCGGGGTCTGGGAGCGGTGGTTTAGGGGTTAATAAGTTTATTAGAGTGGTGGTGGGCTCCGGGAGCAGCAGTTTAGGCGTTAACATGTTAATATAGTTGCAGAGGGTCTAAGAGCGGCGGTTTAGGGGTTAATAACTTTATTTAGTTGCGGGGGGCTCCGGGGGTGGCGGTATAGGGGTAGAACAGTATAGTATAGTGTGAGTGCTTAGTGACAGCTTATCAATAAAGCTGTGAAAACGCTGAAGAGCAGCGAGATCAGATGAGTGATAACTATCACAGTCCGCTGCTCATCGCCCTGTACTTGGTGCGCGGCTTTTTTACAGCTTTTTTGATAACTTTGGCAAGCGTATTCAGGTCCGCGGCGGCGATGTGAGGCGAGCTTAGGCGGGCGTATTGGGGCCAGTGATGGCAGGTACGTACGGAGCTTGATAACTAGAGGCCAAAGCATGAAATTTTAAGCAACTTTCTCATTTACTCCTATTTTCTTCGTTCTCTTGCTATCTTTATTTGAAAAAGAAAGCCAGCCAATCTTTGGTCCAGACCCTGGAAAGCACTTGTTTATTGGTGGGTGAATTTATCCATCAATCAGCAAGAACAACCCAGATTGTTCACCAATAATGGGCCGGCATCTAAACTTACATTCTTGTTTTCAAATAAAGATACCAAGAGAATGAAGAAAATGTGATAATAGGAGTAAATTAGAAAGTTGTTTAAAATTGCATGCTCTATCTGAATCACAAAGAGTTATCAGTTGATGCCATGGCCTCTAGTTATCAATGTCTGTCGGACCTGATCTGACAGAGTGGATCAGGTTCGACAGATATTGCTGAATACGGCGAGCAATACATTTTTTAATATTGAAAGAAATTGCCACAGTACAGTATGTGCAATAAATTTGGAGCAAAGGAAGTTATGCCAAAGTTAAGAGCAGACTTCACATAACTGACAATATGTTAATCACAACATTTAATTATGACGGAATGTTCAGATCTATACTCAAATAATATGGAAACCTGTAAATTAAACCCAGCCATTCAGTGTAATATTAAAACACTAAGGGCTAGATTACAAGTGGAGCGGTATTTAGCGCTCCCATGCATTACTAAATGAAAGTATATGCAAAGAAAACCCAACACGCACAAGCTTCAGGTCTTCAAATATCGCAACCATTCTAAATTCTTCTCCACATAGACTTCAACTGTCAGTGCAAATTTGAAAAAAAAACTACACTTATCGCTCATGCGCTGACCTGACAGGAGTTAAATCCAAAGGTAGTTATGAATATTTTACATTCCAATGTTCTTCACATAGAAGAAAATGTTCTTTTTATTTTAAATATATATATTCAATGAGATTTTGTATCAGCAACTCATACTGCTGTATTGGTTTTAATTTAAATATATTTCAGGCATTTTGTAATACGTTTATATGCTATTTTTGTCATGAGGACAGTAGAAAATATTGCCCAAAGATCAGGTACCAGGATATCAGTCCAGCAACTAGGTACCAAGGGAAAAACAAGAGCAAAGTCCAAGGGACAGGCCGAAGGTCTAGTACCATGAGATCAGTCCAGCAACTAGGTACCAAGGGAAAACAAGAGCAAAGTCCAAGGACAGGCCGAAGGTCTAGTACCATGAGATCAGTCCAGCAACTAGGTACCAAGGGATAAACAAGAACAGAGTCTAAGGACAGGTGAATGGCCGGATACCATGAGCTCAGTCTAGCAACTAGATACCAAGGGATAAACAAGAACAGAGTCTAAGGACAGGTGAGAGGTCGGATAACATAATCTCAGTCCTGTAAATAAGTACCAAGGGATAAACAAGAGCAGAGTCTAAGGACAGGTGAAAGGTCGGGTAACATAATTTCTGTTCTTGTTTATACCTTGGTACCTAGTTACAGGACTGAGATTATGTTACCCAACCTTTCACCTGTCCTTAGACTCTGTTCTTGTTTATCCCTTGGTACCTAGTTACAGGACTGAGATTATGTTACCCAGCCTTTCGCCTGTCCTTAGACTCTGTTCTTGTTTATCCCTTGGTACCTAGTTACAGGACTGAGTCTAAGGACAGGCAAAAGGCCGGGTAACATAATCTCAGTCCTGTAACTAGGTACCAAGGGATAAACAAGAACAGAGTCTAAGGACAGGTGAAAGGTCGGGTAACATAATCTCAGTCCTGTAACTAGGTACCAAGGGATAAACAAGAGCAGAGTACATGGACAGGTGAAATGCATGGTTCCATGAGATCAGTCAGAAACTAGGTACCAAGGGGTAAAGCAGGAGCAAAGTCCAGCAGGGACAGTTGGTGATGCTGGTACAGGATACCAGGTAGGTGCAACTGGTATATCAGGATTCAAGTAAACTGCCACTGGTACAGCAAGTACAGGGAGAGCTGAGAGCAGGTAAATACAAGGAAAATTACTCAATAACTCAGTCCAGAGTGATAGGCGGAGTGGATTTACATAGGGACTAAAACACCTGTGGCCATTTAGGTGGGAGTTTCTGAAATTAGGTATGGACCCTTTGAATCAGCATAGCAACATGGCCACTCAGGTCTAAGGAATGCAGTAGCCACTGCAAAAGACAAGCTTCAGTGTTCCATACGTTTTTTTATATTGAAAGAAATTGCCACAGTACAGTATGTGCAACAAATTTGGAGCAAAGGAAGTTATGCCAAAGTTAAAGGGCCACTAAACCCAAAATCTTTCTTTCATGATTCAGATAGACAATAGAAATTTAAACAACATTACAATTTACTTGGTGCACATGGTGAGCCAATCACACGAGACTTCTATGTGCAGCAACCAATCAGCAGCTACTGAGCATATCTAGATATGCTTTTCATCAAAGAATATCAACGGCTAGATTTAGAGTTTTGTCGGTAATGACCCGCGTAGCTAACGCATGCTTTTTTTCCCCCGCACCTTTTAAATACCGCTGGTATTTAGAGTTCACAGAATGGCTGCGTTTTCAGTGAGTTAGGCTCCAAAAAGGGAGCGTATAGCATAATTTACCGCCACTGCAAACTCTCGATACCAGCGGTGCTTACGGACGCGGCACAGCTTAAAAAACGTGCTCGTGCACGATTCCCCCATAGGAAACAATGGGGCAGTTTGAGCTGAAAAAAAAACCTAACACCTGCAAAAAAGCAGCGTTAAGCTCCTAACGCAGCCCAATTGTTTCCTATGGGGAAACACTTCCTAAGTCTGCACCTAACACCCTAACATATACCCCGAGTCTAAACACCCCTAACCTTACACTTATTAACCCCTAGTCTGCCGCCCCCGCTATCGCTGACCCCTGCATATTATTTTTAACCCTTAATCCTGCCGCTCCGTACACCGCCGCAACCTACATTATAGCTATGTACCCACCTAATCTGCTTCCCCTAACACCGGCCGACCCCCTATATTATATTTATTAACCCCTAATCTGCCCCCCACAACGTCGCCGCTAGCTACCTACAATTATTAACCCCTATCTGCCGACCGACCTCACCGCTACTATAATAAAGTTATTAAGCCCTAATCCGCCTCACTCCCGCCTCAATAACCCTATAATAAATAGTATTAACCCCCTAATCTGCCCTCCCTAACATCGCTGACACCTAACTTCAGTTATTAACCCTAATCTGCCGACCGGACCTCGCCGCTACTCTAATAAATGTATTGACCCCTAAAGCTAAGTCTAACCATAACCCTAACACCCCCATAAGTTAAATATAATTTTATTCTAACTAAATAAATTAACTCTTATTAAATAAATTATTACTATTTAAAGCTAAATACTTACCTGTAAAAATAAACCCTAATATAGCTACAATATAAATTATAATTATATTATAGCTATTTTAGGATTAATATTTATTTTACAGGCAACTTTGTATTTATTTTAACCAGGTACAATAGCTATTAAATAGTTAATAACTATTTAATAGTTACCTAGTTAAAATAATTACAAAATTACCTGTAAATAAATCCTAACCTAAGTTACAATTAAACCTAACACTACACTAGCAATAATTAATTAAATAAAATACCTACAATTATCTACTATTAAACCTAACACTACACTATCAATAAATTAATTAAATAAAATACCTACAATTCAATACAATTAAATAAACTAACTAAAGTACAAAAAATAAAAAAGAACTAAGTTACAAAAAATAATAAAATATTTACAAACATTAGAAAAATATTACAACAATTTTAAACTAATTACACCTACTCTAAGCCCCCTAATAAAATAACAAAGCCCCCCAAAATAAAAAAATGCCCTACCCTATTCTAAAATTAAAATAGAAAAGCTCTTTTACCTTACCAGCCCTTAAAAGGGCCATTTGCGGGGCATGCCCCAAAGAATTCCGCTCTTTTGCCTGGAAAAAAAACATGCAATACCCCCCCCCCCAACATTACAACCCACCACCCACATACCCCTAATCTAACCCAAACCCCCTTAAATAAACCTAACACTAAGCCCCTGAAGATCTTCCTACCTTATCTGCACCTCGCCGGGTATCAGCGATCCGTCCAGGCTCCAATGTCTTGATCCAAGCCCAAGCAGGGGGCTGAAGACATCCATCCTCCAGCTGAAGTCTTGATCCAAGCGGGCAGAAGAAGACATCCGGACAAACATCTTCATCCAGAAGGCATCTTCTATGTTCTTCCATCCGATGATGACCGGCTCCATCTTGAAGACCTCCAGCGCGGAACCCATCCTCTTCTTCCGACGACTAGACGGCGAATGAAGGTTCCTTTAAGGGACGTTATCCAAGATGGCGTCCCTCAAATTCCGATTGGCTGATAGGATTCTATCAGCCAATCGGAATTAAGGTAGGAAAATTCTGATTGGCTGATGGAATCAGCCAATCAGATTCAAGTTCAATCCGATTGGCTGATCCAATCAGCCAATCAGATTGAGCTTGCATTCTATTGGCTGTTCCGATCAGCCAATAGAATGCGAACTCAATCTGATTGGCTGAGCGTTAGACCCTTTAATGACTGACTCCAAATACCAGCGGTAGCCTAAAACCAGCGTTAGGCGCCTCTAACCCTGGTTTTTGACGGCTAACGCCAAACTCTAAATCTAGCCGCAAGAGAATAAAACAAATTAGATAATATAAGTAAATTAGAAAGATGTTTATAATTGCATTCTCTTTCTAAATCATAAAAGAAAAATGTGGGTGGCATGTCCCTTTAAGAGCAGACTTCACATAACTGACAGTATGCTAATCACAACATTTAATTATGACGGAATGTTCAGATCTATACTCAAATAATATGGAAACCTGTAAATTAAACCCAGCCATTCAGTGTAATCCACAGTGCTAATATTAAAACACTAAGGGCTAGATTACAAGTGGAGCGGTATTTAGTACTCCCATGCATTTCAAAATGAAAGTATATGCAAAGAAAACCCAACACGCACAAGCTTCAGGTCTTCAAATATTGCAACCATTCTAAATTCTTCTCCACATAGACTTCAATGGTGAGTGCAAATTGGAAAAAAAAAACTACACTTATCGCTCATGCGCTGACCTGACAGGAGTTAAATCCAAAGGTTGTTATGAATATTTTACATTCCAATGTTCTTCACATAGAAGAAAATTTTCTTTTTATTTTATATATATATATATACACATACACATACATATATATATTCACAGTATAAATCTGATGTATGTTTTGTAAAATATATATCTATAACTGTATATCTAATGTGTAAAAAAACATTGAAATGTAACATATTTACAGTACATACTTACTAAAACACATTATTCAATTATACCGTTAAGGCTAGAGCGGAAGAGTTAAATAGCACTCACTTGTATATGGACCTATATTTTTTATTACTCTTATTCTTAAATTACATAGAAGTACAGGGGACCATGTTTTTGTTGCTGAGAGGTCTATCTAATTAAATATATTGGGGCATAATAGCCTTGTAACAATGAAATATAGTACAGAAGAAAGACTATGAGGCCCATTTATCAAGCTCCGTATGGGCCCGTGTTCCTGGCGAGTCTTCAGACTCGCCAGAAACACAAGCTAGGGAGCAGCGGTTTAAAGACCGCTGCTCCATAACCCTGTCCGCCTGCTCTGAGCAGGTGACAGGAATCGCCACAATTCAACCCGATCGAGTATGACCGGGTTGATTGACACCTCCCTGCTGGCGGCCCAATTGGCC
The DNA here is from genome assembly GCF_027579735.1 of Bombina bombina. NCBI lineage: Eukaryota > Metazoa > Chordata > Amphibia > Anura > Bombinatoridae > Bombina > Bombina bombina. Next base: position 1,099,058,485 of record NC_069502.1, on the reverse strand, counting down.
GCGAGTCTGCAGGGGGCGTGTTGCACCAGCAGCTCTTGTGAGCTGATGGTGCAATGCTGAATACGGAGAGTGTATTGCTCTCCGCATTCATGAAAGAAAACTGGGTATGGGTGTACCTAGGTACACACAAGCCCAAAAGGGGCGCTTCCCAATACTAGATCTACAACAATAAAAACTATAAATAAAAATTGAAATATAAAATATATATTTATAGTAGTGTATATATAAAAACCATACACCAGCAGAACACAAAAGTCCAATGTAATCCAAAAGGCGGCAGCACTCTGTCAGAGGACGGTCAAATTCTGGTGTGTGATGATCTAAAAAAAAAAGAACAGAGGCGCCACCATGGCCTAGTATCACCGACACAGTATAATAAAGTTGCAAGATGTCAAATGATACAAAAGTGAAGCACCCAATGGTGCTAATGGGGCAGACAGGAACTTTTCAGCGGTCCAGCTCACTGTATAGAACCAGCAATGGTGTCCAGGTCAGAAATCCCTTGGGGAAGCCTTCTTAACACCTGCTTTTTCCTGATACTGACCGTCAATGCCTTTCCCTTTAGGAAAAAAAAGGAAAGGCATTGAAAGTCTGTATCAGGAAAAAGCAGGTGTTAAGAAGGCTTCCCCAAGGGATTTCTGACCGGACACTATTGCTGGTTCTATACAGTGAGCTGGACCGCTGCGAAGTTCCAGTCTGCCCCATTAGCACCATTGGGTGCTTCACCTTTGTATTATTTGATATCTTGCAAGTGCAACTTTATCATACTGTGTCGGTGGTACTAGGCCATGGTGGTGCCTCTGTTCTTTTTTCTTTTGCTCTCCGCATTCAGTGGTGTCTGTCAGACCTGATCCGCACTGTCACATCAGGTCCGACAGACATTTGATAATTCGGCCTCTATAAGTTTCCTGAGCATTATCCTAATCTCTAATAGATTTGGGAATTTAATGGAAAAACAATGGCGTGTTTATGTACAGTATAATATGGGAAATCTAAAAGTTCAACTACAATACACCCCAATTTTCAAGAAGTGCACTTACAGTTATGTGGTCACAAAAAAGGTGCTAGCAGTGTCAAGTTCACTGATCCCCATCTCAGCTCCTTGGCTCTCGCTACCACTAGTTGAAGATAAACAGCAACTGATATTTATAAGGTAAAAGAGGTGATCGCACACCGTTAAAACAAAGCATACATACTGCTAGAACGGTTGGCATTGCAGCATAAAAATTTTAGTTGTATGTTTACATTGTATTTCTTAAGCAGTAGTAGTAGTATTTATTGACTTGTTGGTTGTTTATAGATCAGTAAACTTCTTATGCTGCATTTCCTTTGAGCAACCCCTCAAGGGAACATGGAAGTAGACCCTTGGTTATTATTTATTTTTTGTGGAAAGATTACAAAGGTAGTTGGTTTTGCTATAAGTTGTATGTATATATATATATATTATATATATATATATGCTATAAGTTGTATGTATATATATATATATGCTATAAGTTGTATGTATATATATATATATGCTATAAGTTGTATGTATATATATATATATATGCTATAAGTTGTATGTATATATTATATATATATATATGCTATAAGTTGTATGTATATATATATATATATATATATATGCTATAAGTTGTATGTATATATATATATATATATATGCTATAAGTTGTATGTATATATATATATATGCTATAAGTTGTATGTATATATATATATATGCTATAAGTTGTATGTATATATATATATATATGCTATAAGTTGTATGTATATATATATATATGCTATAAGTTGTATGTATATATATATATGTATGCTATAAGTTGTATGTATATAATATATATATATATGCTATAAGTTGTATGTATATATATATATATATGCTATAAGTTGTATGTATATATATATATATATATGCTATAAGTTGTATGTATATATATATATATATATGCTATAAGTTGTATGTATATATATATATATATATATGCTATAAGTTGTATGTATATATATATATATATATATGCTATAAGTTGTATGTATATATATATATGCTATAAGTTGTATGTATATATATATATATGCTATAAGTTGTATGTATATATATATATATATGCTATAAGTTGTATGTATATATATATATATATATATATATATATATGCTATAAGTTGTATGTATATATATATATATATGCTATAAGTTGTATGTATATATATATATATGCTATAAGTGTTGTATATATAATATATATATATATATGCTATAAGTTGTATGTATATATATATATATGCTATAAGTTGTATTGTATATATATATATATGCTATAAGTTGTATGTATATATATATATATATGCTATAAGTTGTATGTATATATATATATATATATATATGCTATAAGTTGTATGTATATATATATATATATATGCTATAAGTTGTATGATATATATATATATATATATATATATATGCTATATGTTGTATGTATATATATATATATATATATATGCTATAAGTTGTATGTATATATATATATATATATGCTATAAGTTGTATGTATATATATATATATATGCTATAAGTTGTATGTATATATATATATATATGCTATAAGTTGTATGTATATATATATATATATGCTATAAGTTGTATGTATATATATATATATGCTATAAGTTGTATGTATATATATATATATATATGCTATAAGTTGTATGTATATATATATATATATATATGCTATAAGTTGTATGTATATATATATATATATATATATGCTATAAGTTGTATGTATATATATATATATATGCTATAAGTTGTATGTATATATATATATATATATATGCTATAAGTTGTATGTATATATATACTATATATATATGCTATAAGTTGTATGTATATATATATATATATATATATATATATTTGTTTAAACAAATACAGAAATAAATAATGATTTTCTTGCAATCATGTTATGTTATAGTTAGGTCAATCAAATCTTTCCTATAAAGTGCAAGCCTGATTAATTTGTAGGAGAACCTCATGCTTATCCCAGACCTTTACTACCTCTAATAGAGGGGTTTATTTGTTTAGCAATTGGTATGAATGGGCTGATAAAGTGACAGTCTCATGGGTTTAATGTCACTTTAAGGAATTGGTAAGTCAATTAAAATCTAGATATTAATTTATTTAAGCCCACGCATACACATATATATACATTTTAATGACAAATATGCAGTATATTGTATTACATGAATCGTATTATATTGTGCTAGTAGATAATTATGAATAATCCTCATCCAATGTAAATACATTTTAAGCTGAATCACCCAGATATTCTACCCAACAGCTGTAAATGGAATATCAAAATATAAATCAGGAAGCAATTAGCAAACTAACACCTTTCAAAGTGTACTGCCTGGGTTGTCTTCATTAGCACATAGCTTTAAAGGTGGCACCTCTAGATGAAATGGGATTCTTAGAATGGAAAATAAACTGGCATATCTATTTTAAAGACCCATGAGTTGGATGATATATTTTCTTTCAATTAACACATTGACTATTGACAGTGAAATCATTCCAAGGTTAAATATAGAATACCCACAAACCAGAGCATGTCCAATTTCATTTATAACAAATAAATTTACTGTCTGCTAACTTACACATTTAATGACTTTTAGAGGTATGTAGAAAAAGAAGGGGGGAATGACAAAGAGAATGATGAAGAAAAAGTTATTGAGATTTCAAACTATAGATATGGATAGAGATAAAATAGGAGAGAAAGAGACAGAAAGAGCAATAAAGAGAAGGAATGAGAGAGCAAATGAGAGCAAGAGAGAAAGAAAGAAAGAAAGAAAGAAAGAAAAAGAGAGAAAGAGAGAGAGGCATAGAGAGAGAGGGATATAGGGGCCGAATTATCATGGCCCGAACAGGGCCAAATACCCCAGTTTCCGCGTAAGCCTTCATGCTCGCCTGCAACAGGAGTTAAGAAGCAGCAGTCTTCAGACCAATGTTTCTTAACTTGTACACCTCCTCTGAGGCGACGGACATCAATCCGCCCGTACAATGAGAAAGGCATCCCAGCCGAAAAGAAACTGACCTATCGATTTAAGGATACAGAGTATGGAGAGGAGATAAAGACTGGATCCACAGTGGTCCCACGCTGACACTCCAAAGACCCGTCTAAAGCTGCTAAAGAACCTGCATAGCAGAACAGCTACCCCCACAAAAGGATTCATATAAGGAAAGTGAAAGGTGAAGTGACCAACACTCGGCATTGTAAGACGCCACAAACCGCACTGCAAAGTGAGACCGCACGGACACATCCCTATTGGAAATATAGGAGTTTCATCTTTCACAACAACATCATCTACAGTGCACTGTAAACCGGACTATTAGGTACTGATCTGGCCGTAAAGCCGAAGACTTACATTGATTTAACTGCCAATACTAGTTCACACTAAAAAATTGTGACAACTAATACAGATTGTAACATATCAACAACTACATAATTACAAAAGAAATCAAAAAAGAAAAAACAACTTATCCAAATAACAACACTGTTGATACAGCTAAGAGACGTTACCTCCGACATCTGCAAATCTGTGCAGACGTTTGATTTATAACAGAGTCTGTGTTTTGTAATAACATCTATAATTCCAACAAACATCACGCATCCTAAACGTCATTTGACATATTAGCCACATTCTATAATATCCTGCTTTAGGAGCAGATAACATCCAACAATTGTATTTGCAGTTGGTTTTAATTGCCGATTTAAACTATCTGCCGATTTAAACTATCTGAGGACAAACGTGTTTTAGTGCTGTGTAAGCACTTATGTACAGAGAATCTGATAGATGCGCATATGGAACTATATCACATATAGACCATTACGGCTAAGTGTGTGTATATATATATGTATATATTTATATTATATATATATATATATATATATATATATACAGTTTGTCACATATAGTATTAAAGTTTTTGTAGATTCAAACTGTTTGTATCATGCATTTGATAAAGGGGGTGTAATACCTCCGAAACGTCATGCATTCTCTAACTTGAACCATTAAATGTTATATTTTATTTTATACCAGTGAGTGCCTTTTTTCTATTTGTATATCTGATGATTTTTTGAAGTGCACCCTGGGAGCTGCTAATCTGTATATGGAGTGCCTTTCTTACTGACTCTAATCTACATATACACACATATATATATATATATATATATATATATATACACCTTAGTGACTTTTAGGTTATTCAAGTATGAAGCTTAGGGATACACTAACAGAACAGGTTCAAATTTAGATTAAATATAGGGGTGGGGTTGACTTCTGAATAGTGGTCAAGACAGGCATTGATTCTGAGAGTGTTTTTTTTAAGTACATTTGTATTTAGATAAATCTGCTCAAAAGCTATTTATACCTACTGCTTATATTCTGCTAGGTGAGTAAACTGACACTGGTCTTGTACTCTTAATCTGCTCCATTATTTCAGAACCAAATATGGCTTCTGTATTTTGTTCTGATTTTCACATATTTGACAGTTTCCACTAGAAATTTCTAACTCATTTCTAAATAAGGTGTTTATTTTAATATGGAGATTGCCTTGCACGTACTGAAATCTACCACCCCAGTCAAAGATAAAACTCAGTAAAATAGCTTATCTTCAGATGATCCTGACATCATGCAGCAGGTCCAGTTATTTGTGGCTGGTTCAGCTGTATTGGAGTCATATCTTGCTGTTGGAGAAGAAAACACTTTTGAGCCTCTAAGTAGGGAAGTAGGGTCCAGTTATCTGTGGCTGCGAGGCAACAAGCAATTTCTTATATGGACAAGGACTTCGCATTTCTTGCTTTTGTGAATATGGGTTTATGGGGAAATCACTGTGGCTTTGATGTTATAAATATCCATTACACGTCTACAGCTTAGGAGCCACTTGTGGGGGGTGTTGTGTTGATGACCTTATATTGATGTGACCTGGAATCTGCTACTGTTTTTTGGCTTAATGGAAATGGGATGTAGGTTAAAAAAAAGAAAGAAAACGCATCCATGATTCACACCAATATTATTTATTACAACACACGCATACGTTAAAATGCCCTCACAAGAAGTAAAAAGATCTGTTGGAACACTGTCTTTGATTCCAAAAAAAGGTAATAGAAAGTTTCAGTCCAATTGTCCTCGTAAAGCCACCTGCAGCCAGAGGATATCAGAGGCAAAAAGTTTCTGTTCCGCTGTTAATTGGATATCCGGCTCGCCAACCTTAACTAGTAGGGAAAATTCACAGCTTCCCAGTGCAATAAGGACAATGCTACGCTGCAAGAACTGCTCCTACGCGTTTCATTTGCCACATGCAAACTTTCTCAAGGGGTCTTAGAATCTTCTATCATCTATCTTTCATCATATCTCTATCTATCTATCTATCTATCTATCTATCTATCTATCTATCATCTATATATCTATCTACATCTATTTATCTATCTATCTATCTATCTATCTATCTATGTCTCCCTCTCTCTTTTTGTCTCTTTATCTCTCTCTTTATCTCTCTCTCTCTTACTAACTAACTAACTAACTAACTATCTATCCGGTACAGTAGATAGTTTAGTTACTATTTACTGTCAAATGTGCTTTTATATGCATAGGAAATATTCATAGGCCTTAAGTGGAACGTATTGTACTCTGGCTATTTTTTTAATATAAAAACATACGGCTAGATTTAGAGTTCAGCGGCCCAAAGAGGTGCGTTAGCTACGCGTGCTTTTTTCTCAAGCACCTTTTAAATACCGCTGGTATTTAGAGTTCACAGAAGGGCTGCGTATTTAGAGTTCACAGAAGGGCAACTCTCGATACCAGCGGTGCTTACGGACGCGGCCAGCTTAAAAAATTGTGCTCGTGCACGATTCCCCATAGGAAACAATGGGGCTGTTTGAGCTGAAAAAAAAACTAACACCTGCAAAAGAGCAGCGTTCAGCTCCTAACGCAGCTACATTGTTTCCTATGGGGAAACACTTCCTACGTCTGCACCTAACACCCTAACATGTACCCCGAGTCTAAACACCCCTAACCTTACACTTATTAACCCCTAATCTGCCGCCCCCGCTATCGCTGACCCCTGCATATTATTATTAACCCCTAATCTGCCGCCAGCTACGTTATCCCTATGTTACCCCTAACATCGCCGACCACTATGTTATATTTATTAACCCCTATCTGCCGCCCCCGCTATCGCTGACACCTGATATTATTATTAACCCCCTAATCTTCCGCTCCGTACACCGCCGCAACATACATTATAGTTATGTACCCCTAATCTACTGCCCCTAACACCGCCGACACCTATATTATATTTATTAAGCCCTAATCTGCCCCCCACAACGTCGCCGCCAGCTACCTACAATAATTAACCCCTAATCTGCCGACCGGAGCTCACCGCTACTATAATAAATGTATTAACCCCTAAAGCTAAGTCTAACCCTAACACTAACACCCCCCTAAGTTAAATATAATTTAAATCTAACAAAATAAATTAACTCTTATTAAATAAATTATTCCTATTTAAAGCTAAATACTTACCTGTAAAATAAACCCTAATATAGCTACAATCTAAATTATAATTATATTGTAGCTAATTTTAGGATTAATATTTATTTTACAGGGCAACTTTGTATTTATTTTAACCAGGTACAATAGCTAATACTATTTAATAGCTACCTAGTTAAAATAATTACAAATTACTTTTAAAATAAATCCTAACCTAAGTTACAATTACACCTAACACTACACTATCAATAAATAAATTAAATAAACTACCTACAATTATCTACAATTAAACCTAACTCTACACTATCAATAAATAAATTAAATAAATTACCTACAATTATCTACAATTAAACCTAACACTACACTATCAATAAATTAATTAAATACAATATCTACAAATAAATACAATGAAATAAACTAACTAAAGTACAAAAATAAAAAAGAACTAAGTTACAAAAAATAAAAAAATATTTACAAACATTAGAAAAATATTACAACAATTTTTAAACTAATTACACCTACTCTAAGCCCCTAATAAAATAACAAAGACCCCCAAAATAAAAAATGCCCTACCCTATTCTAAATTAAAAAAGTTCAAAGCTCTTTTACCTTACCAGCCCTGAAAAGGGCCTTTGAGGGGCATGCCCCAAAGAATTCAGCTCTTTTGCCTGTAAAAAAAACACATACAATACCCCCCCAACATTACAACCCACCACCCACATACCCCTAATTTAACCCAAACCCCCCTTAAATAAACCTAACACTAATGCCCCTGAAGATCTTCCTACCTTATCTTCACCTCGCCGGGTATCACACCGATCCGTCCTGGCTCCGATGTCTTGATCCCAAGCCCAAGCGGGGGGCTGAAGATGTCCATGATCCAGCTGAAGTCTTCATCCAAGCGGGAGCTGAAGAGGTCCATGATCCGGCTGAAGTCTTCTATCAACGGCATCTTCAATCATCTTTCTTCCGGAGCCATCATCTTCCAGCCGACGCAGATCCAATCTCTTCTACCGACGCCTACTCGCCGAATGACGGTTCCTTTAAATGACGTCATCCAAGATGGCGTCCGTCGAATTCCGATTGGCTGATAGGATTCTATCAGCCAATCGGAATTAAGGTAGGAAAAATTCTGTTTGGCTGATGGAATCAGCCAATCAGAATCAAGTTCAATCCGATTGGCTGAATCCGATCAGCCAATCAGATTTAGCTTGCATTCTATTGGCTGTTCCGATCAGCCAATCAGATTTAGCTTGCATTCTATTGGCTGTTCCGATCAGCCAATAGAATGCGAGCTCAATCTGATTGGCTGATCGGATCAGCCAATCGGATTGAACTTGATTCTGATTGGCTGATTCCATCAGCCAAACAGAATTTTTCCTACCTTAATTCCGATTGGCTGATAGAATCCTATCAGCAAATCAGAATTCGATGGACGCCATCTTGGATGACGTCCCTTAAACGAAACCGTCATTCGTCGTCTAGTCGTCGGAAGAAGAGGATGGGTCGCGCTGGAGGTCTTCAAGATGGAGCCAGTCGTCATCGGATTGAAGAACATAGAAGATGCGGCTTGGATGAAGATGTTTGCCGGTCCGGATGTCCTCTTCTGCCCGCTTGGATCAAGACTTCAGCCGGAGGATGGACGTCACTCTTTAGCCCCCGTCTGGGCTTGGATGAAGACATCGGAGGCTCTTCTGGATCAATCGGTGATACCTGGCATGGTGAAGACAAGGTAGGAAGATCTTCAGGGGGGGTAGTGTTAGGTTTATTTAAGGGGGGTTTGGGTTAGATTAGGGTATGTGGGTGGTGGGTTTTAATGTTGGGGGGGGTATTGTATGTGTTTTTTTTACAGGCAAAAGAGCTGAATTCTTTGGGGCATGCCCCACAAAAGGTCCTTTTAAGGGCTGGTAAGGTAAAAGAGCTTTGAACTTTAATTTAGAATAGGGTAGGGCATTTTTTTATTTTGGGGGGCTTTGTTATTTTATTAGGGGGCTTAGAGTAGGTGTAATTAGTTTAAAATTGTTGTAATATTTTTCTAATGTTTGTAAATATTTTTATTTTTTTTGTAACTTAGTTCTTTTTTAATTTTTGTACTTTAGTTTAGTTTATTTAAATGTATTTATTTGTAGGTATTGTAATTTAATTTATTTATTGATAGTGTAGTGTTAGGTTTAATTGTAGATAATTGTAGGTTTTGTATTTAATTTATTTATTGATAGTGTAGTGTTAGGTTTAATTGTAACTTAGGTAAGGATTTATTTTACAGGTAATTTTGTAATTATTTTAACTAGGTAACTATTAAATAGTTATTAACTATTTAATAGCTATTGTACCTGGTTAAAATAATTACAAAGTTGCCTGTAAAATAAATATTAATCCTAAAATAGCTACAATATAATTATAATTTATATTGTAGCTATATTAGGATTTATTTTACAGGTAAGTATTTAGCTTTAAAAAGGAATAATTTATTTAATAAGAGTTAATTTATTGCGTTAGATAAAATTATATTTAACTTAGGGGGGGTGTTAGGGTTAGGGTTAGAATTAGCTTTAGGGGTTAAAAAATGTATTAGAGTAGCGGTGAGCTCCGGTCGGCAGATTAGGGGTTAATAAGTGAAGTTAGGTGTCGGCGATGTTAGGCGAGGGCAGATAGGGGTTAATACTATTTATTATAGGGTTATTGAGGCGGATTAGGGGGTTAATAACTTTATTATAGTAGCGGTGCGGTCCGCTCGGCAGATTAGGGGTTAATAAGTCTAGGTCGGTGGCGGCGAAGTTTGGGGTTGGCAGATTAGGGGTTAATAAATATAATATAGGTGTCGGCGGTATTAGGGGCAGCAGATTAGGGGTACATAGGGATAACGTAGCTGGCAGCGGTGTATGGAGCGGCAGATTAGGGGGTTAAAAATGTAATAGAGTGGCGGCGATGTGGGGGGACCTCGGTTTATGGGGTACATAGGTAGTTTATGGGTGTTAGTGTACTTTAGAGCACAGTAGTTAAGAGCTTTATAAACCGGCATTAGCCCAGAAAGCTCTTAACTCCTGTTTTTTTCTGCGGCTGGAGTTTTGTCGTTAGATTTCTAACGCTCACTTCAGCCCTGACTCTAAATACCGGCGTTAGAAAGATCCCATTGAAAATATAGTATACGCAAATGGCGTAGGGGGATCTGCGGTATGGAAAAGTTGCGGCTGTAAAGTGAGCATTAGACCCTTTCCTGACTGACTCCAAATACCAGAGGGCGGTAAAAACCAGCGTTAGGAGCTCTAAGCTGGTTTTGACGGCTACCGCCCAACTCTAAATCTAGGCCATAGTACAGTACAGTGCCTTATATTGTTTGAAGGATTAATGTTAAAGGGACAGTCAAGTCCCAAAAAAACTTTCATGATTCAAATAGGGCATGTAATTTTAAGCAACTTTCCATTTTACTTATTTTACAATTTTGCTTGTTCTCTTGGTATTCTTAGTTGAAAGCTAAATCCTAGGAGGTTCATATGCTAATTTCTTAGACCTTGAAGGCTGCCTCTAATCTAAATGCCTTTTGACAGTTTTTCACCACTAGAGGGTGTTAGTGCATGTGTTTTATATAGATAACATTAAGTTCATGCACGTGAATTTACCAAGGAGTGAGCACTAATTGGCTAAAATGAAAGTCTGTCAAAAGAACTGAAATAAGGAGGCAGTCTGCAGAGGCTTAGATATATGGTCATTACAGAGGTAAATCAAGTATTATTATAACTGTGTGTTGGTTAGGCAAAACTGGGGAATGGGTAATTAAGAGATTATCTATCTTTTAAAACAAGAAAAAGTCTGGTGTTGACTGTCCCTTTAAACTTTTAATGGCCTAAAATGACCTTGTAATGAATTTATCTCATATTAACTGATGAGGCCAATTACAGACAGATATGTAGCAGCGTAGGATTAAAATTGACACTTCCACTTCTAATTCTCATTATTGAAAAACCCACAATTTTAATTATAGGAAAAGGGGGCAAAATAAAATAAATGGAAAACTTTGTTTTACCACATATAATTAAACATTTTGTACTATTGTCTCAATGTGATTACTGTACTTTTAACAAAGCACATGTGTTTAATTAAATAAACTGCACTCAGCACAAGTGACGTGCTAACTGTTGCACAGAGCGATATAGGCTTTTTGTGCTCTTCGGAAATATCGCTCGTATTACAAGTTGAAAGTTGTCGGGTTAGTGCTTGCGTAAAGGAAGTGCTTTAAAAAAAGTTGGGCCAAACACAACATAAATTCATTTAAAATTGACATTTAAAAATAGATATAACGGTATAGATATATACAGTATGTATAGAAATATATACTTACAATAAAAAAAAGTGAGTACACCCCTAAGTGGAAATGTCAAAATTAGACTTTCCCTCTAATTTAATTATCTGTGCTTAAAACAGTTTTTAGTAGTAAATTGTCATAACTTATTTTTTTCTTATTTTAATTATTTCTTTCCTATGGCATGGAGAGTCCACGATTTCATTCCAATTACTAGTAAGATATTCAACTCCTGGCCAGCAGGAGGAGGCAAAGAGCACCCCAGCAGAGTTGTTAAGTGTCACTTCCCTTACCCATAATCCCCAGTCATTCTCTTTGCCTCTATCACGGGAGGATGTGCGAAAATGGTGTCTGAAGATATTTAATCCTTTAATGGGTACTTTTCCCTGCAAGCAAGGATTGGGGATATGCTGATTCTATGTCAATCTCTTTAGTAAGAGTAATGGTGGCTTTTAGCAGTTAGAAGATGGCAAAGTGGTCTTTGCTTAACTTCTAACATTAATAGGGGTATTCTATTGATCACCATGGCACGTAGCATGGCAACTGATATGTCCATTTCCATAAAGTGCCTGGCTAGCGGCTGGTCACTTTTTCTATCTTTTATTGGCCAATCTAATAGCACTTTTATGGTTATCCAATCATTCTTTGAAGGGGGTACTTGCTTTAGCTACGTAGAATTTCTCACATGGACAGGTGAGGAAGTCAACTATATAATCAGATGTACAGGTGAGTCTATGTCTAATGCAATACTTTTTGGTTTTAAAAGGGTAGCTAAATGTTGTGCCAGAAAATAGTGTTTTGCAAGTCACGCAATTTTTCCACATTTGTAGCAAACTGGCTTACCCTTAGGTAGCCAGTTAGTTTGTTCCAAGCTAAAGTCATGGTTTAACAAGCATTGTTCTCAGACTTTGCCTTATCTATATACTATCTCTTGGTGGGTTCATGTTCGTAAAGGGTAGTGTTGGATCTTCAGATAATAGGTGCCAATTTTTGTCAATACTTTACCAGATTGTATTACTGACTGGGTATAAGTGGTTGCAAAATTCAGGTTATTGCTGTCTCCTTTGGTGGTTTTGTTTTATAGATGAGTGTTTCCTGATCTAGATTTGAAATTTCAGCCCAGATTGTTTCAATTTCCTTGGCTCTGTAGCCCCTATTCAAGAATATTTTTCTCATAATTAAGTACTGTGATTCTTTTTTAATCTGTTCTGTATTATTACGTATGAACTTAAGTAGTTGGGATTTCAGGATGCCCCTTTTTAGCTGTGGTGGGTTATAACTTTCATATTTTAACAGAGTATTCCTGTCGGTCGGTTTGGAATAAAGTTTAGTGCATAATGTACTAAGAGTACCATTAGTTTGTTCATAAATACAGAGATCCAAAAAATGAAGTTCAACATTACTACTCTCCATTTTAAATTGTACATTTGGTTCATTCAAATTTATTTGGATATACCATTGTCTAAGTTCTGCCATCATAGCCTCCCAAAACCATGAAAACATAATCGATATATCTTCTATACATTAGTATGTTAGAGTTTGTTTAATTATAGATGTATTTATTTTTGTACCACGCCATAAAAAGATTGGTGGATGAGGGAGCCATGGGAGAAACCCATGGCGGTTCACACCAATTGTAAAAAAAAATTCATCTTCAAATTTTAAATAATTATTTGTTAAACATATATGTAGGAGGTCAAGTATAAAATCAATAGGGAGAGTCTAGATAATCAGGCTCAGATTTCAAACTCTCTCTAACTGCATCTATCCCATTCTAAATCATGGGGAATAATAGTGCATAAGCTTGTTACATCAAGACTAACTAAAATGACCTATTCTGGAAAAATAGTTTCTTTAAGCAATTTGATGAGATTTATAGAATCCAATAAGTACGATTTTGTTTTTTTTAACAGTATCTTGTAGATGAAAGTCTATATATTGTGCTACACTTTGATATAGTGATCCAATCGCAGAGACTATGGGCTTCCCAGGTGGTCTATTTAGATCTTTATGAATTTTTGGAACTGCATATATACTAGAATATTTAGGATAGTCATTAGTGAGAAATTTATGAATAATTTCATCAATAAAACCCTGTTGAAGGGCTGATTTAACAAAGTATCTAGTTTGAATTTGATAGTAATTACAATCTAGTATTACTATGGCTCCACCCTTATCCGTAGGGTGGATGACTAAAGAGAAGTATTTAAGTTCCTGGAGGGCTTGCCATTCTAGATTATTCACATTGGACATGTATTTCTCTCCTGTCATATGTTGTTTTAGGGTGGCTCTGGTACCGATAGACATATAGGTTTTAATAGTGGGGTGTGTAGTATTGGGCTCACATTTAGATTTTTTCTTAAATCTGTTATAAGTGGATAATGGTGGAGCTTTCTTAAAGTGATCTTTTAGTTTAAGTTGTTGCTGAAACCTTTTAAGATCAACCTGATGAGAAAACTATAGCAAACAATTTGACGAAATCACAAAAATTGTTAGGGATTGCCTGCCTATTTTGAAGGGGGATGAGGATCTTTACCCAGGGGTATTAAATGGATGTAAATGTGTTTCGAGGAGGAACAGAACCATGGGGAACATCCTAGCTCCCAGTAAAATTAGACAGGACAAAAGAGAGGGTTTCCTCTCTGCAGTCTGCAGTCACACAAATAATTTTTTCATTTGATGCCTGTACCAACTGTCGCTCCACATTTGTCATATATTTAATCTCTGGAATTTTGTGTAATAACAGTACTTAAGTCTTACCACTAGGGAGGCTACGGTAAGAATCAGAGAACATCTCAATTATGTAAATTCACTCTCTGCTGACTCACATGTAGCTCTACATTTTAAGCTAGAACACTATGGTAAAGTTGATGACCTTAGATGGCAGATTATAGAGCAAGTCAAGACCCCTTGGAGAGGGGGAATAGAGACAAGTTTCTACATAAACTTGAAGCATTCTGGATATTTAAATTAAAGACAAGTTTCCCAAGAGGTCTCAACATACAAACTGATCTTATTATTTATTGGCAATGATTAAAGATAGTATTTTCTTTAGAACATAAGATAGGAGAGTAAATTCATGTGAATGTGAGCAACTTTTTTACATATAGGATCCATATTGATGGTGCACAGATTTTGAGGGTATTTTTCCCTTATTATATTTATTGTTTGTTCTTTATTGATAATATATAACATAAGATCACTTGAATAAGTATTTATTTTCGTTTATACCTTATGAATATAGTTACTGAATAATAGCGAGGGTTATTATAGCAATTGAAGCTTAATCTATGATTACCTAACAGCAATCATAAAAGGGTTCAGGAATAAAATGGTTACATTTGAGTCATATATAAGGAGTTTTGTACTAAAAATGTATCTTGCTTAAGAATAGCTGGATTGAGAGCATAATAGCAACAATGTAACGTCATGTGTAGCTTCATTTGAATGAACAAGTTAATATGGAAATTCTATTAGTGTTAAAAATATGCACATTATAAGTCCTGAGTGAAGGCTGTTGCAATGCTTTGCAATTCAGTATAATTTATTAAGTTTTGTATAAGTGCTTACTCACAAGCAATCATGTACATTTAAACAGGCTGTTTAGCTAGGTGTAACGTGGTCTATGAGTAAGACATGAGCTGAAACGCATAAGACCGCTGTTACACTGGCTTTTATGATGAACTTTTAATATTGGAATGAAAGCTATGTTTTAAATTTTAAGAGAGGAACCATTGGATGATACTTTGGAACAAAATAGAACATGCCAGTCCATACCATTAACTCGGTTATGTTTAGAGGATATCAGGAAAAAACTGGATAATATTAAGGTAAATAAAACTACAGGCCCAGATGGAATACACCCAAGGGTGTTAAGGGAATTTAGCACTGTTATAAACAAACCACTACTTAAGTTTTCAAGACTCATTATCCTCAGGAATAATAGCCCAGGATTGGCGAAAGCTGATGTGGTGCCACTCTTCAAAAAGGGAAACAGAGATGATCCAGGAAGCTATAGACCAGTTAGTCTGACATCAATAGTGGGGAAGATATTAGAAGGGATTATAAGGGATTATATTGATGAGCATATTCGGGTAGACAAGATTATAAATTCTAATCAGCATAGTTTTATGAGAAATAGATCATGTCAAACTAATCTAATTAGATTCTATGAGGAAGTAAGTAAAAATATAGATAAAGGGGAATCAGTTGATGTGATATACTTAAATTTTGCAAAGGCATTTGATACAGTGCCACATGAGAGATTAATGCACAAAATTAAGGGACTGGGAATAGCTGAAAATGTTAGCTCATGGATAAATAACTGGATAAAAGATAGGGAGCAACGGGTAGCAGTAAATGGATCATACTCAGATTAGACAAAGGTAATCAGTGGAGTCCCCCAGGGATCAGTACAGGCCCTGTTCTTTTTAATATTTTTATAAATGACTTGGAGCAAGGATTAAATAGCGACATCTCTATTATTGCAGATGATACAAAGTTAATTAAGGTCATTAGGTCAAAGCAGGATGAGCTTTCATTACAAAGGGATCTGCAAAAATTAGAAGTATGGGTGTTAGAAATGGGGTCTCCAGTTGGCAGTCGGTTTGCACCCTGTCCAAGTAGGGACCCTCACTCTAGTTAGGATAAGGGAGATACCCGCTCAGATAACCCCTGCTCACCCCCTTGGTAGCTTGGCATGAGCAGCAGGCTTATCTCAGAAGCAATGTGCACATAACACACAGTAACAGAGTGAAAACACTAAAAAAGGGCACCACACCAGTTTTAGAAAAAAAATAGCAATATTTAACTATTTAAAACAAGACCAAATCAAATACGATAAAAATCCAGCATACAGTAATAGAAATATGAATGCTGCAAGATGTATTCAAAAACACAGTTCCTTATAGTCGATAGCTCCACCTTGGGCTATCACGGCGTCGTGATACACAAAACCAACAGTTAAGGCCGGCCGCAGCGTCGCGGGCCAGCTACGGTGTCGGGAAGACCCACAAACAGTACCTTGGATATGCAGGGCATCGTGATCCTTGCGGTGAGCTTTGGAGAGCAGGGTCGCTTCCGGAGTCGGTGCAGGAGTCGTCGGGCCCTTGGTGTTCACGCGCGTTGCGGATCGAACTCCGGGCTGATTAAGTCAGGTGCGCCGGCATTGGGGCTGCGGTGCGAAGCGGGACGATGCGACGTGCGGTGCCCACAGGTTACGGTGGAGGCAGCGGCTCGGCGACGGCGTCGAGCGTCATCGGTGACACCAGGGCTGCAGTGTGAAGCAGGGCGGTGCAATGTGCGGTGTCCACAGGTCATGGTGCATGCAGGGATGCCTGGTGATGACACTGGAGTCGATGTTGCTGGCGTCGGGGGGCTGGGGCTGCGGGACGGGACGGTGCTTCGTGTACCTCACGAGCGGTGTCCACAGGCCACGGTGCAGGCAGCGGCGCCGGTGTCAGCAGGAGCGGCGGTGTCGTGGATGCCCAGGCTGCGGTGTGAGCAGGCGATGCCAGAGTGCGGGGCCCACAGGTCACGGTGCGAGCAGCGGCTCAGTGAAGTCGTCCGATGACGGCTTCAGTGAGAACAGGGTCGCAGTGTGAGGCGGTGTCCCTGAGACTTCCAACAGGAGGTAATATGGATTTCTACGGGGTATAGCGCCAAAGACGAGCACCTATAGCTCTGAACAGTGGGCTAACTAGCTAGCTTGGAAAATGTACTAAGAAAATAAATGTGTTCAGAGCGCCTCAAATGGGCTAGGTGTTGTACAATGTGTAGAGTGTGTATTTAAAAATATTTTGGGGCGGAGTCAACCACCGAGCTGAGCAGACGCAGAATCCAGGAGCTCCTGCTCTAATAACTAACTAAAAGCCACTAAATAGCCCCAAAATACCACCCCACAAGATGAAGTGCAGAGAAGACTCATTTGCAAACTTTTTAGTGCATGTTTTGGAGTACTTAGCAGAAAACCGCGAGCTCAATAGCAGAGGCAAGAAGGACAAAAGCATAACGAGGCCCACGGTAGAGAAGAGCCAACTGTCTACGCATCGAAGTCCCTACATCTTGGATCTAAAGGCATTTACCTTATTCTCTCCTCTCTACAGCCCTTATAGAGATTCCAGATCTGACCCCACGTCAACCTAAGAAGATGGACGCTATACTTATAGATGCTCTGGCGGCGTTTGGGCACTGCATGGACATCCAGTTCCGCATCCTCTCTCAAAGCTTATCGCTCAGACAGGAGCAATCTTCTGACCTTCCAGAGGGGAAATCTAACATCATACCCCTTCGGGTTCATCGTCAACAGGTCTTGACAGCTGATATGACCAGCCACAACCTTCCCGCATTACCCATGCGATCTGCTGCTACTCTCACCTTCACTGCCACTCACCCGGCTCCTGCTCCAGAGCGGCCGGTCGGAGCGGGAGTTGGAGCAGACATAACTGTACTTCACTCTCCTGAAGATGGCCCTACTGAACCCGGATCTGCGTTAGTCACACATCTTCACATCAATGAGCGGAGCCCCGACAACAACTGTGGAGACTGGCGCTTAGACGGCAGAACGGAACTCTGTTCCTGGCATGCATTACAGCCCAGCGGTGAGCATGAAGTATCCACATTAAAGTATCCCCTACACATTGCCAAACAGCCTACTTGCCATTGCCGGTTAGACCCCAAAGTTTGGTCCTCTCACATTGGCCTTCAGAGTTGCGACATTGATGTTGCCTTTAATGTACACCCCCTGAACAGAGCTCTCAACTTTCTCAATATGTCACCCACTAAAGTCCTCCCGGATCCTCAGACACAACAGCGAGTGAGCATCATCTATCTGCACCGGAGCACATGGCTTACAGATAGAAACCGGTTATACCGGTAGCCGGTATTGGCTAAAGCATAGCTTATGTGACATTTTACAGCAGCCCAGCTCTTTTTTCGGGATGCATGAGATAAGCTTATATTACATATTTCCCCCCTTATTCTACAGATATTCCGCACACTGAACAAGATCTTAAACTCCTGTAACAGCCTGAATCCTATCTATCCAAAGTTTGAAATTGCCTAGAGAACTCTCCCCCGGCTATATACTTTGCAATAATTTTTGTATGTCCCTTGCCGCAGAGCTGTATGGTGAAGTCCCTAGAGATCATGACAACACACACCTGTGACTATTAGGTCATTTGTCTCACTCCTAATGGGCGATCATTGAGGAGACTTTATCATACATCTGCACTGAGAACCATAATTTGTATGTTTTGCATAGATGCTCACATTTATTGTTCCTTGCATTCTCAAAAGTTCTTAATTGTGTAAGCTTGCATATAACCCTCATGTATATCTTTCCTCACTGCGTTCTTGGTCCAAACCTGCTGAAGACCTTTGAGTTACATATTATCCCCACGTGGAGTGAGATTTTGGAGATAGTTTAATTTAAAAGATATATATGCTCATTTTCCAATAACTACGCTATAGTTCATGTTCCTCACTGCATAGATCCCTATACTTTATAGCGTCATCAGTTTATATTGTTATCCCCCATACACGGAAGGAACTTCCAGCTCCACTAGTTTCTATTCTTGATTTAAGTTCCCACAGAGACTGGTAACTCCTTAGCTCTTAATACGATACTACAACTCTTAAAGTGCACTTTATGTAAGACTGCTTAGGTGTATGGGAAGGTAACTGTCAACTATATAAGTGGTCATAATCGTGAGGTAACAACTGTCGTAGCTCCTTTGTTTTTAACGTTTTACCTGACATTCAGTAACCATAAATAACCTTGGTTGTTTATTAATATCTGCTTACATTGTCATTCTTTTTATTGACATGATAGGACATCTTTAGTTGAGAGGTATCTGTAAACTAGTTTCATTACTGTTGTTTTCATGCTTTGTTTAATGAGGTAATAATGTATATAGAGAATTTCCTCATATTGCAGGCTGATATATTCTTTATTAAAGGTACAGTTATATTTAATACTATAACACTAGTTAGTTGCTGCACTGTTATAGAGGAGCATATACTCTTATACATGTTTCTATAGTATAATGTCCTATTTAAACCTGCATAATAAATTAGCCTGGGTTTACAATTTAGACATAGGTATATTTCTCATTGTAATATTTTCTATCTGCAAGTGTTCCCAACAATATTGTTTATGTTGTTTTTCATATCTATTTCAATTTATAAGCTAGGTATGCACGAATATGCTCTGCTAAGGGAAACTCCCAGCTTCTACTACTCACCTACAGGATATGAGATATTTGTAAATTCATCTTAAACACCACCTCGCTACTAACATTTACATCTCTCCTAGTTACTTTCCCTTTTCGTGTAATATTCTTTTACATTATATAAAAGCATCCTACTAACTCTTACCTGCAATACAGACACATATAATCATCTCTTTATGTCATATGTTTGACCATCTCTGGACATGCCCAGAAGTGTTGCTATAGATCCTCTTAGTCTGCTCCATTTAATTATCTATTCCTGCAGAGATCTCTGTATTTCTCTATCAGGCCTATATTATTTTATATTACCCATCCCCCTTTCACTGTAGATCTAATTATTCTAATATAGTTATATCTCCTTTCCACCTAGCTACTAACATGTGTTTCAAGATCTATCAGTATATAGCTTTCCTCTTTGATATTGAAGTTGGATAAAGGTCTCAATCACATATATTTCTATACCATCTCTTAAACATTCAGTAATGGCCTCATTTTCTAGTTACACAGTTCGTTATAGTGTTTATCTTTCATCAGAACTTTACAGTGTTTGATCCTCCTGTTTCAAGGTCTAAGGTTCCCACACTTATTGAAACTATTTTTCTGCCAGCTCTATGGGTATCCGTATATGGTGTCTCATTGTTCCAATTACAGCACAACTTCACCTAAGGGGTACATAGAATGTTCCACTCTCCTCCTTACCCAGCTTCCAACGACATATGTGCCCTAGCCCCGTAGACACACACAGCACATAGGATCCCCCTCAAAGTCCCTATTTTAGTCACTGCATTGTTCATATATGATTTATATAGGCTTATAAACTAACCCACAATGCAGTCTTACCAGAGTGAGCTCCGCCCCCCCTACTTTCTCTTCCCCCTCCCCTCCCCCCTCCCAATATTCGAGTGGCTCTCGTCCACTGCAATCCCTCTTCCTTCCAGTGTTCTAAGACCTACTTGTGGTCACCCTAAAAGCTAACTCCCCACGTCATTACAGAAATACTCTTCTTATTCATCCTAGAGATGTGGAGATCAGAATAAAATTATTAAAATGTAAAATGAAGTTTCCTTTCAGTTTGCCCAACCGTATATCTGGCACCTCCATAGACACAACATAGGTTTCTACATGTTAGAGCTAGCCTTTTTATATTATTATGATTATGCATATTTCTCTGAGCCTTTAAACTGTATGACTAACTTGATATATAGGTCAGCTATTCCTTTCCTTTACTAGCCTAACAGATATAATGGGTGTCACAATCTCGTTGCTGTATTCTTATGTTAATGTTACGATTGGACAAATGTTGTATTTGTATTCCTTGTACTCTTTGAAACTTCAATAAAAAATCTTTATAAAAAAAAAAAATTATATATTTTAATTGTAAATCTAGTACTTTACACAAGAATAAAACATGCACACATTCCTTCCACATGGCTTTTATATTCATGGACATAAAATTGGTACCACGGTCAGATACCACCTTCTTGGGGAAACCCACTCGGGTAAAGATCCCCATCAGTGCCCTGGCCACAACGGGCACGGTCACTGTCCTCAGCGGTATAGCTTCCAGGTACCGGGTGGCATGGTCCACCAAGACCAGGATTAACCTGTTGCCTAGGGCTGTCTTGGGGTCCAGAGGCCCTACTATGTCAATGCCCACCAGCTCAAAAGGGGTGCTCACGACAGGAAAGGGTTGGAGGGGGGCCTTACCCTTCCCTCCACTTTTGCCACTTGCTTGGCAAGTCTGACAGGATCTGCAGAATGCATCAGAATGTTTTCTCATATGGGGCCAATGAAAGTGGGTGACAAGCCGGTCAAAGGTCTTGCCTTGCCCCAAATGTCCGGCCAGAGGCACATCATGAGCCAAACCCAGTAGGAAGGTTCTGAAGCGCTGGGATACCACCAGCACACGGGCTGCCCCAGGTTCAGCAACCTTAGGCTTGCTGTACAGGAGATCATTTTCCCAGTAAATCAGGTGACCTTTGGGCTCCACGCCAGCTGCCTGGTCTTCGGCCTGCTGCCTAAGACCCAGGAGAGTAGGTCACACCTTCTGCTCTGCGCAGAACTCCTCCCTGGTGGGACCCCCCTCTTGCTGCCAATGGGTCAGCTCAGGTAGGTCTCCCAGTTCAGCCACTTGCTCCCCGGTAGGTGCCAGGGCTTCCCCCTCAAGCTCAGCCTCCTCCTGGACCGTGGGAACCTCTGGGGTGGATTTCCCGCACCCCTTGCCCTTTCTTGTGGCAGTCACCTGTGCCACTGTTTCAGGCTCCAGGTCCGTCTGATCACCCTGATTGGCTGCCATGGACCGAGTGGTCATGCATGCCCACTCTGGCAACCCTAACATCCCCAAGTGCGACCTGAGCTCCACCTCCTTCCAGGCGGAAGTCTCCAGGTTGTTGCCCAGCAGACAGTCAACTGGCATGGTGGGGCTCTGCGCCAGCTGCCTGGTCTTTGGCCTGCTGCCTAAGACCCAGGAGAGTAGGGCACACCTTCTACTCTGTGCAGAACTCCTCCCTGGTGGGACCCCCCTCTTGCTGCCAAGGGGTCAGCTCAGGTAGGTCTCCCAGTTCAGCCACTTGCTCCCCGGTAGGTGCCAGGGCTTCCCCCTCAAGGTCAGCCTCCTCCTGGACCGTGGGAACCTCTGGGGTGGATTTCCCGCACCCCTTGCCCTTTCTTGTGGCAGTCACCTGAGCCACTGTTTCAGGCTCCAGGTCCGTTTGATCACCCTGATTGGCTGCCATGGACCGAGTGGTCACGCATGCCCACTCTGGCAACCCTAACATCCCCAAGTGCGACCTGAGCTCCACCTCCTTCCAGGCGGAAGTCTCCAGGTTGTTGCCCAGCAGACAGTCAACTGGCATGGTGGGACTCACAGCTACCCTCAAGGAACCTGAGACCCCTCCCCACTCAAAGGTAACCTGTGCCACCTTACATCAGCGCTCCGAGCTGTCCACTGCAACTACTTGGTGGAATACACCAGGGACTATGTGCTCTTCAGACACCAGGTGACACCGGACCGTGGTCACACTGGCTCCAGTATCTCTGAGAGCCTCTACCCTCTGCCCATTGATGGTCACCCACTGTCTGTATTTTTTAGTATTATCAGGCATTAGGTTTCTCTGGACCATCTCACCGTCACCTAGTGAGACAAGGGTCATCTCTGTGGGATCCCCACACCCCCCTGGGACCACCTCCTCCCCAAGCTCTACACTGGCCAACCCCTTTGTCTGCCCACCGCTGGGTGGTGGTGTCCACTTGGGACACTTGGGATCTCCCTTCATGTGACCCTCCTCATCACAAGCAAAGCACTTACGGTGCCCTGCCTCTGCAGAGGCCCATGGTTTCTTATCTCCTGGGGGGTGGGATCTCCTACCCAGGTTACTAAATTGGGGCCCTTTGGAAGACTCCTTTGGTTTACCCTTGTCCCCCCCACTCTACTGCTGGGAACCCTGCCCACCTTTGGCAGAATCTCCCCCATATACCTTTTTGTGGACTCTGGTACTCACCCAGTGGTTTGCCTCCATAGCAAGCTTCCTGGGGTCAGTCAGCCTACTATCAGTTAAGTGCTGGAGTAGCTCTGAAAAACATAGACTAGACAAGTGCTCCCACACAATTAAGTTGTACAGCCCCTGAAAATCTGTCACATTGCTGCCCTTCACCCAACTATCCAGTGCTCTGCAAAACGAATCTACACATTCTAACCAGATCTGGGACTGAGTTTTCTTACTTTGCCTAAACTGATCTCTGTATTTGTCAGGAGTGAGACCATACAGAGTGAGAAGGGCCTCCTCCATGTCAGCATAGGTGAGGTTGTACCCCTTGCCTCTGTGAAGTGGTTCCACAATCCTGCCCCCCAATTCTTCTCAGGGACCCCATTCATGTGGATGGATGCTTCATATCCCTGAAACCACCTTTGTATGTCATCTCCCTTCTTGTACTCTCTCCCTACGTTTTTAGGAATGTGTACAATTCTGTCTGACTGCACTGAGGAATTGCTGCCACCATCCTGGCTGGACCTGCTCCTCACATCCAGCTCTTTTACTTTAAGCTCATGCTAAAAGAGCATTTTCTTCTCCTCCATTTTCAATCTCTCCAACTCAATCTGGTGTCTCCTGGCTTCCCTCCTGTCCTCCAGCTCCTCTGGAGTCAGGCTCTTAGAACCACCACTGCTGCCTGAACCAGGGGTTACCTCCCCCACTAGCAGCTCCTGTACCCTTCGTACATCTTCCCTATGATTTGTGTCAGCAGACTCTCCATTTGGATCCTCAGCCTGCCCAATGGCAGCTTTGGTGGCTACCCAGGCCCTCAGCGCCTTTTGTAGCTCATCCTTCTTGGTGAGGCCTCTGACCTGAACTTTGAGGTTTTTACAAACTGTCTTCAGTTCCTTCATGGTATAGGTTTCCAGCCTATCCTCCTCAAAAGCAAAATCCTGGGATGCAACTGAAGATGCTCTCGATTGAGACATGATGTCGTTAGAGTTCACTTGAACTCAAGATCAAAAATAGGTCAAAGAGAAATACAAAAATAGAAATCTGTATGTGGCACGTAATGGTCTGTTATATGGTAGTAGTGTACACCAATCACTGTAAGTCAAGTGCAAATGCAAGTCATATCCCCACCGCTGGCACCAATGTTAGAAATGGGGTCTCCAGTTGGCAGTCGGTTTGCACCCTATCCAAGTAGAGACCCTCACTCTAGTTAATATAAGGGAGATACCCACTCAGATAACCCCTGCTCACCCCCTTGGTAGCTTGGCATGAGCAGCAGGCTTATCTCAGAAGCAATGTGTAAAGCATTTGCACATAACACACAGTAACACAGTGAAAACACTACAAAAGGGCACCACACCAGTTTTTAAAAAAAGACCAAATACGATAAAAATCCAGCATACAGTAATAAAAATATGAATGCTTCAAGATGTATTCAAAAACACAGTTCCTTGTAGTCGATAGCTCCACCTGGGGCTATCACGGCGTTGTGATACACAAAACCAACAGTTCAGGCCGGCCACAGCGTCGCGGGCCAGCTACGGTGTCGGGAAGACCCGCAAACAGTACCTTGGATTTGAAGGGCGTCGTGATCCTTGCGGTGAGCTCCGGAGAGCGGCATTGCTTCCGGAGTCGGTGCAGGAGTCGTCGGGCCCTTGGTGTGCATACGCATTGCAGATCGAACTCCAGACTGATGAAGTCAGGTGCGCTGGTGTCGGGGCTGCGGTGTGAAGCGGGACAATGTGACGTGCGGTGCCCACCGGTTATGGTGCAGGCAGCGGCTCGGTGACGGCGTCCAGCGGCGCCGGTGAGACCAGGGCTGCGGTGTGAAGCAGGGCGGTGCGACGTGCGGTGTCCACAGGTCACGGTGCAGGCAGGGATGCCTGGTGATGGCACAGGAGTCGATGGTGCTGGCATCGGGGGGGGCGGGGCTGCTTTGTGTACCTCACGAGCGGTGTCCACAGGCCACGGTGCAGGCAGAGGCACCAGTGTCAGCAGGAGCGGTGGCGTCGGGGATGCCCAGGCTGCGGTGTGAGCAGGCGATGCCGGAGTGCAGGGCCCACAGGTCGCGGTGCGAGCAGCGGCTCGGTAAAGTCGTCTGATGACGGCGTCGGTGAGACCAGGGTCGCGGTGCGGAGCGGGGCAATGCAGCTCCGTGCGGCATCGACAAGTCACGGTGCAGGCCAGCGGCGTCGGTGGCAGCGTCACAGTGATTTCTCCTCTTGAACAGCACAAAACACACAGTTCCCAGTGCTGCAGGTCGAGGAAACTGAAGTCTTTGGTGTCCCTGAGACTTCCAACAGGTGGCAAGCTCTACTCAAAGAACTTGGAGAACTTTCTCAAGCAGGACACACAGCAAAGTTTACCCTTTGCACTCTTTTCAGGCAGAAGCAGCAACTGCAGGCCAGTCAAGCAAAGCAACACAGCAAAGGGACAGTACTCCTCCTCCAGCTCTTCAGCTCTTCTCCTTGCAGAGGTTCCTCGTGAGTCCAGCAAGATCCTAGAAAGATTCCAGAAAGATTCCTTTTAGGTGTGAATGACCACTCTACCCCTCCCTCCTAGCAGAGATGGCTCATCAGAAAATGCGGGCTACACCCCAGCTCCCTTTGTGTCACTGTCTAGTGAGAGGTGCAAACAGCCCAACTGTCAAACTGACCCAGACAGGGAATCCACGAACAAGGCAGAGTCACAGAATGGTTTAAGCAAGAAAATGCTCACTTTCTAAAAGTGGCATTTTCGAACACACAATCTTAAAACCAACTTTACTAAAAGATGTATTTTTAAATTTTGAGCTCAGGGACCCCAAACTCCACCTGTCCATTTGCTCTCAAAGGGAATCTACGCTTTAATCATTTATAAAGGTAGCCACCATGTTAACCTATGAGAGAGATAAACATATAAACCATATTACTATATGTCCCACCTTAACCATACACTGCACCCTGCCCATGGGGCTACCTAGGGGTGTCTTACATGTAAGAAAAGGGAAGGTTTAGGCCTGGCAAGTGGGTACACTTGCCAAGTCGAATTGGCAAACAGTTGAAAACTGCACACACAAACACTATGGTGGCAGGTCTGAGACATGATTACAGGGCTACTTATGTGGGTGGCACAACCAGTGCTGCAGGCCCCCTAGTAGCATTTGATTTATAGACCCTGGACACCTCTAGTGCACTTTACTAGGGACTTACCAGTAAATCAAATATGCCAATCATGGATAAACCAATCAACAGTAAAATTTACCTTAGGGAACCTTGCACTTTAGCACTGATTAGCAGTGGTAAAGTGCCCATAGACAATAAACCAGCAAAAACAAAGTCCAAAACCAGGAGGTCAGAAGGCAAAAAGACAGGGGAGACACGCCAAAAAGCTGCCAGGTCTAACAATGGGCAAGTAAATGGAAAATGAGATTTAATATGGGAAAATGCAAGGATCTACATTTTGGAAGTAAAAATAAGCAGGCATTGTATTTTTTAAATGGGAAAAGACTTAGCCAAACAGAGGAGGAAAGGGATTTGGGAGTAGTAATAAATAACAAGCTAAAGATGGGTGCACAATGCAGGGTAGTAGCTTCAAAGGCTAATAAGATACTAGCATGTATTAAAAGAGGCATTGATTCAAGGGAGAAAAGCATAATTCTGTCACTATATAAAGCCCTGGTAAGACCTCACCTTGAGTATGGAGTGCAGTTCTGGGGACCGATCGCAAAAAAAAGATATTGCAGAACTAGAAAAAGTTCAGAGAAGGTCCACAAAGCTAATAAGGGGAGTTGAAGAATTGAACCTATGAGGAGAGGCTAGACAAACTGGCAGCTAGATTTAGAGTTCTGCGGCCAAAGGGGTGCGTTAGCTACACGTGCTTTTTTTCCCCCGCACCTTTTAAATACCGCTGGTATTTAGAGTTCACAGAATGGCTGCGTTTTCAGTGCGTTAGGCTCCAAAAAGGGAGTGTAGAGCATAATTTACCGCCACTGCAACTCTAAATACCAGCGGTGCTTACGGACGCGGCCAGCTTCAAAAACGTGCAAAAAAGCAGCGTTCAGCTCCTAACGCAGCCCCATTGTTTCCTATGGGGAAACACTTCCTAAGTCTGCAACTAACACCCTAACATGTACCCCGAGTCTAAACGCCCCTAACCTTACACTTATTAACCCCTAATCTGCCACCCCCGCTATCGCTGACCCCTGCATATTATTATTAACCCCTAATCTGCCGCTCCGTACACCGCCGCAACCTACATTATCCCTATGTACCCCTAATCTGCTGCCCCTAACAACGCCGACCCCTATATTATATTTATTAACCCCTAATCTGCCGCCCCCAACGTCGCCGCCACCTACCTACAATTATTAACCCCTAATCTGCCGACCGGACCACACCGCTACTATAATAAATGTATTAACCCCTAAAGCTAAGTCTAACCATAACCCTAACACCCCCCCTAAGTTAAATATAATTTTATTCTAACTATATAAATTAACTCTTATTAAATAAATTATTCCTATTTAAAGCTAAATACTTACCTGTAAAATAAACCCTAATATAGCTACAATATAAATTATAATTATATTGTAGCTATTTTAGGATTACTATTTATTTTACAGGCAACTTTGTAATTATTTTAACCAGGTACAATAGCTATTAAATAGTTAATAACTATTTAATAGTTACCTAGTTAAAATAATTACAAAATTACCTGTAAAATAAATCCTAACCTAAGTTACAATTAAACCTAACACTACACTAGCAATAAATTAATTAAATAAAATACCTACAATTATCTACAATTAAACCTAACACTACACTATCAATAAATAAATAAAATAAAATACCTACAAATAAATACAATTAAATAAACTAACTAAAGTACAAAAAATAAAAAAGAACTAAGTTACAAAAAATAAAAAAATATTTACAAACATTAGAAAAATATTACAACAATTTTAAACTAATTACACCTACTCTAAGCCCCCTAATAAAATAACAAAGCCCCCCAAAATAAAAAAAATGCCCTACCCTATTCTAAAATTAAAATAGAAAAGCTCTTTTACCTTACCAGCCCTTAAAAGGGCCCTTTGAGGGGCATGCCCCAAAGAATTCAGCTCTTTTGCCTGGAGAAAAAAAACATACAATACCCCCCCCAACATTACAACCCACCACCCACATACCCCTAATCTAACCCAAACCCCCCTTAAATAAACCTAACACTAAGCCCCTGAAGATCTTCCTACCTTATTTTCACCACACCGGGTATCACCGATCCGTCCTGGCTCCGATGTCTTGATGCAAGCCCAAGCGGGGGGCTGAAGACATCCATCCTCCGGCTGAAGTCTTCATCCAAGCGGGGCAGAAGAGAACATCTGGACCGGCAAACATCTTCATCCAAGCCGCATCTTCTATGTTCTTCCATCCGATGACGACCGGCTCCATCTTGAAGACCTCCAGCGTGGATCCATCCTTTTCTTCCGACGACTAGACGAATGAAGGTTCCATTAAGGGACGTCATCCAAGATGGCGTCCCTCGAATTCCGATTGGCTGATAGGATTCTATCAGCTAATCGGAATTAAGGTAGGAAAATTCTGATTGGCTGATGATGTTTGCCGGTCCGGATGTCCTTTTCTGCCCGCTTGGATCAAGACTTCAGCTGGAGGATAGATGTCTTCAGCCCCCCGCTTGGGCTTGGATCAAGACATCGGAGCCAGGACGGATCGCTGTGATACCCGGTGTGGTGAAGATAAGGTAGGAAGATCTTCAGGGGCTTAGTGTTAGGTTTATTTAAGGGGGGTTTGGGTTAGATTAGGGGTATGTGGGTGGTGCGTTGTAATGTTGGGGGGGGTATTGTATGTTTTTTTTCTCCAGGCAAAAGAGCTGAATTCTTTGGGGCATGCCCCGCAAGGTAAGGTAAAAGAGCTTTTCTATTTTAATTTTAGAATAGGGTAGAGCATTTTTTTATTTTGGGGGGCTTTGTTATTTTATTAGGGGGCTTAGAGTAGGTTGTAATTAGCTTAAGATTGTTGTAATATTTTTCTAATGTTTGTAATTATTTTTTTATTTTTTGTAACTTAGTTCTTTTTTTATTTTTTGTACTTTAGTTAGTTTATTTATTTGTATTTATTTGTAGGTATTTTATTTAATTAATTTATTGATAGTGTAGCGTTAGGTTTAATTGTAGATAATTGTAGGTATTTTATTGAATTTATTTATTGATAGTGTAGTGTTAGGTTTAATTGTAACTTAGGTTGGGATTTATTTTACAGGTAACTTTGTAATTATTTTAACTAGGTAGCTATTAAATAGTTATTAACTATTTAATAGCTATTGTACCTGGTTAAAATAAATACACAGTTGCATGTAAAATAAATATAAACCCTAAAATAGCTACAATATAATAATAATTTATATTGTAGCTATATTAGGGTTTATTTTACAGGTAAGTATTTAGCTTTAAATAGGAATAATTTATTTAATAAAAGTTAATTTATTTCGTTAGATTTAAATTATATTTAATTTAGGGGGGTGTTAGGGTTAGGGTTAGACATAGCTTTAGGGGTTAATAAATTTAATAGAGTAGCGGTGAGCTCCGGTCGGCAGATTAGGGTTTAATACTTGAAGTTAGGTGTCGGCGATGTTAGGGAGGGCAGATTAGGGGTTAATACTATTTATTATAGGGTTAGTGAGGCGGGAGTGAGGCGGATTAGGGGTTAATACATTTATTATAGTGGCGGTGAGTTACGGTCGGCAGATTAGGGGTTAATAATTGTAGGTAGGTGGAGGCGACGTTGGGGGCGGCAGATTAGGGGTTAATAAATATAATATAGGGGTCGGCGGTGCTAGGGGCAGCAGATTAGGGGTACATAGGGATAACGTAGGTTGCGGCGGTGTGCGGTCGGCAGATTAGGGGTTAAAAAATTTTATTAGAGTGGCGGCGATGTGGGGGGGCCTTGGTTTAGGGGTACATAGGTAGTTTATGGGTGTTAGTGTACTTTAGAGCACAGTAGTTAAGAGCTTTATGAACCGGCGTTAGCCCATAAAGCTCTTAACTACTGACTTTTTTCTGCGGCTGGAGTTATATCGTTAGATTTCTAACGCTCACTTCAGCCACGACTCTAAATACCAGCATTAGAAAGATCCCATTGAAAAGATAGGATACGCAATTGACGTAAGGGGATCTGCGGTATGGAAAAGTCGCGGCTGGAAAGTGAGCGTTAGACCCTTTCCTGACTGACTCCAAATACCGGTGGTAGCCCAAAACCAGCGTTAGGAGCCTCTAACGCTGGTTTTGACGGCTACCGCCAAACTCTAAATCTAGCCGTGGGTCTCTTTTCTTTAGAAAAAAGGTGCTTGAGAGGTGACATGATTACTTTATATAAATATATTCAAGACCCATATACAGAGATGGCAGAAGCTCTGTTTATTTCAAGAAAATTGTTTCTGACAAGAGGTCACAATTTAAGGTTGGAGGAAAGGAGAATTAATCTCCTGCAACGGAAACGTGTTTTCACTGTAAGAGCAATAAAATTGTGGATCTCATTACCAAAGGAGGTAGTGAATGCCAATACCCTAGATACATTTAAAAATAATCTGGATACATTTCTGTATATAAACACAATTCATGGATATGATTGCTAGTATTAAATAGATCACCTTTTAGTGGGGTTATTTAAGTTTAACTGGAGCTTTTTGTAAGTTTTTTAGATTTGTATAGGTTGATGGACTTCTGCCTTTTTTCAACCTTATCTACTATGTTACTATGTAAAACTTCCCCTGCCGTGCTTATTTTGGATTTTTTGTACTAACGGTTTTGGGAAACTGTCAGCGGGTCGCAGGAGGGAATAATAAGAGGAGGATGAGCCTGTGAGTGGGTGAACACGGAGCAAGGGCTGAGGACGCTAAAGTGGAGCCATGATCAGGAACTTTGCTACTGACATACAAGCACACCAAGCCTACTATTATAGCAAGTCACATAACTTTACTTATGTAGATGCTTACAGATATGTAGTAGTACAACTCCGGTATGTGTTGTTTCAGTCTGACCTGTCATGTGTAACTCCGGCACTGAGCACTGTTTAGGGGATCTTTTGTGTATTTGTTTCTGCTACTCTTGCCCCTTCATAATAATTTTCTTATGATGTAAATAATAGCTGTCTACATCTAAAAAGAGACCTGTGAGATCTTGAAAACTTTCAAATACAAAAAGCTGATTTTGTTGGTCCATTAAACGGTGTCACAATCGTCCACAGAAATCTTCATTTTTTGTGAGATGATTATGGCAATAACCCTTTTTCTGTTAATGGAAAATCAACAATCACCTATCACAACCTGTCATTATCTGTGGGAGTAGCATGACTTTTTGACTTTTTGTTTTGGGTCTCTTGTTCATCTCCTACCATGGTTCAGATTACAAGTAGAGACAAAAACATTTTTATTGTGCTCTAACATTGCTGGAGTAATTTATGTTTGTGTCTATATTAGTTGAAAGTAATATAATAGCGATCAAGCAAAAGTCAAGGGTAAACTAACATCTGCATGTCAAATAGTGTGGGTGCACTTAATCCCTCATGTAATAGACTTCTATGTGGGTGCTCTGAAAAACTCATAACAGTTGTCACTATAGAGCTAATCTGATGGTGCTCTAAGTCGATGGTCAAATAGTGGAGTTCTTCAATTACTTTTAAACTATAGCTGTGCATTGAAATCTGACTTAAAAACACTGCACACATACTGTACATACATATGTATACACAGATACATATACACCTGTGATCCCTTCCAAGCTCAGCACCTTATCATATACCATATCCTTTATATCACTGTTAAAACATTTATTTCAATAATAATCCTTGATTTTCCATTTAACATGTAAAAACATGAGGGAAATATTTTATTTTAATACATTTTAAGTTTTTTAATGCATATTTTCAAGCTTTAACACTTTACTTCTCCAAAAGAGTTACATTTCCCAGCAATACTTTGTGTTGCCCTCAAGTGCAACACTTAACTCACCATTTGTTAGTTAATTAATAGCACACCCTGCCTTAAAGAAGGGACAGTCTACTTGAAGATGTCATTGTTTAAAATGATAGATAATCCCTTTATTACCCAATCCCAAATTTTGCATAACCAACAAAAAGTGTAATACACTTTTTACCTCTGTGATTACCTTGTATCTAAACCTCTGCGGGTATTTTAGTTCTTTTGACAGACTTGCCCTATAGCCAATCAGTGTTGACTCATAAATAACTATACAGGAGTAAGCACAGTGTTATCTATATGACACACATGAACTTATGCTGTCTACCTGTGAAAAACTGTCAAAATGCACTGAGATAAGAGGCAGCCTTTAAGGGTGTAGAAATTAGCATAGGAGCCTCCCTAAGTTTAGCTTTCAACAAAGAATAAGAAGAGTACAAAGCAAATTTGATGATAAAAATAAATGAGAAAGTTGTCTAAAATGTCATGCCCTATCTGAATCATGAAAGTTTAATTTGTACCTGACTGTCCATTTAACCATTCAAAGTACATAGCATACTTAGAAAAATGTTGGCCACACTTATGTTCTCTGGTAAACCTTTTTCACCATACTTGTAATACAAGATTGTGTGTTATTCTTTGCACCAGGTCCCAGTAAGGATAACCCACCCTGCGCTATTGCGATCCACTTGTAATAATCCTATATATCTTTACTCCAGAAACTTTCCTTTGATTCCAGTTCCACCTTTATGCTGATGACATCCAAACCTATTTTCTCTAGACACCAGACACTAGTTCACTAAGTTCCCTCTCTTTCTTTGAAATTTTATACTTGATATTATATTAAAGGGCCAGTAAATACAGGAGATTTGCATAATCAAGAAATGCATGATAAAAAGACAATGCAATAGCACTGAACTTCAAATCAGTAGTAGATTTTGCTCTGGTAAAGTTATGTCTTTTCCCACTCCTGTATCATGTAACAGCCATCAGCCAATCACAAATGCATATAAGTATATTCTATGAATTCTTGCACTTGACTGCATGCTCTATCTGAATAATTAAAGTTTAATTTTGACTTGATTGTCCCCTTAATTTCAGCTCATATAAAAATAAAAAATAAACTTCTTTCCAAGGATAGATATTGTAGATTGGCATATATAAAGATGTAGTTAAAAAATTAAGTTCTTTTGTAAACCTATTATATATAGATTTTTAAATACCATTCTGAATTTAAAAAAAAAAAAAAAAAAAAAAAAACCTTTGTCTAGTTAGACCATAACACATTTTCCCACATGGTTTGGGGTGACTGAATTAATCTTTTGGCATAAATTAAAGGGACAGTCTACACCAGAATTTTTATTGTTTTAAAAGATAGATAATCCCTTTATTACCCATTTCCCAGTTTTGCATAACTAACACATTTATAATAATATACTTTTAACCTCTGTGATTATCTTGTATCTCAGCCTCTGCAAACTGCCCCTTTTTCCAGTTCTTTTGACAGACTTGCAGTCTAGCCAATCAGTGCCTGCTCCCAGATAACTTCTCGTGCACGAGCACAGTGTTATCTATATGAAATACGTGAACTAACACCCTCTAGTGGTGAAAAACTGTTAAAATGCAATCTGAAAGAGGTGGGCTTCAAGTTCTAAGAAATTAGCATATGAACCTCCTAGGTTAAGCTTTCAACTAAGAATACCAAGAGAACAAAGCAAAATTGGTGATAAAAGTAAATTGGAAAATTGTTTAAAATTACATGCTCTATCTGAATCATGAAAGTTTATTTTGGCCTAGACTGTCCCTTTAAATGGGTTTTGATGTTCTTTTTTGTAAGAAAGGGTTTCTGTCTTGACACCCTACCCCATAGCCCAGACATGTGCAGAATACAAGAAATTTGTGGTCTCATGCAAGGAGTGACCAGTACCTCCCAGAAATTCCTGTAGCTACTATTTAAGTGTCACTGTTTGTCTCTTGGTAGCCTACTTAATATTTTTTCTTCTTGTCCTCTCATCAAATTCGGAGGGCCACCCTGATTTTTGCAATCTTGCTGTGATGCCACATTTTTTCCACTTATTGATGATGGTTTTGACACTGCTTCATTGAACATCCAGTGGCTTTGATATTCTATTATATCCCTCCCACTTTGTTTAAAATGCTCCTAATAATTAACTATTATTTTTTCTTCCTCTGGATTTTTGTTTGTTGGAAGATCAGATTGCAGATGGAACAAATCTGACATTTACACTCTTATTTGTATTTGTGTCCCTTTAAGTGCACAGTTTATGGAAAATGAATTGTTCATTTTATTTTAAAATAAATATGAAACAAAACAAAAAAAAAAAGATTTAAAAATATAGAATTCATAGTATCACAATACTTAAAGGGACAGTCTAGACAAAATTAAACTTTCATGATTTAGATAGGGAATACAATTTTAAACAACTTTCCAATTCACTTTTATCATCACATTTGCTTTGTTCCCTTGGTATTCTTTGTTGAAAGCTAAACCTAGGTAGGCTCATATGCTAATTTCTAGGCCCTTGAGGCCACCCCTTTTTTTAGTGCATTTGAAAGTTTTTAACAGCTAGAGGGCGTTAGTTCTTGTGTGACATGCAGATAACATTATGACCACACCCGTGGAGTTACAAATGAGAGGGCACTGATTCGCTAAATACAAGTCTGTCGAAAGAACTGAAATAAGGGGGCAGTCTGCAAAGACTTAGATACAAGGTAATCACAGAGGTTAAAAGTATATTAATATAACAGTGTTGGTTATGCAAAACAGAGGAATGGGTAATAAAGGGATTATCTATCTTTTTAAACAATAACAATTCTGGTGTAGACAGTCCCTTTAAGGTAACTTGTCTATAGATAATTACCATTTTAAAATGGGTTCAGTTTAATGTTCTGATGTAAAAAATGTAACCAAAATGAATACATTGCTGTACAGAATTTTCAAGTGTTTGAAATGCTGTATAAATAAAGTTTGATCATGGATACAGACACATTTTCTCAATCATGTATGGCTTTTAACCTTCGGAACAACTGTCTATTAATGCGGATAGAGAAAAGCTTTCATGTATTTTATATGGATTAGTCCGGCTAACAAAATGCAGCTGAATGGCTTTTATGTTTGGCCATAAAGTATTCTTAAAGTATTATTCACTTTTCTGAAACAATAAATAAATATATTGTTACTTAATTGCAAATGGAATAACTTCATTATTTATGAAGCAATGATTCAGAAGCATATTTGAATGCTGAAGGTCTTGTAAATGTATACTGACTAAATACTTTATTCAGTTCTTGAATAACTATTGATTTTTATGGTTTATTTTTTTAATCTGGTATATAACATGCTTCTTGTTTCAGGATATAATTCTGATTTTGTAATTATTTTGGTTTACATAAGAATATTATGTGATTTTTTTTTTTTTCAAAATGTGTTTCAATATGTTTTATCATACAATATTTGGGATTTCCCAAATCTGAAGAGTGCTCATTTCTTATTTTAAAATCCTTGTTTATTTTGTTTGTGGATTTATGGCAAACTTATATGACTCAAATAAACAATAAATAAATACAGTAGAATAATAGTAGTTATTTAAAATGATTAAGCATAACAAAATATCAAATTTAATTAATAATCTTAATACGGGAAAATAAATAAAAATAGTCCTGGTGGTTTAATATATGACTGGTGCTTACTTACAGAATGAATGACACATTAAATTTTTTATTTATTTCAAAGGCTAAAGGTCTAGTCAAAATTAAACTTTCATTATTGAGATAGGGCATACAATTTTAAACAACTTTCAAATTTACTTTTGTTATCAATTCTGCATTGTTCTCTTGGTTGTCTTTCATTAAAGCTAATGCTGGGTGGGCTCATAAATTGATTTCTATGCCGTTGAAGGCTGCCTCTTATCTCAGTATATTTTGACAGTTTTTCACAGCTAGACCGCGCTAGTTTATGTGGGCTATATATATATAACATTGTGCTCACTCTATTGGAGTTAATTATGAGTCAGTGCTGATTGGCTAAAATGCAAGTCTGTCAAAAGAACTGAGATAAGGTGGCAGTCTGCAGAAGCTTAGATACAAGGTAATCACAGAGGTAAAAAGTTTATTAATATAAAAGTGTTGGCTATGCAAAACTGGGGAATGGGCAATACAGGGATTATCTAGCTTTTTAAACAATAAATAATTTCAAGTAGACTTTTCTCTTAACTAGAACTCCAGGGCAAAGCCTTTACCAGAGCCTCCCTCATTTGAATAGCACTGCTTCCACATAACTACTAACTCCTAATAGTTTTATAGTACTACCATATAAATTACATAAATAATCACTATACATTATGCATTAAATAAATGTAAGATATATTTACTTTCTGGGTAATAAGTTTTAAAGATATAGAGGGATTTACAATTCTATATAATGTAGACAATGTGCTAGGAGTCTGGATGGTCTGAGTATAAATGATTATTTATCCATTAGCATTTCTGTCCCTAATTGGCATGGATAATAAAATAACAATATTGCAAAACAATCCAAGTGTTACTAACAAAATGACAGTGGCAAGTCTTGTCTATTCCTTGACTACTCCAATTAAGGTAAGCAATGGAGAAGTAAAACCATTTAAAAACAATTTCAGTAAATGCAGTGTTAATCTATTCAGAAAATATTTACATTCTGCAAACATGTTAATTTATTGTAATTCTACACAAACATATCAGGCTGATTTACTCAAAGGGACACTGAACCCAAATTTCTTCTTTACTGATTCAGATAGAGCATGCAATTTTAAGCAACTTTCTAATTTACTCCTATTATCAATTTTTCTTCGTTCTCTTTCTATCATTATTTGAAAAAGAAGGCATCTAAGCTTTTTTTTTGTTTCAGTACTCTGGACAGAACTTTTTTATTGGTGGATAAATGTATCCAACAATCAGCAAGGGCAACCCAGGTTGTTCACCAAAAATGGGCCAGCATCTAAACTTACATTCTTGCATTTCAAATAAAGATACCAAAAGAATGAAGAAAATTTGATAATAGGAGTAAATTAGAAAGTTGCTTAAAATTTTATGCTCAATCTGAATCACGAAAGAAAAATTTTGGGTACAGTGTCCCTTTAAAATGAAAGGGAGATTATACACCATATGTTTCTTTGCATAACGTGCTGATTTTCAGACCCCTAACCAAGCCCCAAAGTTTTAGATGTGTACTGATATATACAGACATCAGACTGCTTCTGTTTGTATAATGGGTCTTCTCATATGCAGGGGAGGGGGGAGGTTCTGCTATCAGCCCCTTTCAGTAGATGTCTCATGCTTATCTCATTAACAGTGTTAAATTGGGAGCTTCTAAGTAATTTTTTAAAAAGTTTTACACTGGATTTTTATATCAGTATCTGTGCATATTGTTCTTTATAGTAGTGTAAAAAAGATCTTAAGGCAAGGAATTAAACTATGATTTATATTCTATTGTATTAAACAAATGCATGGATCCATGACTGAAAATAAGTTAAGTTCAAAGAGTAAGCTAATACACACTAAAAACAATTAAGAGCAATTTTGATTAAAAACAATAGTTTAGAACAATGTTCACAATAAATATGCAATGTATATCAACATTCAGTATATGTCGCAAAATAGATAGGGTTATTGATATAATCCGAGTAGTGCAAAAATGCAATAGTTCATCAAATGAAATGTGTAATAGTTCTCCAAGTTGAGTGAGTTATACAATATTTCTCCGAAGTCGTGAAATATCCAAATGTAATATTCAAAAATTGGCCAAAAAAATGTGTTAAAACAAGTGTAAAAAATAAGTTTAAAAAATAGTGTAAAAATGTGTGTAATCAAAATTTAAAAATATATAAAAATAAAAATAAATATAAAAATAAAAATAAAAAAATATAAAAATAAAACAAAGAAATACCAGTGTTAAAAATGTAAAAAAAAGTGGCTAAATGAATCCAAATAGTACAGCAAAAGGTTCCTTAAAGTAGATAGTGATCCAAAAAGTTCCTTGTGAATATCTTCAAATCCTATAAATGAAAAACAATAGCGACATAGCACAGTATTGTTTAAAACAAGTTTAGAATAATTAAAATAGAGCTCACCATGTAATGTCAAGGTGTTTCGGCCCGGTACTAGGCCTTTTTCAAGACTATGGTCTGGTGAATCTGCTCTATATATAGCTGTGTATGGCCAATCACATTATTTGCGTATGGCGCCAAAATGTCCGTTTCTTTCAAACCGGAAATGATGAACCGGATGTTATGGTGTTTTGTATAAACATGTTTATTATACTTCCATTGTGCCACTTTATACTGCTATAATTTCATATAGTGTCATATTCTGTTCCTTACTCTAAGATATATCGGTAACTATTTGAGTCATATATGCGATTTACAGAATTTGTAATGAGAATATCTCTCAAAGATTCCTATCGGCCCTTCGGAAGTACTTGTGCAGTTACTTCCATTTTTCGCCATACCGGAAACGGATATGGCGTCTACTTCCGTTTTTTTAATATCCGTATCGGAGCTGTCAGATTAACTTAGATGTAAATAAGGCTGTTACAAGATCTCTGATCACTCTATGTTTAGCATTGATAAAAACGGCACTATGGTTCCTATAGATGATGTCTATAAGGATAAACTGTTTGACAAAAATATACATTTAGCGATATAAGAAAAGGTATAATAAAGTTAATGTAAAAGGTTAATATAAAACTAACAGAACTGGTGTTCTCATATGTCTTCAGCCGATCATACTTGGCTAAAATAGGATAATATACTTAATTGGAGAAATATTTCATTGGAGAAATATTTCAAGGGAGGCAGCCTTGATTGAGATGGATAGAAAAAGACAGGTATAATACTATTTATACAGATAGAACAAATAAATATTATTAACATGCTTAAAACTTGTTATGTTATAGAGATGAGACCAATAGATGTAGCACTATATAGTTGTGCGAATGAGATAAGTGAATGTTGATCATCTGGATACTGGTATATAAAAATATGTGCATACTAAACATATTAGATCAATCAGATTGGGTCAGTAAGAACCTATGTATTAATGTATAATACTATCCAAAAAAGACCAATCTGATTATAAAATACATGTTTAAACAAGGGGGTTGTGCAGAGGACGTAAAGCTATATCCTGGGGCGCAAAGGGAGCACAAGTTATCTGCTTCATCATAATCATACAGGTTAATGCAGATATAAAAGTTTTAAGGAAAGGTAATAATATGTAAAATATAATTCAAGGCAAAGTGGCAGATACAATGGGATATAATTTAGGGCATACTGGCAAATAATATAGGGCATAGTGGCATATATACTCTGCTTTATTATAGTCAGATACATTAATCAGACACGTTAATACAGACATATGAGTTATCAGAAATGACAATGTTATAAACAATCCCACTTACTAAATCTAAAATAATTAGATCCGATTTAAATATGTTTTAGGGTCATTCCATCTAAATACGAATATTAGGACTATTACATTAGACACGTATCAATCTGATATGATCAAATCTAATGCACATATATGCCAAAATATGACTGTCAAGGTTACCCTATCCAGTGTACATTGGATCTTTTTGAAATAATCCAAATCCTAGTACATATTCTGAGATTAGCTATATTTAACTATAGATCAACCACTGGTAGGGTAGACCAGGCCCCTACCAAACATTTGATCATTTGTGATTCCACCAATAACTTGGACTCTTCCTATAATTAGGATGGTTTATAATCACAGTCCTTTTACTTTCATTTTCTGGAGATCATATTTCACTTTTAAATCACTACAGAATGAGTCTAGTTAAACCTATACTACTATCTAGTATGCTTAGTCCTATTAGGTTTAGACCAACAGCAGTGTGGAATATTCTTTTGTAGTGTCCTGTATTACTCCAGCTTCCAGTCACCTGAAAATACCCGTCCCTACTTCTATATCTCTCCAATATCCTTATTATGGTTTCTATATCCATTATAGACTGAATTAATCTATTTTGACTATACACTTAGTTATATCCCAGTTTACTACATTTTAATTCTGATAACCTATATGTCTGCATTAACATATCTGATAAATGTATCTGGTGATAACGAAGTAGAGCATATCTGCCCCCACGTCCACTTACTGTCATCTTCTGGAGATTATATCTTATTCCTAAATCACCACAGAATGAGTCTAGTTAAAGTTACACTAAAATCTAGTATGCCTAGTCCTACTAGGATCAGGCTATCACTAATATTAGTGTGGAACATTATTTCGTATTGTCTTATATTACTCCAGCTTCCAGTCGCTTGGCATTACTCGATCCTGTATTATACCTCTCTAATACCCTTAATGGTTTTCATATCCATTATAGACTGCACTTACTTGTTCTGAGATATATCCTATAGTTTATAACATTGTCATTTCTAATAACTCATATGTCTGTATTAATGTGTCTGATTAATGTATCTGACTATAATGAAGCAAAGTATATATGCCACTATGCCCTATATTATTTGCCAGTATGCCCTAAATTATATCCCATTTTATCGGCCACTTTGCCTTGAATTATATTTTACATATTATTACCTTTCCTTAAAACTTTTATATCTGCATTAACCTGTATCATTATGATGAAGCAGATTACTTGTGCTACCTTTGCGTCCCTTTATGCTTTATGTCCTCTCCACAACCCCCTTGTTTAAACACATATTTTATAATCAGATTGGTCTTCTTTGGATAGTATTATACATTAATACATAGGTTCCTACTGGCCAAATCTGATTGATCTAATATGTTTAGTATACACATATTTTTATATACCAGTATCCAGATGATCAACATTCACTTATCTCATTCGCACAACTATATAGTGCTACATCTATTGGTCACATCTCTATAACATAACAAGTTTTAAGCATGTTAATAATATTTATTTGTTCTATCTGTATAAATAGTATTATACCTGTCTTTTTCTATCCATCTCAATCGAGGCTGCCTCCCTTGAAATATTTCTCCAATGAAATATGTCTCCAATTAAGTATATTATCCTATTTTAGCCAAGTATGATCGGCTGAAGACATATGAGAACACCAGTTCTGTTAGTTTTATATTAACCTTTTACATTAACTTTATTATACCTTTTCTTATATCGCTAAATGTATATTTTTGTCAAATAGTTTATCCTTATAGACATCATCTATAGGAACCATAGTGCCGTTTTTATCAATGTTAAACATAGAGTGATCAGAGATCTTGTAACAGCCTTATTTACATCTAAGTTAATCTGACAGCTCCGATCCAGATATTAAAAAACGGAAGTAGACGCCATATCCGTTTCCGGTATGGCGAAAAACGGAAGTAACTGCACAAGTACTTCCGGAGGGCCGATAGGAATCTTTGAGAGATATTCTCATTACAAATTCTGGAAATCGCATATATGACTCAAATAGTTACCGATATATCTTAGAGTAAGGAACAGAATATGAAACTATATGAAATTATAGCAGTATAAAGTGGCACAATGGAAGTATAATAAATGTGTTTATACAAAACACCATAACATCCAGTTCATCATTTCCGGTTTGAAAGAAACGGACATTTTGGCGCCATACGCAAATAATGCGATTGGCCATACACAGATATATATAGAGCAGATTCACCAGACCATGCCATAGTCTTGAAAAAGGCCCAGTACCAGGCCGAAACGCGTTGACATTACATGGTGAGCTCTATTTTAATTATTCTAAACTTGTTTTAAACAATACTGTGCTATGTCGCTATTGTTTTTCATTTATAGGATTTGAAGATATTCACAAGGAACTTTTTGGATCACTATCTACTTTAAGGAACCTTTTGCTATACTATTTGTATTCATATAGCCACTTTTTTTACACTGCCACATATTTTGATACAATTTTACACATTTTTAACACTGGTATTTCTTTGTTTTATTTTTATATTTTTTTTAATTTTTGAATTTTATTTTTATATTTATTTTTATATATTTTTAAATTTTGATCACACACATATACTGTTTTTTACATGCATTTTTTACACTTGTTTTAACACATTTTTGGCCAATTTTGAATATTACATTTGGATATATCACGACTTTGGAGAACTATTGTATAACTCACTCAACTTGGAAAACTATTACACATTTCATTTGATGAACTATTGCATTTTTGCACTACTCGGATTATATCAATAGCCCTATCTATTTTGCGACATATACTGAATGTTGATATACATTGCATATTTATTGTGAACATTGTTCTAAACTATTGTTTTTAATCAAAATTGCTCTTAATTGTTTTTAGTGTGTATTAGCTTACTCTTTGAACTTAACTTATTTTCAGTCATGGATCCATGCATTTGTTTGTAACATTAAATTTTATTAATTTTATAGAGATTTCATAAGTTTATTTATTACATATCCTCTGTGTACATACATGCTGTAATATCTGCTTTATACTGACCTTTTAATTAAGATCCTATGATTCTAACACTTAGAATATAAATCATAGTTTAATTCCTTGCCTAACATAGGCGCTCCTTCAGATCTTTTTTACATTTCCTCTTCATCTCGGGTAGCTAGGGACCCTCTTTTCTCTAGGAGCTACAGGATATCCATCTTTGTTCTTTATAGTAGTGTCTATTACATGCAGTTGAATTAAAATTGGTGTATTCTGCCCCTTTAAACAAGATAGAGGAGGCTGCTGCACAGCCTAGTAAACACCCCAAGCAAACACTACAGAATAAGAACTGAAAACTGCCATTACTATAGCAAACTGCAAACTTCTGAATAAATCCTTTAGCTCTGATTTTTGTTCTTCTATGGTTGGTTTTTTCTCAGTCAGCACAAGCTCAGAGTCAGCACTAGGGATGGGCGAATGTTTTTAAAAATTTAAAACGAATTTTGATACATTCGTTTGTTCTAATTGAATTTTGAATGGTTATATAACATTCTAACATTCTATTTTCAAATTATTGTTTTCTAATTTTTCAATAACATGTTCACCTGTAGCTTACGTTTAGCGTTCTAGAGAGCTGTGCTAACCTGCTCCTCTTGTTTACAGATCCCTGGCCTCGCTAATAGGAGGCTTAGTGCAGAGACTTCCATGGTCTGCATGAAAGAACCTTTTCTCCAGCACGCTAAAAGTATTTAACCCCTTAAAAGTAATTTAAAGAAAATTAATGAATGCTTACAAATTTCATCAGTATTTTTTCATTTTCTTTAAATGTCATGGTGCATACATTTAAATATTAATTTTGTTAAAATGAAACGAATATCCAATTTTTGTTATAAATTTGCATTCATAACTAAACAAATGCACATCTCTAGCAGCAATGCACTACTGAGAGTTAAATGTATACTTTGGGTGTAGCCACCTATCAGCAGCTAGCTCCCAGTAGTGTATTGCTTCTCATGTGTATACCTAGGCATGCTTTTCAACATAGGATACCAAGAAAACAAAGCAAATAAGACATAGAGGTAAAGTGGAAAGTCTTTTAAAATTGCATGTTCTGTTTGAATAATTAAAGTTAATTTTGACTTCATTATCCCTTTAAGATGGAAAAAAAAGCTGTGTCAATTAATGAGAAATGCATGACAATAAGGCTTGGCAAGGTAAATCAATACAAAAGTAGCAAGGCCCTGCTATAAAA
This sequence comes from Bombina bombina, assembly GCF_027579735.1. NCBI lineage: Eukaryota > Metazoa > Chordata > Amphibia > Anura > Bombinatoridae > Bombina > Bombina bombina. The sequence continues at coordinate 1,099,014,245 of NC_069502.1, read as the reverse complement.
AAAAATACTTTTAGATGTTGGGTTCAATGAAACAAATGGTTTAGAGGTTGCATTTCTCAGCATTGATGATTTGTTATTGCAGTAACTGTGAACGAGACAACAATAAATTGGTGGGGAATTGGGATGAACTTCTGATGAAGAGATAAGATAATTACTTCACTGAACAGATAAGTATTTACTGAACCTGTAGTATTTAAATGGGGAGATAATCTGAAATCTGAAATGTATTCACGGAAAGAGCAGAGCTCCACCAGGAATGAACAGCTCAGTAGCTTGTTTTCTGACAGGTCACCACCTGGGTGCAACCTCCTTTAGCCAAATTGTTCTTTTAACAGAGAAGAGCTTTCCTGAAGTAAATAGGTCTAACCCTATCTAAAAAGCATCATCTAGCCCCAGAACACCAAGTAATCATCCACTGAGCAAGGAATATCTGCAACCCCAATTGTTTCAGACTTCTGTGTACTATTTCAGTGAGGTGCAGCAATATCCCTCTAGGTCTGTCTCCCCTATCACCATTGGATAGACTTTCCCCAGGGTTATAACACACATGTATTTATTAAATTAAAAACACTGCACTAGGTTAATGGCTCAGTAACTAGTTCAGCACCTGGGTGCCGCCTTTTTTAGTCCAATTATGCTCTTCACAGAGAAGAACTTTTTCTGAAGTATGTCAGTCTGATCCCACCTAAAAAACACAGCCCAACCCCAAAATACCATGCAGTCCTCTGCTGAGCATGGAACATGGCAACCCCAGAAGCCTGAAAAGATACTCAGAAAGCTTAAATGATAGTTAGGGGTTGCCATGTTCCTCATTTAGAGAAGAATTGCTGAAGTGTAGGGCAACCAAGACTGAGCCTTATTATACATAGCAAACAAACAAATAAAGAGATTGTACCAAAGTTATATGAAATAATGCAAAGTGCTAGCTACCTGGTAAGTAGAATTATACACTAATATGAAAAAGAAAGAAAGAAATGCACCAAAATAAGATGCAATTCAAAGACCAGGACTCCTGGTCTTTGAATTGCATCTTATTTTGGTGCAATTCTTTCTTTCTTTTTCATATTAGTGTATAACTTGTTATACATAGACTTGTGTACAGGCAAAAAAATTATTTTGTCTCAAAGATTAAGTTCATATTTTTCAAAATGTTCTGTTCAGCCAAATTTCGTTCATGTGGGCGTTCGGTTATGCCGAATATGAGTTTTGGATTTGTTATCATTATTTCCAATGAGAATAACAAATTTACGACAAATTTTACAATTTTAAATTACATTATAAATGTCAAACAATTAAAATAATCTTTTAAAGTCAACAAAACATTTAAGGATCAATTACAATCCTTTATACAACTTTAATGATTTTTGTAGTTAAATTGTTTACTAAGCTTTTCTAAAGGATTTTGATCTACTCTCAACTTGCTGATTTCTTGCAGCCTACCTTGACCTCGCGTTTCACCTGACTTTGTGATTTTCACCTGACCTTTAGTAGTCAAAGTGATTAAAAATGGCTGAGTGTCCCCTAGTTTCCTAACCTCTTTATATAATGTGGGTGCTTTATTAGACAAATCTGTATGACTAAAAACAATATTTACTGCCTGACTGGTAAGGTAATTATTAGTGATATTATGGCAGTATTGTACAAGGGATATGGACAAATGAATGGTTAGAACCCCTCTACATCTAACTTGATAATCAACCAACCTTATATCACTACTTATTGTCTCTTATAGCACCTTTTTTGTTGGCATATGGTATAAAACAATGATTGGATTGATTTGGTAAAGCAATCAATCTTCCTTGATCTGCCATGACTTTTAATGTATTTGTTTGCCCATATAGTGAAAGAATCAACTGACAACAATTTGGACAAATATATAGTTGTCCAAAGCCTGAATGCATACTTTTTTCTATTATACATGTGTAAAGTGCTGGTGACTTTTTTTGAATAAGGTTATACCTAAAGGGACAGCCTACTCAAGAATTTTTATTATTTAACAAGATAGATAATCCCTTTCACTTTCTATTAAAAAACTGCGCTTACTTAATGATTCAATAATAGGCTTATAAATGCACTAAAAGATACAGTATATCTCACACCAATATAAGCTAATATTTGTTATCTTCAGTGCTTTTATATGTTTTCAAATCTGTAATTTTCTTCCTTCAGTGATTTCATCAATACATTCGTTTGTACATCACTAGTTCATATAGTTAACAGCCTTGAGATTTTCCTAAAGATTAACAATTAATATGCTATTTGCTTAAGTTAAATGTGTATCACATATAAAATCAATAAAATTTAACAATAATCTTTTTTACATATACTGATTTTTGTCATACCTTAATGTCTCAGGGAGTATGGTAGAAGACTAGTGTTCACTAGTTATTTCTTTCTCTTTAAATCAGGATCTCCCCAGCTTCCTTATGAGTGCGGTGCAGCTTCACAGTTCACTGAACTTTGCAGAGCGTTTCAGAATCGATAGTACTATAAAACAAAAAGAAGAGAGAGCGCAGCCACGACTCAAGGTAAAAGTATTTAATTTCACTTTGCGCATATGTACAGACTGCACTTACAGGAATACAAAAATTAATAGCGTCTTTTGATATCTCACACAGTCTCTGGTACTCCGGTCTCAGTCAGCTTTAGCTGTTAACTTGCTCGTTTCAATTTCCGGCGTGTGAACTTTGTTAGTTGTTCCTTTACACGATGCAGGGATTCGTTCAGACTTTACTATCCAAATACATTTATTGGACTCGACTAGATCAGCTAACGTCTACGCGTTTCGTCCGTCTTCTGCAGACTTTTTCAAGACTTTTGGTTAGTATATCTTTTTCGCGGGGATCCTCTGTTTAAAAACTATTTGCTCCTCCTATTTCTCTGTCCCAATCCAATTAGCTACAGGGCAATTTACACACCCTCTTTCACCATATGTTTCGTGAGTTTGTGGGAAAAGTAAAGCATAGTGTTTGGTTATTTCATACATTTAACACTTTGTATTCTCATATATAATATTATTGTTAAATTTTATTGATTTTATATGTGATACACATTTAACTTAAGCAAATAGCATATTAATTGTTAATCTTTAGGAAAATCTCAAGGCTGTTAACTATATGAACTAGTGATGTACAAACGAATGTATTGATGAAATCACTGAAGGAAGAAAATTACAGATTTGAAAACATATAAAAGCACTGAAGATAACAAATATTAGCTTATATTGGTGTGAGATATACTGTATCTTTTAGTGCATTTATAAGCCTATTATTGAATCATTAAGTAAGCGCAGTTTTTTAATAGAAAGTGTTTGGGTTGTGAATTGTAAGAGGTATTAACTGCAGCATGACTGACAATTCAATTGAGATAAACACTGATTTACCTGAAATGTCCACTACCACTATTTTTCCTAGACGCAATAGAGCTATTAATCTGTTAGAAAACGTGACTGGCAATGAAGACAAAGGGGATCCTCATGAAATGTTTAAAGCACTAGAAAAATTGTTGAATGCAGATGCTAAAGAATGGCATGACCTTATTCTATTAGACAACTATGTAATGCACAACGTGATACCAAGGGGATTACGAATAAAGAAATTCCCTGCATTCCAACTGGATGAAGTTGAATTTTCAACAGAATGGGAAAGTGCCTTACACAATTGTTCTATAACTTTGATAAAAATACTTATAAAATATAGGGAAAGTAAATTACTGAAATTAGAATCTGAAATCAAGGAGGTGTCTAAAAAATTAATCCCGTTTGAGACAGTAGATAAATGGGTTAAAATTAGAAAAGACATTAACCTTAGAATACAAAATTCTGAACAGGAATTAATGGCAGCCAAAACCTCCAAACTCAAAAGAGATTTGGAGGATTATAAGAACGATAGAGTATACAATTATAATAAATTTAAAGGAAATAAAAATCATTACTATAATAAACCAAACGGAACAAGTAATGGAAATCACTCACAAGTGAGATATGAATACAGAAATCAGACTAATATTAATGAATATATTCCAGTAGAAAAGCACAAACAGCAAACAAAAGATACTAATAAGCAAGAAGAAAATACTCCCCACCAAAAGGGGGCATTCAATACAATTCAAAATAGGGAGAATAAAGGAGCTAGACCAAAAGAGCATTATTATGATCAAAAAAAGAACCAATACAACTATAATTATAAAGTGACAAATCAATATCCCCCACAGAGAACAGAAAAAGCACATCAACATTTTCAGAATGAAAGACCTAGAGAAAATAGAAACCCAATGAATAGATATCAACAACAAAATTGTCAATATACCAATAGGGAAGGTTATAGCCCACAAATAGATTCAAATCAAAGAAGGAATGAGTGGAATGAAAGTAATTTTTTAGATCAGGGTCAATTGTCCAGATCCCCATGGAAACCGTTAGAGGAGTGGGAGGAACCAGTAGTATTAAACAGGGAGAACAGAAAGAGACCAAGGGAAGGAAAGGATTGGGAATCAAACGAGGGAAGAGAGGAGGCAAACGAACCAAAAAAACAGAGGGAAAGAAGCAACAGATAGAAAAAGCTAAAGAAAATATCATCAATTTGTCTGATACAACACTATCCAATTCGGATATACTATTACTTAATAAAGGACTTAAATTCGCCCCCAAAAAATTACCTAATAAACTAGAGATGTATATAGATTTACAAAAATTTATACGTAAATTAAACTTAAAAAGGTATTATGCTAAAAATGTAAATCATTACAAAGTTGTAGAAATGAAGGACACTGATAAAAATACCTGGGGTAAAGAAGATCTAGATACCCTAAAAACCCTGAAACAATTGGAGATCAGCCAGGTAGAGGCAAGTAGTCCAAAGAGGAATATAGATATAGATGAATTAATGAATTTAAGTACACATGATAGTGAGACAGAAATTATTCATAGTAATTTCAAACGTCCTTCCACATTCAATCCAACGTACGCACAAGGAGAGTATATCCCTGTGTTTAATTCACTCCTTACAGAAGAGTTAAACAAATATTTTGATACCAGCAGTCACAACAAGAAATTTAAATTTAAGGATAATTTGAAAAAAGATGAAAGAGCATCCCTGAATAAATTGAAAAATGACCATCAGTTAGTGATCAGGCAGGCGGATAAGGGGGGTGGGATTATAGTGCAAAATAGGGTTGATTATTTAGGAGAAGCTGAACAATTATTAAATGACGAAAAAACATATAGCAAACTGAAGAATGATCCCACTATAGAATATAATAAGAATTTATTTAGTATATTGATAGAAGCTAAAAAAGAAGGCATACTCAACACTGATGAATTTAATTTTATATACAATCCACACCCTAAGATCCCTATTTTTTACCATATTCCCAAAATACATAAAAATCCAATAAACCCACCCGGCCGTCCTATTATTTCCGGCATGGAATCCATTTCTAGTAACCTATCCACTTACATAGATTTCTATATGCAACCAATAGTAAAAAACATAAAATCGTATATCAAAGATACAACAGAAGTTATAACACAGTTAGAAGGTTCGAAATGGGAAGCAGAAGATATATGGATCACATGTGATGCCACTTCCTTATACACCAGTATCCCCCATCAAAAAGGAATAGATGCGTTTAACTATATAGGTAAAGAAAGCGGTATGTCATCCAAGCATCTGAACTTCTTAGAAAGCAGTATTAGGTTTATTTTAAGTAATAACTATTTCAGTTTTAATGGCATATTTTATAAACAAATTCAAGGGACTGCCATGGGTACTCCAATGGCGCCCTCATATGCCAATATCTATGTTTCCCAATTTGAGGATCTAAAAATATGGAATAATAACCCTTATCGACAAAATATAATTAAATATCTGAGATATATCGACGATATTATCATTATATGGCGAGGAGATATGATAATGGCAGATGAGTTTATCAAACACATGAACAACAATCAATTCAATTTGACATTTACTAGTAAAATGTCTAAAGAACGAATTGAATTCTTGGATGTTGAGTTTTTTGTTGATCATGAATTTGATACAGTAAAAGTAAGGAACTACAGGAAACCGATGGATAGCAATGGATTTTTAAACGCTAGAAGTGGCCATATGAGTAGTTGGAAGAACAATATACCATATGGGCAGTTTCGCAGAATACGTAGAAACTGCACCAATCTAGATGATTACAATAGGGAAGCAGGTATCTTGGAGAAGAAATTTATAGAGAAAGAATATGATAAAGAAATCATTAGTTCAGCAAGAGAGAAGAACGCTTTATGTGACCGACAAGAGCTCTTACTTTCGAAAGAACAGAGAACGATCAATCAGAGTGAAGGAGACAATAAAGTGAGGTTCATTACAACATTCAATGAAGGGTCAGGATTTATCAAAAAAGCACTACATAGACACTGGGGTATTTTAAAGGCAGACCCATTCCTAACTGATAGTTTGGACAATAAACCGAACGTAGTATTTAAAAAGAATAGGAATCTAAAGAATCTCCTTGCACCATCAAAACTTATAGATCCAAAAGAGAAGATTGACATTAGAACAGGCACTTTAGATAGATGGGTCTCAGGTAAACCAGGAACATATAAATGTGGGAGGAAGAATTGCTGTATGTGTCCGATTATTTGGAGTAAAGATTCAATAGCAAATTGGAATAATACCAAAACAGTACCAATTAAATCTAGGGGTACATGTCAATCTACATATGTAGTATATAGCTTGACGTGTAAATGTGGCAGTATTTACATAGGAAGGACAAAAAGGAAAGTGAAACGAAGATGTTACGAACACATTAATAATATTGAGTTAGGTTTAAAGACACATAGTGTGTCAGAACATTTTAGAATTCACCACAATAAAGACCCCAGCAGTTTACGAATTAGCATCCTTGAAATTGTACCAGTTGGTTCAAATCCTCATCAGAGACTTATTTCCTTAAGAAAAAAAGAGACTAAATGGATCCAACAGTTGGAAAGCCTAACCCCTAAAGGGTTAAATATAGACATTGACTTGCAAGCGTTTATGCTCTAGGTGAATAGGTAGAACAATTTTCTGGAGGGTAGTCACTTATTAATATAGGTCAACATACTAATGATTAGGGAGAATTTTTTAAAGTATAATATAGGCTGAAAATAAGAATTTCATGTTATTAATTTTTCTATGAAAATGTATCCTAATTTGTGTATGAAGGTGTATCTTAATAATATGAATTTATTGAATCATGGGAAGCAATATTAGTGATTTTTTGGTATTTATTTTAAAGAATTCTGTGTATTGGTTTTAAATATGTTAATAATCTGTTTTAGTAATGTTTGTGCGATATTTACTTAAGTATTATGTATTAAAGTCTAAAGTTTTATGAATGAATTTTTATGAATGCATATGAATTTTAATAGTAGATTTTTGTAATACAGATTGTAGTATTATACATAACTAATAGATCTGTGAATTATATATGAGAATACAAAGTGTTAAATGTATGAAATAACCAAACACTATGCTTTACTTTTCCCACAAACTCACGAAACATATGGTGAAAGAGGGTGTGTAAATTGCCCTGTAGCTAATTGGATTGGGACAGAGAAATAGGAGGAGCAAATAGTTTTTAAACAGAGGATCCCCGCGAAAAAGATATACTAACCAAAAGTCTTGAAAAAGTCCGCAGAAGACGGACGAAACGCGTAGACGTTAGCTGATCTAGTCGAGTCCAATAAATGTATTTGGATAGTAAAGTCTGAACGAATCCCTGCATCGTGTAAAGGAACAACTAACAAAGTTCACACGCCGGAAATTGAAACGAGCAAGTTAACAGCTAAAGCTGACTGAGACCGGAGTACCGGGGACTGTGTGAGATATCAAAAGACGCTATTAATTTTTGTATTCCTGTAAGTGCAGTCTGTACATATGCGCAAAGTGAAATTAAATACTTTTACCTTGAGTCGTGGCTGCGCTCTCTCTTCTTTTTGTTTTATAGATAATCCCTTTATTACCCATTTACCAGTTTTGCATAACCAACACGGTTATATTAATATACTTTTTACCTCTGTGATTACCTTGTATCTAAGCCTCTGCAGACTGCCCCCTTATCCCAGTTCTTTTGACAAACTTGCATTTTAGGCAATCAATGCTGACTCATAAATGACTCCATGGTAGTTAGCACAATGTTATCTATATAACACACGTGAATTAGCAGTATCTAGCTGTGGAAAAACTGTTAAAATGCACAGAGATAAGAGGTGGCCTTCAAGGGTTTAGAAATTAGCATATGAGCCTATCTAAGTTTAGCTTTCAACTAAGAATACCAAGAGAACAAAGCATATTTGATCATCTACCTTTCCACTACACCCACCACAATTACATACAAATTCGTTGTTACCTAGACCCCCATCACTCCACACCTACTTCAATGGCATTTAATGACTCACAAACCCCTATACCACAACTAGTAATTAATGCTACCCTCCACCCTGAAAACCCAAACTTCAGTACTCAACATTCTACTGCATTTAAACTCCCCTCCAAGTCCTTTCATTTAATGGGACAGCCTATGCCAGAATTTGTATTGTTTAAAAAGATAGGTAATCCCTTTATTACCCATTCCCCAGTTTTGCACAACCAACAGAGTTATATTAATATTATTTTTACCTCTGTGAGTAATTACCTTGTATCTAAGCCTCTGCAGACTGCCCCCTTATTTCAGTTCTTTTAACAGACTTGCAGTTTAGCCAATAAGTGCTGACTCATAAATAACTCCACGTTGCTGAGCCCAATTTTATCTTTATGGAAGACATGAACTAGCTGTCTAACTGGGAAAAACTGTCACTGTGCACTGAGATAAGAGGCGGCCATTAAGGGCTTAGAAATTAGCTTATTAGATGACCTTGATTTAGCTTTCAACAAAGAATACAAAGAGAGCAAAGCAAATTAGATGATAAAAGATGATAAAAGTAAATTGTAAAGTTTAATTTTGACTAGACTGTCCCTTTAATCCTGATGTTGCTCTCTCTCCCATGAGCTTCCTTCCATAATTGCCAAACAAGTACAATGGACAAAGCATTATGTAGGTAAAGAATATTAAAATGATAAATTTGTATTTAATTTTTATCTTGGGTTTGAACTTATGTACTTATTCCCATGTCTTTTAACCTCTTAAGGACATATGACGGAATTTTTCTGTCATAAAACCATTGAGCAAACTGAAAGCTGTGTCCTTAAAGGGTTAAAATAATTATTTATTAATGTTGTGTAAACATTGCATTATTTTTTATATTTTTTTCAGGTTTTCTGATATGCAAAAGTGTGAAAATGTTCTTTATACAGTACTCAAATTACAACTGATGTTTTTATATTATCACATTCCAAGAAGTGCTGCTATGAAAAACAAATTTGAAAATCAAACAAGATAACCAGAGAACCCTACATTTTTAATAAATGCATTTTGACAAATTCCTTTTTTCAGCTTTCATAACGTTTTTTAACATTTTAAACAATATTTCTGAAAAAACGTGAGTTATACTATTTCTTTAATAATTTCAGTTCATATAACATTAACTCTGTATACGGCTATAACAAATTAGATTATTTTTTTCTCATTAAAAATACAGTCCAAACATTTAATTGGATGTCCCTGTTATCTGATTTCAGTTGAAGGCTGTCATGTAATTTTGAATGCTAAAGTTAAGTGGCTGTTAGCTAAGATAAGAATTATGGATGCTGCTGTGAAGTAGAAGTTAAATAGAAATCACTGAACCATGAGCATTTTAATATACTTTTACAAACTAATGCAATAGCTGCCTAGCTAAAACATTGTTTCCTGGTCAAATTTAAGGCCTCTTTTTATTAACTATGATCAAATTTTACATTTTCTTAATATGATATGTACAAAAGAAAAACACATATAGTTAAAATTTCTGTTTATCAGAATATCAGTTGGCATTAACACAAAGGGCTCCATTTATTACGCTGTCGGCATTTACAATTGCACAAGCATTATTGCAGGGCTCTCAATCAGATTGGGTTGGGATGATTTCAATCCGCCACTATTTAGGTGGCGGACAAGTTAATCCCTTAACGACGCACTTCGTACAGGGTACGTCTTACACAAACTGGTCTTTAAAGACCAGCGACATACGTTGTATGTCGTCAGGGGTTTCAAGCGGCTGGAAGCGATCCTGATCGCTTCCAGCTGCTTTCAAGGTATTGCCGTGATGCCTCGATATTGAGGCATCACTGCAATACCTTTTTTTGTACACCGATGCAGAGAGAGCTCTGTGGTCTAAAGTTTGTGAAAAAGTAAACGATTTTTTTTATTTGATCGCATTTGGCGGTGAAATGGTGGTATGAAATATACCAAAATGGGCCTAGAACAATACTTTGGGTTGTCTACTAAAAAAAAATATATACATGTCAAGGGATATTCAGGGATTCCTGATAGATATTAGTGATCCAATGTAACTATAGCTAATTTTGAAAAAAAAATGGTTTGGAAATAGCAAAGTGCTACTTGTATTTATTGCCCTATAACTTGCAAAAAAAGCAAAGAACATGTAAACACTGGGTATTTCTAAACTCAGGACAAAATTTAGAAACTATTTAGCATGGGTGTTTTTTTAATGGTTGTAGATGTGCAACAGATTGTGGGGGTCAAAGTTAGAAAAAGTGTGTCTTTTTCCATTTTTTCAACATATTTTATAATTTTTTTAATAATAACTTATAAGGTATTATGAAAATAATGGTATCTTTAGAAAGTCCATTTAATGGCGAGAAAAACGGTATATAACATGTGTGGGTACAGTAAATGAGTAAGAAGAAAATTACAGCTAAACACAAACACCGCAAAAATATAAAAATAGCCCTGGTCCTTAAGGGAAAGAAATTTAAAAATGGCCTTGTCCTTAAGGAGTTAAAACAAAGGAAAAGGGGTCACAATACATAATGAATATGTGTTGCAAAGTTTTTTATGAGACAAAACAAAATATTTTACATTACAATCTTAAAGTGTCTTCCTTTGCTAGGTATTTTGAACATTCTAGGGTTAAATAAGACGCAATAAAAATAGCCCTGGTCCTTAAGGGAAAGAAATTTAAAAATGGCCTTGTCCTTAAGGAGTTAAAACAAAGGAAAAGGGGTCACAATACATAATGAATATGTGTTGCAAAGTTTTTTATGAGACAAAACAAAATATTTTACATTACAATCTTAAAGTGTCTTCCTTTGCTAGGTATTTTGAACATTCTAGGGTTAAATAAGACGCAATAATTAACTGACTAGACTGCGCTCAAAGTAAAACATTATCCATGAAAAATGGCCTTGTCCTTAAGGGGTTAAAAAGCATCGGTCTTAAGACCGCTTCTTTTTAACTATTGTTTTAAGTGAGCCTAAAACGATGGGCCTACGAAGAAGCAATTGCTGCTTGGTAAATGGAGCTTATAATAGGCAAGATTACAAGTGGAGCTCTTTTAGCACTTTCGCTAGACTTTTTTGTTTCGTGAAACAGTTAACCACAGCTCTTAGTATGCGCTAACCCAATAAGCGTTAACTTGAATTACAAACAATCTTGAAAACTTGATATTGCGTGTGTGCTAAAGTTTGCGCTCCATTCGTAACCTGGACCTATGTTTATTTTTTATTATGTGTGATCATTTTATTCGTATGAAGTACAATCCTCATGAATCTGATGCCGCTACAAACAAGCTTTAAGTTTTTGAACAAAATGCTCTTGTTTTTTGATGATTCATTTGATTACATTTTTATATGATATATTTGATGGCATTAGTTAATTAGTCATGGCTGGGAAAATATGTCATCACATTTGTTAAAAATAACAAATATTGGTGGCATTCATTGTGCTAACCATTTACCAAATTATTTGAATATTAACACTCAGTTGTCAATACTAATATTTTCCAACCTATGTCTATAAGAATCAATATTCATGCATTGGACTCCATTTATAAAACTGTGGATGCAGCCCTGGCAGTGCAGGCTCCATCTCTCAAGCCTGCAACTAAGTTAAAAAGCAGAGGTTGTTGTAAGACCGCCATCTCAGGGGCAGCAGAGTCAGATCATCCTGAACCTGAGTCAGAAATTCCACCAGTGGATGTTGTCTTGTTGGTTGAGAACACAAGAGTACAGGCTTCCTACCTTTCATAAATGGGATCATACTATTTAAATATCTCTAGAAGCATTTGGATGGGAGAACCAAATGTCAAGAGAACATTCTGTCTACTATTCAATTTTCAAACTTCTGACATTCACTCAACCCTAGTGAAATATAGGAGCATTGCACTTGTCAATGCAAGTATATGACCCTAAGACTGTGTTGTAATGATTAAGAGTACCTGAATGATTGATGAGTCTCAGGTCAGAAACTGGAGCAAGGTCAGACAGGTCATGGTCAGATACAGCACCAGCAATTAGGAACCAAATCAAATTCCAAAAGGCAATAGCAGACAATCCAAGGATCAGGAACACCAGGGGCCCGATCCGATATGCAGCGCCGCCCGCAAATGCCGGCAACGCTGAATTTTGCACTGGTTTGGTACCCTATATACGGCGTAACCTAGAAGTTACGCTCGTATATTTCTGCCGTCGCCCGTAGTTTTTTGGGCCATAGGCAGGTATACCAAACCAGCGCAGTTTGGTATCCAATATACAGCGTAAGGACTTACGTGGCGAAAATGGAGAAATCTTACTCCATTTTCACCTCGCCACAAAAAGCAGCCGTAGTAAGCCTTACGCTGTCTATTGGAGCCCGTAACTCCCTAAACTAGCTACAAAATAAACCTAACACCTAACGCATGCGCGATGTCTATTTACCTGTAAACCGCGATCTGCTAAATAAAACCTAACACCAAACGCATGCACAATGTCTATCTACCTGTCAACCGCGATCCCCCGCCGCAATCCCTAATAAAATATTTAACCCCTAAACCGCCGCTCCCGGACCCCGCCGCAACCTACATTAACTACCCCCTAATGTGATCCCCCTACACTGTCGCCAACTATATTAAACTACCCCCTAAAGTGAGCCTCTTACTCCACCGCCATCTACCTTACCTACCCCCTAAAGTGAGCTCCTACCCCGCCGCCATCTATTTTAAAATTATTAACCCCTAATTTAATCTCCCTACCCCGCCACCACCTATATTAAATGAATTAACCCCTAATTTAATCCCCCTACCCCGCTGCCAGCTATATTAAATGTATAAACCCCTAATTTAATCCCCCTACACCGCCGCCAGCTATATTAAATTATTTAACCCCTAAAATACTAAACTATCCCTACCACTAAACCTAAGTCTAACCCTACAAATAGCCCTGAAAAGGGCTTTTTGCGTGGCATTACCCCAAAGTAAACTGCTCTATTGCCAGCCCTTAAAAGGGCTTTTGGCGGGGCTTTGTCACAAAGTAAACTGCTCTTTTGCATCTAATCTAAATCCCCCTACACCGCCACAACCTATAATAAATGTATTAACCCCTAATCTAATCCCCCTACACCGCCGCCGCCTATATTAAACACATTAACCCCTAATCTAATCCCCCTAAACCGCCGCCAGCTATATTAACTATATTAACCCTAATTATATTAGGGTTAATATAGTTAATATAGTTATTATATTATATATATTAACTATATTAACCCTAATTATATTAGGGTTAATATAGTTAATATCGTTATTATATATATATTAAGTATAATAACCCTATCTAACTCTAACATCCCTAACTAAACTCTTATTAAAATAAATCTAATATTAATATTATTAATTAAAATATTCCTATTTAAATCTAAATACTTACCTATAAAATAAACCCTAAAATAGCTGCAATGTAATTAATAATTACATTGTAGCTATTTTAGGGTTTATATTTATTTTACAGGTAACTTGGTATTTATTTTAACTAGGTACAATAGCTATTAAATAGTTAATAACAATTTAATAGCTACCTAGTTAAAATAATTACCAATTTACCTGTAAAATAAATCCTAACCTAAGTTACAAATACACCTACACTATCAATAAATTAAATAAGCTACAAATATCTAAACTAAAATACAATTAAATAAACTAAACTAAATTACAAAAAAACCCCACTAAATTACAAAAAATAAAAAAAGATTACAAGATTTTTAAGCTAATTACACCTATTCTAAGCCCCCCTAATAAAATAATAAAGCCCCCCAAAATAAAAAAAAATCCCTACCCTATTCTAAATTTTAAAAGTTAGCTCTTTTACCTTACCAGCCCTTAAAAGGGCCTTTTGCGGGGCATGCCCCAAAGAAAACTGCTCTTTTGCCTGAAAAAAAAAACACAATACCACCCCCCAACATTACAACCCACCACCCACATACCCCTAATCTAACCCAAACCCCCCTTAAATAAACCTAACACTACCCCCCTGAAGATCTCCCTACCTTGTATTCACCCAGCTGGGCAGAACTCTTCATCCAATCCGGGCGATGTCTTCAATCAAGCGGCAAAGAAGTCTTCTTCCATCCGGGTGATGTCTTCAAGCAAAGCGGCATCTTCAATCTTCTTTCTTCGCTCCTCCGCCGCGGAGCATCCATCCGCCACAACGACTTCCCGACGACTGAGGTTCCTTTAAATGACGTCATCCAAGATGGCGTCCGTCGAATTCCGATTGGCTGATAGTATTCTATCAGCCAATCGGAATTAAGGTTGAAAAATCTGATTGGCTGATTGAATCAGCCAATCAGATTCAAGTTCAATCCGATTGGCTGATTGGTTCAGCCAATCGGATTGAACTTGAATCTGATTAGCTGATTGAATCAGCCAATCAGATTTTTCTACCTTAATTCCGATTGGCTGATAGAATACTATCAGCCAATCGGAATTCGACGGACGCCATCTTGGATGACGTCATTTAAAGGAACCTCATTCGTCGGGAAGTCGTTGTGGCGGATGGATGCTCCGCGGCAGAGGAGCGAAGAAAGAAGATTGAAGATGCCGCTTTGCTTGAAGACATCGCCGGATGGAAGAAGACTCTCTGCCGCTTGCTTGAAGACATCGCCCGGATGGAAGAAGACTTCTTTGCCGCTTGATTGAAGACATCGCCCGGATCGGATGAAGAGTTCTGCCCGGCTGGGTGAATACAAGGTAGGGAGATCTTCAGGGGGGTAGTGTTAGGTTTATTTAAGGGGGTTTGGGTTAGATTAGGGGTATGTGGGTGGTGGGTTGTAATGTTGGGGGGTGGTATTGTGTTTTTTTTTTCAGGCAAAAGAGCAGTTTTCTTTGGGGCATGCCCCGCAAAAGGCCCTTTTAAGGGCTGGTAAGGTAAAAGAGCTAACTTTTAAAATTTAGAATAGGGTAGGGATTTTTTTTTATTTTGGGGGGCTTTATTATTTTATTAGGGGGCTTAGAATAGGTGTAATTAGCTTAAAAATCTTGTAATCTTTTTTTTATTTTTTGTAATTTAGTGTTGGTTTGTTTTTGTAATTTAGTTTAGTTTATTTAATTGTATTTTAGTTTAGATATTTGTAGTTTATTTAATTTATTGATAGTGTAGGTGTATTTGTAACTTAGGTTAGGATTTATTTTACAGGTAAATTGGTAATTATTTTAACTAGGTAGCTATTAAATAGTTATTAACTATTTAATAGCTATTGTACCTAGTTACAATAAATACCAAGTTACCTATAAAATAAATATAAACCCTAAAACAGCTACAATGTAATTATTAATTACATTGTAGCTATCTTAGGGTTTATTTTATAGGTAAGTATTTAGATTTAAATAGGAATATTTTAATTAATAATATTAATGTTAGATTTATTTTAATAAGAGTTTAGTTAGGGATGTTAGAGTTAGATAGGGTTATTATACTTAATATATATATATTAACGATATTAACTATATTAACCCTAATATAATTAGGGTTAATATAGTTAATATATATAATATAATAACTATATTAACTATATTAACCCTAATATAATTAGGGTTAATATAGTTAATATAGCTGGCGGCGGTGTAGGGGGATTAGATTAGGGGTTAATGTGTTTAATATAGGTGGCGGCGGTGTAGGGGGACTAGATTAGGGGTTAATACATTTATTATAGGTGGCGGCGGTGTAGGGGGATTTAGATTAGATGCAAAAGAGCAGTTTACTTTGTGACAAAGCCCCGCCTAAAGCCCTTTTAAGGGATGGCAAAAGAGCTGAATTCTTTGGGGCATGCCCCGCCAAAAGCCCTTTTAAGGGCTGGCAATAGAGCAGTTTACTTTGGGGTAATGCCACGCAAAAAGCCCTTTTCAGGGCTATTTGTAGGGTTAGACTTAGGTTTAGTGGTAGGGATAGTTTAGTATTTTAGGGGTTAAATAATTTAATATAGCTAGCGGCGGGGTAGGGGGATTAAATTAGGGGTTAATTAATTTAATATAGGTGGCGGTGGGGTAGGGGAATTAAATTAGGGGTTAATAATTTTAAAATAGATGGCGGCGGGGTAGGAGCTCACTTTAGGGGGTAGGTAAGGTAGATGGCGGCGGTGTAAGGGGCTCACTTTAGGGGGTAGTTTAATATAGTTGGCGACGGTGTAGGGGGATCACATTAGGGGGTAGTTAATGTAGGTGGCGGCAGGGTCCGGGAGTGGCGGTTTAGGGGTTAAATACTTTATTAGGGATTGTGGCGGGGGATCGCGGTTGACAGGTAGATAGACATTGCGCATGCGTTAGGTGTTAGGTTTATTTTGTAACTAGTTTAGACAGCGTAAGGCTTACTACGGCTGCTTTTTGTGGCGAGGTGAAAATGGAGTAAGATTTCTCCATTTTCGCCACGTAAGTCCTTACGCTATATATTGGATACCAAACTGCGCTGGTTTGGTATACCTGCCTATGGCCCAAAAAACTACGGGCGACGGCAGAAATATACGAGCGTAACTTCTAGGTTACGCCGTATATAGGATACCAAACCAGCGCAAAATTCAGCATCGCCGGCATTTGCGGGCGTCGCTGCATATCGGATCGGGCCCCAGAAGAAACAATTAACAAAGCCACAATCTGAGATTGGTCAGACAAGGTCAAGTCCAGGAAAAAAACAAGATATAGTACAGTACACCCAGAGCTGATATCAACAAATGAGCAGTGAAGGAAACATCTGAGAGTCTAAAATAGGAGCTAAACCAGGAAAGCTAACGTACAGGAAACAGATGCAAACATGCACAAATTTTGTACTTGAAAATTTAATTATGCAAAAACAATGTTTAAAAAGCAGATGTTGCAAAAAAAATGAAGCAAAACCTGAAACGGAGAATAGGCATTAAGCATAATGCAAATGAAAACAGTCTAGCGTCATGACAAGATATTTCACTTGCTGTCAGAAACAATTCAATAATAATGTGTTGTCTGAATATGAATGTGCAGAGGTTTAAAGTCATATAAATGGCAACTGTGAAATGCATTGCAACACATTTCATCCTGCACTTTGGAAGCATTTTTATAGTATTTTAGCAATTATACAAAATTGTAGCTTTGGCAAATGTAGAATGCATGCACAGGGACACAATGCAATAGTTTTGTGATTATAGAAACATTGATATTGACGGCAGATAAGAGCCATAGGCCCAGCAAGTCTACCCGATATTACCTAACAGTATAAACGTATCTAGTTCGTAGGATAGCCTTATGCATAATCAACAAATGCGTGATAAGAAGACAATGCAATAGCACTTAGTCTGAACTTATAATGAATAGTAGATTTTTGTTAAATAAATTGCAAAGTTATGTCTATTTCCACTCCCCCTGTATCATGTGACAGCCACCAGCCAATCACAAATGCATATACGTATATGCTGTGAATTCTTGCACATGCTCAGTAGGAGTTGGTGACTCAAAAAGTGTAAATATAAAAAGAATGTGCACTTTTTGTTAATGGAAGTAAATTGGAAAGTTGTTTAAAATTGCATGCTGTATCTGAATCATGAATTTTAATTTTGACTTGAGTGTCCCTTTAAGCCAGCATTCCACCCAGTTCACAATTTTTGAGTCTAGACCAAGGAGATACCGTTTGTGAAATAGTTTATTGTGTGGGATGGTGTCAAATGCTTTGCTGAAATCTAGATATGCTACATCAACTGCTCCATCCTTTTTTAATACTTTTGTTACAAAAAAAAAGTAAAACCATGCTGATTGGGGGTGGAGCTTGGCCACGCAGGCGAATGGCTGTGTTCTAAAAGAGCTCCAAAACTCTAGGGCAACATAGCTCTAAAATATGGCATAAATCCCCTAAATAATCACCCCATTCTACATACCCTAACACTTCCCTGGGAACGCAGCACAAAACAAAAAAAAAGGTGACCAAAACACGGCTACAGAAAGCACAGCGGCTAGAGACTACAGGGAGCGAGCTGTCAGCTTGGTGCGATATTCGCTAGAGTACGGACTTGTGGATCAGCAGAACCGGACACATATACCAGCTGCAATGGGAGGAAAATACAGATCACTGCACTTTGGTGGCTGGGGTGCACATGTCACTTGAAGACCCGGCAGTCAGGTTTAAAAAGAGAGCTGGTAAGTGGATCGCATTAGCAGCCTGGAGACTGTAACCTGTGGGAAACTGTGAGCGACCCCATTATCAGATAGTCAGACGGTTGACAAAGGGGGAACAACAGAGGATAAAGACGCAGGAGTAGCTGATATAGTGATAACACTTTTTTCATTCTTGGGGCCATTTTGTTGCACTGTGGCGCAGATGACAATTCAGTAGACTAAGTACAGATGAGCGGCGAGCACAGCTCAGCAGCAACTAAAAAAACTGAACTACCTCCTCATATAATATCTACAAGGAGCCAGCAAAACAATAGTACAGCTATGAGTAAGCGCCTGTAGAAGGCGCGAATCGCGTCAGACTGTTGCCTGTGTCCACACTATAGCCTGACTGTGAGTAGCTTAGATGTTTTGTCCTCACTCTTGTATTGGTATTTACCGTTTTTTCTATTCCAATAAACTTTGGATTTTATTTGCAACAAAACTTGGTGTGAAGTGCCTGCCATCCTTTTTTCTTAAAACAATAGTACACCTGGGGCTGCTGCGCCAGGCTGACCTGCTCCCTTTGTGCACTTTCTATAAAGTAAAGCTAACTGACGATAAACCTCTCACTGATCCCCTTTCCTACATTGAACAGTGCACTATATAGATAGAGCCACTGTTGTCTGTGTCAGCCCTGTGTCAGCCCTGTATATTATGATATAAGGAACGGAAGTGTTTAGCCCAGCTACTATATTATTGAATAAACATATAGAACTGGTTACGAGTGAATAGGCATATTTAAATACCCTCAACTATCTGGTATATATAATCATCCATGGACTGAATAACTATCAGACTGCATACTAACTTTATGGTATAAGTCCATAGACTGTTGCAGAGCTAGTTAACAACTGCTTGGAGGACTTTCAATACTTATACGCCAGGGGTGTACCTATACTCTTTTTAAGGAGCGCAAAGTAAGGGATTGCAAATATTACACAGAAAGGCACTTTTGTCAAACAGACATTGGGACAGTGAGTTGGGTAATGCCTGGTAAAAAAATCAGCTAAGGCAGAAAAAAGCACCCCAGCCAGACCACTGAGTAAATACCTCAAACAGCTAAACCAACCTAAAAGCTCAACAGCGAATGATATGGCCACCCGCCAGCAGACACAGACAGCCCAATTGCACCAAACAGAGCCACAGGCCCAACCTTTAACTAAGGACAACCTGCATTATTTATCATCAAAGGATGACATTAAAGGGGTCATGCAGGAAATGCACAGCTTGTTTGGTGACCTTAGAAAGGATATCTATACCTTAGAGACATGAGTGCAGTTGGTTGAGGTGGCACAGATGTCGACTGCTACTACAGTACAACAGAACCACTCAGACTTACAACATCAAGGTTAAATAATTCAAACCCTGTCAGACAAGCTAGAAGATTTGGACAACCGGGGCCACAGGAACAATATTTGAATTAGAGGTGTGCCTGAAACCATACATCCACCGGCTATTGAAAGTTATCTACAATCACTCTGTCACACTATCAAGGGGACTCCCTCATCGCCTGAGATCATTATGGAGTGGGCATACAGAACACTGAGACCCAAACCCCCGTCTAAAGGACCACCCAGAGATATTATAGTAAAATTTTTAAATTTTAAAGACAAAGAAGAACTTCTCAGATGTACTAGAGCCAAACATTCAATATATCATGTCGTTGAAGAGATCCAGTTGTTCTCAGACCTTTCGCCAGTCAAGCTTCAAAAAAGAAGAGAACTTGGTCATATAACAACAAAATTGAGAGCAAATAAAATACAGTATCGCTGGGGCTTTCCGGTGTCACTGATCGCAACAAACAATAACAAGACCGCCATATTCTGGCCAGGATCCAATTTGCAGATGTTCTACTCAGAACTATCACTGGAAAGACTGGGGGATCCCCCCCTCCACAAATAATCGGGACAAAGACTCTTCAGGAATCCATGTACCAACTGCATTAGAATCTGGAGGAAATGAGTCCTGATGGGGATACAGGCTTTCCACGAAGTTTGCTGCTCACCTGTTTGTCAAGTCTCAACTTTATATGGTATCCTTTTATGAAATATCTGGCCTCCTTACTTAAGGTAGGCAATTCATGGGACTTATGAGATAGTAGCTGAATTCACATAATTGTATTTGTCATGTCAATCTGTCATCTGAGTTAGGTAATTGTATCTGTTTTTAATGTTACATTTACTAAAGGGTTACTTATGATGAGCATTAACTTAGATTTAAAATAAATATATATATATATATATAATAATTTAAAATTATATATATATATATATATATATATATATATACACAATATCTTATAGGCACCCTTCAGGGTTTACTTAAACAATAATGCCTATGCAACCTTAAAGATATGCTCAGAGTAGATCAAAGAGAATATTGTTGTTCCCACTGTCCCTTTATATCCCTCCCCACCCATAACTCATCCCCAACTTCCGCCTCCCTCATCCTCTGCCCTCAATCTCCCCTTCCCCCTTTTTCCCTTTATTGCCATATATATTAGATATCCTAGACAACAGGCATAGTTGTCTAGGAGAAAGTTCTGATTTCAAAGAGTTATGTCAGCCTAAGGGTTACTACCCCAGTAGGCACTTGTTACGTTGATACACAAGTTTTTCCATTAGGGACGCTGCCTAAGAAGCTTTTTTTCTGCAGGAGAGCTTATTTAATATATTTCTTTTTTATTATTTGTGCTATCTATCAGAAACGGATCACTGTGTGCTAGATCTAATTTAACCTCTACTATTCCTCTTTTACTCCCTTTCTTCTTTTCCCTTAACTCCCTTTTTTTTTTTTCTTTTTTTTTTAGAATGGCTCACCACAAAAGTAGGTGGGGATCACATACACTTACACTTACTACCATCAACGCCCAGGTAAGAGATCCATTGCTATCAGAGACTTTAAAAATTCACATAGTCACATAGTGTTTGTCCAAGAGACTCACTTTCGCAGGGGTAAAGAACCCAAGTGGGTTAACACCACATATACAACAGCATATTTCTCATCAGGACCCACAAAGAAATGTGGAGTAGGCATATTGATTAATCATACTGTACCGATTAAAGTCACACACATTGAGAGAGACTCTGAGGGTAGATACTTGGTTTTGGTGGGCACACTATATGAGCACCCTATCACTCTCCTGACTATATATGCACCTAATGTGGCACAACACTGATTCCTAAAGAAAGTATCTAAAATCATACTGGACCACACAAAAGAACCGGTATATGTGGCTGGAGACTTTAATCTTCCTTTGGAGCCTTACTTAGATACATCGACGGGCACTTCCAGCATCCCTAACAGGATAACTAAAAATGTTAAAACCACTCTGACTTATTACTTCACGATTTGTGGAGGACACTAAATCTGAACACTAAAGACTTTACATACTATTCACCACCACATAACAAATATTCACGCATTGATTATATTCTAACTGACACGGGAGGACTAGATTTGGTAGCTACGTGCAACATAGGGCCAATAACATGGTCAGACCACGCACCAGTAAAGTGCACAATCCAATGGCCAGATGTACCCCCAACTGCATATATTTGGAGATTGTATGAAACACTGTTAGAAAAATCACTAATCACTTCAGATATTCAGAAATCCCTTGCAGAATATTTTACTCTTAATGACCCCAATCACACTTCGAGGTCAAACATTTGGGAAGCACATAAGGGCATAATATGGGGTGAGTTGCTGAAGCATAAAGCCAGATTGCTCAGGCAATATAGAGAAGTCCACACACAACTGCTAAATAGTATCAATATCTTGGAAAGGAAGCATAAGCAAGACCCCAAGGATGAGACTACCAAACACTCACTTATTACAACTAGAACTGAGTTTCAACACCACCTATCGGCAGCATATCAGCGCAAGATGCTCGTGATCAAGCAGCAATATTATGAGGGAGGGAACAAACCAGGCAAATTGCTGGCTAGATCAATACGCAGAACACAACTTAAAAGCAACAAACATATAGCTACAGCGTTCCACTACTATTATGATAAACTGTACAATATCTCGAAAATATCAGACACAAGTGGACAGGCAGCACAGACAGCTACAAGAGGACAAGCAATAGATTAATATCTATCTAAAGTAGGGTTACCTAAATTAAAAAAAGCTAATGTAGACATACTAGATGCACCTATTTCATAGGAAGAGTTGGCACAGGCAGTTAGAGAGCTACCCAGCGGAAAAAGCCCTGGCCCGGATGGGCTCACAGCAAAATATTACAAAACATTCCTCACAACTTTGGCCCTACAAATGCTACAATTATTTAACAACTTAGGAGACAGCCCTACATTGGCAGACACGATGCTTAAAGCACATATTACAATTCTTCCCAAGCCAGGAAAGACACCCACGTCCCCGGGTAATTTCTTACTGATATCTTTATTAAATACAGATATACAGGGAGTGCAGAATTATTAGGCAAGTTGTATTTTTGAGGATTAATTTTATTATTGAACAACAGCCATGTTCTCAATGAACCCAAAAAACTCATTAATATCAAAGCTGAATATTTTTGGAAGTAGTTTTTAGTTTGTTTTTAGTTTTAGCTATTTTAGGGGGATATCTGTGTGTGCAGGTGACTATTACTGTGCATAATTATTAGGCAACTTAACAAAAAACAAATATATACCCATTTCAATTATTTATTTTTACCAGTGAAACCAATATAACATCTCAACATTCACAAATATACATTTCTGACATTCAAAAACAAAACAAAAACAAATCAGTGACTAATATAGCCACCTTTCTTTGCAAGGACACTCAAAAGCCTGCCATCCATGGATTCTGTCAGTGTTTTGATCTGTTCACCATCAACATTGCATGCAGCAGCAACCACAGCCTCCCAGACACTGTTCAGAGAGGTGTACTGTTTTCCCTCCTTGTAAATCTCACATTTGATGATGGACCACAGGTTCTCAATGGGGTTCAGATCAGGTGAACAAGGAGGCCATGTCATTAGATTCTCTTCTTTTATACCCTTTCTTGCCAGCCACGCTGTGGAGTACTTGGACGCGTGTGATGGAGCATTGTCCTGCATGAAAATCATGTTTTTCTTGAAGGATGCAGACTTCTTCCTGTACCACTGCTTGAAGAAGGTGTCTTCCAGAAACGGGCAGTAGGACTGGGAGTTGAGCTTGACTCCATCCTCAACCCGAAAAGGCCCCACAAGCTCATCTTTGATGATACCAGCCCAAACCAGTACTCCACCTCCACCTTGCTGGCGTCTGAGTCGGACTGGAGCTCTCTGCCCTTTACCAATCCAGCCACGGGCCCATCCATCTGGCCCATCAAGACTCACTCTCATTTCATCAGTCCATAAAACCTTAGAAAAATCAGTCTTGAGATATTTCTTGGCCCAGTCTTGACGTTTCAGCTTGTGTGTCTTGTTCAGTGGTGGTCGTCTTTCAGCCTTTCTTACCTTGGCCATGTCTCTGAGTATTGCACACCTTGTGCTTTTGGGCACTCCAGTGATGTTGCAGCTCTGAAATATGGCCAAACTGGTGGCAAGTGGCATCTTGGCAGCTGCACACTTGACTTTTCTCAGTTCATGGGCAGTTATTTTGCGCCTTGGTTTTTCCACACGCTTTTTGCGACCCTGTTGACTATTTTGAATGAAATGCTTGATTGTTCGATGATCACGCTTCAGAAGCTTTGCAATTTTAAGAGTGCTGCATCCCTCTGCAAGATATCTCACTATTTTTGACTTTTCTGAACCTGTCAAGTCCTTCTTTTGACCCATTTTGCCAAAGGAAAGGAAGTTGCCTAATAATTATGCACACCTGATATAGGGTGTTGATGTCATTAGACCACACCCCTTCTCATTACAGAGATGCACATCACCTAATATGCTTAATTGGTAGTAGACTTTCGAGCCTATACAGCTTGGAGTAAGACAACATGCATAAAGAGGATGATGTGGTCAAAATACTCATTTGCCTAATAATTCTGCACTCCCTGTAAAGATCCTGGCTAAAATACTAGCAAGAAGGTTGAACACATACCTTCCCGATCTTATATCAATGGACCAGGTGGGTTTTGTGCCTGGGAGGGAGGCACGTGCTAATACCACAAAAGTGTTGCAGTTACTCAATTTTGCCAGAGTTGAGGGCGTGCCGATGGCCCTCTTCTCAACCGATGCGGAGAAGGCCTTCGACCATGTCAATTGGCTTTTCCTGCGTCGGGTTATGGAGATGATGAACTTCGGTAGCTCTTTCTTAAACATGACATTTGCATTATATACATCCCCTAGCGCTCGGGTACGGGTAAACGGTACATTATCAGAAGCATTCAAAATTACGAACGGCACTAGGCAGGGGTGAACTCCAAACAATTATGATTTTTGGGTATATACCTTACATCTAGGTCACAGGACCTATATAAAGACAATTATATGAGATTGTGAGAGGAGATCACAAGAGATCTATCATCCTTTGTAAAATAAGCCTCTCACATGGTTGGGAAAAATAGGAGTAATAAAGACGAATATCCTTCCTCGTATTCTTTATTTATTGCAGACTATTCCAATCTCCCTTCCGAGAGAATATTTACCTCAATTACAAAAAATATTGGAGCAGTTTGTCTGGTCGGGTACAAAACCAAGAGTTCCTAGGAGAACGATGTACATACCAAGGGACAGGGGAGGTCTGTGTTTCCCTGATTTATCGGCCTACAGACAGGCCATACTATTACAGCGTATATTTGAATGGGCCCAAAACACAACACATAAGGTGTGGGTTAGACTAGATGGACAAATCTTCAAACTTAATAATGTTGGCACACTGGCATGGATTCTACCAACACACCGCCCCAAAGTGTTAGGCAAATACCAGATAACATTGGAAATACTACACGAATGGCATAAAGTAACAGCCACTAATGCACATATTTCGTCTAGGATTTCTCCACTAATACCAATTATTGAGAATCCTGAGCTACCATACTATAATATAGGAACACGTCCCGGTAGATCTTACCAACTCAAAAGGGTCTGCTTACATAATATTATAGAGAACGGGAAGATATACACTCAACAGCAGATGATTGCGGTAAACTGCAACATTTTTTCATCATGGTTAAGGTCAAGGTCAATTGGTACACTTCTTGTCACACCACGCACACAAAGATAGACTGGGAAGAGACCTCACTCCATTCAAACACTTATGTATAGCAAACAAACCACAAAGGCGGTTAATCTCACTCATATATAAACCAATGACTGGAGTGCCCGATAGCCCTCTCCCTACATACACTAGAACATGGAACAGGGAGCTTAATACAGACATTGAACAAGAGGCATGGCTCAAATCGTTTACACTCACAAAACATTCCTCTGTATCAGCCAATGTGCAAGAAATTCACCTGAAACTGTTGAGTAGATGGTATCTCACTCCGGCCAGACTCCACAAACTATACCCTATGGCCAACCCATTATGCTGGAGAGGGTGTGGGGAGTCTGGTTCATTATTACATATCTGGTGGTCCTGCCCGAGGATCTCAGGTTTCTGGTCTGAGGTAATAGCGCAAGTATCAGAGAAGCTGCATATCAACATTCCTTGTACACCCGACACAATACTCTTCCTACACATCCCAAAAGTCAAAGAACCGCACATTCAGGCGCTCATGTTGATAATGCTCACTGGAGCAAAAAAACTAATCCATAAAAAATGGAAAACAACAAATACACCAACATTAGAGGAATGGCGGGCATCGGTAGACGACTTGCTGGTGAAAAACAAACAAAAAAAAAACATGCTGATTTTGGTCCTCTAAATTTTTTGTATTTATGTTAGTCATAATTCTTTCTTTTAAGAGGCTTTCCATTAATTTCCCTACTACTGAAGTTAAACTAACTGGCCTGTAGTTACCAGATTCCTCTCTACTGCCCTTTTTATGAAGAGGTATTACATTTGCTATTATCCAATCATCTGGGACAGCTCCTGTTAATAGTGACTGGTTAAACAGATCAGTTAATGGGACAGTTAGCACTGATTGAAGTTCTGTTAAAACCCTTGGATGAATATTATCAGGACCCACTGCCTTTTTAATATTTATTTTTGATAATGCTAAAAAAAACCTCATCCTCTGTAAAAAGATTAGTGTTAAACTTGTTTCTATTTTTCATAGCATCCCTTAATGTAGACATTCTATCTTTACAATCTTTTGTGAAAACAGAAAAAAAGTAATCATTGAGACAGTCTGCAATTTACTTATCTCCTTCTATTATTCTACCATCAACTGATTTCAATTTTAATATTCCTACCTTATTTTTTCTTCTTTCACTGATATATCTAAAGAATGTTTTTTCCCCATGTTTTACTGACTGTGCTATCCTTTCTTCTGCATGAGCTTTAACCTTCCTAATTAACTGCTTAGTTTTTTTGTTGGAGTCTCCATATTTTCATATCATCATCTGATTGTGTGTGTTTGTAATTTTTATAAGCTATCTTTTTTGTCTTTACAGCATGTGCTACTTCTTTGGAAAACCAAATGGGTTTCCGCTTTTTTACTTTTACAGACATGTCTAATACAGTGTGTGGTTGCATCTAAAATGGCACCTTTCACAAATTCCCACTGTTCTTGAACCCCTGTAATAAGAGTTTTCCCTTTTAAATAGTTTTTTAGGTATTCTCCCATTAATGAAAAATCTGCCTTCCTAAAGTCTAAAACGTTTGTTTTAGTCTGGGGGGACAGTTCCTGCACATGAATACTAAACCAAACAGATTGCTGATCACTGGATCCTAAGTTCTCACCTACAGACACATCTGAATCTGTATCACTGTTTGTAAGTATTAGATCTAATATATCTTCCTTATGAGTTGGTTCCTTAACTAATTGCTCAAGTGATTCCCCTAGCAGATATTCAAGAATATACCTGCTTCTAGCTAGCTGATCTAGCAGAAGGAATCTTCCAGTCTATATCTGGCAAAGTCCCCCATTACTATAACCTTACCCTTCATGGTCATTTTGGTTATTTCTTCTAACAGATTGTCCAGTTTTTCATCCTGCAATGGAGGCCTATATACAACCCCTATTCTAAACACATTTTTATCTCCAATTTACAAAGTCACCCAAATACTTTCCACCTCATCATTTGTTCCTACAATTTCAGTAACCTTTATATTTTCATTTACATACAGAGCAACCCCTCCGCCTTTCTTTCCTACTCTGTTCTTTTTAAACAACCTGTATCCAGGTATGACTATGTCCCAGTCATGCATTCTGTTATAGCTACTAAATCTAAGTTGTCCCTAGTCATTTTTTACGTGGTTTAGAAAGGAGCGCCAAATCTTGGCGAGGTCTGGTGCAGTATAGGTATGGAAGTATGGTATTCTGTCTGATAAATTGTATAGCGCTATAGCTCAGCTACAATTATGGTAATTGTGCTGTATAGATGTGTAGGTTTTGATATCTAGATATAAGATCTGAGAGTAGCACAGTTGATACATAAAAGCATTTAATACATATTAAACATATAAAACAAGGGTGTCGTTTAAAATATGTTCTAACAGAGCGGCAAAAAATAATGTATAAAAACACATAAATATCTATAAAAATCTATAAAAACACGCGTGTTTTGCTTTATAGCTGTATGTATCAAATCTAATGATATTACTAACAATAAATCTCGTGTAATAATATACAATAAAATAATATTTGAAACCCAATAATGTCCCATCATCCCTTCTACGAGGTTTAAGAGATATATAAAAAAGTAAGATAGTGTCGAGAATCCCTTCTCCGAGTAAAGAGATATAAGTAGATTTTCACATGTGTATCCAAAAAATAACACGTCCAAATTTAAGTGTATCCAAAAACAGTGGTATGAATGGATAGTGCAAATCCAGCAGATTTCAAAAGTTCTATTAAAAAAGCATTGTAAAAAAACATTTAAAAAAAATCAAAATGAAGGTAGATAAAGTCTATCAAAATATGGTGACAAATGATAATCCGTGAAGTCAATCCAAAATAGTGATAAAAATAAATCCCAAAAGACGATGTAAAATATCCAAAAAATAAAAGACAAAAAAATGAAAGATTAGTAAGTGCACAATCTAGTGAGATTGATCCCAAAAAGGGGCTTACGTGGAGGGGTTATGTTTCCATGTAGAAAAAATTATTTGCTGTATAAAAAGACAAGATAAGGGAATATAAAAATAAGCAAAAAATTACAAAATATAATAAAAATAACCTAGGGAATCTTCAAACCCTGAAAATAAAAGATAATAACAATAGTGTAATACTGTATTATAATTCAACAATCCAGGAATAAATAGCTACCATAGCTCTGTCAACGTCGTTCTCGGCCCACAAGAGAGGCCTTTATCAAGACTTTTATTTTCATGGAAAATACCCCCTCCACGGTAATGCCCCTTTTTTGGGATCAATCTCACTAGTTTGTGCACTTACTAATCTTTCATTTTTTTGTCTTTTATTTTTTGGATATTTACATCTCTTTTGGATTTATTTTTATCACTATTTTGGATTGACTTCACGGATTATCATTTGTCACCATATTTTGATAGACTTTATCTACCTTCATTTTGATTTTTTTGAAATGTTTTTTACAAAGCTTTTTTAATAGAACTTTTGAATCTGCTGGATTCTGCACTATCCATTCATACCACGTTTTTGGATAACACTTAAATTTGGACGGGTTATTTTTTGGTTACACATGTGAAAATCTACTTATATCTCTTTACTCTGAGAAGGGATTCTTGGACACTATCTAACTTTTTTATATATCTCTTAAACCTTGAGAAGGGATTATTGGACATTATTGTTTTCAAATATAATTTTTATTGTATATTATTCTCAGATTTATTGTTTATTACTTTAGATTTATACATACAGCTGAAAAAGCAAAACACGCGTGTTTTTATAGATTTTTTAGAGATATTTATGTGTTTTTATAATTATTTTTTGCCGCTCTGTTAGAACATATTTTAAACGACACCCCTTGTTTTATATGTTTAATATGTATTAAATGCTCTTTATGTATCAACTGTGCTACTCTCAGATCTTATATCTAGATATCATATCCTACACATCTCTACAGCACACTTACCCATAATTGTAGCTGAGCTATAGCGCTATACAATTTATCAGACAGAATACCATACTTCCATACCTATACTGCACCAGACCTCGCCAAGATTTGGCGCTCCTTTCTAAACCACGTTTTTTACACAGATTTTCTAAAAGTGGGCACCTGGGGACCCACTATACACAGGAGCTATA
The DNA here is from genome assembly GCF_027579735.1 of Bombina bombina. Taxonomy (NCBI): domain Eukaryota; kingdom Metazoa; phylum Chordata; class Amphibia; order Anura; family Bombinatoridae; genus Bombina; species Bombina bombina. The sequence goes on along the minus strand of NC_069502.1, from coordinate 1,098,984,427 downwards.
GGTCCATACTTTCAGCGCTGTAAGAAAACATTGAACCTAGTCATTTTTTAAATGAGTTCAGGTAATTAATTTCCTAAGCTGCAAGCATTTGTGCTCATTGCACAAATAATTTTTCTACTAGAATTTCTAGAATTGTTACTTGGACTAACAGTTTTGGCATGCTGTGGGGGGCAGGTGGATATATTAATGCTACCCCCCTTTATTAGTTCAAATTATTTCTAATAAAGCATTTGAACTCCTCTCACAGATACTCTGTTCCATTAACATCCAAATACAAGCCATCTCTCCAAAATAACCTAGTATCTTGCCAAACAGAGCTATAATGGCCAATAAAACCAAATCTTGTTCCCTGCACCACTTATCTAACCAGAATTAAATGATGTTATCCGCTCCTCTTTACTGCTTCCTGTCCATACACAGGTAAAATAGCAGAAAAATGATAGAGTTGATGCCACAATTATCTAAAAGATTACCTAGGTCACAAAACTTTTTCTGAACAGCAGCCAACATGATTACTAGCCAGATTATTTGTTCCTAAAATGAACAATCACATCTAACTCACTTCCCTTTCCTGCTGTCTTAACAATTCTCAAAATATGGGGCGCGATTCCGATATACGGCGTTAGTTTGTGGCGCACGCGAGGGAACCCGTGTCGCCCGCAGTTTCAGCTCGCATCTCCGAGCTATCCATATACAGAGCTGTCAGATGCTAACGTGCCGTAAGTCGGATAAACCAGCGATGTCCAGAAATCTGCGCAAGTACAAATTTCTGGCGTCGCCAGTGACTTGCGCCACGTTAGAAACTGCCGGCGCCTACAAACCTGGACTAAGTATGAAATCACCAGCACTGTCTAACACGCCTCCCTAACCATATGCCCGACAAGTCTAACACGCCTCCCTAACATAGCCCGACACGTCTAACCCTCTATCCGCTATCCCCCCTCACTAGCCCCTAACAATACAATATGTATTAAACCCCTAAACCGCCCGCTCCCAAACACCCGCCGCAACATAATAAAGCTATTAACCCCTAAACCGCCAGCCAGCTATATTAAATCTATAAACCCCCTAAAGTGAGCCCTAACACCGCCGCCATCTACCTTACCTACCCCCCTAAAGTGAGCCCCTACCCCGCCGCTATCTATTTTAAATTATTAACCCCTAATCTAATCCCCCTACCCCGCCGCCATCTATATTAAATTATTTAACCCCTAAAATACTAAAACTATCCCTACCACCTAAACCTAAGTCTAACCCTACAAATAGCCTGAAAAGGGCTTTTTGCGTTGCATTCCCCAAAGTAACAGCTCTTTTGCCAGCCCTTTAAAAGGGCTTTTGCGGGGCATGCCCCAAAGAATTCAGCTCTTTTGCCATCCCTTAAAAAGGGCTTTTGGCGGGGCTTTGTCACAAAGTAAAACTGCTCTTTTGCCTACAATCTACATCCCCCTACACCGCGGGCCACCTATAATAAATGTATTAACCTCTAATCTAATCCCCTACACCGCCGCCAGCTATATTAACTATATTAACCCTAATTATATTAGGGTTAATATAGTTACTATCGTTATTATATCATATATATATATATATATATATATATAATTATATATATATATCAGTCTCTGGTGAACTCTGCACTCACCTTTGTTGTTACATCCGCCCCAGGGTGCATCCAAACAACATTCAGTAATAGCGACAAAAATAGAGCACTCACTGGGGTCTATCATTGATATAGCAATAAAAATGCTTTTTATTTGTTACAGGTACAAATAAAAGCATTTTTATGCTATACAATGATAGACCCAGTGAGTGCTTTTTTTTGTCGCTATTACTATATATATATATATATATATATATATATATATTAAAATAAATCTAATATTAATATTATTAATTAAAATATTCCTATTTAAATCTAAATACCTATAAAATTAAACCCTAAGATAGCTACAATATAATTAATAATTACATTGTAGCTATGTTAGGTTTATATTTATTTATACAGGTAAATTGTTAATTATTTTAAACTAGGTATAATAGCTATTAAATAGTTATTAACTATTTAATAGCTACCTAGTTAAATAACTTACCCAATGTTGGGGAGTGGTATTGTGTTTTTTTTTCAGGCAAAAAGAGCAGTTTTCTTTGGGGCATGCCCCCACAAAGGCCCTTTTAAGGGCTGGTAAGGTAAAAGAGCTTTGAACATTTTTTAATTAGAAAGGGTGGGAATTTTTTTTATTTTGGGGGGCTTTATTATTTTATTAGGGGGTTTAGAATAGGTGTAATTAGCTTAAAAATCTTGTAATCTTTTTTTTATTTTTTGTAATTTAGTGTTTTTTTTTTGTAATTTAGTTTAGTTTATTTAATTGTATTTTTAGATAGATATTTGTAGTTTATTTAATTTATGATAGTGTAGGTGTATTTGTAACTTAGGTTAGGATTTATTTTACAGGTAATTGGGTAATTATTTTAACTAGGTAGCTATTAAATAGTTAATAACTATTTAATAGCTATTATACCTAGTTAAAATAATTAACAATTTACCTGTTAAAATAAATATAAACCCTAATATAGCTACAATGTAATTATTAATTATATTGTAGCTATCTTAGGGTTTATTTTATAAGGTAAGTATTTAGATTTAAATTAGGAATTATTTTAGTTTATAATATAATTAGATTTATTTAATAAGAATTTAGTTAGGGGTGTTTAGGGTTATGATAGAGTTAATATAGTTAATATAAATACTATAGTAACTATATTAACTATATTAACCCTAATATATTAGGGTTAATATAGTTAATATATATAATGTAATAACTATATTAAACTATAATATACTTAGGGTTTAATATAGATAAATATAGCTTGGCGGCGGGGTGGTAGGTAGATTAAATTAGGGGTTAATAATTTTAATATAGATGGCGGCGGTGTTGTTGGTAAGGGCTTACATTAGGGGTTAATACCATTAATATAGGTGGCGGCGGTGTAGGGGAGGGCAGGTTATAGGGCAAAAGAGCTGTTAACTTTGGGGCCAAAGCCCCGCAAAAAGGCCCTTTTAAGGGCTGGTAATAGAGCTTATTACTTTATGGATATTAGATTAGGGGTTAATAATATTAATATAGTGGATTGATCAGCTTAGATGGTGGCGGTTTTAGGGGTTCACAGTAGGGGGTTTATTTTATGTAGATGGCGGCCGGTTTAGGGGTTAAATACTTTATTAGGGATTGCGGCGGGGGATCGCGGGTTGACAGGTAGATTGACATTGCGCATGCGTTAGGTGTAGGTTTTATTTAGCAGATCGCGGTTGACAGGTAGATAGACATTGCACATGCGCTAGGTGTTAAGGTTTTATTTAGCAGATCGCGGTTGACAGCTAGATAGACATTGTGCATGCGTTAGGTGTTAGTTTATTTAGCAGCTAGTTTCGGGAGTTACGGGGCTCCAATAGTCAGCGTAAGGCTTCTTAGGCTGCTTTTTGTGGCAAGGTGAAAAATGGAGTAAGATTTCTCCATGTTCGCCACGTAAGTCCTTACGCTGTATATTGGATACCAAACTGCGCTGGTTTGGTATACCTGCCTATGGCCCAAAAAACTACGGGCGACGGCAGAAATATACGCGCGTAACTTCTAGCTTACGCCGTATATAGGATACCAAACCCGCACAAATATTGGCGTCGCCCGCAAAAGCTGATTTTTATTGGATCGACCCCATGATTTTTATCCCTGTGAGCAGTAGCTCCTGGAAGACATTTAACCTCCCTTGCTTCTCCTTTACTATTACATAAATACACATTCCTCAAAATAGAGTCACCCACTAACAGTCCTTATCCTCAAAAAACACATCTGCAGTTCTTTCCTGTGTTATGTTACCTGGAGAATCAGGTACAATAGATTTAAATGACCTGTTACAGCTTCAGAGGGCTCAGAAACAGCAATCTCCTCATCCACAAGTGTGTTTGGCAAGAGCAGCATAGGAGTTTTGCAATGGCAGAGGTTATGGGTAATGCTTCTTGTCTACTGTTCTAATTCTTCCAGAGCCTACAGTGATCCATTTGCCTCTCCCTGCTGATCTCTGGGGTAGAGGGGCTTCTTTCTGAGGCAGCTTTGTAGAGGTAACAGGTATGTTACTTACCTTAGCTTGAAGGATAGGTATTTCTTTTCTTAAGAGGGAAAACTGCTTACAAACAGGACAGCCCCTAAATCTCCAAAAAGTAGCACAATTAAAAAGTGCAAAACACCCATTGCACTGTATCTGAGACATTTTAAACTATGCAACACTTTAACAATAAGTAACAATAAGTATTCTTTACTACTGAATAACCCTGAATAACTCCTGAAATAACTCAAATATCCTTAATAATTTGATTCTTTTTTAGCTTGATCCGTTTGCTAAGAAACAGAGCTAAAGTTTAGCAGAGCTACACAGATCTCTTTAAATACCCTCAGAAAGATAGGGTGGGGTCCCTCCTAATTGCTCACCTATGCAAACAATCTAATTGGTATCTAATTGCAATACTAAAAAACAGAATACAAAAGTATGTAAATTAACTCAAACCTTTAACTATTTAATTTCTGTAGTGAAACTAATTCACAGTTCAGGTCTACACTCTTGAAATAACTAAAATATCCTTATTTGTTTGATCCTTTTTTTAGCTTGATCCCTTTGCTAAGAAACAGAGCTTTATGTTTAAAGTAAGAATTTTTACAAAAATGCTTCTAATCTATTTGAAATATACTGCAGGCCATTTTAAGTTTGAATTATATCCAATTGAGTCTGATTTGATGCTAACTTATCTTAAACATTTAGGCCCAGGTGACGAGTGAGGTGCAAAAATTTTTGTGCAAGCATTATTGGGTTTTCAAAAACGTTTCTGTACATGTTAAATTGCGCTCGTATTACGAGTTGAAAGTAAACGCGATCACATGAGCGCAATTGTGATTTAGGCTAGAAAGATTACCGTGTCCTTAGAGCTGTGGTTAACTGTTTTGTGAAACAAAAAAGTGTCACAAAACGCATCAAAAATGTATTACAAAGTACAGTTAAAATCATAAGAACACCTTCTAATAAAAATATAAAAAAATGTGCACAAAAAAGTTATAAAGGCTCAAAGATATAAGGGAGCCGAATTATCGCATGAGCGATAGGTTTCAGGCTCGCCGGAAACAGAAGTTATGAAGCAGCGGTCTAAGGACCGCTGCTCCATAACTTATCCCCCTGCTCTGAGGCTGCGGACAGAAATCAACCCAATCGAATACAATCGGGTTGATTGACACCCCCTGCGATTGGCTGCGAATCTGCAGGGGGCAGCATTGCCCCAGCAGTAAATAAGAACTGCTTGTGCAATGATAAATGCTGACAGTGTATGCTGTCGGCATTTATCGATGTGCGGCGGACATGATACGCTACATCGTATCATGTCCACTCGCACATTGAACACAGACACATATAAACACATAAATACATACTGTATGTAATATTTATATATATATATATATATATATATATATATATATATATATATATATATAAGTGCATTGGAGCCCTTTGCATTTAAGTAGATGAAAAGTGGATGAAAACATGAAAAAGCATTTTTTCATGTCAGGTTTGCGCATATTACAATTGCAATCAGGCTTGCTCATATTGGAATATGCGATTGGGCTTATGATCAACATGAGACCATTAGATCAGGTTAGCGTGATAGGGTGTTTTTTTCAACATTTTTTTCTCCATTGACTTCTAGGGTGAAGAGGTTATCATTTGCACGATAGTCTAATTGCATTAGAAGTAAGCTGTTTATGCTTGTCGGGTTAGCGCAAGAGTACAAACTTTTTACTTTCAACTCATAATACCAAACACAACCCGACGAGCGCAAAAATTATAATTCTTGTGCAATTAGTACTCTAGCCTAAGCGCTCCACTTGTAATCTGGCCCTTAAATGGCTGAATGTGTTTGAAAGCAATAAGCTTACCTCTGACTGGTGATTATTGCTCAACAGATTTAAAAATATAATGCCAGAAAGCAGAGGTGTTATGATGTTGTACATATTACCACAGTATCATTGACAATTGCCAGATAATCTAAATGAATACTATAGTAATCCAGAAATAGAATCAAATTATATATTTTTGTTATAAACAACTTTAGAAATTGGTGTTTTCAGACAGCAAATTCAATACTCGGAAGCGAGAGCAAGAGAGAGACTAAGATATTTTAGTCTTTTTTAAACTTCTTACTTTACGGTACTGTAAATATTTCAAATTCCAATGTTCTGCACATAGCAGAATGTGTTCTATGCATTATTAAATATATGTTATAAGTAGGCTGCTCGTCTGAGAGAAGAAGAATGATCCCCCGCGGGGCGAGGTTCCTCTTAGAAATCTGAAAGAGTATGAGACAAGACAAGCGCCCAGGGGCACACTTCGTGTAATACGTTCAGATCATTTACTTATAATATAGCAGTGGGAAAAATCCGCTCTCACCTGGTTCAACCTCAACTTATGAGGTATGCAAAAAGCACTTCTGTTAGTGTACTCTCAGCTCTTGTAGTCCTCCTGCGTGTCCTCAGGTCTCCAGTAAATCCGTGGAGTCTACAGCGTATCCCTGGAACTCTGCAACCTTTATTTAAAGGGGACTTGAATATGCTGCTCAAGATCCTCTCTCAAAGACGTCTGTGTGTTCACAGCAACATGGAGGTCGAGACGCCGTGTGGATCCCTACAGCGCGTCAACGTGTACACAGCCCGATCCAAGGATACGTGACGTCACGATGAGGGGCGGGTAAGCCAAAAGGATTGAGGAGAGTCCACGGCTCCAAGGAAATGATAGTTCGTTGAAGTGCTACACCATTTATCTGTAAGAACAAAATCAAAGGCTACTTGTGCAAACTGCGGGGGGCGGGCGGGTGATCAAGGACCTGTAGCAGATTTAAACACCTAATCTAAGAAATAAAAGGTATCTTTTTAATCAGTTAAGCCTGGAATCAGAATTTTGGTTTTACATTTATAAATGTAAAACAAAATTCTGCTACAGGTCCTTGATCACCGCCCGCCCCCCCCCAGTTGCACAAGTAGACTTTGATTTTGTTCTTACAGATAAATGGTGTAGCACTTCAACGAACTATCATTTCCTTGGAGCCGTGGACTCTCCTCAATCCTTTTGGCTTACCCGCCCCTCATCGTGACGTCACGTATCCTTGGATCGGCTGTGTACACGTTGACGCGTTGTAGGGATCCACACGGCGTCTCGACCTCCATGTTGCTGTGAACACACAGACGTCTTTGAGAGAGGATCTTGAGCAGCATATTCAAGTCCCCTTTAAATAAAGGTTGCAGAGTTCCAGGGATACGCTGTAGACTCCACGGATTTACTGGAGACCTGAGGACACGCAGGAGGACTACAAGAGCTGAGAGTACACTAACAGAAGTGCTTTTTGCATACCTCATAAGTTGAGGTTGAACCAGGTGAGAGCGGATTTTTCCCACTGCTATATTATAAGTAAATGATCTGAACGTATTACACGAAGTGTGCCCCTGGGCGCTTGTCTTGTCTCATACTCTTTCAGATTTCTAAGAGGAACCTCGCCCCGCGGGGGATCATTCTTCTTCTCTCAGACGAGCAGCCTACTTCTCCATAGCACACAGGAACTAGTATTGTGGATATTAATGAACAATACACATCCATAGACTTGCCACATTTGACTGAATGAGACTGTTTTCTGTTTAACCTGCAAGTGTCTTGTGTACACATATATCTTCCAGTAGTGGATGGGAAGATATATTAAGATTAACAGCATACTCATACACTTCTAGCGCTGATTTCTATAATATCTCTCTCTCTCTCTCTCTCTCTCTCTCTCTCTCTCTCTCTCTCTCTCTCTATATATATATATATATATATATATATATATATATATATATATATATAATATATATATATATATATATATATATACAGTATATATATATATATATATTTACATCTGTATTTATATATACCTATATATAATCATGCATATTTATAGGTATACATATATACTTCTGCAAAAATTAATCAGAAATATATTTAAATATCTCTTTATGAGTAAGTAAAGCATATATTGCTATGTGCAGAACATTGGATTATGAAATATGCAATATTATCTTCTGATGTTGCTCTTTTAATTAACCATGATCATGTTTGCGCCACTTTTTCCTCTCCATTAAAGTCCATGGTGTGATTCGATTTTGTGCTTGTGACTTCTCAATATCTATTTGCTACTGCTACTTTGCGAACGCAAGAGCGCAAACTTTTTACTTTCAACTCGTAATACAAGCACAAATCTCCAAACTCAAAAAAAATTACTTATAGCGGTTTTTAAAACTCGAACGCCGAGTGCAAACTACTGCTCACTCGTAATTTGGCCCATTCTTATTCTTTAGAGATTAGTGCCATCTTCCATCTGAAAAATATACTGACTGTTTAATCTTAGTTCATTATCAGAAATGTCTGTTCTCCACTTTCAATACTCTTCTCCGCCCAACCCACCTCCTAATACAACTTCTCTGTCATCCCAAGATTTTGCCAGCCACTTCAATAACAAAATCAACTCAGCTCTCAATTCCATTCTCTCACCCTCTCAAACGCTCGCAATCAACCACAACCCCCATAGCCATACATTTAGCTTTTTCTTCCCTGTTACTGAAGAACAAGTTTCTGCACTTATACTGCGCTCTCACCTCACTAACGGCTAGATTACGAGTTCTGCGTTAGCCTTAAAAAGCAGCGTTGAGAGGTCCCAATGCTGCTTTTTAACACCCCGCTGGTATTACGAGTCTGACAGGTAGAGGTATGTACCGCTCACTTTTCTTCTGTGACTCGAGGCTACCGCAAATCTCCTTACATCAATTGTGTATCCTATCTTTTTAATGGGATCTGCCTAAAGCAGGTATTACGAGTCTTGGATGAACGTGAGCGGTAGACCCTTCCTGTCAAGACTCCTACCGCATTTAAAAGTCAGTCAGTTAAGAGTTTTATGGCTAATGCGTAACATAAAACTCTTAACTAAAGTGCTAAAAAGTACACTAACACCCATTAAACTACCTATTAACCCCTAAACCCCCCACATCGGAAACACTTTAATAAATATATTAACCCCTAATCTGCCGACCGGACATCGCCGCCACTTCAATAAATATATTTACCCATAAACCGCCGCACTCCCGCCTGGCAAACACTAGTTAGATTTTATTAACCCTTAATCTGCCGTCCCTAACATCGCAGACACCTACCTACATTTATTAACCCCTAATCTGCCACCCCCAATGTCGTCTCTACTATATTAAAGGTATTAACCCCTAAACCTAAGTCTAAACCTAACCCTAACCCCTCCCCTAAATATAATTTAAAATAATCTAAATAATATTACTACAATTAAATAAATTAATCCTATTTAAAACTAAATACTTACCGATAAAATAAACCCTTGGGCCTAGATTTGGGAGTTCGGCGGTAGCCGTCCAAAACCAGCGTTAGAGGCTCCTAACGCTGGTTTTGGTGCGGCCCGCTGGTATTTGGAGTCAGTGATTAAAGGGTCTAACGCTCACTTTTCAGCCGCGACTTTTCCATACCGCAGATCCCCCTACGCCATTTGCGTAGCCTATCTTTTCAATGGGATCTTTCTAACGCTGGTATTTAGAGTCGTTTCTGCAGTGAGCGTTAGAGCTCTAACGACAAGATTCCAGCCGCCTGAAAATAGCAGGAGTTAAGAGCTTTCTGGCTAACGCCGTTCATAAAGCTCTTAACTACTGTACCCTAAAGTACACTAACACCCATAAACTACCTATGTACCCTTAAACCGAGCTCCCCCCACATCGCCGCCCACTCGATTAAAATTTTTAACCCCTAATCTGCCGACCGCCACCCTACGTTATACTTATGTACCCCTAATCTGCTGCCCCTAACCCCGCCGACCCCTATATTATATTTCTTAACCCTAACTTGCCCCCCACAACGTCGCCGCAAGCTACTTAAAATAATTAACCCCTAATCTTCCAGACCGCAAATCGCCGCCACCTACGTTATCCCTATGTACCCCTAATCTGCTACCCCTAACACCGCCGACCCCTATATTATATTTATTAACCCCTAATCTGCCCCCTCAACGTCGCCGACACCTGCCCTACACTTATTAACTCCTAATCTGCCGAGCGGACCTGAGCGCTACTATAATAAATGTATTAACCCCTAATCCGCCTCACTAACCCTATAATAAATAGTATTAACCCCTAATCTGCCCTCCCTAACATCGCCGACACCTACCTTCAATTATTAACCCCTAATCTGCCGACCGGAGCTCACCGCTATTCTAATAAATGTATTAACCCCTAAAGCTAAGTCTAACCCTAACACTAACACCCCCCTAAGTTATATATAATTTTTATCTAACGAAATAAATTAACTCTTATTAAATAAATTATTCCTATTTAAAGCTAAATACTTACCTGTAAAATCAATCCTAATATAGCTACAATATAAATTATAATTATATTGTAGCTATTTTAGGATTAATATTTATTTTACAGGCAACTTTGGTAATTATTTTAACCAGGTACAATAGCTATTAAATAGTTAAGAACTATTTAATAGTTACCTAGTTAAAATAATAACAAATTTTACCTGTAAAATAAATCCTAACCTAAGTTATAATTAAACCTAACACTACCCTATCAATAAAATAATTAAATAAACTACCTACAATTACCTACAATTAACCTAACACTACACTATCAATAAATTAATTAAACACAATTCCTACAAATAAAATACAATTAAATAAACTAGCTAAAGTACAAAAAATAAAAAAGAACTAAGTTACAGAAAATAAAAAAATATTTACAAACATAAGAAAAATATTACAACAATTTTAAACTAATTACACCTACTCTAAGCCCCTAATAAAATAACAAAGCCCCCCAAAATAAAAAATTCCCTACCCTATTCTAAATTAAAAAAGTTACAAGCTCTTTTACCTTACCAGCCCTGAACAGGGCCCTTTGCGGGGCATGCCCCAAGAATTTCAGCTCTTTTGCCTGTAAAAAAAAATATACAATACCCCCCCCCCAACATTACAACCCACCACCCACATACCCCTAATCTAACCCAAACCCCCCATAAATAAACCTAACACTAATCCCCTGAAGATCTTCCTACCTTGTCTTCACCAACCAGGTATCACCGATCCGTCCAGGCTCCAAGATCTTCATCCAACCCAAGCGGGGGTTGGCGATCCATAATCCGGTGCTCCAAAGTCTTCCTCCTATCCGGCAAGAAGAGGACATCCGGACCGGCAAACATCTTCTCCAAGCGGCATCTTCGATCTTCTTCCATCCGGTGCGGAGCGGGTCCATCTTGAAGCAGGCGACGCGGATCCATCCTCTTCTTCCGATGTCTCCCGACTAATGACGGTTCCTTTAAGGGACGTCATCCAAGATGGCGTCCCTCGAATTCCGATTGGCTGATAGGATTCTATCAGCCAATCGGAATTAAGGTAGGAATTTTCTGATTGGCTGATGGAATCAGCCAATCAGAATCAAGTTCAATCCGATTGGCTGATCCAATCAGCCAATCAGATTGAGCTCGCATTCTATTGGCTGTTCCGATCAGCCAATAGAATGCGAGCTCAATCTGATTGGCTGATTGGATCAGCCAATCGGATTGAACTTGATTCTGATTGGCTGATTCCATCAGCCAATCAGAAAATTCCTACCTTAATTCCGATTGGCTGATAGAATCCTATCAGCCAATCGGAATTCGAGGGACGCCATCTTGGATGACGTCCCTTAAAGGAACCGTCATTAGTCGGGAGACATCGGAAGAAGAGGATGGATCCGCGTCGCCTGCTTCAAGATGGACCCGCTCCGCACCGGATGGAAGTAAGATCGAAGATGCCGCTTGGAGAAGATGTTTGCCGGTCCGGATGTCCTCTTCTTGCCGGATAGGAGGAAGACTTTGGAGCCTCTCTGGACCTCTTCAGCACCGATTATGGATCGCCAACCCCCCCTTGGGTTGGATGAAGATCTTGGAGCCAGGACGGATCGGTGATACCTGGATGGTGAAGACAAGGTAGGAAGATCTTCAGGGGCTTAGTGTTAGGTTTATTTAAGGGGGGTTTGGGTTAGATTAGGGGTATGTGGGTGGTGGGTTGTAATGTTGGGGGGGGGGGTATTGTATGTTTTTTTTTACAGGCAAAAGAGCTGAACTTCTTGGGGCATGCCCCGCAAAGGGCCCTGTTCAGGGCTGGTAAGGTAAAAGAGCTTGTAACTTTTTTAATTTAGGATAGGGTAGGGAATTTTTTATTTTGGGGGGCTTTGTTATTTTATTAGGGGGCTTAGAGTAGGTGTAATTAGTTTAAATTTGTTGTAATATTTTTCTTATGTTTGTAAATATTTTTTTATTTTCTGTAACTTAGTTCTTTTTTATTTTTTGTACTTTAGATAGTTTATTTAATTGTATTTATTTGTAGCAATTGTGTTTAATTAATTTATTGATAGTGTAGTGTTAGGTTAATTGTAGGTAATTGTAGGTAGTTTATTTAATTATTTTATTGATAGGGTAGTGTTAGGTTTAATTATATCTTAGGTTAGGATTTATTTTACAGGTAAATTTGTTATTATTTTAACTAGGTAACTATTAAATAGTTCTTAACTATTTAATAGCTATTGTACCTGGTTAAAATAATTACAAAGTTGCCTGTAAAATAAATATTAATCCTAAAATAGCTATAATATAATTATAATTTATATTGTAGCTATATTAGGGTTTATTTTACAGGTAAGTATTTAGCTTTAAATAGGAATAATTTATTTAATAAGAGTTAATTTATTTCGTTAGATGTAAATTATATTTAAGTTAGGGGGGTGTTAGTGTTAGGGTTAGACTTAGCTTTAGGGGTTAATACATTTATTAGAATAGCGGTGAGCTCCGGTCGTCAGATTAGGGGTTAATAATTGAAGGTAGGTGTCGGCGATGTTAGGGAGGGCAGATTAGGGGTTAATACTATTTATGATAGGGTTAGTGAGGCGGATTAGGGGTTAATAACTTTATTATAGTAGCGCTCAGGTCCGCTCGGCAGATTAGGGGTTAATAAGTGTAGGTAGGTGTCGGCGACGTTGTGGGGGGCAGGTTAGGGGTTAATAAATATAATATAGGGGTCTGCGGTGTTAGGGGCAGCAGATTAGGGGTACATAGGGATAACGTTGGTTGCGGCGGTGTACGGAGCGGCAGATTAGGAGTTAATAATAATATGCAGGGGTCAGCGATAGCGGGGGCGTCACATTAGGGGTTAATAAGTGTAAGGTTAGGGGTGTTTAGACTCGGGGTACATGTTAGAGTGTTAGGTGCAGACGTAGGAAGTGTTTCCCCATAGGAAACAATGGGGCTGCGTTAGGAGCTGAACGCTGCTTTTTTGCAGGTGTTAGGTTTTTTTTCAGCTCAAACAGCCCCATTGTTTCCTATGGGAGAATCGTGCACGAGCACGTTTTTGATGCCGGCCACGTCCGTAAGCAACTCTGGTATCGAGAGTTGCATTTGCGGTAAAAATGCTCTACGCTCCTTTTTTGGAGCCTAACGCAGCATTTGTTTGAACTCTCGATACCAGAGTTAAATTTATGGTGCGGCCAGAAAAAAACCCGCGGAGCGTTAACAGCCCTTTTACCGCCGAACTCCAAATCTAGGCCTAAGATAGGTAAATATAACTAATAGTTACATTGTAGCTATTTTAGGATTTATATTTATTTTACAGGCAACTTTGTATTTATTTTAACTAGGTACAATAGTTATTAAATAGTTATTAAATATTTAATAACTACCTAGTTAAAATAAGTACAAAAGTACCTGTAAAATAAACCCTAACCTAAGTTACAATTACACCTAACACTACACTATAATTAAATTAATTACCTAAACTACCTACAATTAATTACAATTAAATTAAATAAACTAAATTACGAGAGAAAAAAAACAGTAAATTACAGAAAAAAAAAGAATTACAAGAATTTTAAACTAATTACGCCTAATCTAATCCCGCCAAATAAAATAAAAAAGCCCCCAAAATAATAAAATTCCCTACTCTATACTAAATAACAAAAAGCCCTTAAAAGGGCCTTTTGCGGGCATTGCCCCAAAGTAATCAGCTCTTTCACCTGTAAAAAAAAATACAATACCCCCCCAACATTAAAACTCACCACTCTCACACCCAACCCTACTCTAAAACCCCCCCAATCCCCCTTTAAAAAAACCTAACACTACCCCCTTGAAGATCTCCCTACCTTGAGACGTCTTCACCCAGCCGAGCACAAGTGGACCTCCAGAGGGGCAGAAGTCTCATCCAATCCGGGCAGAAGAGGTCCTCCAAGCGGCAGAAGTCTTCATCCAAGCAGCATCTTCTATCTTCATCCATCTGGAGCGGAGCGAGTCCATCTTCAATCCAGCCGACACGGAGCCGTCCTCTTCAAACGAAGTCCAAACGAAGAATGAAGGTTCCTTTAAAGTACGTCATCCAAGATGGCGTCCCTTGGATTCCAATTGGCTGATAGGATTCTATCAGCCAATCGGAATTAAGGTAGGAAAAATCCTATTGGCTGATTGGATCAGCCAATAGGATTGAGCTCGCATTCTATTGGCTGATTGGAACAGCCAATAGAATGTGAGCTGAATCCTATTGGCTGATCCAATCAGCCAATAGGATTGAACTGGGTGAAGACGGCTCAAGGTAGGGAGATCTTCAGGGGGTAGTGTTAGGTTTTTTTTAAGGGGGGAATGGGTGGGTATTAGAGTAGGGTTGGGTGTTTGGGTGGTTTTAATGTTGGGGGGGTATTGTATTTTTTTTACAGGTAAAAGATCTGATTACTTTGGGGCAATGCCCTGCAAAAGGCCCTTTTAAGGGCTATTTGTAATTTAGTATAGGGTAGGGAATTTTATTATTTTGGGGGGCTTTTTTATTTTATTAGGGGGATTAGATTTGGTGTAATTAGTTTAATTCTTTTTTTTTCTGTAATTTAGTGTTGTATTTTTTTCGTAATTTTGTTTATTTAATTTAATTGTAATTAATTGTAGGTAGTTTAGGTAATTAGTTTAATGATAGTGTAGTGTTAGGTGTAATTGTAACTTAGGTTAGGATTTATTTTAAAGGTACTTTTGTACTTATTTTAACTAGGAAGTTATTAAATAGTTAATAACTATTTAATAACTATTCTACCTAGTTAAAATAAATACAAAGTTGCCTGTAAAATAAATATAAATCCTGAGCTAGCTACAATGTAACTATTAGTTATATTGTAGCTAGCTTACGGTTTATTTTATAGGTAAGTATTTAGTTTTAAATAGGAATAATTTATTTAATTGTAGTAAATTTATTTAGATGTATTTAAATTATATTTAAGTTAGGGGGGTGTTAAGGTTAGGGTTAGACTTAGGTTTAGGGGTTAATAAATGTATAATAGTGGCGGCGACGTTGTCGGCGGCAGATTAGGGGCTAATAAATTTAATATAGTTGCGGCGACATTGGGGGGCAGATTAGGGGTTAATAACTATAATGTAGCTGGCGGCGATGTCGGGGATGGCAGATTAGGGGTTCATAAGTATAATGTAGGTGGCGGTGGTGTCCGGAGCGGCAGATTAGGGCTTAATAATTATAATGTAGGTGGGCGACGATGTCGGGACGGCAGATTAGGGGTTAATGAGTGTAATATTAGGGGTGTTTAGACTCGGGGTTCATGTTAGGGTGTTAGGTGCAGACATAAAATTCCTTTCCCCATAGTAAACAATGGGGCTGCGTTAGGAGCTGAATGCTGCTTTTTTGCAGGTGTTAGTTTTTTTTTCAGCCGGCTCAGCCCCATTGTTTACTATGGGGAAATCGTGCATGAGCACGTTTAGCCAGCTCACCGCTGACTTAATCAACGCTGTTATTGAGGTGAGATGTGGAGCTAAATTCTGCTCTACGCTCACCTTTTTGCGGCTAACGCCAGGTTTTAAAAAAACCTGTAATACCAGCATTGTCTTAAGGGAGCGGTGAGAAAAAAAGGCTCGTTAGCACCGCATGGCTTTACCAACAAAACTGTAATCTAGCCGTAACTCTCCGCTTGACCCTATCCTCTCAAAGCTACTCCCCTCTCTCTCTTTTACCCTTACCCCTATACTCACACACATTTTCAACCTCTCCCTCAGCACCGATATATTTACCACATCTCTGAAGCATGCACTAGTCACACCTATCCTCAAAAAACCTTCTCTCTATCCAACCTCCCCATCCAACTACTGCCCTATTTTCCTACTCCCTTTTGCCTCATAGCTTCTCGAAAAGCTAGTAAACTATTTCTTTACATTAAACTCCCTCCTTGACCTACTGCAATCTGGATTTCGTCCCCATCACTCCACAGAGACTACTTCTCTGCACCTGACCTATCTCCTTCCTTGCTAACCCGTGTCACTAAGTGCCTTTCTCAAATCTCTTCCTGGATGTCCACTCACTACCTCAAGCTAAATCTCTCAAAAAAACTGCAAAAAGCTGCGCTTCCCAGTCACAATATAAAGTTGTATGAAATATATCACAGATGAAAAATGTAACAGTCAATCTAATACAAAATAATATATTGTAAAATAAAAATTGAAAAAAATAAATAAAAAGTCAAAGGATCTGTGTAATATAAATCTGATCACAGATCAGTCACACCTGGATATGTGGAAGTTTCTGAGAGTTATATCAAGGGTATCTTTTCACTCAGGTGTCTGTGACAGAATCCAGTGATATATCTCAGATCCCAGTGGCCAAGGGTGCTGCTCAATTGAGGGAAACCTGTGATTCACCTCCCAACAATGCACAAAAACGAAAAAGAGAGAAGACCGCAAAGTTTTAATGATAAGTGCAAAAACGCAAGTAAAAAACAGACTTACAAGATGTCAAAATTAAATGTGCACAAAATAATATCACCAAGTAGTCCTCCACTGCAAGCTGTAAGAGTATCAGCCTCGGTCCACTATTTTCATCCCGTTGTTTACAGCGTATAGTAACTGCTTCATATGTCCTAGGAAAGCGGAGCAGCTTTTGAAGAAATTGCAGCTAGTATCAGGTAGGACTTGCAAACTCTTTAACGCGTTTCTCCTGGTTCCGACCAGGCTTTCTCAAGAGGTTATGTAAATCTCTCCAAAACTGAGCTCCTTATTTTCCCCCTTCTTCCAAAATCTCCAATCTCTCTATAACTGTTGATCTTTCTTTCACTCTTCACATTCAGTCCTTGGCTAAATCCTGCCACTTCCACCTTAAAAACATTGCTAAAATTAGACATTTCCTTACACAAGACACAACTAAGATTTTAATCCACTCTCTTATCCTTTCCTGCTTCAACTACTGCAATTATGTCCTCTCTGGTCTCCCTAGCTGTCACCTAACTTCTTTACAATCCATAATGAATGCCTCTGCCAGGCTCATCTTACTTACACCTCACTCTTCATCTACTGCACCTCTCTGCCAATCCCTTAACTGGCTTCCACTTGCCTCCAGGATTCAACACACAATTCTCACTCTAACATACAAAGCCCTAAACTGCACTGCCCCCCCTATATCTCAGACCTTGTCTCCAGATACTCTCTCTCCCATCCCCTTCACTCTGCTTATGACCTCCTACTCGTCTCATCTCTTGCTACCTCCTCACATTCCCATTTACAGGACTTCTCCAAACTGGCTCTCATCTTGTGGAACTCTCTGCCTCGCTCCACAAGACTCTACCCTAGTTTTGAAAGCTTCAAGCACTCCCTAAAGACTCTACTGTTCAGGGATACATACAACCTACACTAACCTTTCTTTATACCAGTTCCTCCCCTCCATTGCTATCCCCTTGAACCCCCTTAGCATGTAAGCCTAAGAGCCCAACTGTTTGTAGATCACCTACAACAGTGGTGTTCACTTGGTATTCACCTGCTGACTACAACAGTGTGACTCTAGGCAGGGCCCTCTACCCATTTGATATCTATAAATGTTTCCTTGTATACCGCCTATGTTTATAGCGCTGCGGGATCTGTTGGCACTCTACAAATAACCAATAATAATAATTTAAATTATCCATTTATTAGTGTGACTTTTGGAACCAAGAGCTTTCTATAAACCAGAGATACACCAATACAAGGGACAACGTGGATGACAGAGAAGAGTCTACTGCATCGCACTTACATGGTGTGTTAGATGGTGATACTCTGTCTAGATAATATGAAAGGCTGACCTGACTCTGAGGAAAAGTTGGACTAATGGAGAAGATAGGACCAGGGGGTAGATTTAACATAGTGTGAGTGGACATGATACAAATTCCTTTCCCATAAGTCATAATGCCCTAACCCCATAAATTACCCCTGGTACTTAACCCATAGTTGTGATGCTGCTTCCTGGTGCTTGCTGCAATCCTGGGTGCTGCTGCCCTGCACTGGGCCGGGGAGGGGGTGCTACTGACCGCTGTTACTATGGGGTAAGTTCTGGCTCATGTACAAAACACTTTACTTGTTCCATTGTAAAGATGAGCCATAGGAAACAACAGAAATAGTGTACAGTGGAGAAGAGATAGAACATAATGGTGCTATGAAGTCACACTGCCAATAAGAACCCTCAATGCTGCCTGATAAAAAAGGAGAATGGGAGAGCTGAGAGCGCTAAACCTTTACACTGGTTGTTGTTGAGGCTTTACCACTTTTTGTCCAGCAGCGCTAATGAGTTGCGTTTCTGACTCGGCTTAGCTCGCTCCACATTAATCTTTTTATTCAGAATGTGTAGTTATCTATGCCGAGTCAGAAAGTCCAACTCAGTATCACGACTGGACAAAAAGTGGTAAAGAATCTGTAACGATGTTGTGAAGCTGATCTGCTGGCAGGGACACTGGCTGAATGTAGCAGGGCCTGCAGCTAGGGTGAGCTTGGAGTCCACAGCCCCCCGAGTACTTAACGCCATGGTTGCTGTCCTGCTCCTAGGTGCTACCAGACCAGTGCTGCTGGGTGCTGCTGTCCTGGCCAGGGGAGATAGGTTCCGCCGGTTCTATGCTGTTGCGCTGCCATGAACCAATGAATGATGCTGAGCTGAATATGGGAGCAATTCAGTAGCTTAACCAGTCAGTGTGAAGCTGATCTGCTGGCTGGAACGCTGTGACATGTGTGACATGTGTGACAGTGTAAATGTAACAGGGATGAGCTTGAAAGCGTGCACTTAAAGTGAAGGTCAATTTTCATCAATGAGTGCCCGGTTTTTAAAAATACTTTTAAAAACAGGGGCACTTTCATTGATGAAAATTAACATTGCACTGGATTTGAAGAAATACTTACCTTTTACTCCTGCAAAACCGGATCGCCGATCTCAGCCTCAGTTCCTCTGTAGTGACGTCAGAAATGACAAAAACCGGCTTCCTCCAATCATGGCTTGCACCCCAGTGCGTCCAGCTCGTGATGCCTGGCTGTGAATGGAGGAAGCCAGTTTCGTCATTGCTGTGGTCTACAGCAGGAAGAAGAAGGAAGGGGATTGTTGATCCGGGTTTCCAGAAGTAAAAGGTAAGTATTTCTACAAATCTGGTGCAATGTTAATTTTCATCAATAAAAGTGACCCTGTTTTTAAAAGTAGTTTTAAAAAACGGGCACTCATTGATGAAAATTGACCTTCACTTTAAGTTAGCTTGTTACTGTTCCCACTTCCCTTTCTTATTCACAGGACATTGCACATGATAACACATCATTCTGCTTATTAATACTTCACAGTATATATATTGTTTCGTTCCTATCTGGCCAGCAGCAGGCCCTCCCCATAATGGCGGACCTCCCAGAGCCCGGTCGCAGCCGCGAATGTTGCGACACTGGAAGTTCTGCCCCTGGGTTTAGGACGCTTAAGATTATGCAAATGTGTTTGCATGTGTGTAGGGGTTACTGTCGACAAGTTTGTGCAAAAAACTTACTTCTAGTGCAGTTAACGCTCGAGCAGCGTTAAATTATGCTCCACTTGTAATCTGGCCCATAGTTGTACATTAGTTTTAACCTGATTGTTATTACATAATTTTGATAATGTATGCTTATTGATTTGCATGCAGCAATTGTTGTTTATTTCTGATAGATAATCATTTAATGAATGCATTTTTGTTGCTTATCATTTCTGATAGATAATCATTTAATAAATGTATTTTAGTTTAATTGAATGACCAGCAGAACTAAAATGACTTGGGTTTTATTGCAAATAATATAATTCACTGTGTTTTGTTTATATTGCAAACATATTAAATAATATTGATTTCTAATATGCATTGGTAAGAACTGTTTAATGTATAAATTATATTACACAGAATTATGAAGAGGTTCAAAACTGTTGCTGTGTTTTTACACATATAGGCCAGATTTTTTTTTTGCTAAAGTGATATTTGCGCTTCACTTTGCAATACCAGTGCACACAAATGTGCGCTGGTATTACAGGTAAGGTGCAATTCGAACGCAAACTACTGTTCGCAATGCATGGAAGCATAGGGCTCACTAGAGCACGCTTCCATAGGCTCCAAACTAGCGCAGCAAAGAGATAAGTTGTGCAGCTATGGGCAGCAAATGTAAATATATATGTATATCAATATATACATATATATTTATGTGTTAATATGTGTATATACAGGTGGCCCTCGGTTTACGCTGGTTCAATTTGCACCATTTCAGAATAACAACCTTTTTTTTCAGTCATGTGACTGCTATTGAAAAGCATTGAAAAGCAGTGCACTAATTAAAATAGCCAGTAGGTGGAGCTGTCCGCTTGTGTTGCAGCAAAGTTATACAAGCTTAGCAGACTGAAATTGATCTGTGTACACAGAGCAGACCAGACCTATCGAGCAACAAGATCTAGCAGCCACTTCCCTATTATCTTTCTGTCCAGCTGCTTGAGGTGAGGGTGCCTAACTGCTTAATCAGTCCAGATTGAAATGCATTGAATAGGTGCAGACCCAATATTATCTAATATGCTAACAATGCAGAGAACTGTTTGCAGAAAAATGCAAGTAAAAAAATGTTTTTGTTCATTAAACTTAGTTTGATGATACAGTCTGTTCTGTGATTATTTAATTAGGTTTATAATGCTGTTTAGCATTTAAAGTCTTCATTTCAAAGCTTTAAAAATAATGCATTAGGTGTTACTTATGACAATTTTGAGAGCGGCCTGGAATCTAACTCCCTCACTTCCCATTGACTTACATTATAAACTGGGTTTTAATTTACAATGGTTTCGATTTACAACCATTCCTTCTGGAACCTAACCCCAGCATAAACTGAGGGCTACCTGTACACATATTAACACATAAAAATATATGTATATATTCATATACTTATGTATTTATAGGGAACACACAGTTCCCATAGACCATGATGTAAAGGCACTTTTCAGTGCAATTTTTTTTCTAACACCCCACCGCTGCCGACTTAAGCCCCCAAAAACTGCTAAGTGCAGTTTTGTTTTTTGTTTTTTTACAAAATGCTACTTTTTTTTTTTTAAGAAAACTAACACTTAAAATTGGGGGCAATTGGGAGAAATTTATAAAATTTACCAGAGATCTGTTCTCTGGTTAATTTTATAAGTGCTAATTGCTACTGCGAGCCCGCAGAAGCAATAACCAGTCACTTGTAATGGCTGTTTTTTTATCGCGCACCTGCAAACATCGCAAATTAACGATCCAATTGTAACCCAGCCCTATGTGTATGTGCTACTAATATAAACACAAAACAGATATGTTAACAAAGATTAAGCACATTTCACAACATATTTATTTGGTGTCACTGCTCAACAAAACATAGGAAAATGCCATCAATTGTTTTTAATATATATATATTGAAATATTCATGTAAATTACTTCTAAGAAAGTTCGTTAGGAAAATAATTTTATTAATGCCATTGTTAAATGTTTCATCATAATAATGCTTAATAATAATTACAGGCTTGAAAGGTTGTTACATTGGAACTTGAAGAGCACTGCTTGCCATTTTAAATATCTTAAGAAGCATTTTTTTGTAATATGCTTCTGTTTGCAAAATATATTTCTGTTAAAAGTTACCATAGTAATAGTGATCCCTTTTAACAGAAGCATTTTGTAAAAAAAAGCAAATGCATTTCCAATATCAATATCATGTTCACACTTGTTTGGGAAATGCATTGCTAGGGGTTTGCATTGCAATTGCATTTCAATTCTAACTTAAAGGAACATTCTAGTTAAAGGGGGGTAGTTATCAACGTGTCTACTTTACCTGCCTTCGCCGGTTCAATACGCCCGCCTAAGCTCGCCTACCATCGCCGCTGCGGACCGGCAAAATTTCGCCTAAGTTATCAAAAAAGCTGTCAAAAAGCTGCGCACCAAGTACGGGGCGATGAGCAGCGGATTGTGAGAGTTATCACTCATCCGATCTCGCTGCTCTTCGGCTTTTTGACAGCATTACTGCTAGCCTGTCACTAAGCACCCACACTAACTACATTGTTCTACCCCCTATACCGGCGCCCCCGGAGCCCCCCACAACTCAATAAAGTTATTAACCCCTAAACCGCCGCTCCTAGACCCCGCCGCAACTCTTATAAATGTATTAACCCCTAAACCGCCGCTCCCGGACACCGCTGCCACCTACATTATACCTAGTAACCCCTATCCTGCCCCCCCATACCGCCGCCCTCTATAATAAAGTTATTAACCCCTATCCTGCTGATCCCGGACCTCGCCACAACTAAATAAATAGTTTAACCCCTAAACCGCCGCTCCCGGAATCCCGCCGCGAACTATAATAAAGTTATTAACCCCTATCCTGCTGATCCCGGACCTCACCACAACTAAATAAATAGTTTAACCCCTAAACCGCCGCTCCCGGACCCCGCCGCGACCTATATTAAACTTATTAACCACTATCCTGCCCCCCCTATACCGCCGCCCTCTATAATAAAGTTATTAACCCCTATCCTGCTGATCCCGGACCTCACCGCAACTAAATAAATAGTTTAACCCCTACACCACCGCTCCCGGACCCCGCCGCAACCTATATTATACCTATTAACCCCTATCCTGCCCCCCTACACCGTCGCCACCTATAATAAATTTATTAACCCCCTATCCTGCCCCCCACTACACCGCTGCCACTGTAATAAAATTATTAACCCCTAAACCTAAGTCTAACACTAACCCTCACACCCCCCTAACTTAAATATTAATTAAATAAATCTAAATAATATTTCTCTTATTAACTAAGGCCTAGATTTGGAGTTTTGTCGGTAACGACCCGCGTAGCTAACGCCAGCTTTTTTCTGGCCGCACCATAAAAATAACTCTGGTATTGAGAGTCCACATAAAGGCTGCGTTAGGCTCCAAAAAAGGAGCGTAGAGCATTTTTAACGCAGCTTCAACTCTCGATACCAGAGTTGCTTACGCAAGCGGCCAGCCTCAAAAACGTGCTTGTGCACGATTCCCCCATAGGAAACAATGGGGCTGTTTGAGCTGAAAAAAAACCTAACACCTGCAAAAAAGCAGCGTTCAGCTCCTAACGCAGCCCCATTGTTTGCTATGCGTAAACACTTCCTACGTCTGCACCTAACACTCTAACATGTACCCCGAGTCTAAACACCCCTAACCTTACACTTATTAACCCCTAATCTGCCGCCCCTGCTATCGCTGACCCCTGCATATTATTATTAACCCCTAATCTACCGCTCTGGACACCGTCGCTACTTACATTATCCCTATGTACCCCTAATCTGCTGCCCTAACATCGCCGACCCCTATATTATATTTATTAACCCCTAATCTGCCCCCCACAACGTCGCCTCCACCTGCCTACACTTATTAACCCCTAATCTGCCGAGCGGACCTGAGCGCTACTATAATAAAGTTATTAACCCCTAATCCGCCTCACTAACCCTATAATAAATAATATTAACCCCTAATCTACCCTCCCTAACATCGCCGACACCTAACTTCAATTATTAACCCCTAATCTGCCGACCGGAGCTCACCGCTATTCTAATAAATGTATTAACCCCTAAAGCTAAGTCTAACCCTAACACTAACACCCCCCTAAATTAAATATAATTTACATCTAACGAAATTAATTAACTCTTATTAAATAAATTATTCCTATTTAAAGCTAAATACTTACCTGTAAAATAAATCCTAATATAGCTACAATATAAATTATAATTACATTGTAGCTATTTTAGGATTAATATTTATTTTACAGGCAACTTTGTAATTATTTTAACCAGGTACAATAGCTATTAAATAGTTAAGAACTATTTAATAGTTACCTAGTTAAAATAATTACAAAATTACCTGTCAAATAAATCCTAACCTGTTACAATTAAACCTAACACTATACTATCATTAAATTAATTAAATAAAATACCTAAAATTACCTACAATTAAACCTAACACTACACTATCAATACATTAATTAAATACAATATATACAAATAACTACAATGAAATAAACTAACTAAAGTACAAAAAATAAAAAAGAACTAAGTTACAAAAAATAAAAAAATATCTACAAACATAAGAAAAATATTACAACAATTTTAAACTAATTACACCTACTCTAAGCCCCCTAATAAAACAACAAAGCCCCCCAAAATAAAAAATGCCCTACCCTATTCTAAATTACTAAAGTTAAAAGCTCTTTTACCTTACCAGCCCTGAACAGGGCCCTTTGCGGGGAATGCCCCAAGAAGTTCAGCTCTTTTGCCTGTAAAAAAAACATACAATACCCCCCCCAACATTACAACCCACCACCCACATACCCCTAATCTAACCCAAACCCCCCTTAAATAAACCTAACACTAAGCCCCTGAAGATCTTCCTACCTTGTCTTCACCATACCAGGTTCACCGATCGGTCCTGAAGAGCTCCTCCGATGTCCTGATCCAAGCCCAAGCGGGGGGCTGAAGATGTCCATGATCCGGTAGAAGTCTTCATCCAAGCGGGGCAGAAGAGGTCTTCCATCCGATTGAAGTCTTCATCCAGGCGGCATCTTCTATTGACATCCATCTGGAACGAAGCGGCAGCATCCTGAAGACCTCCGACGCGGAACATCCATCCTGGCCGACGACTGAACGACGAATGACGGTTCCTTTAAATGACGTCATCCAAGATGGCGTCACTCGAATTCCGATTGGCTGATAGGATTCTATCAGCCAATCGGAATTAAGGTAGGAATATTCTGATTGGCTGATGGAATCAGCCAATCAGAATCAAGTTCAATCCGATTGGCTTTTTTCCGATCAGCCAATCAGAATATTCCTACCTTAATTCCGATTGGCTGATAGAATCCTATCAGCCAATCGGAATTCGAGGGACGCCATCTTGGATGACGTCATTTAAAGGAACCGTCATTCGTCATTCAGTCGTCGGCCAGGATGGATGTTCCGCGTCGGAGGTCTTCAGGATGCTGCCGCTCCGTTCCAGATGGATGTCGATAGAAGATGCCGCCTGGATGAAGACTTCAATCGGATGGAAGACCTCTTCTGCCCCGCTTGGATGAAGACTTCTACCGGATCATGGACATCTTCAGCCCCCCGCTTGAGCTTGGATCAGGACATCAGAGGAGCTTTTCAGGACCGATCGATGAACCTGGTATGGTGAAGACAAGGTAGGAAGATCTTCAGGGGCTTAGTGTTAGGTTTATTTAAGGGGGGTTTGGGTTAGATTAGGGGTATGTGGGTGGTGGGTTGTAATGTTGGGGGGGTATTGTATGTTTTTTTTTACAGGCAAAAGAGCTGAACTTCTTGGGGCATGCCCCGCAAAGGGCCCTGTTCAGGGCTGGTAAGGTAAAAGAGCTTTTAACTTTAGTAATTTAGAATAGGGTAGGGCATTTTTTATTTTGGGGGGCTTTGTTGTTTTATTAGGGGGCTTAGAGTAGGTGTAATTAGTTTAAAATTGTTGTAATATTTTTCTTATGTTTGTAGATATTTTTTATTTTTTGTAACTTAGTTCTTTTTTATTTTTTGTACTTTAGTTAGTTTATTTCATTGTAGTTATTTGTAGGTTTTGTATTTAATTAAGGTATTGATAGTGTAGTGTTAGGTTTTATTGTAGGTAATTGTAGGTATTGTATTTAATTAATTTATTGATAGTGTAGTGTTAGGTTTAATTGTAGGTAATTGTAGGTATTTTATTTAATTAATTTAATGATAGTATAGTGTTAGGTTTAATTGTAACTTAGGTTAGGATTTATTTGACAGGTAATTTTGTAATTATTTTAACTAGGTAACTATTAAATAGTTCTTAACTACTTAATAGCTATTGTACCTGGTTAAAATAATTACAAAGTTGCCTGTAAAATAAATATTAATCCTAAAATAGCTACAATGTAATTATAATTTATATTGTAGCTATATTAGGATTTATTTTACAGGTAAGTATTTAGCTTTAAATAGGAATAATTTATTTAATAAGAGTTAATTAATTTCGTTAGATTAAAATTATATTTAACTTAGGGGGTGTTAGTGTTAGGGTTAGACTTAGCTTTAGGGGTTAATACATTTATTAGAATAGCGGTGAGCTCCGGTCGGCAGATTAGGGGTTAATAATTGAAGTTAGGTGTCGGCGATGTTAGGGAGGGAAGATTAGGGGTTAATACTATTTATTATAGGGTTAGTGAGGCGGATTAGGGGTTAATAACTTTATTATAGTAGTGCTCAGGTCCGCTCGGCAGATTAGGGGTTAATAAGTGTAGGCAGGTGGAGGCGACGTTGTGGGGGGCAGATTAGGGGTTAATAAATATAATATAGGGGTCGGCGGTGTTAGGGGCAGCAGATTAGGGGTACATAAGGATAACGTAGGTGGCGGCGCTTTGCGGTCGGCAGATTAGGGGTTAATAAGTGTAGGTAGCTGGCGGCGACGTTGTGGGGGGCAGGTTAGGGGTTACTAAATATAATATAGGGGTCGGCGGTGTTAGGGGCAGCAGATTAGGGGTACATAAGGATAACGTAGTTGGCGGTCGGCAGATTAGGGGTTAAAAAAATTTAATCGAGTGTCGGCGATGTGGGGGGACCTCGGTTTAGGGGTACATAGGTAGTTTATGGGTGTTAGTGTACTTTAGAGCACAGTAGTTAAGAGCTTTATAAACTGGCGTTAGCCCAGAAAGCTCTTAACTACTGACTTTTTTCCTGCGGCTGGAGTTTTGTCGTTAGATGTCTAACGCTCACTTCAGACACGACTCTAAATACCGGAGTTAGAAAGATCCCATTGAAAAGATAGGATACCCAATTTACGTAAGGGGATCTGCGGTATGGAAAAGTCGCGGCTGAAAAGTGAGCGTTAGACCCTATTTTGAGTGACTCCAAATACCGGAGGTAGCCTAAAACCTTCACGGCTAACGCCAAACTCCAAATCTAGGCCTAAGTTAATCCTATTTAAAACTAAATACTTACCTTTAAAATAAACCCTAATATAGCTACAATATAAATAATAATTATATTGTAGCTATCTTAGAATTTATTTTTATTTTACAGGCAACTTTCAATTTATTTTAACTAGGTACAATAGCTATTAAATAGTTATTAACTATTTAATAGCTACCTAGTTAAAATAAAGAGAAATTAACCTGTAAAATAAAAACTAACCTAAGTTACAATTACACCTAACTCTACACTATACTTTAATAAATTATTTCTATTTAAAACTAAATACTTACCTGTAAAATAAACCCTAAGATAGCTACAATATAATTAATAATTACATTGTAGCTATTTTAGGATTTATATTTATTTTACAGGTAACTTTGTATTTATTTTAGCTAGTTAGAATAGTTATTAAATAGTTATTAACTATTTAATAACTACATAGCTAAAAGAAATACAAAATTACCTGTAAAATAAATCCTAACCTAAGTTACAATTAAACCTAACACTGCACTATCATTAAATTAATTAAATAAAATAACTACAAATAACTACAATTAAATACAATTATATAAACTAACTAAAGTACAAAAAATAAAAAAAGCTAAATTACAAAAAATAAAAAAAATAAGTTACAAACATTTAAAAAATATTACAACAATTTTAAGCTACTTACACCTAATCTAAGCCCCCTAATAAAATAACAAAGCCCCCCAAAATAAAAAAATGCCCTACCCTATTCTAAATTAAAAAAGTTCAAAGCTCTTTTACCTTACCAGCCCTTAAAAGGGCCTTTTGCAGGGCATGCCCCAAAGATTTCTGCTCTTTTGCCTGTAAAAGAAAAATACAACCCCCCAACATTAAAACCCACCACCCACATACCCCTAATCTAACCCAAACCCCCTTAAATAAACCTAACACTACCCCCCCTGAAGATCATCCTACCTTGAGTTGTCTTCAGCCAGCCGACCCACCGATGGAACCGAAGAGGAGATCCGGAGCGGCAGAAGTCATCATCCAAGGCGCGCTGAAGAAGTCTTCCATCCAATGAAGTCATCATCCAGGCGGCGCTGAAGAAGTCTTCCATCCGGGCGATGTCATCTTCCAAGCGGCGTCTTCAATCTTCTTTCTTCCGGATCCATCTTCATCCCGCCGACGCGGAACATCCTTCTTCCCCGATGGACTAACGACGAATGAAGGCTCCTTTAAGGGACATCATCCAAGATGTCGTCCCTTCAATTCCGATTGGCTGATAGGATTCTGTCAGCCAATCGGAATTAAGGTAGGAAAAATCTGATTGGCTGATTGAATCAGCCAATCAAATTGAGCTTGCATTCTATTGGCTGATCGGAACAGCCAATATAATGCGAGCTCAATCTGATTGGCTGATTGGATTAGCCAATCGGATCCTATCAGCCAATCAGAATTGAAGGGACGCCATCTTGGATGACATCCCTTAAAGGAGCCTTCATTTGTCGTTAGTCCATCGGGGAAGAAGGATGTTCCGCATCGGCGGGATGAAGATGGATCTGGAAGAAAGAAGATTGAAGATGCCGCTTGGAAGATGACATCGCCCGGATGAAAGACTTCTTCAGCGCCTCCTGGATGATGACTTAATCGGATGGAAGACTTCTTCAGCGCGCCTTGGATGATGACTTCTGCCGCTCCAGATCTCCTCTTCGGTTCCATCGGTGGGTCGGCTGGCTGAAGACGACTCAAGGTAGGATGATCTTCAGGGGGGTAGTGTTAGGTTTATTTAAGGGGGGTTTGGGTTAGATTAGGGGTATGTGGGTGGTGGGTTTTAATGTTGGGGGGGTTGTATTTTTCTTTTACAGGCAAAAGAGCAGAATTCTTTCGGGCATGCCCCGCAAAAGGCCCTTTTAAGGGCTGGTAAGGTAAAAGAGCTTTGAACTTTTTTCATTTAGAATAGGGTAGGGCATTTTTTTATTTTGGGGGGCTTTGTTATTTTATTAGGGGGCTTAGATTAGGTGTAAGTAGCTTAAAATTGTTGTAATATTTTTTAAATGTTTGTAACTTATTTTTTTTATTTTTTGTAACTTAGCTTTTTTATTTTTTGTACTTTAGTTAGTTTATTTAATTGCATTTAATTGTAGTTATTTGTAGTTAATTTATTTAATTAATTTAATTAATTTAATGAAAGTGTAGTTACCTGTAAAATAAATATAAATCCTAAAATAGCTACAATGTAATTATTAATTACATTGTAGCTATCTTAGGGTTTATTTTACAGGTAAGTATGTTTATTATAGAGGGCGGCGGTATAGGGGGGGCAGGATAGGGGTTAATAGGTATAATGTAGGTGATCGGAACAGCCAATAGAATGCGAGCTCAATCTGATTGGCTGATTGGATTAGCCAATCGGATTGAACTTCAATCTGATTGGCTG
Organism: Bombina bombina; assembly: GCF_027579735.1. Lineage (NCBI taxonomy): Eukaryota > Metazoa > Chordata > Amphibia > Anura > Bombinatoridae > Bombina > Bombina bombina. The sequence goes on along the minus strand of NC_069502.1, from coordinate 1,098,954,626 downwards.
ATTCAATCAGCCAATCAGATTTTTCCTACCTTAATTCCGATTGGCTGATAGAATCCTATCAGCCAATCAGAATTGAAGGGATGCCATCTTGGATGACATCCCTTAAAGGAGCCTTCATTCGTCGTTAGTCCATCGGGGAAGAAGGATGTTCCGCATCGGCGGGATGAAGATGGATCTGGAAGAAAGAAGATTGAAGATGCCGCTTGGAAGATGACATCGCCCGGATGAAAGACTTCTTCAGCGCCTCCTGGATGATGACTTCATCGGATGGAAGACTTCTTCAGCGCGCCTTGGATGATGACTTCTGCCGCTACGGATCTCCTCTTCGGTTCCATCGGTGGGTCGGCTGGCTGAAGACGACTCAAGGTAGGATGATCTTCAGGGGGGTAGTGTTAGGTTTAGTTTAAGGGGGGTTTGGGTTAGATTAGGGGTATGTGGGTGGTGGGTGTTAATGTTGGGGGGGGGTTGTATTTTTCTTTTACAGGCAAAAGAGCAGAATTCTTTGGGGCATGCCCCGCAAAAGGCCCTTTTAAGGGCTGGTAAGGTGAAAGAGCTTTGAACTTTTTTAATTTAGAATAGGGTAGGGCATTTTTTTATTTTGGGGGGCTTTGTTATTTTATTAGGGGGCTTAGATTAGGTGTAAGTAGCTTAAAATTGTTGTAATATTTTTTAAATGTTTGTAACTTATTTTTTTATTTTTTGTAACTTAGCTTTTTTTATTTTTTGTACTTTAGTTAGTTTATTTAATTGCATTTAATTGTAGTTATTTGTAGTTAATTTATTTAATTAATTTAATGATAGTGTAGTGTTAGGTTTAATTGTAACTTAGGTTAGGATTTATTTTACAGGTAAATTTGTATTTCTTTTAGCTAGGTAGTTATTAAATAGTTAATAACTATTTAATAACTATTCTAACTAGCTAAAATAAATACAAAGTTACCTGTAAAATAAATATAAATCCTAAAATAGCTACAATGTAATTATTAATTACATTGTAGCTATCTTAGGGTTTATTTTACAGGTAAGTATTTAGTTTTAAATAGGATTCATTTAGTTAATAAGAGAAATATTATTTAGATTTATTTAATTAATATTTAAGTTAGGGGGGTGTTAGGGTTAGTGTTAGACTTAGGTTTAGGGGTTCATAATTTTATTACAGTGGCGGCGGTGTAGTGGGGGCAGGATAGGGGTTAATAAATTTATTATAGGTCGCGACGGTGTTGGGGGCAGGATAGGGGTTAATAAGTTTAATATAGGTCGCGGCGGGGTCCGGGTGCGGCGGTTTAGGGGTTAAACTATTTATTTAGTTGCGGCGAGGTCCGGGATCAGCAGGATAGGGGTTAATAACTTTATTATAGAGGGCGGCGGTATAGGGGGGCAGGATAGGGGTTAATAGGTATAATGTAGGTGGCGGCGGGGTCCGGGAGCAGCGCTTTAGGGGTTACCATATTTAGTATAGCTTGCGGCAGGCTCCAGGAGCAGCGGTTTAGGGGTTAATACATTTATTTAGTTGCGGCGGTGTAGGGGGGCAGATTAGGGGTGTTTAGACTCGGGGTACATGTTAGGGTGTTAGGTGTAGACAGCTCCCATAGGAATCAATGGGATGTCTGGCAGCAGCGAACATGAACTTTCGCTATGGTCAGACTCCCATTGATTCCGATGGGATCCGCCACCTCCAGGGCGGCGGTTTGAAAACCAGGTACGCTGGGCCGGAAAAGTGCCGAGCGTACCTGCTAGTTTTTTAATAACTAGCAAAAGTAGACAGATTGTGCCGCACTTGTGTGCGGAACATCTGGAGTGACGTAAGAATCGATCTGTGTCGGACTGAGTCCAGCGGATCGAAGCTTATGTCACTAAATTCTACTTTTGCCGGTATCTAGGGCTTGATAACTTAGGCGATTCAGCCTCGCCACAAATACGCTGCGGAATTCCAGCGTATTTGAGGTAGACACGTTGATAACTAGAGGTCAAAGTGTAAAGATTCAGATAGGGCATGCAATTTTAAACACCTTTCCAATTTACTTTTATCATCAAATTTGATTTGTTCTCTTGGTAGTCTTTGTTAAAAGCTAAACCTAGTTAGGCTCATATGCTAATTTCTAAGCTCTTGAAGGCTGCCTCTTATCTCAGTGCATTTTGATAGTATTTTATAGCTAGACAGCACTAGTTCATATGTGCATATAGATATTGTGTTTACTCCCACAGAATTACCTAGGAGTCAGCACTGATTGGCTAAAATGCAAGTCTGTCAAAAGAACTGAAATAAAGGGGCAGTCTGCAGAGGCTTACATACAAGGTAATCACAGAGGTAAAAATTAACTGAGGCAATTAGAATTATGCTGAAGAATTTAGCAAGAATTCAACAAGGAGTGAATTTAGGACAAGATACAAGGCAAGCTCTGTTGTAATACTGTGTTTTTATGTGTTTTACTGATTCCCTTTTTGTAAAATGTTCCATGTCTTCATGTTCCTTTTTTGGTATCTATTGTCTATACAACCAACCAGTGATTTTCAACCTTTTTTTGGCGTGGCACATTTTTTTACATTAAAAAAACCTGTGGCACACCACCATCCCAATATACAGTATATATATATATATACACACACATACACACACATACTGTGCTGTCATGCCATGCCTCCTACAAACTATACATGACTTATTGACATTCATTCACAAACAAATGATTGTTTGTGAATGAATGTCAATATGTCATGGTTGTAAATGATGCCTGCCTGTCTGCCTGATAAACCTGTCACATACCTCCCAATATTTCGAAATTTGAAAGAGGGACACCCCCACACTGGGAAAATCCCCCCCCCCCCCACGCACTGGGAAAAGTGTTATCTGTGGAGCACAAGATTATGGGCTCCATATACTAAGAGGCGGGCGGACAGCTTCTTAACTCGCGAAGCTGTCCGCCCGCCTCTATTGATCTGCTTGCCCGTATGTATCATTACACACTCAGCGGAGTGTGTAATGCCCGCCCCTTCAGTCGCACGACCAATCACGCGACTGAAGGGGCTGTCAATCACCGAGAGCGAGCGAGCTCTCTGTGATTTTGCTTCGCCACCTAAGAGGTGGCGTAGAGTGTAGGAAGCAGCGGTCTAATGACCGCTGCTTCTTACATTGCGGGAAGCAGGCTCGCATATGCGAACCTGCCCCGCAAAGGCTCCGGAGCAGCTTTCGCTGCTTCGTACATGGAGCCCTATATGTAGAACACGGTATATTTTTATATATATATATATATATATATATATATATATATATATACAAACACACATATATATATATATGTGTTTATATACATATACACATACATACATACATACACACATGCATACATACACTCACACATGCATACATACATATGCACAGAGACACATAAACATATACACACTGTCATGCATACCTATATATACAGTGTAAACACCAAGAATGAGAGAAAAAGAGACTGTGTATTACTCTCAAAAGTGCAAATCAACACAACAAAACAGGCCAACCGTCTGTGTTGTCAATCCATGTTGTTAACCTCCTGTGTAATCAGTGTTGTACCATCAATGCTAGTGAAGCAGAAAATGTGTGCCCTGTGAGTCGGATTCCCTCTGCTTTCACAGGGTACATTAGTGTGGAGTGCTGTCACTTAAACCTAATGAACAGTGTGTCTTATCAACAAATAATGTTAGTAGGTAAAATCCTGGCACAGGCCTAAATGTCCATTATGGTCTTGGGCTGCCCCTGGAGCGTCAATCACTACTGGGATGTACAGTCCTCTCGTGGGTCCGGTATGTGTCCAAGGACTCTCCTACTCAGCGTTCTGTGTCCCTGCTCCTCCGTCTGCTTCCGGGTAGTAAGCCAATCCTCTGCAGCTATGCTCTACCACCCCATGTTCTCGCAGGCCAATAGGATTACTGAAAATACCAAAAAGAATGCAAGAAGCACCAGGGTGGGAGACGAGTGAAGCAAAAAATAGTTTATTGTTCTCAAACAAACAAACAAGCGTACATATAGTAACGTGACAAAAAAACAATGTTGCAGTGGGTAATATACCCCTGGGGTAAAAAATAGAGGAAGTGCGGGTGCACTAACTGACTGTGTGCTGTCATGTGATAGCCCAGGGCCCAATAACAATTTTTAAAAAAATTAAACTAAAATGGCACACTGGTTGAAAATCACTGCAACAAACTATCGGCTATATTACAAGTGTTACATTAAAAATCATACTGCACTTGCGCTGCGGCTAGCACAACACTTGTAATATAGCCATATATTATTTATTTACTCCTTTCTTCACCTCCTGCATTATTCGTTGGCCAATCTCTTTTATACTCACTTCACTTTTGCTCTCATGAACTTCACACATTCCTAAACTCTCTCTCTCTACTCCCTGTACCTCATCCTCAATACTGCAAATCTGTATATCATTTTATGTAACTCTCCCACTTACTAGTATATCTCTCCCAATCCTGGCCCCCCCATGTATGCCACCTAAAAATCAAAACTCTGGAAACTTTACTCATTTTCCTTTGGTATTTAAAGCCAACACCCAATTCACTTGTGCACTTTGGAATTCTTCATCAAGCTCACTTCTATCCAAAACTTCTTCATCACCCATTTTCTCAACCTTCTGGCTTTCACATAAATCATGCTCTCTCCTTCAGACACAGGGGGGTAGTTATCAAGCCGTCAACCTCAAATACGCTGGAATTCCGCAGCGTATTTGTGGCGAGGCTGATTCGCCTTAGTTATCAAAGGCTCGAGACCGGCAAAAGTAGAATTTTGTGACGTAAGCTTCGATCCGCTGGACTCAGTCCGACACAGATCGATTGTTACGTCACTCCAGATGTGCGGCACATTCTCACTACTTTTGCTAGCTATCAAAAAACTAGCAGGTACGCTTTTACGGCCCAGCGTACCTGGTTTTCAATCCGCCACCCCTGGAGGCGGCGGATCCCATAGGAATCAATGGGAGTCTGACCATAGCGAAAGTACAAGTTCGCTGCTGACAGACATCCCATTGATTTCTATGGGAGCTGTCTACACCTAACACCCTAACATGTACCCCGAGTCTAAACACCACTAATCTGACCCCCCCTACACCGCCGCAACTAAATAAAGTTATTACCCCCTAAACCGCCGCTCCCGGAGCCCACCGCAAGCTACTCTATACATATTAACCCCTAAACTGCCGCTCCCGGAGCCCACCGCAACTATAATAAATGTATTAACCCCTAAACCGCCGCTCCCTGAACCCGCCGCAACCTATATTAAATGTATTAACCCCTAATCTGCCCCCCCTACACCGTCGCCACCTATAATAAATTTATTAACCCCTATCCTGCACCCCACTACGCCGCCGCCACTGTAATAAAATTATTAACCCCTAAACCTAAGTCTAACCCTAACCCTAACGCCCCCTAACTTAAATATTAATTAAATAAATCTAAATAAATTAACTCTTATTAACTAAATGAATCCTATTTAAAACTAAATACTTACCTTTAAAATAAACCCTAATATAGCTACAATATAAATAATAATTATATTCTAGCTATCTTAGGATTTATTTTTATTTTACAGGTACCTTTCAATTTATTTTAACCATGTACAATAACTATTAAATAGTTATTAACTATTTAATAGCTTACCTAGCTAAAATAAAGAGAAATGTACCTGTGAAATAAATCCTAACCTAAGTTACAATTACACCTAACACTACACTATACTTTAATAAATTATTCCTATTTAAAAATAAATACTTACCTGTAAAATAAACCCTAAGATAGCTACAATGTAATTAATACTTATATTATAGCTATCTTAGGATTTATATTTAGTTTACAGGTAACTTTGTATTTATTTTAGCTAGTTAGAATAGTTATTAAATAGTTATTAACTATTTAATAACTACCTAGCTAAAAGAAAAACAAAATTACCTGTAAAATAAATCCTAACTTAAGTTACAATTAAACCTAATACTACACTATCATTAAATTAACTAAATAAACTACCTACAAATAACTACAATGAAATACAATTACATAAACTAACTAAAGTACAAAAAATAAAAAAAGCTAAGATACAAAAAATAAAAAATTAAGTTACAAACATGTTAAAAATATTACAACAATTTTAAGCTACTTACACCTAATCTAAGCCCCCTAATAAAATAACAAACCCCCCCAAAATAAAAAAAATCCCTACCCTATTCTAAATTACATAAATTTCAAAGCTCTTTTACCTTACCAGCCCTTAAAAGGGCCATTTGTGGGGGCATGCCCCAAAATGTTCAGCTCTTTTGCCTGTAAAAGAAAAATACAACCCCCCCCCAACATTAAAACCCACCACCCACATACCCCTAATCTAACCCAAACCCCCCTTACAAAAACCTAACACTAATCCCCTGAAGATCATCCTACCTTGAGTCGTCTTCACTCAGCCGAGCCACCGATGGAACTGAAGAGGACATCCGGAGCGGAAGAAGTTAATCCTCCAAGCGGCGCTGAAGAAATCTTCCATCCGATGAAGTCATCATCCAGGCGGCGCTGAAGAAGTCTTCGATCCGGCCGATGTCATCTTCAAAGAGGCGCTGAAGAGGTCTTCTATCCGGGCGAAGTCATCTTCCAAGCCGGGTCTTGAATCTTCCTTCCGCCGACGCGGAACCACCTTCTTCACCGACGGACTACGACGAATGACGGCTCCTTTAAGGGACGTCATCCAAGATGGCGTCCCCTCAATTCCGATTGGCTGATAGGATTCTATCAGCCAATCGGAATTAGGGTAGGAAAAATCTGATTGGCTGATGGAATCAGCCAATCAGATTGAGCTCGCATTCTATTGGCTGTTCCGATCAGCCAATAGAATGCGAGCTCAATCTGATTGGCTGATTGGATCAGCCAATCGGATTGAACTTGAATCTGATTGGCTGATTCCATCAGCCAATCAGATTTTCCTACCTTAATTCCGATTGGCTGATAGAATCCTATCAGCCAATCGGAATTGAGGGGACGCCATCTTGGATGACGTCCCTTAAAGGAGCCGTCATTCGTCGTAGTCCGTCATCGGATGGAAGATTTCTTCAGCGCCGCTTGGAGGATTAACTTCTTCCGCTCCGGATGTCCTCTTCAGTTCCATCGGTGGCTCGGCTGAGTGAAGACGACTCAAGGTAGGATGATCTTCAGGGGATTAGTGTTAGGTTTTTGTAAGGGGGGTTTGGGTTAGATTAGGGGTATGTGGGTGGTGGGTTTTAATGTTGGGGGGGTTGTATTTTTCTTTTACAGGCAAAAGAGCTGAACTTTTTGGGGCATGCCCCCACAAATGGCCCTTTTAAGGGCTGGTAAGGTAAAAGAGCTTTGAAATTTATGTAATTTAGAATAGGGTAGGGATTTTTTTTATTTTGGGGGGGTTTGTTATTTTATTAGGGGGCTTAGATTAGGTGTAAGTAGATTAAAATTGTTGTAATATTTTTAACATGTTTGTAACTTATTTTTTTATTTTTTGTAACTTAGCTTTTTTATTTTTTGTACTTTAGTTAGTTTATGTAATTGTATTTCATTGTAGTTATTTGTAGGTAGTTTATTTAGTTAATTTAATGATAGTGTAGTATTAGGTTTAATTGTAACTTAAGTTAGGATTTATTTTACAGGTAATTTTGTATTTCTTTTAGCTAGGTAGTTATTAAATAGTTAATAACTATTTAATAACTATTCTAACTAGCTAAAATAAATACAAAGTTACCTGTAAACTAAATATAAATCCTAAGATAGCTATAATATAAGTATTAATTACATTGTAGCTATCTTAGGGTTTATTTTACAGGTAAGTATTTAGTTTTAAATAGGAATAATTTATTAAAGTATAGTGTAGTGTTAGGTGTAATTGTAACTTAGGTTAGGATTTATTTCACAGGTACATTTCTCTTTATTTTAGCTAGGTAAGCTATTAAATAGTTAATAACTATTTAATAGTTATTGTACATGGTTAAAATAAATTGAAAGGTACCTGTAAAATAAATATAAATCCTAAGATAGCTAGAATATAATTATTATTTATATTGTAGCTATATTAGGGTTTATTTTATAAGTAAGTATTTAGTTTTAAATAGGATTCATTTAGTTAATAAGAGTTAATTTATTTAGATGTATTTAATTAATATTTAAGTTAGGGGGGCGTTATGGTTAGGGTTAGACTTAGGTTTAGGGGTTAATAATTTTATTACAGTGGCGGCGGCGTAGTGGGGGCAGGATAGGGGTTAATAAATTTATTATAGGTTGCGGCGGGTTCATGGAGCGGCGGTTTAGGGGTTAAACTATTTATTTCGTTGCGGAGAGGTGCGGGATCAGCAGGATAGGGGTTAATAATTTTATAATAGAGGGCGACGGTATAGGGGGGGGCAGGAAAGGGGTTACTAGGTATAATGTAGGTGGCAGCGGTGTCCGGGAGCGGCGGTTTAGGGGTTAATACATTTATAAGACTTGCGGCGGGGTCTAGGAGCGGCGGTTTAGGGGTTAATACATTTATAAGACTTGCGGCGGGGTCTAGGAGCGGCGGTTTAGGGGTTAATACATTTATAAGACTTGCGGCGGGGTCTAGGAGCGGCGGTTTAGGGGTTAATACATTTATAAGACTTGCGGCGGGGTCTAGGAGCGGCGGTTTAGGGGTTAGTAACTTTATTTAGTTGCGGGGGGCTCCGGGGGCGCCGGTATAGGGGGTAGAACAGTGTAGTTTAGTGTGAGTGCTTAGTGACAGGCTAGCAATAAAGCTGGGAAAAAGCCGAAGGGCAGCGAGATTGGATGAGTGATAACTGTCACAGTCCGCTGCTCATCGCCCCGCGGCTTTTTGACAGCTTTATTTGATAACTTAGGCGAACGTATTCAAGGTCCGCGGCGGCGAAGGTAGGCGAGCTTAGGCGGACGTATTGGGCCGGCGAAGCCAGAAAAGTAGACGGCTTGATAACTACCCCCCACAGACTCCACTGCTGCTTTGTCACATGGGGGTCTCCACTTCTGCCACACCCCTAGATCTGGAAACCGAGAAGGAGGTTGTGAAGGTATTTCACTTTACTCTCATTGTTCCTTTTAACAAATATATCCCATCTCTCACATTTTCTTCCTTTAAAACTCACATGATTTGCTTATTCTCTCCTCTTTATGTGTTGTGGATATATTTCACCCCCTGGCTCCTGAACTCAGTTTCTTGATCATTGTGCATCCTGGCTACCTTTTTATTTTCTCCTTAAACATCCCTGTCCTCATTCTTGGGGATTTCAACCTCCCTGTTGACAGTCCCACTGCCCTGGAGCTACAAAACAGTATGTCACAATGAACCCACTATCACCACTCACAAATATGGACACTCTAATTTTCAGCTATCAATGCACTCTCTCAAACTTCACAAATTTCCATTTTCTTCTTTCTGACCATCATATCCTCATTTGTAACACCACAGCACTTCATATTGTTCTCCCTCCTTCTAACCCAAACGCTCTACCTATGCAGATGTTCATGCCCTGCTGAGAGACATAAGAGAATATTTTGATGTTCAGATGTGTTTATAGCACTGTAGAATATGTTGGCGCTCTGTAAATAACTGATAATAACAATGTTCCTTTAAATCACCCTAAATTCCTAGAAGATTTTTAATTTACCATCAATTTCACTGATGACATCAAGAATTAAAATAATCTATACATTATCAATCACAACACTGATCATACATCTTATTTTTTAATGACATGTTTGAAACTGTTGTTACTATGTCAAAGGGTACTAGGAAAAAAAATAACTATATGATGAAGTTAAAATATATATATATTTTGTTGTTTTTATTGGTATAGTGTTATAGATGTGTTGTGATGTCCAAACTCTTCATACGGAGAATAATTATTAGCAATAGGGTTTCCTGCGAGCTGCTGTCTTAGAGAAATGTTTTTAAACTAAAGGATTTTGTTTTCAGTATTTGTTCAGTTAGATTTGAGTACAATACTTAAGCTGAAATATATGCAGGTCACATAGATGGTGCTCAATCAATATCACAGTTATTTGCCATGATATTCTTAATAATTGACAATACCATGCTGATAGGTGAGGTGAAGTTTTATTGACATTTTTGCTTATGATGATGGGCATTATTGAACTGTTTAATGTGGTCTCAGTGATTAATGGTCAATGTTGATGTGATATGTTAATGTATTAGAAAAAGCATTGTCAGCTCTAGAAAAGTATCACTGTAAAACCATTGAAGAATAAATACTTTTGCATGGAAAATACTGTGCACTGTGATGTAGGTAAACAAAATATAATTCCTTACTTGTCTCTAAATTTTTTATGCAATTAACTGCATGGCAGGATCTTACAGATTCTAGTTTTGGTTATGTGATGTTATCAATGTCTTATGGCCCTTTAGAAGCAGTTATTTCAGCTGATCCAACTATGGCGCCTATTTTCAAATCACGGATGGACAAGGTTCCCTACTAGAGAACCAGGCGGTCACTGGGAGTGTGTAGCGAATGCTGCATAACCAGCTGCGTGCATTTAATATTGCACATGTTAATGAGAGCAGACTTCAGTCAATCACCATGAACTATGAGGTTAGCGGAGAGGTTAAGAAGTGAATGGCAGATGACCGCAGCTTCTTCACTTGCAACAATCCTGCCCTGCAAGGGCTCCAAAGCAGCTTCCATTGCTTGAAAACTGGATCCCTACAATTAATTTAGTTTTTTTTATATTAAAGGAACACTGAACCCAAATTTTTTCTTTCGTGATTCAGATAGAGCATGCGATTTTAACCAACTTTATAATTTACTCCTATTATCAATTTTTATTCATTCTCTTGGTATCTTTATTTGAAATGCAAGAATGTAAGTTTAGAAGCCGGCCCATTTTTGGTTCACAACCTGGGTTGTTCTTGATGATTGGTTTATAAATTCACCCACCAATAAACAAGTGCTGTCCATTGTACTGAACCAAAAATTGGCTGGCTCCTTAGCTTAGATTCCTTCTTTTTCAAATAAAGATAGCAAGAGAACAAATAAAAATTGATTATAGGAGTAAAAGTTGCTTAAAATTGCATGCTCTATCTGAATCACGAAAGAAAAAATTTCATCCCTTTAACTGATTTTTAGATGCCATTTTATCTTCCTATAAGTTAAAAATTGTTATATCTTTACAGCCCAGTTTATATTAACTCTTATTTTCACTGACGTAATTAAGTGATCACATATATTTTTAAATCAATAATGTATATGACGTCATGTGTAAATATAGTGATGTAATGATTTATTTAAAGGGACATTCCGGTCAAAGTTGAAAATCCCATAGAATAATCACATCTGTAAACAGAAACATATTTGCAATATGCATATATTGGCACAAATGTGTATAGTAAAAGTTGTCATTGGTTTAGTATTAGTATTTTTCTCTGCACATGAAGCATAGCTAGATATTCTCAGTGCAGCAGAATTTTTTATACTGCAGCTGGTCAGAAAACCAGTGTGGCCTGTACCAAAGCAGCAATTAACAAATTGGGTCACTACCAGATGGTAAAATAACCATCTGAGCAAGTGCTGTGTTTAAAAATGCTGGTGTATGGAGCATACTTAAAGGGACAGTAAACCTTAAAATTAATGTTATATAATTCTGCGCCATAAGACTAAGTGCAGCTCCTCCCGCTCTGTCTGACTACAGGAGCGAGCTGCACTTAGTCTTATGGCGCGGTCGGGCCGGGCTGTGACTATACAGCTGGCCCGATGCGCGGAAGGAATAAACGTCTGTATATACTGTAAGTAAAAAGGTGATGTGACTTGGAGTGTTATGATTGAAAAACATTTTGAAATTCATTCTGGAAGAAATTAAAAATGAATGATATGATACAAGATATGATGACTGAATGAACTAGAATTTTAGTTTTTAATTTCATGCTAGAAAATGGCCAATTTTGGAGATATGTTAGAAATGATAAAGGAAGGATTTACCTAGGACTCAAAAAATAAATAAAGATAAAGGAGGTTTTGTGCACACACTTTCTATGGTAGGTAAATAATTAAAATATAACTTTTATTTACACAAAGTTAAAGACTCTGTGGTGTAATTAACAAGCGACTACTCCCATATAAGCAAAACAGATTCTTTTGTATTGATTTATAGGGGCTCCACTGCAGTCAACCAAATGCTCAACTTAAGCCCCAACAAATAAAACTCTTGCATTTGGAGAAGGACCGGGTCTCTATTACTGGAGGATAACAGGAACCTCGGCTTCAGGTAGCAGGGTGGGAGTTCTGGACCAAGGATTATTAGGGACTGAGGAATAAACAGCAGAGTAGAGTCAGACATTACTAAAATACAGGGAACTTGGGGGTTTGACTGATAGTAGCCAAACCAGGACTAGATTACAAGTTAAGCACTTTTTAGTGCTAGAATGATTACTGCGTCCTCAGAGCTCTGGCTAACTGTTTTGCGAAACAAAAAAGTGCCACAAAACACATCAAAAATACATTGCAAATTACAGTTACATTCATAATAAAACCATCTAAAAACTGTTGCGCGCAAGTGAAAAGGGATTTATCATGTCTCTTTGCACGCGCCAGATGTAGCACACAAATTACAGGTTGAAAATAAATGTTAGCTTGAGTGCAATTGAATTTAACTTGTGTCAGAATAAAGGGTCTTCAGGCCTCTGATTAACCGTTACGCTCAACAAAAAAGTTGCACAAAACACATCAGAATAATATTCAAAAGTATGGTTACACTCTTAATAACAATATGTAATAGAAATTTAGAAAAAAAATATTGCACACAAAAGTTATAAGGGCTCAAAGATATGAGGTCTAATCTGCTGCACCAACCCCTAAATTTAAGTCTAACCCTAACCCTAACACCCCCTAACTTAAAGATAATTAAAATAAATCTAAGTAAATATAACTATCATTAACTAAATAATTCCTATTTAAAACTAAATACTTACCTATAAAATAAACCCTAAGCTAGCTACAATATAACTAATAGTTACATTGTATCTAGCTTAGGGTTTATTTTTATTTTACAGGCAAGTTTGTATTTATTTTAACTAGGTAAAATAGTTGCTAAATAGTTATTAACTATTTAATAACTACCTAGTTAAAATAAATACAAAAGTACCTGTAAAATAAAACCTAACTTAAGTTGCAATTACACCTAACACTACATTGTGATTAAATAAATTAAATACAATTAAATACAATTAAATAAAATTATCTAAAGTGCAACCCCCCCCACTAAATTACAGAAAATAATAAGCAAATTACAAGAATTTTAAACTAATTACACCTAATCTAATCCCACTAACAAAATTAAAAAGCCCCCCAAAATAAAAAAAATCCCTACCCTACACTAAATTACAAATAGCCCTTAAAAGGGCCTTTTGCTGGGTATTGCCCCAAAGTAATTAGCTCTTTTACCTGTAAAAAAAATTACAAATCCACCCCCCAACATTAAAACACACAACCAACCCTACTCTAAAATCCACCCAACACCGCCTTAAAAAAACCTAACACTAACACATTGAAGATCACCTTACCGGGAGACGTCTTCACTCAACCGGGCCGAAGTCCTCAACGAAGCCGGTAGAAGTCTTCATCCAAGCCGGGCGAAGTGGTCCTCCAGACGGGCAGAAGTCTTCATCCAGATGGCATCTTCTATCTTCATCCATCCAGCGGGGAGTGGGTCCATCTTCAAGACAAGCGACACGGAGCATCCTCTTCCTTCTGACGGCTAACCTTAATGAAGGTTCCTTTAAATGACGTCATCCAAGATGGTGTCCCTTCAATTCCGATTGACTAATAGAATTCTATCAGCCAATCTGAATTATGGTAGAAAAAATCCTATTGGCTGATCCAATCAGCCAATAGGATTGAGCTGGCATTCTATTGACTGATTGGAACAGCCAATAGAATGCCAGATCAATCCTATTGGCTGATTGGATCAGCCAATAGGATTGAACTTCAATCCTATTGGCTGATTGCATCAGCCAATAGGATTTTTTCTACCTTAATTCCGATTGGCTGATAGAATTCTATCAGCCAATCTGAATTGAAGGGACGCCATCTTAGATGGCGTCATTTAAAGGAACCCTCATTCAGTGTTAGCCGTCGGAAGGAAGAGGATGCTCCGCGTCAGATGTCTTGAAGATGGACCCGCTCTGCGCCGGATGGATGAAGATAGAAGATGCTGTCTGGATGAAAACTTCTGCCCGTCTGGAGGACCACTTTGTCTGGCTTGGATGAAGACTTCTCCCGGCTTACTTGAGGACTTCAGCCCGGTTGGGTGAAGATGTCTCCTGGTAAGGTGATCTACAAGGGGTTAGTGTTAGGTTTTTTTAAGGGGGTATTGGATGGGTTTTAGAGTAGGATTGGTTGTGGGGGTGGTGGGTTTTAATGTTGGGGGGGATTTGTAATTTTTTTTACAAGTAAAAGAGTTGATTACTTTGGGGCAATGCTCCGCAAGAGGGCCCTTTTAAGGGCTATTTGTAATTTAGTGTTTATTTTGGGGGGCTTTTTTATTTTGTTAGGGGATTAGATTAGGTGTAATTAGTTTAAAATTCTTGTAATTTGTTTATTATTTTCTGTAATTTAGTGTTTGTTTTTTTGTACTTTAGATAATTTTATTTAATTGTATTTAATTGTATTTAATTTAGGGAAATAATTTAATTATAGTGTAGTGTTAGGTGTAATTGTAACTTAGGTTAGGTTTTATTTTACAGGTACTTTTGTATTTATTTTAATTAGGTAGTTATTAAATAGTTAATAACTATTTAGCAACTATTCTACCTAGTTAAAATAAATACAAACTTGCCTGTAAAATAAAAATAAACCCTAAGATAGATACAATTTAACTATTTGTTATATTGTAGCTAGCTTAGGGTTTATTTTATAGGTAAGTATTTAGTTTTAAATAGGAATTATTTAGGTAATAATAGTAATTTTATTTTGATTTATTTAAATTATATTTAAGTTAGGGTTAGACATAGATTTAGGGGTTAATAATTTTAATATAGTGGTGGCGACATTGGGGCAGCAGATTAGGGGTTAATAAATGTAGGTAGGTTGCGGTGATGTTAGGAACGGCAGATTAGAGGTTAATAAAATTTAACTAGTGTTTGCGAGGCGGGAGTGCCGTGGTTTAGGGGTTAATATATTTATTATAGTGGCGGCGATGTCCGTTTCGGCAGATTAGGGGTTAAAAATTGTATTTTAGTGTTTGCGATGTGGGGGGGGGGGCCTCGGTTTAGGGGTTAATTGGTAGTTTATGGGTGTTAGTGTACTTTTTAGCACTTTAGTTAAGAGTTTTATGCTACGGCATTGTAGTGTAAAACTCTTAACTACTGACTTTGAAATGCGGTACCAGTCTTGACAGGAGAGGGTGTACCGCTCACTTTTTGGAAGACTCGTAATACCGGCGCTATGCAAGTCCCATTGAAAAAATAGGATACGCAATTGACGTAAGTGGATTTTCGGTATTTCCGAGTCTGGCCAAAAAAGTGAGCTGTACACCTGTACCTGCAAGACTTGTAATACCAACGGGCATTAAAAAGCAGCGTTGGGACCGGCCAACTCTGCTTTTTAAGCCTAACGCAAAACTCATAATCTAGCTGATAGATATTGACGGCAGATAAGAGCCATAGGCCCAGCAAGCCTGCCTCATATTAACTAATAGTATAAACTTATCTAGTTTGTAGGATAGCCTTATGCTTATCCCATGCATTTTTAAAGTCCCCCACAGTGTTTGTCACTACTACCTCTTGAGGAAGTTTATTACATAAATCAATCACTCTTTCTGTAAAGAAGCGCTTCCTCAAATTACTCCTGAATCTACTACACTTTAGCTTGAGATCATGACCCCTTGTTCTTGAATTTTCCATTTTATGTAACATACCCACAGCCTCAGTTTTACTAAGCACTTTAACATACTTGAAAGTTGCTATCGTATCACCCCTTTCCCTTCTCTCCTCTAAGCTATACATATTTAGGTCATTGAGCTTATCCTGGTAAGTTTTATTTTTTAGACCATGTACTATTTTGGTAGCCCTCCTTTGCACATATTCAAGTTTGTTAATATCCTTCTAAAGATATGGCCTCCAGAACTGCACACAATACTCAAGATGAGACCTAACTAATGATCTATAAAGTGGCATAAGAACCTTACTATTTCTGCTGCAAATACCTCTACTAATACATCCAAGCATTCTGCTAGCCTTACTCGCTGCATTACTACATTGTTTACTAAGTTTTAAATCATCTGAAATAATAATTATCAAGTCCTGTTCCTCATCTGTAACAGTCAGTAAAGTGTCATTGAGTCTGTAATTAACATTTGGATTTTTCTTCCCTAAATTATATATTTCATATGGAACTTCCACTTCTGGGCATCAGCATCCTGGCCCTTCCCATCTGACACCTTTCCCGGCCCTTCCTATCCTGACCCCTCTCCCGGCCCTTCCCGGCCCTTCCTGTACTAACCCCTCTCCCGGTCCTTCCCCCCCAACAATTCCTTGCCCTCTCTCGCTGCTCTCATCATTTTGCCTGTCCTGTTTCCACCCACCTGCACAGCCACCAAATCCCCCAGCTGTGCAGGCTCCACCGGAGCAGGAACCCAATCCCCCACCTCGCCCCATCCATCCTCCTCGCCCCATCCCTCCCCCTCACCCCATCCCTCACCAACAACACCTTTACCCTAATCCCCACCTTCATTGTCCTTAGTGTCGGATTGTCCTTTCCAGCCACCAATGTAAGTATCATTAGAAATCAACATTAGAACATACATTCTTAAAGGGACATTATACTGATCTAATTATACATAAATTGATTTTGAATAGAAAATGTTTTTTATAAACCTTTTCTTTATTTGATTAATGTTAATTTTTCCAATTTTCAGTTTTTGAAATCAACATCCACATTTTCTAATATCTAAATGATATTGCCTAGATGTTGGATATCTATTATGTATATATGCCAATATTTTGGATTTGTTTCACAGTGTGTCATAAACCAAAGAAAGATTTTTTTCAAGATTGATAGTGTTTTGATTTTTCTTAATATCTTAATGGTTTATCTAATCTCTGAAGAACATATTTAATGTGTAAATCTTCTTCTCTAAAGCGTATTTTATTATAATAATGATTTGTATTCTAATTAGTACAATGTCTCTTTGCTCTATTTTTATTATGTTCTGTAATTATTATTAATTTTTATTATTAATTTTTGTTTAGGTTGTGACTCAGCATGGTTAACGCTAGAGGCTCTAGCTCGGATTGAGCAAACTATGCTGAGTTCCAATCAGTTGCTGGGAAGGATGCATGACACTATGCGTATCCAGCTGTGGCTTCATCGCTTGACTCTAGCCCAAATAATGCGGTTAGAGGCAATGCATGAAGCCACAGCTGGAGGGACACAGGACGATGAAGGTGATGCTGATGCCCCGTAAGTGGAGGATCTGGAGATGGCCCGAGGGTGAACTAATAACTCCTCCATCCACATTTTGTTATTTGGTTTTTAGAATTTGTTGCCATTTGGCCTATTTTGTTTTTATTGTTGTGCCTGTTGCACTATTTCACCTTGTCAGATTTATACTAAGGGTCCATGTTGGGCTTTGTTTGCCCTTGTCAACTCCCTCCAAGGACTGTGATGCACTATGTCACCTTGTCAGATGGTTCCAAAGGGGCTGTGTTGGCCTTTTTTTGCCCTTGTCAACTCCCTCCAAGGACTGTGATGCACTATGTCACCTTGTCAGATGACTCCACAGGGGCTGTGTTGGGCTTTGTTTGTCCTTGTCAACTCTCTCCAAGGACTGTGATGCACTATGTCACCTTGTCAGATGGCTCCAAAGGGGCTGTGTTGACCTTTGCTTGCCTTTGTCAACTCCCTCCAAGGACTGTGATGCACTATGTCACCTTGTCAGATGGCTCCAAAGGGGCTGTGTTGGCCTTTGTTTGCCCTTGTCAACATCCTCCAAGGAGTGTGATGCACTATGTCACCTTGTCAGATGGCTCCAAAGGGGCTGTGTTGGCCTTTGTTTGTCCTTGTCAACTCCCTCCAAGGACTGTGATGCACTATGTCGACTTGTCAGATGGCTCTAAAGGGGCTGTGTTTGCCTTTGTTTGCCATTGTCAACTCCCTCCAAGGATGGTGATGCACTATGTCACCTTGTCAGATGGCTCCAAAGGGGCTGTTTTCTCATTCTGACGTGTTTTTAAAATGATCTTATTTCTTTATGGTTTATGACATTCATAAATCAAATTTGTCATAATAAAAATAATTTCATTAAACTGTTATGTTTCTTCTTTATTTATTAATGTCATTTCTAATAAAATATATTTTATGTTGATAATCCTTAAAAGATGCTGACCACAATTATTAATTTAGGGATATGCAATCATAATGAACATTTTATAATTATTTCTTTTGACATCAACATACACATATAATATCTTTAAAACAGACTTATCTTAATGTTAACACATATATTCCAATTATCCTTACATCTTATTGTAGTAGTATAACCAAAGAAATCACTGTGTGTAATGCACACATTTTAGATGATTAATCTCTTTCTATTATTTGTGATTATATTTAATTATACAACAATATATTGCTACATAGGTAACATATAATGTATAAACAATCCACATCTTCGTAATGTATATAGTAGCATTATTTTTGTTAAACCTTGCTGCTTCCAAAATATTTCCTAATCTTCCTATTGTACAGAAATATATACTTATCACCAACAATGGATTATATTTCATATATCAGAGTGTTATGTTATCTAGCATTACATTATGTGAAGCTGTGCATTACATGAAACAAACACGCTTCATAGATAAAATACTCTATTTTTTAAAATATAAATACGTTTGTTATTGACATGCAAAGGTGTTAAATCCATCCTTTGATTGGATGATGTTTTTACATGATCTCGGATGCACCATGTTGCTTAAGACATCCATGCAAAGGTGTTAAATCCGTCCTTTGATTTGATGACGTTTTTACACCATCTAGGATGGGCCATGTTTCGTAAGACGTCTCATGCAAAGGTGTTAAATCCATCCTCTGATTGGATGATGTTTTTACGTGATCTCGTATGCGCCATGTTGCGTAAGACGTCTCATGCAAAGGTGTTAAATCCGTCCTTTGTTTGGATGACATTGTCCCGCAATATTGGATTTGCCACGTTTTGCGAATGAGAACACAAGTTTGAAACCATGATTCTTGGATTATGGATTGTGTCAATCATGTACATTGTTGAAACATAGATGATAAAGAGCAAATAAATATCTATTGCTGGCTGTCTCGTGGAAGAAACGAATGAAGGCAATGTGTTTTTGATCCAGAATATATTTTGAGGCAAGTGCTAATCCATGAATGTTCAACGATTAATATACTCCATCTTGTTTAATATGTTTGTCAACAATATTTTAAATTTACCAAATAATTATTGTGTTGTGTTTAATTTTCTACATATATAATTCCTAAACATGCACTTTTGGATTAAAATTATTTATAATGCATTGACCTTTATCATCTGATCAATATATATGATATGTCTACTTATTCTATATGTTATGTCCTGATATTTCTTCTTAATGTAAATGCTCAATATCATGTCATGTATCGATTCCACATTGTTTTTCTCCAAATATAGTACTGTGAGCAAATCTTTCAAATGTAACTCTTAAGGGACATGAAACCCTAAATGTATCTTTCATAGTTATGTGAAACATACAATTATAACCAGGTTTCCAATTCTCTTCTATTCTCAAAATGTGCTTCAGACTCTTGGTATAATGTTTTGAAGGAGCATCAATACACTACTGGTTTTTAAGTGAACACATGGGTGAGGCAATGACAATCGGTAGATATATGCATCCACCAATCAGCAGATGTAAGCTACACTCTTTCCCCTGTTCCACTTGGCACCTCCGGGAGGACCTGCAACATATTATTTAGCATATTCAAGATATTAGTTTGTACTTCGTGCAGTTGGCTCTTTACTCCTGTCATGAACACCCTGTATTCCGCTTGTTCCCTCTGTTCCCTCCGGGAGGTACGCATCTCTTTGAGGAAGTTCCTCAGGATCTCCACCTCTGGCACCTCTGGGGGGGATGTTCTCCTCAGGAGGAGCTGCTGGTGCACGGCGGGCTGTTGGTGCACGGCGGGCTGCTGGTACACTGGGGACTGCTGCTGCAGGGATCTCTTCTGCAGTAGGGGCTTCTTCAGGGATGTCTTCCATTTCTCCCAGAGGTGGCGAGTCACCTGCACCACTCTCATGCCTGGATGAAGGAGGAGCCTGTTGGTGCTGTGCTTTCGCCTCCCCGGCCTCAGACTCTGTATATTTTAAAAAGAAAGAAATCAAGATATTAGCACAGTTGCGAATAAAAATGTAAATGTTAATGAGGCTGCCTTCGTAATTCAATTGTAAGCCAAAGCAATCAATATGATTTTTGTATTTTCAAACCCATTTTTCTGATTTCTTTTTGTGTTTGTCTTAAATCTGTTGAAATGCACACCTATTCTGTAGACTAGCTACTAATGTGATGTCGTTTCTTGAAATGCAACTTTCTCAAGTTAATTGTGAATGCGTTTACGTAATAATGTTTAACAAAAGTTTATTAGTCCTATCCGTAACAGAGTATTTTTTTGCGTGTGAATGGTTTATGAGGTGGATGTAAAGATATTAGTAAATGAGTTTACCGGCAGATGAGAGGCGCAGGTTCCCGGTGTCATCTCCTCCTATACTGACTATGGATACCTCGGAGATGTGGGGAAGCAGCATTTCCTCCCAGCGGCAGTACACAAAGGTTTGTCCGGACCGCCACCGGTCCAGGAATGGTATTCTCTGTCCCTTGTGAGCTTCTTCTTAAGTTCAGCTCTGCAGTCCCGGTAACGGTGCTGGATAGACTCGACATCCCTCTTATAGTCCCCCACTGCATTAACGGCATTCGTGATCTCCATCCACAACTTCCTCTTATTCAAAGGGGTGGCCCTCTGTGCCTGCAGACTCATAGCCCTCTCCATATAAGCTTCTATAAGGGTCTCCTTCTCCTCCATGGTATATCCCTCCTCCCTCTGCCTGGGCTTCCCCTGCGATGTGAGCTTCTGTTCCCCAGACTGTAAAGCACCCTTTCTATGCTGCACACCACGGGGCACAGCCAGTTGTTCATCTTCCACAATGTGGCTGGGTCCACCCACAAATTCCTCTCCCACTCCCTCTCCCCCTTCCTCTCTAGTTCCTCTCCCCCTTCCTCTCCCACTTTCTCTCCCACTCCCTCTCTCCTGCATAAACTCCTGCATAACCTCCTACCTAAGCTCATCCCTATACTCCTGCCTAATGAGCTCTACTAGCTCTGGGCTAATCTGCCCCCAAGTGTATGTATTGAATGTGTTTGCATGTAAATGTGTTTATATAAGGAATGTACCAAAAAACAGCACTCGCACACTCACCCAAACAAACTCTCGATCACTAACGCTCTCTATCTCTCTCACTAACTCACTCTCTTTCAAAAACTAACTCTCACACTAACTCTCACACTAACTCTCTCTCTAATCTCTCTCTCTCTAATCTCTCTTTCTCTAATCTCTCTCTCTCTAATCTCTCTCTCTAATCTCTCTCTCTCTCTCTCTCTCTCTCCCTCTCTAATCTCTCTCTCTCTAATCTCTGCAAACCCTCCAATGCCTAGACCTGCACCTAACTCGAAAAAGCAATACAGTCAAAGAAGCCATGTTTCTAGTGTGCTTACATTTTTAAGGATGTACCGGTTTGCAAAGTAAACTATGTCCAGGTGTGGTTTCTTTTTGATTTGTATGTGTGCAATGTGTATTAGTTGTTTTAATTTGCGCATGCTCATATTGAGTTTGTAAATGCACATATGTATTTGTGGAATGTGTATAATGCGATGATGTCATAGTGATCGTTTTGCCTAACATTCTCCAAATGTATTATCTCCAAATCTAAATGTTGATTTGTGATGGTGTCGTATTTGTTAAGTGCTGTAAATGTTTTTTTCTTTGTAATGTTTCGTAATCGTCAATGTGAATGTTTTGTTTGTGTATCAGTGTGCAATTCTGTTTTCATTTTTTTTTGTTCCGTGTTGCAGATTGCAAAGTATTTATCTCTTCCTCGTTTAGTGTAAATGTTTTGTAGTATTAGTTGTTTCCTATTATGATTTTGAATGAGTATGTGCTATGTTGCGTGAGCGATTGTTGTTTGTACATTTGAGCTGACTGTTTTTCTTGTCCATGTCCGTAATATGACAGAGCAGTGTGTATTTCTCCCGAGATCGAGTGTTAGAAGAAAATTCCACGTATTGTTCATTTTGCATTAATCTCTATGGGAGAATTAATTTACGCGCCCATGATTACGCTTGGGAAATAAACGCGGTACTCATGTTACCACGTTGCATTACAAGGTTCTTTTCAGATTCGTAATACCTACGTTATGAAAGGTGCGCAATGAAAATAGCGTACACGAAATTAGCGAGCAGACATAATGCTAAACTTGTAATCTAGCTAGCTGTTTGCTGCCCAATAAAATTAAAAACACTGTACTACTGGTGCCAGTGGCATCACTAGGGGGGTGCGGGCCGCACCTGGGTGACACCCTCCAGGGGGTGACACCACCAAAAAAATTTTTTTTATTTTTTTTTAATTTTATTGAAATTCAAAGAAATACAATGTAGAGATGCATGTATTTTTTTATTAGAGGGGCCATCATTTGTGAACATTAGTGGGACTGCTGGAGAAGTTGTAGACACTTCATTTTTTTGAGCCAGCGCTGCAATTTCCACAAATAGTTTTCCCGGCTGCTTTTGCTTGTTTGTACTTTGCCCCTCCACTGCCCAATTTCACTATGAATGTTGAGGGCATGCCGTGGGGCTTGCAAAGTTG
This sequence comes from Bombina bombina, assembly GCF_027579735.1. Lineage (NCBI taxonomy): Eukaryota > Metazoa > Chordata > Amphibia > Anura > Bombinatoridae > Bombina > Bombina bombina. The sequence goes on along the minus strand of NC_069502.1, from coordinate 1,098,931,713 downwards.
CACTGCTAGCCTAAACCTGCCTGCCTATCTGTGCTCACTGCTCTGTGGCGTGTGGAGCAGTTGAGTCACTCACTGCTGTGCTGTCTCTCTAAACGGGAACTGGGAAATTGTGAGGGGGATACCTGGCACCTGACCGCATGACTGTCTAACACTGTCTCTAAAGTGGAGACACGTATGATGCCCACCAGACCAGTACGGTTACGGTACACTAAGTTCATACTGAAGAGGTAGGAGGGGAGGGCAGGCAGGGGTCTGGGGGTGGGCAGAGAGCAGAGGTGCTTGGCCATAAGAATCGGTAGACACGCGGCCCGGGGCTGTGCACTGACAGACTTGGAACAGAGTCAGAGAGCAGAATTTTCATAGTTTGCGCGCCTAAACCTTTTCTTTAGTGATTTATTTTTAAAGTGCTCTGTTTATCTTTCATTTGATGCTCTGCTGAGCCAGGGAGCATCTCTAGGCATGAGCTTTATAATTAATACAGTGCAGTTTACATATTTTGTATGTGTGTGTGTGTGTGAGTGTGTGTCTGAGTGTTTATGTGTGTGTGTGTGTGTCTGAGTGCTTTTGTGTGTGTGTGTGCCTGAGTGTTTTTGTGCGTGTGTCTGAGTGTGTTTCCGAGTGTTTGTGTGTGCATCCGAGTGTGTTTTTAAGTGTGTCTGAGTGTTTGTATGTGTGTGTGCCTGTGTTTTTGTGTTTGTGTGTGTCTGCTTTCCGGGGGGAGGGGGTGACACCATAACGTACCGCTCCGGGTGACACCAACCCTAGTGACGCCACTGACTGGTGCTGATTATTAGACTAGATTAGAGTAATGGTATATATCAGAGAATGATGCTCTGTTAAGGGGAATATAACCTTGCTAAAATATACATATATAACAAATACATGTGTATGAATATATAAACAATCATGTACATTTATATATATATACACATATATATATATATATATATATATATATATATATATACACTGTGTGTATGTATACATATATATATATATATATATATATATATATATCTGTTTATTGTACGAAAATACCATCAAATATATGTATAAATATGTATTTATTTATTTATGTATGAATAAATAAATAGAACATATTCTACTATGTGAAGAACATTGTAACGTGAAATATTCCTATTTTCATGTCAGGTTAGCGCACTTAAGAATGTGTTCATTTTTTTCCACTTTTTTTACTCTATTGGCTTCTATGGGGGAGTATGGGAATGCGCACGCTGTATTGCAAGTTCGGCTTTTTGCACTTGTCGGGTTATATATATAAATTAGAACATGCGGGCCATAATTTAAAAAAAAGGATTATAAACATTGATTTTTACTAGTAAACTATTTATGCTTACTGTATTGGTTTAAATACCAACTTTAATCTTCATTGTTTCTTATAATTTCTCCTTGTAAATAATTATATATACATATAGTGTATATTTGATTGGTTTAATTTGATGGCTATTGAATGAATATTTTGTGATTTAGTTAGCGCCCTTTTATGGTAATAACTCACGTTGAGTAGTCACAAATTTTTGGAAGTGAGTGTGCCCATCTTTATATGTTTTGCTAGCTTTGCCTGCTGATGTTATGTGTGGCTGGTAGATATACCCTTTAATATACTTGATTATGGTTTGCTTTACACCTGGTCCTATTATATACTCCTCTATTTCAAATTGCTAATGTGCTTGATGTTATGCCTTACATTGTATAGATAGTATAAAATGATTGAGATTTAATATATATTGGGTTCATACATATCGTTGAGTTTCCTGCTTATATCTTTAGTGTACCATGTTATCACAGTACTGTAATAATCATTGTGGTATTCAGCATGATATACAGTAATTTTTGATAGATGACTGTGTTCAAATTTGGGCACATAAGAGCAACTTTTAATTATGTGTAATCATACCATGCTGGATGAGTGATCCTATAGTACTGTCCATTTCCTCTGATGCCTTTGATACTATGTCATGGTCTTTATAACAACTTTGTAACATTGAGTATGTTTTGCATGACAGTGATATGTTTTTATTTCTAGCTTCGGTTTCTACGTTGGCCCAGAGGGGGACCGGTAGTCCTGTGTGCTCCTGCGCAGTTGCGCATGGGGGCTGGTCGGTTTCCGGATGCGGCAGTGCGTCTTCACTCTTGGGAAGTAATGGTTGCACTTATAAGGGTGGTAAGTCTCTTGTGTTTTGTAAATCTGAGGACGGGCTACGGCCCGGAAATGTTCATTATATGCTTTGTGCACAGTAAAAATCTGTTTTGTTTAAAACGCCAGTGAGTGCTTGCTTTCTTGGAATCTCTGTGTATGGGTTTCTGGACTCTTTTGTATATATATATATATATATATATATATATATATATATATATATATATATATAGGTATAGCTGTTTATTGTACCAAAATACCATCAAATATATGTAGAAATATGTATTTATTTATGTATGAATAAATAAATAGAACATATTCTACTATGTGAAGAACATTGTAATGTGAAATATTCCTATTTTCATGTCAGGTTAGCGCGCATAAGAATGTGTTCATTTTTTCCACTTTTTTTGCTCTATTGGCTTCTATGGGGGAGTATGAGAACGCGCACGCTGTATTGTTCGGCTTTTTGCACTTGTCGGGTTATATATATATAAATTAGAACATGCGGACCATAACATAAAAAAAAGGATTATAAACATTGATTTTTACTAGTAAACTATTTATGCTTACTGTATTTTATTCTTAGCTTAGCACAAATCTTAACTATACAACACCTACTTACTTGCACTCATCTCAGTCATGATTATACACCTCAGTCATGATTATACACCTCAGTCATGATTATAAACCTCAGTCATGATTATTCATATTTAATAATACTACTGACTATCACTTGTATTTTAGTAAATGTAATCACCAAGAGATGTCATATTTTTTATATTAGGATTTATATATTTTCCAATATTTTTTCATATTTTTTCACACTTGTTATTTTTTTTTTTCACAATTTATTTTGATTACACATTCACAATTTCACTTTAATTCATACTTTAATTAGGAATGAAAATAGAAATAAAATAATGAATGAATAATTCATTTCTCTTCAATATTTAAGAGCATAATAAAGATGTTATATTTTAAATGATTTATTAACAAAATAATTTTTACTAGAAGTTAGGAAATGTTCATACTACACAAAACAGTTTAAAATACAGATCATTGTGGAAAGATCTAATATAAAAATAGGCAAGCATGACAATCTTAAACAAATATGAAGTATATTAGATCTATTTATTAATTTATAATAATCAATATGTGCTATTCAATAAAAGTCAAATACATATCATTATAAAATATTCACATAATAGTATCAAAATGATTAAGATCAATCCCAACTGGTCATTGAGATTACATGAACAGATGATGTCATAAAAGCTTCATGATTGGCAGAGTGGCGATGATTGACATCCACTTGAGCCAATCAAAATTAAGCATAAAAACAATGAGCTATTAGATGTGGTAATAATATAGCAACAACACAGAGCAGGGCTCAAAAGAAAGTCTCCTTAACTTTGTATTACAGCCCACACTGAGAGTAACACGCTCCCACTACAGGTGGTCGCCAGAGGATGACATCACCGGTGCTAGCCAAACGATTGAGCGCTCCATCAACACTGCACACAGAAATCCAGAATCAGCAACTAAAAGGCAGCACCCGGTATATCCACACATCCAAATGACAGGATAAAATAGTAAAATGCAAATGAATCTAATAGGCACTATATAACACGTTACATAGTACACCTCATAACAGAAAAAAGGTCAAACATGTTTCGTTATTCACATATATGTTTTGTTATTCACATATTGCACTTCCTCAATAACCTATTTGCATTTTACTATTGTATCCTGTCATTTGGATGTGTGGATATACCAGGTTCTGCCTTTTTGTTGCTGATTGTGGTAATAATATACAGTTAAACATCAGAGCATGTGAGCCGCATGCCCCCCCCCACCGAAGAAACGTTAGTAAAGCGCGTGTCAGGGGAGCTCTATATGGATAATGGTACATTAAAATATAATTTTAATTAGTTTAAAAATAAAAAAACAGCAACATTAGAAAAAGCTGCTTGCTGCTCATAAACACACAATTAAAAACACACCTCCATTGCGAACCTATTATAATTACAGTATAAATAAATTGTGTTGTAACTAGAGCAATATTGTTAGTATATTACTAAAGAGGAAAATGCTGCCGAAACTTTAGACACCAAGAGGAACTGTGTCTTTAAACAACTTGGATCAGTCACTCAGCGTTAGCTATCAGCTTTGTTTTACAAATTTAAGTCAACACAGTTACAACACTTGGGGTGCTAGCAGTACTAGGAGAGTACCAGTTAGTACACTCTTCTCTAGAAGAAGGTTTTGAATGGTAGTTTGTTATTTTAAACTAGTTCAACATTGTTGTTAAATATTTAAATTAACAACAACAGGAGGGCAGTTAAAATACAAAAAAGTCCCCTGACACAGTTGCGTTTCACATACGCTTCCTCAAAGGGGTACGTGTGGCTGCAAGATGAGCTCTTTTATGGCAAATTATTATTATTATTATTATTTTTATCGGTTATTTGTAGAGCGCCAACAGATTCTGCAGCACTCTAAACAAATTTGGAGTACAACAAAATATTTATAGGGATCAAACGGGTAGAGGGCCCTGCCAAGAGTCACACTGTTGTAGTCAGCTCTTAAAGGGACATTAAACACTAAATACATGCTAGATAGAATGATGCATTCAAAGAAAAGATTAGTCCATGACTAATATGTAGATGTATTTTTTAAAGTTTCATTAGTTGTTTAAAAAGGGACAAAATAAGTGTAAAGTTTTAGTGTCTATAAAACACTGGGAGCTGCCATGTTGTTACTTGTGTTACCTTCTTTGCTGTGGCCAATTAGGGTCAGTTATAAATAGGTCACTAGAGTGTGCAGCCAATGGTTGTGCTGGATTTAACAGTGTTCTGCACTTCCATTTCTAACAGGAACAGAAAAGCTCACAATTTCAGAATGGAATTACAGGCAAAGAGGACAAAATAAATAATGAAAGTATATTGCAGAGTTGTTTTATTATACAGGTATACAATTTATCATTTTATATTACTATCTCAAAGTGTTTAATGTCCCTTTAAGAAGGTGATCTACAAACAGCTAGACTCTTAGGCTTACATGCTAAGGGGATTCCGGGGATAGCAATGAAGGAGAGGAACTGGTATAAAGAAAGGTTAGTGTAGGTTGTATGCATTCCTGAACAGTAGAGTGTTTAGGGAGTGCTTGAAGCTTTCAAAACTAGGGGAGTGTCTTGTGGAGCGAGGCAGAGAGTTCCACAAGATGGGAGCCAGTCTGGAGAAGTCCTGTAAATGGGATTGTGAGGAGGTAACAAGAGAGCCGGAGAGTAGGCGGTCATGAGCAGAACGAAGGGGACGGGAGGGAGAGTATCTGGAGACAAGGTCTGAGATATAGGGGGAAGCAGTGCAGTTGAGGGCTTTGTATGTCAGAGTGAGAATATTGTGTTTAATCCTAGAGGCAAGAGGAAGCCAGTGAAGGGATTGGCAGAGAGGTGCAGCAGATGAAGAGCAACATGTAAGGAAGATGAGCCTGGCAGAGGCATTCATTATGGATTGTAAAGGAGCTAGGCAGTAGCTGAGGAGACCAGAGAGTACAGAGTTGCAGTAATCGAGGCAGGAAAGGATGAGAGAGTGGATTAAAATCTTAGTTGTGTCTTGTGTACGGAAATGTCTAATTTTAGAGATGTTTTTAAGGTAGAAGCGGCAGGCTTTAGCCAAGGACTGAATGTGAGGAGTAAAAGAAAGATCTGAGTCAAATGTGACCCCAAGACATCAGGCATGCGGGGTAGGGGTAATGGAGTTCTCGACAGTTATAGAGAGATTGGGGTGGAGATTTTGGAAGAAGGGGGGAAAATAAGGAGCTCAGTTTTGGAGAGATTTAGCTTGAGGTAGAGAGAGGACATCCAGGAAGAGATGTGAGAAAGACAGTTAGTGACACGGGTTAGCAAGGAAGGAGATAGGTCTGGTGCAGAGAAGTAGATTTGGGTGTCGTCGGCATACAAATGATATTGGAAACTATGGGACTTAATTAGGGAACCTAGATTGAGAAGAGAAGGGGACCAAGGACAGAGCCTTGCGGTACCCTGACAGAAAGTGGTGATGGGGTAGAGGAGGACCCAGAGAAGGCTACACTAAAGGTATGGTTTAACAGGTAGGAAGAGAACCACAAAAGGGCTTTGTCACAAATGCTGAAGGATTGTAGGGTTTGGAGCAAAAAGAGGGTGGTCAACAGTATCAAAGGCTGCGGACAGATCAGGGAGGATAAGCAAAGAGAAGTGGCCTTTTTATTTTGCTGTAAGTAGGTCGTTGGTAACCTTAATGATTGCTGTTTCTGTGGAGTGATGGGGACAAAATCCAAATTGGAGTGGGTCAAGGAGGAAGTTTAATGTAAGAAAATGGGATAGGCGTGCATATACTAACTTTTTGAGAAGCTTTGAGGCAAGAGGGAGGAGGGAAATAGGGCCGTAATTGAATGGAGAGGTTGGATTGGTTTTTTTGAGGATAGGTGTGACCAGTGCATGTTTCAGAGCTGTTGAGAGCTGATTTAGTTTCTGATGGAGTCAAGTTTGTTATTGAAGTGATTCAAAATATAGTGCACTCCAACTCCCCCCCAAAAAAGGGATCAATCCACAGGGAATATAAAAGTTCAAAAGTTTATTCCGTTACAAGTAAAAACATGTGTCTAGGTGAAGTAAAAACAACACAGGTAAGTGTGGTTTAGTCAGCAGACTTGGTCACTGCTGTTATTGAAGTGGCTGGCAAAGTCTTGAGCTAACGTAAAAGTTGTATTAGGAGGTGGGGTGGGCGGAGAAGAGTATTGAAAGTGGAGAACAGACATTTTGGGTTTGAAGAAAGAGTAGAGATAAGAGTAGAGAAGTAATGTTGCTTAAAAAGATTGAGGGCAGAATAGTAAGAGTTCAGGATGAATTTGTAATGAAGAAAATCAGCTGAACTCCGAGATTTTCTCCAGTGCCACTCAACAGTACGGGAACATCTGCGTAGGTACCGTGTCAGAGGAGTATGCCAGGGCTGAAGATGAGTGTGTGATTTCCAAGCTATGTTAAGAGGGGCCAGATTGTCAAGGACGGATGTAAGGGTGGAATTATAATGGCAGATAGATTGGTCAGGGTAGGAAAAGGAAGAGAAGGATGAGAGGAGAGGTTAGAGGGAATTAGCAAGCTTTTGCTGATCTAATGACATAATGCTTCTGTGAAGTTTGGTGTGAGGAGTAGAAGGAGGGAAAGATGTAGGGAGGGGTGATATGTTGCAAGTGAGGAGATGGTGGTCAGAAAGAGGAAAAGGGGAGTACATGCCCCTAGATGCTGATAGGTTACCAGCATGAGTATTCATTGGCTATTAGAGATGTCAGTCACCGTTATGATGATGCTGTGTTTCCTGATTGCTCAGTATGAAGAGAAATATTGCTTATTAATACTTGCATTAAGTTCTACATAGAGAACCTGCCTGATCTTGGGGACTTTAACTTGATTCTGATTATATCTGATATGATTTTGCAATAGATCGTCTTGTATTGGGCATATAGGGTGAATGAGACACCCACTGTGTTTACATATTAATGACCAGATCTCTGATTGGTAGAAGGCTGAATAGAATCGACCTATTGCTGCATAGTATCTAGCACACCTCTTGTCAGTTGTAAAAGTATAGGATCTTTACATGATTATCTGTGTAGCAGTAGAAGGTTTTGCCTACATAATAGCAATGTAATCATTATACATAATAAATCGTATCAACAAGTGTAAAGGGTTCATGAAAGTATTATTACTTTTGGGTGCTTACCATAATAACATATATGATATTCACATTGGATTTGTTTTATACATGGGGGATAACGTGCATAAAAAGTGAAATTATAATACAACTGAGTAACAATTCAACCAATTACCTTCTGCTAACATTTACTCAGATGAGAATCCACTAATGTGATAGTTACTGTGACATTGTGTGTGATGTGTTTAATCAAATACTGTTAGGAATGTCAGATCCTTAATTGTATAAAACTATTGGATACTTATGTGATGCATTGAAAGGCAAAAATAAGTATCAGTAGTTCAAACTTTGTAAGTTATTTTGTGGATTTTCGTGTTCATAATTTAACTGGCTATCTTGGTCATTATAGTGAGAGTGAACTAAAATTAATTGAAAACTAGTGTACCTACTGACAACAGAATTAATTCTTAGTCAGTGGTAATGGAAGAAATTGAGTGATATAAGTAGAAAAAGGAATAAAATTAAAGGGGAGGGGGAAAAAAAACCTGGTGTAAAAATCAACTACTGTGTTAAAAAGAACCTTATGAGCGACATTATATCATTAGGTTAGTTAATGTGACATTAAATGTTATTTTTTTAGCCTGTTAAGCCACTGTTACAAGTATACATTGTAATTATTACTGTCATTCCTTCCATATGGCGTAACACTGTTCAGTAGATGAATCCATTTGCATTCCATTTTTAATAATGTCTCTTCTACATTGCCCCCCCCTGATTCCAAGGGTGGCTTGTTGTAATACTGCAAATTTCATCATTGATTCATTACTGTTACTTTTGTTATGAAAGTGTCTGGCAACACTAGTTATGATTTTGCCTTTTTCCAAATCCTTTTTGGCGTTGTGGATGTTTCTACTGTGTTCTAATATCTTTTTTCTGGTTTGTCTTGTTTTCATTCCAACAAAGAACAAGTCACATAGACATTGCAGTATATATACAACTCCAATTGAGGTGCAAGAAAAATGTGATGTTAACACCTGAGCGACAAATGTTGTTACAGCCTCTCCAAAAAACAGACAATGGCCTCTATTTATCAAGCTGTCTACTTACCTGCATTCAACGGCCCCAATACGCTCACCTAAGCTCGCCTAACATCGCCGCCGCGGAGCAGAATACGTTCGCCAAATTTATCAAGAAAGCTGTCAAAAAGCTGCGCACCAAGTACGGTGCGATGAGCAGTGGACTGTTGTTAACTAACAGTCATCGATCTCGCTGCTCATCGGCTTATTCGCAGCTTTCTTGCTAGCCTGTCACTAAGCACCCATAACATACTATACTGTTTTACCCCTATACCGCCGCTCCCGGAGCCCCCCGCACCTAAATAAAGTTATTAACCCTTAAACCGCCGCTCCCAGACCCCGCCGCAACTATAATAAATATATTAACCCCTAAACCGCCGCTCCCGGACCCCGCCGCCACCTACATTATACGTATTAACCCCTAAACTGCCACTCCCGGACCCCGCCGCAACTAAATAAAATGTTTAACCCCTAAACCGTCGCTCCCAGACCCCGCTGCCCCCTACATTAAAGTTATTAACCCCTATCCTGCCCCCCCTACACCGCCGCCACCTACATTAAAGTTATTAACCCCTATCCTGCCCCCCCTACACCGCCGCCACTATAATAAAGTAATTAACCCCTAAACCTAAGTCTAACCCTAACCCTAACACCCCCTAACTTAAATATAATTAAAATAAATCTAAATAAATATTCCTATTAATAACTAAATTATTCCTATTTAAAACTAAATACTTACCTATAAAATAAACCCTAAGATAGCTACAATATAATTAATAATTACATTGTAGCTATTTTAGGGTTTATTTTTATTTTACATGCAACTTTGTATTTATTTTAACTAGGTACAATAGTTATTAAATAGTTATTAACTATTTAATAACTACCTAGCTAAAATAAAGACAAAATTACCTGTAAAATAAAACCTAACCTAAGTTACAATTACACCTAACACTATACTACAATTAAATAAATTAAATAAATAAATACAATTACCTACAATTAAATAAAATTAGCTAAAATTAACTAAAGTACAACCCCCCCCCCCCCCACTAAATTACATTAAAAAATTACAAGAATTTTAAACTAATTACACCTAATCTAAGCCCCCTAATAAAATAAAAAATACCCCCAAAATAATAAAATTCCCTACCCTATACTAAATTACAAATAGGCCTTTTGTGGGGCATTGCCCCAAAGTAATCAGCTCTTTTACCTGTAAAAGAAAAACAATACCCCCCAACATTAAAACCCACCACCCACACACCCAACCCTACTCTAAAATCCAACCAATCCCCCCTTAATAAAACCTAACACTAACCCCTTGAAGATCACCCTACCTTGAGACGTCTTCACCCAGCCGGGCACAAGTGGTCCTCCAGAGGGGCAGAAGTCTTCATCCTATCCGGGCAGAAGAGGACATCCAGACCGGCAGAAGTCTTCATCCTATCCGGGCAGAAGAGGACATCCAGACTGGCAGAAGACTTCATCCAGGTGGCATCTGCTATCTTCTACCATCCGACAAGGAGCGGCTCCATCTTGAAGACATCCGACGCTGAGCATCCATCGATCCCGACGACTAAACGATGAATGATGGTTCCTTTAAATGACGTCATCCAAGATGGCGTCCCTTGAATTACGATTGGCTGATAGCATTCTATCAGCCAATCGGAATTAAGGTAGGAAAAATCCTATTGGCTGATGCAATCAGCCAATCGGATTGAAGTTCAATCCGATTGGCTGATCCAATCATCCAATAGGATTGACCTCGCATTCTATTGACTGATCGGAACAGTCAATAGAATAGAATAGAATAGGAATAATTTAGTTAATAATAGTAATTTTATTTAGATTAATTTAAATAATATTTAAGTTAGGGGGTGTTAGGGTTAGGGTTAGACTTAGGTTTAGGGGTTAATAACTTTAATATAGTGGCTGCGGTGTAGGGGGGGCAGGATAGGGGTTAATAACTTTAATGTAGGGGGCAGCGGGGTCCGGGAGCGGCGGTTTAGGGGTTAAACATTTTATTTAGTTGCGGCGGGGTCCGGGAGTGGCGGTTTAGGGGTTAATATGTATAATGTAGGTGGCGGCATTGTAGGGGGGGCAAATTAGGGGTGTTTAGACTCGGGGTACATGTTAGGGTGTTAGGTGCAGACAGTTCCCATAGGAATCAATGGGATATCTGGTAGCACGAACATAAGCTTTCACTGCTGTCAGACTCCCATTGATTCCTATGGGATCCACCGCCTCCATGGCAGCGGATTGAAAACCAGGTACGCTGGGCTGGAATAGTGGCGAGCGTACCTGGTTCTTCTTTGATGACTACTAAAAGTAGTCAGATTGTGCCGAACTTGCGTTCGGAACATCTGGAGTGACGTAAGCATTGATCTGTGTCGGACTGAGTCTGGCAGATCGTATGTTACATCACTAAATTCTACTTTTGCCGGTCTGTGGGGCTTGATAACTATGGCGAATCAGCCTCACCACAAATACGCTGCGGAATTCCAGCGTATTTGCGGTTGACGGCTTGATAAATAGAGGCCAATGTCACCAGACTAATTTCTACTTTCATAGCATAAAAGCCTTTCCATTTTCTGAGCATACCCACCTCTTTGTGGCATCTGCTCTCATTTGATTAATTTAAATTGTTGCATAAAGTATTATTACTTATGTTAACCCATAGACATATATAACAAGGATAATACGTAGAAACCTATTAAGTAGAAACCTATCACATACATCAGTTTCCTCTTTTCTTTAATGAGCTCTACATGGAGTATCAACTCCATTTTAATTAGCTTGTTTTCAGCAATACTATCATTTTCAGTTATACATTGCAGTGGAATAGTGATATACTAGGAATAAGATATAGTAATGATAAATAGTTCCCAGAGCTTAGAACTCCCTAATAGTGAATAGGCACATTAGTAACAAACATATTTGTAACAATATATATTTACCACTACCGCTCTTATTTAGTTAACAATATTATGCTGACACAATGTGTTTTTAACATTTCGGTGTGTTTCAGAATGATGCATTGTGGTTGCATTTCCTTTGTAAAGTATGTAAATAAAAGTTACATTTTAAACAATACAGTGATAGATAAGCTACACTCTTAGGGGCCGATTTATCAAGCTCGTATGGAGCTTGATGCCCCTTGTTTCAGGCGAGTCGGAAACAGAGGTTATGAAGCAGCGATTTAAAGACCGCTGCTCCATACCTTGTCCGCCTGATCTAAGGCCACGGACAGAAATTAATGATAAAAGCCTACAGCGTATGCTGTCAGCATTTATCGATGTGCAGCAGACATGATACGCTACATTGTATCATGTCCGCTCGTACTATGTTAAATATACCTCCTACAGTAATTTCTTTGACTTAGTCAATCTAAGTATTTGCTATAGCTGGCTAAACCCCTACACATACACACACACATACATACATATATATTTATTTATTGTGTGGGGAGGTCACAAAAGATATTGCAGCTTATTATTGTACCCTCAACAGTTTGTTATTCAGATATATATAGATAGATAGATATGATCATTTTTGGTAAAATATCTATCTATAATTAAATATAGGTATTTATATATACAGATATATATAGCAATATCTATTTATATTCCCCTATGTGAAGAACATTGGAATGTGAAATATTTACAGTAATACAAAGTAAAACACCTTATTAAACATGAATATTGCATAAATATGATTTTTCATGTTTTAAGATATTTGACTGCAAAGGGGTCCAATTTGTATATATATATATATATATATATATATATATGTGTGTGTGTGTGTGTGTGTTTGTATTTATGTGTTTACATGTGTATATATGTCTGTAAATACATATACACAAATAAATACATATGTACACCCATATACATTTGCATATATATATATATATATATTTATACTTATATTTGAATGCATCTCTATGTTAATTTGTACATATGTATCTCAATGTTAAAGCCCTTTGCATGGCTTTTTATTTTTCTAACACCTGAGACCTTGGGGTCGATCCGATATAAATCGTCGCCCGCAAAAGCCGGCGACGCCAATATTTGCGCGGGTTTGGTATCACATATACGGCGTAACCTAGAAGTTACGCGCGTATATTTCTGCTGTCGCCCGTAGTTTTTTGGGCCATAGGCAGGTATACCAAACCCGCGCAGTTTGGTATCCAATATGCAGCGTAAGGACTTACGTGGCGAAAATGGAGAAAACTTACTCCATTTTCACCTCGCCACAAAAAGCAGCCGTAAGAAGCCTTACGCTGACTATTGGAGCCCCGTAACTCCCTAAACTGGCTGCTAAAATAAACCTAACACCTAACGCATGCGCAATGTCTATCTCCCTGTCAACCGCGATCTTCTAAAATAAACCTAACACCTAACGCATGCGCAATGTCTATCTCCCTGTCAACCGCGATCTGCTAAAATAAACCTAACACCTAACGCATGCGCAATGTCTATCTACCTGTCAACCGCGATCCCCCCCCCCCCGAAATCCCTAATAAAGTTATTAACCCCTAAACCGCCGCTCCCGGACCCCGCCGCAATCTACATAAACTAACCCCCTACTGTGAGCCCCTAAAACCGCCGCCATCTACCTTATCTATCCCCTAATCTGACCCCTTACACCGCCGCCACCTATATAAAAATTATTAACCCCTAATCTAATCCCCCTATACCGCCGCCAGCTATATTAATATTATTAACCCCTAATGTAAGCCCCTTACACCGCCGCCATCTCTATTAAAATGATTAACCCCTAATTTAATCTACCTACCCCGCCGGCTGCTATATTATCTATATTAACCCTAAGTATATTATAGTTAATATAGGTATTACATTATATATATTAACTATATTAACCCTAATTATATTAGGGTTAATATAGTTACTATAGTATTTATATTAACTATATTAACTCTATCTAACCCTAACACCCCTAACTAAATTTATATTAAATTAATCTAATTCATTTATAAACTAAAATATTCCTATTTAAATCTAAATACTTACCTATAAAATAAACCCTAAGATAGCTACAATATAATTAATAATTACATTGTAGCTATGTTAGGGTTAATATTTATTTTACAGGTAAATTGTTAATTATTTTAACTAGGTATAATAGATATTAAATAGTTATTAACTATTTAATATCTACCTAGTTAAAATAATTACCCAATTACCTGTAAAATAAATCCTAACCTAAGTTACAAATACACCTACACTATCAATAAATTTAATAAACTACAAACATCTATCTAAAAATACAATTAAATTAACTAAACTAAATTACAAAAAAAAACAAACACTAAATTACAAAAAATAAAAAAAAGATTACAAGATTTTTAAGCTAATTACACCTATTCTAAGCCCCCTAATAAAATAATAAACCCCCAAAATAAAAAAAATTCCCTGCCCTATTCTAAATTAAACAAATTTCAAAGCTCTTTACCTTACCAGCCCTTAAAAGGGCCTTTTGTGGGGCATGCCCCAAAGAATTCAGCTCTTTTGCATACAACAAATACAATCCCCCCCCCCATTACAACCCACCACCCACATACCCCTATTCTAAAACCACCCAAACCCCCCTTAAAAAAGCCTAACACTACCCCCCTGAAGATCTCCCTACCTTGTCTTCACCACACCGGGCCGAACTCCTAATCCGATCTGGGCGATGTCTTCCTCCAAGCGGCAAAGAAGAATTCTTCCTCCGGCGATGTCTTCCTCCAAGCGGCAAAGAAGAATTCTTCCTCCGGCGACGTCTTCCTCCAAGCGGCAGCAAAGTCTTCATTCTTCCGGCGGCATCTTCAATCTTCTTTCTTCGCTCCGCCGCCGCGGAGCATCCATCCCGGCCGACTGCTGTACTACGAATGATGTACCTTTAAATGACGTCATCCAAGATGGCGTCCGCCGAATTCCGATTGGCTGATAGGATTCTATCAGCCAATCGGAATTAAGTTAGAAAAATCTGATTGGCTGATTGAATCAGCCAATCAGATTCAAGTTCAATCCGATTGGCTGATCCGAACAGCCAATCAGATTGAGCTCGCATTCTATTGGCTGATCGGAACAGCCAATAGAATGCGAGCTCAATCTGATTGGCTGATTGGATCAGCCAATCGGATTGAACTTGAATCTGATTGGCTGATTGGATCAGCCAATCGGATTGAACTTGAATCTGATTGGCTGATTCAATCAGCCAATCAGATTTTTCTAACTTAATTCCGATTGGCTGATAGAATCCTATCAGCCAATCGGAATTCGGCGGACGCCATCTTGGATGACGTCATTTAAAGGTACATCATTCGTAGTACAGCAGTCGGCCGGGATGGATGCTCCGCGGCGGCGGAGCGAAGAAAGAAGATTGAAGATGCCACCGGAAGAATGAAGACTTTGCTGCCGCTTGGAGGAAGACGTCGCCGGAGGAAGAATTCTTCTTTGCCGCTTGGAGGAAGACATCGCCGGAGGAAGAATTCTTCTTTGCCGCTTGGAGGAAGACATCGCCCGGATCGGATCAGGAGTTCGGCCCGGTGTGGTGAAGACAAGGTAGGGAGATCTTCAGGGGGGTAGTGTTAGGCTTTTTAAGGGGGGTTTGGGTGCTTTTAGAATAGGGGTATGTGGGTGGTGGGTTGTAATGGGGGGGGGATTGAATTTGTTGTATGCAAAAGAGCTGAATTCTTTGGGGCATGCCCCACAAAAGGCCCTTTTAAGGGCTGGTAAGGTAAAGAGCTTTGAAATTTGTTTAATTTAGAATAGGGCAGGGAATTTTTTTTATTTTGGGGGTTTATTATTTTATTAGGGGGCTTAGAATAGGTGTAATTAGCTTAAAAATCTTGTAATCTTTTTTTTATTTTTTGTAATTTAGTGTTTGTTTTTTTTTTGTATTTTAGTTTAGTTAATTTAATTGTATTTTTAGATAGATGTTTGTAGTTTATTAAATTTATTGATAGTGTAGGTGTATTTGTAACTTAGGTTAGGATTTATTTTACAGGTAATTGGGTAATTATTTTAACTAGGTAGATATTAAATAGTTAATAACTATTTAATATCTATTATACCTAGTTAAAATAATTAACAATTTACCTGTAAAATAAATATTAACCCTAACATAGCTACAATGTAATTATTAATTATATTGTAGCTATCTTAGGGTTTATTTTATAGGTAAGTATTTAGATTTAAATAGGAATATTTTAGTTTATAAATGAATTAGATTAATTTAATATAAATTTAGTTAGGGGTGTTAGGGTTAGATAGAGTTAATATAGTTAATATAAATACTATAGTAACTATATTAACCCTAATATAATTAGGGTTAATATAGTTAATATATATAATGTAATACCTATATTAACTATAATATACTTAGGGTTAATATAGATAATATAGCTGGCGGCGGGGTAGGTAGATTAAATTAGGGGTTAATCATTTTAATAGAGATGGTCGGCGGTGTAAGGGGCTTACATTAGGGGTTAATAATTTTAATATAGATGGCGGCGGTGTTAGGGGCTCACTTTAGGGGGTTATAGATATAATATAGCTGGCGGCGGGGTACGGGAGCGGCGGTTTAGGGGTTAATAACTTTATTAGGTTGCGGCGGGGTACGGGAGCGGCGGTTTAGGGGTTAATAGCTTTTTTATTGTTAGGATAGTGAGGGGGGATAGCGGATAGAGGGTTAGACGTGTCGGGCTATGTTAGGGAGGCGTGTTAGACAGTGCGGGCTATGTTAGGGAGGCGTGTTAGACAGTGCGGGTGTTTTAGACTTTAGTCAGGTTTTATAGGCGCCGGCAGATTCTAACGTGGCGCAAGTCACTGGCGACGCCAGAAATTTGACTTGCGCAGATTTCTGGACATCGCTGGTTTGTCAGACTTACGGCACGTTAGCATCTGACGGCGACATATATGGGATAGCTCGAGTTGCGAGCTGAAACTGCGGGCGACGCCGGTTCCCTCGCTTGCGCCGCAAACTGCGATCTATATCGGATCGCGCCCCTTATATCTACATTTTTTGTACAATATTTTTAATTAATATTTTTTATTAGATAGTGTTATTATAAGTGTAAAAAGGGACATCCTGACACACTTTAAATTCAATTGTGCTTAAGCAAATGCGTTTCAATTCAACTTTTAATGCGAACGTTACTTCCGATGCACACAAATAGACTTGCCCAAAAGAGTTAGCATGCCCCTCGTAATCTAGCCCTCAATCGGTAATTGAATATTTATTGGAGGTGCAAAATGTGGCGTCCAGTTTTATGTTGAAAAAATTTGGTGTTTCCACACAATTTAAATTTAAAATTAAAATAAAATATAAAATCAGAAATAACCTTACATCTGCTTTCATTTCACTCACTGATAACATATCGTTTGACATCTTTATTCCAGCAACAACAGTGCATGGAATACTCATAACCAATACTGAATATAAAAATTGAAAATGACACCCTAATGTACTATTGTTACTGGCATAACTAATATATACTGCCACTTACCACTTCACCATTTTGAGGTTGGCAAGTATCCTTCACAAACTAGGGTGAGAGTTTTCGAAGTATACTGGCCATTGCATACACATTGTTGTAAGTTCTAAGCATATATATTCTAGAACTTTTGATTTGTTTCCAAAGCTATGGTTCTTATGTTTTTATTAAAAATTATCTGTGAGTGTTGTAAGATACGTAGAAACCACAGTCTCAGTTTTAAACATGCTATCAATACTTATAGCTGGGTTACAGCTCTGACGACTGTGAGTTTTATAATAGGAGCTTTAACTGTAGTTGTTTTAAAGATATCATACAATTTTTTCCCCATTAATCTTGAGATATATTAGAGGCTTTTAAAGTTGAAGTAAATCTGAGCAATTAAATTGCTCATTGTTTTACTCCATTTGAGAAATTTTCTTTCAGATATTATTTTTATATATCCTTTAGAGCATGGTATATTGCTGTATACTGTAAGGGGATAAATTTCTTACCTGAATCCATACAAGATAATACAAAACCCAACAACTTAATAACCCATACCCTCAATAAAGACACAACACTCAGGGTTGGGAAGAAAAAACCAACCTCCCCCAACGGGGGGAGGGGTTGCTTTATTAACAGAATTAACTAATTAAATAAATAACAACTGCTACTAGCTGGCAAGATACCCTGTCCTAACAACCCACTAAGGGGTGTGGCCGCCCTGGGAATGAGGACGCCCTCATTCCGCCTACTTGTTCGCTCAAGGAAGATCGCCCAGCGAGCCGACCAATCCCTAGCCCCTCGGCGACTAGGGTCCTCAACGCTCACTGTCCCTTCCCTCTATCCTTGTCCTAAGAAATATCCTTGTTGCCACACCCCTTTCCGCCCTGAGAAAGCATGATGCCATGCAAACTCCCAACTACCTACCGGGTTGCGGGGTCTCCAAACTGGATAGACATCGGTCCCCCAGCCAAAAGACTGTTAGTCCCGACGGGAGAGCCCATACTACTATTACTGCCCTTGGGCTTACAAAGGTCCACATGACTATGCAGCCCCCTGCCAAGGGAAACTAAGCCAGCTTAAATCACAAACCACCTTCCATCTTCTTCAGCGCCTGTAAATGAAATGACATAAACCACAGGGAGGGCTGGGAGGGAAGACAAAAAACAGGGTAGTGATTTACTTTCTGTTTTACTTTCCTTTTATCACATCTGAATCTCCTCCCCTTATTCCCTCACTGTCAGCAAACGACACTCCCATTTAACCCTTTGCACTCTTTCCTTCCTTCAGCATAAATTCCCCCTTAATTTGTTTCGTCCCTAAATAGGTCCTACACTTTTCTTTGTTTTAACTGAAGTCATAGCTTGAGGAATATGTAAATAATCACACCTGTGTTGAATTACATTTTCTGACTTTAACAAGAATTGCATTTAACAGTTTCTCTAGTTTTTAATAATATTTAATTAGTGAATTATTGTAAAACACTTTAGGGCTGTGCCTTTAGACCTTTTACAGTTTCAATCATGAACATTTAAAATTTTTATAAAATTGTAGTTTGGCAAGTATCAAACATGGGAAACCATATTAATTTATTATTATTATTATTATTATTATTATTATTCTTTATTTATAAAGCGCCAACAGATTTCACAGCACTGTCCATGGGTACAAAAAAAGTACGGTGAAACAATACAATTAAAGAAAACATTTTACAGACAAATACAGGGAGAATTGAGGGCCCTGTTCCAGTGGGAACTTATAATCTAGATGGGTAGAAGGATGGGAAACAGGAGGTGGGAACTCCAAAGATTAGAATGATATTAGTGAGGAGATAGATGAGGGCAACTGTTAGGTAAGTGAAATTCATTTGTTACTGAGTCGGGTGATAAGCTTCCCTGAACAAAAAGTTCTTTAGGGAGAGTTTAAAGGAGGAGAGGTTAGGGGAAAGTCTGGCAGTTTGAGGAAGTGCATTCCAGAGGGTTGGTGTCGCACGAGAGAAGTTCTGTAGTCTAGCATGAGAGGAGGTGATGGTAAAGGACGCAAGTAGCCGGTCATTGTTGGATCTTAGGGGGGCTGTAGTATATTTGTTGATGAGTGAGGACAGGTAGGGTGGGGAAGTATTGGTGAGGTCTTTGTAGGTCAGGGTGAGAATTTTGAATTTAACGCTGCGGTGTATGGGGAGTCAGTGAAGGTGCAGCAGATACAGAGCATCGGGAGAGGTGGATTAGCCTGGCAGATGCATTTAGGATGGATTGAAGAGGAGAGAGGCGGGAGAGAGGGAGGCCAGGTATAAAGGTTATTGCAGTAGTCAAGTCTGGAAATTACCAGGGAGTGGATTAGCTGTTTAGTAGTTTCAGCGCTCATAAATGGACAAATTTAGGCAAGATAATCAGATACACTTTAGATTTTTTTTTTTTTAAATAGCCTTTTTAACTTGAGAAAATTTAATTAGTTTGGTCTTGCCAATATAACCCATATGTTCATTGTGTATATAACATTCTAGCATATTTGTCAATGCAATAATAGGCTACAATTTCATTGGTCCTGGCTTGCGATGTTCTTTACTGCCTTAACACTATCTATACTATAATCGTATTTGTAACGCGTCGGTCGGAGTCGGCAGTTGTGCACACATCCTCAAAGGAATGTTAGCAGCGCGGGGCAGCCAACAGAATGCTGGCTGTGCGTGCAGCCAAAAGAATTCACCTGGATGCAGTGAAGCTGCATCCTGGGGGATTCTGAAAATGGCAGGGTTCACCACCCTACCATTTTCAGAATCCACCGGGATGCAACAAAGGCAAACGGAGCATTACAAAACAAAAAAACAAAAAAAACCTGCAATAAGTATTAAAAAAAAAAAGTAACCATCCGCAATAAAAAAAAGTAACCGTCCACAAGAAGTAATAAAGAAAAACTAACCGCTCGAATGAACTATTATGAAAAAAATAAACTAACAGCCCGCACAAAGTATTAAGAATAAAAAATACCCAATAAAATTATTGTCCCCTAAATCCGCCAACCACAAAATCGCAGACTGCCTAATACATCTATTAACCCCTAATCCCCTAACAACGCATTAAACCTAATTTACCAATTAACTTCTAAACTGCCAACCCCCACAACGCAAAAAATGAATTTAATTACTAAGCCCCCTTACCTAACACCCCCAAAATTAACCCCTTAATTACTAAAAAAAATACTGCATTACAATTAAAATAAAATTAAAAATTACATTACATTAATCTAAAATTACAGAAAATAAAAAAAGGCTAACATTACAAAAAATAATAAACAACACTATACAAAATAAAAAAATAAACCTAATCCCTATGAAAATAAAAAAGCCCCCACAAAATAAAAACACCCCCTAATCTAAGAATAAACTACCAATAGCCCTTAAAATGGCTTTTGTAGGGCATTGCCCTAAAAAAATCATCTCTTTTACATTAAAAATAAACAAAGTCCCACCTAATAGTAAAACCCCCCACCCACCAAACCCCCCAAAATAAAAAAACTAACACTAACAAACCTAAACTACCCATTGCCCCTAAAAGGGCTTTTGTATGGGCATTGCCCTTAAAAGGGCATTCAGACCTTTTCACTGCCCTTAAAATGGCATTCAGCACTTTTGCAAATTGCCCAATAAACCCTAATCTAAAAAAACAAACCCCCCCCAAAAAATTAAAAAAACTAACTAACACTAAAGCCCTAAATAGGTACTCATGGTTTCATAAGTCCAGTCTTCTTCCAGACGGGTCGATCATCTTCATTCACAGCAAAGGCGGCGTGGAGCGGAGGGTACCTTGCATTCCTATTGGCTGAAATTTTCAAAATCAGTCAATAGGATGAGAGCTACTGAAATCTTATTGGCTGATTTGAACAGCCAATAGGATTTCAGTAGCTCTTATCCTATTGGCTGTTTTGATAAATTCAGCCAATAGGAATGCAAGGTACCCCAAATTGATTGTGGTACCTTGCATTCAATATTCAGTATACGACGGACATTGGATGAAGACGAGCCTCCATGCTGCAGAGGACCACCGCCGCCATGAGGACCGCCGCCACAGATGACCACTGCCGAGAATCGCCACATCTGGGAAGACCGCTTCAGACCTCCACTCCGCGTACCATGAGTACCTATTTGGGGCTTTAGTGTTAGGGTTTTTTTAATTTTTGAGGGTTTTGTTTTTTTAAATTAGGGTTTATTGGACAATTTGCAAAAGATTTGAATGCCCTTTTAAGGGAAGTGAAAAAGAGCTGAATGCCCTTTTTAGGGCAATGCCCATGCAAATGCCCCTTTAGGGGCAATGGGTACTTAAGGTTTATTAGTGTTAGTTTTTTTTAATTCTGGGGGGTTCTACTGTTAGGGGGGACTTTGTTGATTTTAATGTAAAAGAGCTGATTTTTTTAGGGCAATGCAAATTAGAACTGCTTGTGCAAATCCGCCCCCGAAAGATTTGCGGCCAATTGGCCTCTAACAGGGGGTGTCAATCAACCCGATCGTATTCGATCGGGTTGATTTCTGTCCGCCGCCTCAGAGCACACAGCTAAGTTATGGAGCAGCAGTCTTTAGCTTGATAAATATGCCCCTATGAGTTGAAAGTAAACGCGATCACTTGAGCGCAATTACGATTTATGATAGAATGATTTCCGTGCCTTTAGAGCTCCAACTATTTTGCAAAACATAAAAGTGTCACAAAACTCTTCAAAAATACATTACAAAGTATAGCCCCTAAGTGACCACAGCACTTTTAAATTTTCTTACCGTCTGGGACTAGGGCTATTTTTACATTTCTGTCGTGTATGTGTTTAGCTGTAATTTTGTTCTTACTCATTTACTGTACCCATACATATTAAATACCGTTTTTCTCGCCATTAAATGGACTTTCTAAAGATGCCATTATTTTCCTCATATCTTATAATTTACTATAAAAATGTTATAAAATATGATGAAAAAATTGAAAAAAACACACTTTTCTAACTTTTAACTCCTAAAAAGATATCATTATTTTCATCATATCTTATAATTTACTATAAAAAAATTATAAAATATGATGAAAAAATTGAAAAAAACACACTTTGACCCCCAAAATCTTTTACACATCTACAACCACTAAAAAACACCGTGCTAAATAGTTTCTAAATATTGTCCTGCGTTTAGAAATACCCAATGTTTACATGTTCTTTGCTTTTTTTTCCAAGTTATAGGGCAATAAATGCAAGTAGCACTTTGCTATTTCCAAACCATTTTTTTTTTTTTTTTTTTTAATTATCAAGTTACATTGTAACACTGTTATCTTTCAGGAATCCCTGAATATACCTTGACATGTATACAGGGAGTGCAGAATTATTAGGCAAGTTGTATTTTTGAGGATTAATTTTATTATTGAACAACAACCATGTTCTCAATGAACCCAAAAAACTCATTAATATCAAAGCTGAATAGTTTTGGAAGTAGTTTTTAGTTTGTTTTTAGTTATAGCTATTTTAGGGGGATATCTGTGTGTGCAGGTGACTATTACTGTGCATAATTATTAGGCAACTTAACAAAAAACAAATATATACCCATTTCAATTATTTATTTTTACCAGTGAAACCAATATAACATCTCAACATTCACAAATATACATTTCTGACATTCAAAAACAAAACAAAAACAAATCAGTGACCAATATAGCCACCTTTCTTTGCAAGGACACTCAAAAGCCTGCCATCCATGGATTCTGTCAGTGTTTTGATCTGTTCACCATCAACATTGCGTGCAGCAGCAACCACAGCCTCCCAGACACTGTTCAGAGAGGTGTACTGTTTTCCCTCCTTGTAAATCTCACATTTGATGATGGACCACAGGTTCTCAATGGGGTTCAGATCAGGTGAACAAGGAGGCCATGTCATTAGATTTTCTTCTTTTATACCCTTTCTTGCCAGCCACGCTGTGGAGTACTTGGACGCGTGTGATGGAGCATTGTCCTGCATGAAAATCATGTTTTTCTTGAAGGATGCAGACTTCTTCCTGTACCACTGCTTGAAGAAGGTGTCTTCCAGAAACTGGCAGTAGGACTGGGAGTTGAGCTTGACTCCATCCTCAACCCGAAAAGGCCCCACAAGCTCATCTTTGATGATACCAGCCCAAACCAGTACTCCACCTCAACCACGGGCCCATCCATCTGGCCCATCAAGACTCACTCTCATTTCATCAGTCCATAAAACCTTAGAAAAATCAGTCTTGAGATATTTCTTGGCCCAGTCTTGACGTTTCAGCTTGTGTGTCTTGTTCAGTGGTGGTCGTCTTTCAGCCTTTCTTGCCTTGGCCATGTCTCTGAGTATTGCACACCTTGTGCTTTTGGGCACTCCAGTGATGTTGCAGCTCTGAAATATGGCCAAACTGGTGGCAAGTGGCATCTTGGCAGCTGCACGCTTGACTTTTCTCAGTTCATGGGCAGTTATTTTGCGCCTTGGTTTTTCCACACGCTTCTTGCGACCCTGTTGACTATTTTGAATGAAACGCTTGATTGTTCCATGATCACGCTTCAGAAGCTTTGCAATTTTAAGAGTGCTGCATCCCTCTGCAAGATATCTCACTATTTTTTACTTTTCTGAGCCTGTCAAGTCCTTCTTTTGACCCATTTTGCCAAAGGAAAGGAAGTTGCCTAATAATTATGTACACCTGATATAGGGTGTTGATGTCATTAGACCACACCCCTTCTCATTACAGAGATGCACATCACCTAATATGCTTAATTGGTAGTAGGCTTTCGAGCCTATACAGCTTGGAGTAAGACAACATGCATAAAGAGGATGATGTGGTCAAAATACTCATTTGCCTAATAATTCTGCACTCCCTGTATAATTTTTTAGTAGAGAACCCAAAGTATTGATCTAGACCCATTTTGGTATGTTTCAGGCCACCATTTCACCGCCAAATGTGATCAAATAAAAAAAAAGTTTACTTTGTCACAAACTTTTTCACAAACCAAATTATTTACAAACAACTTGTGGAATTATGGCTCAAATGATTGTAAATGCTTCTTTGGGGTCCCCTTTGTTCAGAAATAGCAGACTTATATGGCTTTGGCATTGATTTTTGGTAATTTGAAGGCCGCTAAATGCTGCTGCGCACCACACGTGTATAATGCCCAGCAGTGAAGGGGTTAATTAGGGAGCTTGTAGGGTTAATTTTAGCTTTAGTGTAGTGTAGTAGACAAACCAAAGTATTGATCTAAGCCCATTTTGGTAATTTGAAGGCGGCTAAATGCTGCTGCACACCACACGTGTATAATGCCCAGCAGTGAAGGGGTTAATTAGGGAGCTTGTAGGGTTAATTTTAGCTTTAGTGTAGTGTAGTAGACAAACCAAAGTATTGATCTAAGCCCATTTTGGTATATTTCATGCCACCATTTCCCGCCAAATGCGATCAAATACAGAAAATCGTTCACTTTTTCACAAATGTTTTCACAAACTTTAGATTTCTCACTGAAATTATTTACAAACAGCTTATGCAATTATGGCACAAATGGTTGTAAATGCTTCTCTGGTATACTCCTTGTTCAGAAATAGCAGACATATATGGCTTTGGCATTGCTTTTTGGTAATTAGAAGGCCGCTAAATGCTGCTGCGCATCACACTTGTATTATGCCCAGCAGTGAAGGGATTAATTAGGTAGCTTGTAGGGTTAATTTTAGCTTTAGTGTAGAGATCAGACTCCCACCTGACACATTGCACCCCCTCACCTGTCCCTGACCCCTCTCAAACAACTCTCTTCCCTCCCCCAACCTACAATTATCCCTGTCATCTTAAATACTGGCAGAAAGTCTGCCAATACTAAAATAAAAGGCTTTTTTTTTAAATATATATTCTGCAGTGTAGGATCCCTACTTAGCCCCCAACCTCCCTGATCCCCTTAAACAGCTCTATAACCCTCCCCCTCTACCTATTTGCCGCCATCTTGGGTACTGGCAGCTGTCTGCCAGTACCTAGTTTGCCAAACAATTAGCTTTTTCTTGTTAAAAAACAAACAAAAAAAAAACGGTTTGTCTGTAGTGTAGCTGCCCCCCCTCAATAACCTACCCATATCCATTGAATAACATTTATCCCCCCTCTCTCTCCTTAACTTTACACTTTACCAGTTCCATAGTGTAGCGGTCCCACCCGCTCCTGCCCCGGTGCAGGCTTCTGGCGCCCCAGCTTGCAATCCCGCCCCCTCTATCGAATATGCTCCAGCAATGGGTCGCCCATCCGCCTCCCTGCAATGGCTCCCACCCACCAATGATCGGCAGCATCGCTGGCCTATGCAAAGAATGTTAAAAAAAGGGTATTGCACGATGCCTCAATATAAAGGCATAACTGCAATACCCTGAAAGCAGCTGGAAGCTATCAAGATTACTTCCACCGCTTGAAACTCCTTAGGACGTACAGGGTACGCCTTTGGTCATTAAGTGACAGTTTTTGTAGGACGTACCCTGTACGTCCTTGGTTGTTAAGGGGATAGTTAAAATTATAAAAAACAATATTGCACATAACAGTTATAACTTATAAATTGTCAAAGATTTTAGGTCTCAGGTTTTAGAATAAAATGGCAGGTGAAGGGCTTTAACATAGACATATATACCCTAGAGAACAAAGCAAATTTAATGATAAAAGTAAATTGGAAAGTTGTTTAAAATTGCATGCACTATCTTAATCATGAAAGTTTTATTTTGACTAGACTGTCCTTTTAAACACTTAGAGCAAGAACTTAGCTGTGAAATAAAAAAAACTAAGCTTAGACTATAAATAAACCTAACATTACTATTTTAAAATAATAAAAGATACCAACAATGAAAAAACTAAATTACAAAATTAAAAAATCCTAACACTATGAAAAAAAACAAAAAACTAATATTTCAAAAAATGGAGAAAAAATCCTGCAGAGACAGAGAGAGATAACATGTGCAATAATAAATAAATATACATATCATAATAATAGCAATAGTTTGACCAACATTTTACAATTCTTAGGACCATTCACTATGGTTTTTAGGGAGTGCAGATAAATGATGTACCATAGACAAAAACATTAGTGCATTAGATTAAGAAAAATATATAAAAATCGATAGTTAAAAGAGTGTACCTTCAAAAAAATTATAATAAACGTTTGAGATATAAACTTAAATATAATTGGGCCTCCATAAGTGATCACAAATTGGCCACATGATATCTTAGAAAAAATGTGCCTATTAAAAAATATAACACTGATGACATAGTATCTAATAGAAATGATACAAGTACAGTAGGCCAACCAGATAGGTACTATAGGGATAAAAACTGAGACCCTCAAGCACAGAGAAGAACATAATGTGCCCCATAAATGCACAGGGGTTAGAATAACCCATCTTCGGGTAAAAATACCAATCAGGATGTAAGTGATGTACTTGGTGCCTGCTGGTCCACTGTATATCAGTAGATGGCCAATATTGCCCATATAACGACCCATCCATTAAGCATACTGCTCAAATGGGGTCTAATCAACAGTGATTAATGGGGTCCTATATGAAGGCTAACTAGAAACTAAACTAAAAAATGAGACAAATCCCAAACTGACAAAATATATAATATATAGCGCAGGAGTGGATCATAGAGCCAAGCAAAGGGAAAACCGACCCGATACATGATATGCACACAGAGATTAATGGAAAGCTGCCAGATCTACGTTGAAATTGAGACCTGCAGGGTGCAAACTTTTAAGAACGTGGATCTAGTTAGTCTCCCTAAAAAAATCTATTATATAGATGGGATTTAGGAATATGTTCTATAGGGACAATAGAAAAACATTTAGTGTTATGTTTGGTATTGCAGTACCTTGGTACACTATGAAGTTTATAGTTGTTTTTCATGTTACCTTGATGCTCAGACCATCTAATACTAAGCTGTTTACAAGTACGACCTACGTACAGGATCCCACAAATGCAGTAAAGAAGATAAATTACATAGTGGGAGGCACAGGATATGTGACCAACTATAGTATAAGTTTGTTTGGTCACATTAGACTGAAATGTCTGTTGTTTATGTGCAATATGGTCACACATCTTGCATCTACCCACTCTGCACCTGTGGGAACCCTGAGCAGACATTCTTGTCCCAATATTTTTAGGTACAGTGTTCCTCTTGTGTTTCACTATTTTACTGGGTGCCAGAATAGTCTTCAAACTGGGGGCCCTTTTGAAGACTACCCTGGGTTTGGTTTCTATTAGGTTCCCCAAGATAGGATCTTTAGTTAAAATGTCCCAATGTTTAGTGATGATTTGTTTTATCAGATTATGATAACAATTATTTTGTGTAATGAACATAGAGCGATTACCAATATCGTTGGTTTCTTTTGCCTCCTTATTTTTTGAACTTATAAAATATTTCTCCCTATCATCAAATGTGGCTCTTCTGTAGCCACTATCTATAATATGGGGTGGATATATTTTTTCTCTGTAAATCGTTCTTTAAGAATCGAACTCTGTGTCTAATAATCTGAGAGAGTGCTGCAATAGCGGCATACACATTTAAACTGACCATAGGGGACATTTTGTTTCCACGGATAATAATGATTACTAGTGAAATCCAAATAGATGTTGCAGTCTACTGTCTTAAAATAAGTTGTATTAGTGACTTTCCCATTATCAAACCGGAGCTTAAGGTCCAAAAAAACAATTGTCTTGTGGTCTATAGTGCTGGTGAATTTAAGACCCCTATCAATGTTATTAAGGTGCTCTACAAAAAGATTTGCAGATGACAGATCACCTCTCCAAACAAAGATCAAGTCATCAATATATTGTCCATAGAATACCAGGTTTGCCCCTTATGCGGGGTCATAGATGTATTGTTGTTCAAATGACCCCATATATAGATTGGCATAACTAGGGGCGAACCTGGTACTCATGACGGTCCCTCTAATCTGGAGATAAAATTCGTCCTGTAACACAAAATAATTGTGTCTCAGGATGAATTAAAGGGACAGTCAACACCAGAATTTTTGTTGTTTAAAAAGATAGATAATCCCTTTATTACCCATTCCCCAGTTTTGCATAACCAACACAGTTATATTAATACACTTTTTACTGCTGTGACTATCTTGTATCTAAGCATCTCCAGACCGCCCCTAATCACATGACTTTTAGTTATTATCTATTGAATTGCATTTTAGCCAATTAGTGCAGTGTCTGCTACAACCCACGGGCGTGATCACAATGCTATCTATATGGTTTACCTGAACTACTCTCCCCTGTTGTGAAAAGCAAATACAAAAGCATGTGATTAGAGGCGGCCTTCAAGGGCTTAGAAATTATCATATGAGCCTTCCTAGGTTTGCTCTCAACTAGAATACCAAGAGAACAAAGCAAAATTGTTGATAAAAGTAAATTGGAAAGTTGTTTAAAATTACATGCCCTATTTGAAAAATAAAAGTTTTTTTTGGCCTTGACTGTCCCTTTAAATCAACTGGAGAATGAATTCTCTTTGGCTCTCAGGTAGATAGATATTCTGCTCTAGGTACTCAAACACTGCTGTGATCCCCAAATTATGGGGGATATTCGAATATAGTGCCTGAAAATCCCAAGTGATCCATATCAAATCTGGAGTAATTACCAAAGGTTCCAATTTTTTTATTAGATCTAATGAGTCCCGAATATAGGATTCCAGACCCGATACATATTTCTGTAAAAAATAGTCGACATAGGAAGACTCGTTGTCTTTAAGACTTCCTATGCCTGCTATTATAGGGCGGCCAGGTGGACAGATGGAGTTTTTATGCATCTTAGGAAGATGGTAATAAAATGCGTGATTATGCTCATTAGTAACCAAGAATTCTTTCTCTTTTTTAAATGATATGCCTTCCTTAAAAGCAAACTCCACATGATCTTTCAAAATCACCCTATAATGAGTAGTAGGATCATAAGTTAGACGGGTGTAATATGACACATAATGGAGGATCTTTCTAGCTTCTAGGTGATAGTCATCTAAATTTTGTAAAACGACCCCACCGCCCTTATCGGCCTGAGAATGTTTTTGTCTATGGTATATCATTTATCTGCACTCCCTAAATACCAAAGTGAATGACCCTAAGAATTGTAAAATGTTGGTGAAATTATCGCTATTATTATGATATGTATATTTATCTATTGTTGCACATGTATATATTATTGTATTTGTATAATATATTAGTACTCATTTCTGCTAAATAAAAGTGTTTGCTAATCGTTTACATTGTAAAGGGAAGTAACAAAAAATAGAAGATATTATATTTGTTTTAATTAATTTTCTATCAAACGTTTTAAAAGCAAGGAAATTTCTAACACACGTTTAATGCTCCTTTTATTAAGCAGTGGATTCTGCTTCCGAGTCCCATCGTTTAAGGCTCACCTGAAATGGAAATTAAGAAGTAGCGGTTATAAGACCTTTTAGGTGGCAAATTGAAATCATGCCGATCCAATACAATTGGGATGATTGACAGCCCCTGCTAGCAGCCTATTGGCCACCAGTGAGCAGGAGCGGCATTGCACAAGCATTTCACTAGAAATGCTTGTGCAATGATAAATGCCAACAGCATATACTGTTGCCATTTAGCGATGCGGAGTGAAACATGTCTGCTCGACAATTAGTAAATCTACCCCTTACACTCCTGATGAAAAAGAACTCTCAGTGATTTACTTAAAGGGACATAGTACTCATATGCTAAATCACTTGAAACTGATGCAGTATAACTGTAAAAAGCTGACAGGAAAATATCACCTGAGCATCTCTATGTAAAAAGGAAGATATTTTACATCACAATTTCCTCAGCTCAGCAGAGTAAGTTCTGGGTAAAAAGTTATACTTCAGCTGCTGCTTAGCTGCAGGTAAAAAAATAAATAAAAAAAATGAAGGACTGAATAGCAGCCAATCAGCACCAGCAGTGTGAGGTCATGAACTCTTTTACTGTGATCTCATGAGATTTCACTTAACTCTCATGAGATTTCATAGTAAATTCCTTAAACTGAAGAGGGAAATAACATGAGTGTGCATGAGGCATGCTTCCTTGCAGGTCCCGGGACTGATATACTGATTTGCTACTTAAAGTCCATTGCAATGGGGTTTGAATACTTAGGACATTTTGAGGTAAAATATCTTCCTTTTTACATAGAGATGTTCAGGTGATATTTTCTAGTCAGCTTTTTACAGCTATGCTGCATCACTTTCAAGTGTTTCAACATTTGGGTATCATGGCCCTAAATACAGTAAAATAGCATGATTAACAAGTGCATAATTGAAAGATAATTCAATAAAATTAATCTGAATTTCACAAAAACAGTAGATGTGTTTTCGGGTAAATTCATTTTTCTCCCATTTGCCAGCCCCCTGTATCATGTGACAGACTTCAGCAAATCACAGACTAGTAAACATATACTCTGTGAGCTTGTGCACATGCGCTCAGTAGGAGCTTGTGCTTAAAAAATGTGCATATAAAAAGATTGTGCAAAATTTTATAATGGAAGTAAATTGGAAAGATTTTTAAAATTGCTTGCTCTTTCTAAATCATGAAAGTTTAATTTTGACTTAAGTGACTCTTTAAGATATTAATTTATTCCACATCAAAAGGGACATTTCAGGGTTTTGACCCCTATCCTCAGGCTTGCATATACACTTAAACAGCGTTTGAACCTTTTAAGACTTCCCCATACCAAGACTTGTGCTGCTACTGGAAATCTCACAGCATCACTGCCAAACCACTGACCAGCTATGGTGGCATCTATCTAAAATCATACAGAAAACAGCATTAATACTAACTACATGTGACTTAATAGGCATTATTCACTGTCTTTTATTTTACATACTCCCATATTATGAGTACTCTTTTTTATCTTATATAGCATTTTACATTTAAATTTATATCAACTCCTTATACACACAAAGAACAAGTAATTAAACTGTTTTTTTATATACTAGCAAATTGTCACTAACAATAATCACTGATATTAGTGATAGTTTCACTGAACAATTAACTTCTTCATGTCAAACAATTGTCACAAAAAGCAGTGCCAGTCCAAATTGGTATTTAACCCTTTATGCACCAATGTACATAATGTAAAGATCCACATTATCTCTCTCTGTAGTAAGTTTCCCATTGCCCCCTCCTCTAGGTAGAGGAGGCACATGGTCTATAATAATGTAGCTAAGATCAGAGACAGTGTACTGCCTTGACAAAGTGTCAGGCTACTAGTTTCAAATCTTACAACAGGGCACTCTCGGTTTTCCTTCTTTAACATTTACTCATTTGAATCAACCAATAGAATGAGAGATGCTCAAATCCTATTGGCTGTTCAAATCAGCCAATATGATTTAAGCAGCTCTAATTCCTATTGGCTGATTTAAATTTTTCAGCCAATAGGAATGCAACGGTATCCCAATATAAAAGAGATACCTTGCATTGAATCCTTAGTGTGCGGCAGATGATCGCATGAAGAGGACCTCCACGTCAGACCAATGGACCTCCGCCTGGACCTCCGCGCATCGACCCCTCTGCCTCTGCAGGGATGAAGAATATGCCAGTCCCGCGATGGATGAAGATGGAGCCGTCTGGATTAAGATGCTTCACGTCTGGGATAAAGATCGTTCACCAGACTTCAGCAACTGAGTACTGATTTTGTGGTTAGTGTTAGGCATTTTATAAGTTTTTTGGGGTGTTTTTTTTTTTTTAGATTAGGGCCGAAAAAGAGCTGAATGCCCTTTTAAGGGCAGTAAAAGAGCTGAATGCCCTTTTAAGGTTTTAAGGGCAATGCCCATACAAATGCCCTTTTTAGGGCAATGAGTAGATTAGGTTTTTTTTTAGTCAGGTTTTTTTTATTTTGTGGGTTTGGGGGGGTGGGGCTTTGCAATGTTAGGGGTGTTTGTTTTTTTTTTGCAAAAAAACTGGTAACTTTAGAGAAATGCCCTACAAAAGGTCCTTTTAAGGGCTATTGGTAGTTTATTATAGATTACGTTTTTTTTTTATTTTGGGTTCGGTTTTTTTTTGTTTTTTTTTAAACGGGGTATTAGAATAGGAATAATTTTGATTATTTTGGATAATTTCATTTCTTATTTTTTGTAATGGTAGTTTTTCTATTTTTTGTAATTGACGTTTAAATTATTTTTGTAATGTTAGGTTTTTTATTTTTTGTTAGGCATTAGGGTTAAAAAGCAGCGTTGAGAGGTCCCAACGCTGCTTTTTAACGCCTGCTGGTATTACAAGCCTTGCAGGTACAGGTGTACAGCTTACTTTTTTTCCGCTACTCGAGCATACCGCAAATCCACTTACGCAAATTGCGTATCCTATCTTTTCAATGGGACTTGCATAACGCCGGTATTATGAGTCTTAGAAAAAGTGAGCAGTACACCCTCTCCTGTCAAGACTCATAACGCATTTAAAAGTCAGTAGTTAAGAGTTTTATGGGCTAACGCCGTAACATAAAACTCTTAACTAAAGTGCTAAAAAGTACACTAACACCCATAAACTACCTATTAACCCCTAAACCAAGCCCCCCCCCCCCACATCACATACACTTAAATACATTTTTTTAACCCCTAATCTGCCAACCGGACATAACCGCCACTTCAATAAATATATTAACCCCTAAATCGCCGCACTCCCGCCTCACAAACATTAGTTACATTTTATTAACTCCTAATCTGCCGTCCCTAACATCGCTGACACCTACCTACATTTATTAACCCCTAATCTGCTGCCCCCAATGTCGCCGCAACTAAATTAAAGTTATTAATCCCTAAACCTAAGTCTAACCCCTAACCCTAACACCCCCTAACAAATATAATTTAAATAAATCGAAATAAAATTACTATCATTCACTAAATTATTCCTATTTAAAACTAAAAACTTACCTATAAAATAAACCCTAAGCTAGCTACAATATAACTAATAGTTACATTGTCTCTAGCTTAGGGTTTATTTTAATTTTACAGGCAAGTTTCTATTTATTTTAACTAGGTACAATAGCTATTAAATAGTTAATAACTATTTAATAGCTACCTAGTTAAAATAAATTCAAATTTACCTGTAAAATAAATCCTAACCTAAGTTACAATTACACCTAACACTACACTATAATTAAATTAATTACTTAAACTAACTACAATTAAATACAATTGAAAAAAATTATCCAAAGTACGAAAAAACAACAACACTAAATTACAGAAAATAATAAAATAATTACAAGTTTTTTAAACTAATTACACATAATCTAATCCCCCTAATAAAATAAAAAAGCCCTCCAAAATAATAAAAATCCCTACCCTATACTAAATTACAAATAGCCCTTAAAAGGGCCTTTTGCAGGGCATTGCCCAAAAGTAATCAGCTCTATTACCTTTAAAAAAAAAATACAATACCCCCCCAACATTAAAACCCACACACCCAACCCTACTCTAAAACCCACCCAATCCCCCCTTCATAAAACCTAACACTAACCCCTTGAAGATCACCCTACCTTGAAAAGTCTTCACCCAGCCGGGTGAAGTGGTCCTCCAGAGGGGCAGAAGTCTTTATCGAAGCTGGCTAGAAGAAGTCCTCCAGATGGGCAAAAGTCTTCATCCAGACGGCATCTTCTATCTTCATCCATCCGGAGCGGAGCGGGTCCATCTTCAAGACATCCGACGCAGAGCATCCTCTTCAAACGAAGTCCAACTGAAGAATGAAGGTTCCTTTAAAGGACGTAATCCAAGATGGCGTCCTTTGAATTCCGATTGGCTGATAGAATTCTATCAGCCAATAGGAATTAAGGTAGAAAAAATCCTATTGGCTGATTGGATCAGCCAATATGATTGAAGTTCAATCCTATTGGCTGATTGGATGACCACTTCGCCCGGCTTCATTGAGGACTTCGTCCCGGCTGGGTGAAGACTTCTCAAGGTAGGGTGATCTTCAAGGGGTTAGTGTTAGGTTTTATTAAGGGGGGATTGGGTGGGTTTTAGAGTAGGGTTGGGTGTGTGGGTGGTGGGTTTTAATGTTGGGGGGGTATTGTATTTTTTTTTACAGGTAATAGAGCTGATTACTTTGGGGCAATGCCCTGCAAAAGGCCCTTTTAAGGGCTATTTGTAATTTAGTATAGGGTAGAGATTTTTATTATTTTGGGGGGCTTTTTTATTTTATTAGGGGGATTAGATTAGGTGTAACTATTTTATTATTTTCTGTAATTTAGTGTTCGTTTTTTTTCGTACTTTAGATAATTTTTTTTCAATTGTATTTAATTGTAGTTAGTTTAGGTAATCAATTTAATTATAGTGTAGTGTTAGGTGTAATTGTAACTTAGATTAGGATTTATTTTACAGGTAAATTTGAATTTATTTTAACTAGGTAGCTATTAAATAGTTATTAACTATTTAATAACTACTGTACCTAGTTAAAATAAATACAAACTTGCCTGTAAAATAAAAATAAACCCTAAGATGGCTACAATGTAACTATTAGTTATATTGTAGCTAACTTAGGGTTTATTTTATAGTTAAGTATTTAGTTTTAAATAGGAATTATTTAGTTAATAATAGTAATTTTATTTAGATTATTTTAAATTATATTTAAATTAGGGGGTGTTAGGGTTAGGGTTAGACTTAGGTTTAGGGGTTAATATATTTATTATAGTGGCGGCAATGTTGGGGGCGGCAGATTAGGGGTTAATAAATGTAGTTAGGTTGTGGTGACATTGGGGCAGCAGATTATGGGTTAATAAATATAATGTAGGGTTCGGCGATGTTGGGGGCATCAGATTAGGGGTTCATAAGTATAATGTAGGTGGCAGCGGTGTCCGGAGCGGAAGATTAGGGGTTAATAATATAATGTAGGTGTCTGCGATGTCGGGGGCGGAAGATTAGGGGTTAATAAGTGTAAGATTAGGGGTGTTTAGACTCGGGGTTTATGTTAGGGTGTTAGGTGTAGACATAAAATTTATTTCCCCATAGGAATCAATGGGGCTGCGTTAGGAGCTGAACGCTGCTTTTTTGCAGGTGTTAGGTTTTTTTCAGCTGAATCTGCCCCATTGACCACGTTTTACCTGCTTACCGCTAACGTAAGCAGCGCTGGTATTGAGGTGAGATGCGGAGCTAAATTTTGCTCTGCGCTCACTTTTTTGCGGCTAACGCCAGGTTTAAAAAAACCTGTAATACCAGCATTGTCTTAAGTGAGCGGTGAGAAAAAACTGTGCGTTAGCACCGCACCCCTGTTACCGCAAAACTCGTAATCTAGGTTTATATTTGTAATGTTAGGCTTTTTATTTTTGTAATGTTAGGTTTTAGTGTAAGCTTAGGTTTTATTTTTACAGGTAAGTTTGTATTTATTTTAACCAGGTAGTTAATATACAGTTATATTGCAGCTAGCTTAGGTTTTATTTTTATTTCACAGGTAAATGTATTTTTAAATAGGTAGTTAGTTAATAATTGTAACTTAATTTAGGACTAATTTAATTATGTTAAAGTTAGGGGATGTTAGGTTTAGGGGTTAATATAGTTTAATTTAGGTTGTTGCAATGTGGGGGCCGGCGGTTTAGGGGTTAATAGGTCTAGTTAATGTTGGCGATGTGGGTGTACGGCGGTTCAGGGGTTAATAGGTTTAGTTAGTGTCAGCGATGTTTGGGAACTGCGTTTTAGGGGTTAATAGGTTTAGTTAGTGTCGGCGATGTCGGGGAATTGTGGTTTAGGGGTTAAAAGGGTTAAAAGGTTTAGTTTGTGTCGGCGATGCTTGGTAACTGCGGTTTACGGTTTAATAGGTTTAGTTAGTGTCTGCGATTTTTGGGAACAGAGGTTTAGGGGTTAATATGTTTAGTTTGTGTCGGCGATTTTAGGGAACTGCGTTTTAGGGGTAAATAGGTTTATTTAGTGTCGGCGATGTCAGGGAACAGCGGTTTAGGGGTTAAGATGATCATTTAGTGATTTGGTTAGTGTCAGCGATGTCGGGGAACTGCAGTTTAGATTAGAACAATGAAAAATTCAAAATATGAATAAAGAATAGATCCAAATTTATTTTAGGGATTTTAGTTATGGTGCCGATTCGGAAATTCGGATGTAGTTGAATCTCCGAATTAGCCAAAATTCGTCCGAAAATGATATTCGACCTAAATGAAACGCACATCTAGTATTTAACACTTTAGAGCAGTCTACAGATAACTGAGTATGTTTACATAGATTCCTTTGATGTAGCAGGAATGTGAACAAGCTTCTGCACTAATCTTAAGCATACATTGTGTTGCATTTTGCAGAATAAGGCAAAGTACAGCATATTCAAGTATGCAGAAAGTATTAAAACCTCACTGGGTAAAGGGAAAAATGCAATTGTTAAATTGCATACTGTTATGTAGTAATTACTTTCTTCTTGGCAATTACATCAGCTAAAAAAAAGTGTTTATAAAACCAAATCTTACCATATTAAACGAAATAGATGATGTTCCACCAAAATAACAAAGTCCATTCATTTATGTGAATGATAACATATATATTCCTTCCATTATTGTATTCTATTATAGCAAAGAAAACACCTACACTCTTGACTAAAACTATTAAAAGTTGTTTTAAAACAAGCTGTTAATGCAAATATGTCCATGCAAAATTCTTGAAGGTTGAAAGTCAAAATCCTAATATAAACTCAGCAAATCATCTAGAGGACTAAATTATATTTATTTGGAGTGTAAAGTTACAGTAAAGTCAAAAATTAAACTTTGTGATTCAGATAGAGCCAACAATTTCAAGCAACTTTCCAGTTTACTTAGATTATCAAATTTGCTTTGTTCTTTTGATATCATTTGTTAAAGAGTAAACCTAAGTAGGATATGGAGCTGCAATTCAGTACAGGGAGCTAGCTGTATACAATAGATAGGCCAATGACAAGAGGCATGTATGTAAAGCCATCAATCACCACCTAGCTCCCCATGGTGCATGCTGTTCCTGAGCCTTACTAGGTATGCTATTCAACAAATGATACCATAAGAACAAAGCTAAGTTGGTTATAGAAGTGAATTAGAAAGTTGACCACTTCATATTAAAAATCAACCTATCTGGTTCGTATAACCCTAATAGTAAATCCATTTACATAAGAAGATTTTAGAGTATTTTCATTTTATTAAACAATTTTCTTTGAAATAAGTATGTAGAAATACTAGTCCTAATATAGATAAATAGTACATTTAAAAGTGTTTTTATGCATTGTATAAGAAAACAAAATCTCTTGAGAAGATCATTTTCATAAAGAAAGTGTTTGTTAATACATTTTAACTGCATTTTAAATTTTATTAAAGTGCGGACGGACATGATACGATGTAGTGTATCATGACTGCCGCACATCGATAAATGCCGACATCATATGCTGTCAGCATTTATCATTGCACAAGCAGTTCTTGTGAACTGCTTGTGCAATGCCGCCCCCTTCAGATTTGCAAACGCAAAATAAATGTATGTAGTCAATGTAAACTTATAACATGGAGGCAAAGTGATACAACATTAGGGTTGCCACCTCGGCCATGTTTTGCTGGACAGCTATGAGTTACACATGCTGCAGGGTGTGCAGGGAGGAACATAAATACTGCTGTGCAGGGTCACTATTTGTGTGCTGGCCAGAAGCACAATACATGTTCCCCTCTGCACACCCTGCAACATGTGTAACTCATACATGTCCAGGAAAATATGGCTGAGGTGGCAACCCTATACAACATTAATGACTGATTCCTGAAGCATTTGCATGCAGAGTTTTGTACTTAATCAATACTAGTACCAATTAATGATGTATGCAGCTAACAGTTTCATAACGTGCACATTTGTACTAATATTTTATTACATTCAAAACTTTATTACAATTAGAAAAGAACAGTATGATGGTTGTATTTTATCAGTTTTGTACAAGTCTTAGCATTTAAAAAATGCCGCAAACAATATCAGGACTGTTGAAAAGTATAAAACCATGAAAAATATTCCATAAAAAAATGTTCTTATGTATTGGACTATATCAAATTCTTGGTGGAGTTTAAGAGATAGGAAGCTACTTGAAACCCACAAGATAAGGATTTTGAATGAATTTCTAATGGATTTGTGTGGCTTCATATTTGAAAACCCCTGAACAACTGTGCAAAACATTTCACACAGTTCTTTTAATGGACTGGAATAGACCTCATGGTTAGAACAACCTGTAGCGTATGTGTTTACTACATGAATTGCTAACTGGAAGCTCGAGGGTCACATGCAGGCCACTCCACTAGTTTTTGCAGCAGAATCATTAAAGGGACTTGACAAACAAAATATTTATTTTTATGATTTAGGTAGAATATACAATTTTCTACAACTTTCCAGTTTACGTCTATTATCAAATTTGTTTAATTCTCTTGGTATCATTTGTTGAAGAAGCAATAATGCACTACTTGTTTATAACTGAACACATGGGTAAGCCAATGACAATCCATATATATATATATATATATATATATATATATATATATATATATATATATATATACAGCCACCAATCAGCAGCTAGAACCTAGTTTATTTTCTGCTCATGAGCTTACCAAGATAAACCTTTCAGCAAAGGATATCAACGGCTAGATTTAGAGTTTGGCGGTAGCCGTGAAAACCAGCGTTAGAGGCTCCTAACGCTGGTTTTAGGCTACCGCCGGTATTTGGAGTCAGTGATTAAAGGGTCTAACGCTCACTTTTCAGCCGCGACTTTTCCATACCGCAGATCCCCTTACGTCAATTGCGTATCCTATTTTTTTAATGGGATCTTTCTAACGCCGGTATTTAGAGTCGTTTCTGAAGTGAGCGTTAGAGCTCTAACGACAAAACTCCAGCCGCCGGAAAAAAGCCAGTAGTTAAGAGCTTTCTGGGCTAACGCCGGTTTATAAACCTCTTAACTACTGTACCCTAAAGTACACTAACACCCATAAACTACCTATGTACCCCTAAACCGAGGTCCCCCCACATCGCCGCCACTCGATTAATTTTTTTTAACCCCTAATCTGCCGACCGCCACCTACGTTATCCTTATGTACCCCTAATCTGCTGCCCCTAACACCGCCGACCCCTATATTATATTTAGTAACCCCTAACCTGCCCCCCACAACATCGCCGCCATCTACCTACACTTATTAACCACTAATCTGCCGACCGCAAAGCGCCGCCACCTACATTATACTTATGTACCCCTAATCTGCTGCCCCTAACACCGCCGACCCCTATATTATATTTATTAACCCCTAATCTGCCCCCCTCAACGTCGCCGACACCTGCCTACACTTATTAACCCCTAATCTGCCGAGCGGACCTGAGCGCTACTATAATAAAGTTATTAACCCCTAATCCGCCTCACTAACCCTATCATAAATAGTATTAACCCCTAATCTGCCCTCCCTAACATCGCCGACACCTAACTTCAATTATTAACCCCTAATCTGCCGACCGGAGCTCACCGCTACTATAATAAATGGATTAACCCCTAAAGCTAAGTCTAACCCTAACACTAACACCCCCCTAAGTTAAATATAATTTAAATCTAACGAAATTAATTAACTCTTATTAAATAAATTATTCCTATTTCAAGCTAAATACTTACCTGTAAAATACATCCTAATATAGCTACAATATAAATTATAATTACATTGTAGCTATTTTAGAATTAATATTTATTTTACAGGCAACTTTGTAATTATTTTAACCAGGTACAATAGCTATTAAATAGTTAAGAACTATTTAATAGTTACCTAGTTAAAATAATAACAAAATTACCTGTAAAATAAGTCCTAACCTAAGTTATAATTAAACCTAACACTACCCTATCAATAAATTAATTAAATAAAATACCTACAATTACCTACAATAAAACCTAACACTACACTATCAATAAATAAATTAAATACAATTGCTACAAATAACTACAATTACATAAACTAACTTAAGTACAAAAAATAAAAAAGAACTAAGTTACAAAAAAAAAAAAATATTTACAAACATAAGAAAAATATTACAACAATTTTAAACTAATTACACCTACTCTAAGCCCCCTAATAAAATAACAAAGACCCCCAAAATAAAAAATTCCCTACCCTATTCTAAATTAATAAATGTAAAAGCTCTTTTACCTTACCAGCCCTGAACAGGGCCCTTTGCGGGGCATGCCCCAAGAAAATCAGCTCTTTTGCCTGTAAAAAAAAACATACAATACCCCCCCCCCAACATTACAACCCACCACCCACATACCCCTAATCTAACCCAAACCCCCCTTAAATAAACCTAACACTAAGCCCCTGAAGATCTTCCTACCTTGTCTTCACCATCCAGGTATCACCGATCCGTCCTGGCATCCGGTGCTGAAGAGGTCCAGAAGAGGCTCCAAAGTCTTCCTCCTATCCGGCAAGAAGAGGACATCCGGACCGGCAAACATCTTCTCCAAGCGGCATCTTCGATCTTCTTCCATCCGGTGCGGAGCGGGTCCATCTTGAAGAAGCCGACGCGGATCCATCCTCTTCTTCCGGCGTCTCCCGATGAATGACGGTTCCTTTAAGGGACGTCATCCAAGATGGCGTCCCTCGA
Organism: Bombina bombina; assembly: GCF_027579735.1. NCBI lineage: Eukaryota > Metazoa > Chordata > Amphibia > Anura > Bombinatoridae > Bombina > Bombina bombina. Next base: position 1,098,890,744 of record NC_069502.1, on the reverse strand, counting down.
ATTCCGATTGGCTGATAGGATTCTATCAGCCAATCGGAATTAAGGTAGGAATATTCTGATTGACTGATGGAATCAGCCAATCAGAATCAAGTTCAATCCTATTGGCTGATCCAATCAGCCAATTAGATTGAGCTCGCATTCTATTGGCTGTTCCGATCAGCCAATAGAATGCGAGCTCAATCTGATTGGCTGATTGGATCAGCCAATCGGATTGAACTTGATTCTGATTGGCTGATTCCATCAGCCAATCAGAATATTCCTACCTTAATTCCGATTGGCTGATAGAATCCTATCAGCCAATCGGAATTCGAGGGACGCCATCTTGGATGACGTCCCTTAAAGGAACCGTCATTCGTCGGGAGACGCCGGAAGAAGAGGATGGATCCGCGTCGGCTGCTTCAAGATGGACCCGCTCCGCACCGGATGGAAGAAGATCGAAGATGCCGTTTGGAGAAGATGTTTGCTGGTCCGGATGTCCTCTTCTTACCGGATAGGAGGAAGACTTTGGAGCCTCTTCTGGACCTCTTCAGCACCGGATGCCAGGACGGATCGGTGATACCTGGATGGTAAAGACAAGGTAGGAAGATCTTCAGGGGCTTAGTGTTAGGTTTATTTAAGGGGGGTTTGGGTTAGATTAGGGGTATGTGGGTGGTGGGTTGTAATGTTGGGGGGGGTATTGTATGTTTTTTTTTACAGGCAAAAGAGCTGATTTTCTTGGGGCATGCCCCGCAAAGGGCCCTGTTCAGGGCTGGTAAGGTAAAAGAGCTTTTAACTCTATTAATTTAGAATAGGGTAGGGCATTTTTTATTTTGGGGGTCTTTGTTATTTTATTAGGGGGCTTAGAGTAGGTGTAATTAGTTTAAAATTGTTGTAATATTTTTCTTATGTTTGTAAATATTTTTTTATTTTTTGTAACTTAGTTCTTTTTTATTTTTTGTACTTTAGTTAGTTTATGTAATTGTAGTTATTTGTAGAAATTGTATTCAATTTATTTATTGATAGTGTAGTGTTAGGTTAATTGTAGGTAATTGTAGGTATTTTATTTAATTACTTTATTGATAGGGTAGTGTTAGGTTTAATTATAACTTAGGTTAGGATTTATTTTACAGGTAATTTTGTTATTATTTTAACTAGGTAACTATTAAATAGTTCTTAACTATTTAATAGCTATTGTACCTGGTTAAAATAATTACCAAGTTGCCTGTAAAATAAATATTAATCCTAAAATAGCTACAATGTAATTATAATTTATATTGTAGCTATATTAGGATGTATTTTACAGGTAAGTATTTAGCTTGAAATAGGAATAATTTATTTAATAAGAGTTAATTAATTTCGTTAGATGTAAATTATATTTAACTTAGGGGGGTGTTAGTGTTAGGGTTAGACTTAGCTTTAGGGGTTAATCCATTTATTATAGTAGCGATGAGCTCCAGTCGTCAGATTAGGGGTTAATAATTGAAGTTAGGTGTCGGCGATGTTAGGGAGGGCAGATTAGGGGTTAATACTATTTATGATAGGGTTAGTGAGGCGGATTAGGGGTTAATAACTTTATTATAGTAGCGCTCAGGTCCGCTCGGCAGATTAGGGGTTAATTATTGTAAGTAGCTGGCGGCGACGTTGTGGGGGGCAGGTTAGGGGTTAATAAATATAATATAGGGGTCGGCGGTGTTAGGGGCAGCAGATTAGGGGTACATAGGGATAATGTAAATTGCGGCGGTTTACGGAGCGGAAGATTAGGGGTTAATAATATAATGCAAGTGTAAGGGTAGGGGTGTTTAGACTCGGGGTACATGTTAGAGTGTTAGGTGCAGACGTAGGAAGTGTTTCCCCATAGGAAACAATGGGGCTGCGTTAGGAGCTGAACGCTGCTTTTTTGCAGGTGTTAGGTTTTTTTTCAGCTCAAACAGCCCCATTGTTTCCTATGGGAGAATCGTGCACGAGCACGTTTTTGATGCTGGCCGCGTCCGTAAGCAACTCTGGTATCGAGAGTTGCATTGCGGTAAAAATGCTCTACGCTCCTTTTTTGGAGCCTAACGCAGCATTTTTTTGAACTCTCGATACCAGAGTTAATTTTATGGTGCGGCCAGAAAAAAGCCCGCGGAGCGTTAACAGCCCATCTACCGCCAAACTCCAAATCTAGGCCCATGAGAAGGAAGTAAATTACATTATAGAAGTACATTGGAAGGTTGTTTAAAATTCTATGCTCTGTCTAAATCATGAATGGCTAATTATGACTTTACTGTCCCTTTAATGTGTACCATGTTTTTTTTTAGGCCCCAGAAAAACGGTTTTGAGTAGCCACACTCTGTAGTGGAGAATTCTTACCTCAACCTGGCTGAGTGCTACTGGACACTTTTAGGAAATCTATCATTAACTGTGTGTTTGTTTAATAGATGTAGATTTATATGCAGTCAATGAGGCTTCTAAAATATATACCGCAGCCCCCAAGTGTTAGGCAGTTGGTCATCACGGCTTTTTTACTTTTCAGTATTCTGGTAGAATAACTTCACATGTATTTGTTCTTGCTTTATTTCAGCATGAACACTTGACTGATAGAATGTGCATCTAAATAACTTTTATTTCTAGCGATTTTTTTCTTTATAAATAGCATACTGTTTTGTATTCTGGATTTGACAGGCAGAAAGAAAGAAATTCAAGGAAATAAAAAGGGGTTGATTTTGTTCTTTATATTGAAGATGAAGCTCAGGCGTTCTATTTATTACAGATATTGGAGTTCCATGCTATTTATTCACATCAATCAACTCTCACATATAATTTAGTGCCAGAACTGATGTACACATCAAGTACCAACAATCAAGGTCATCTTTTGTACAAGAAGATCTCAGCAGCTTTTCTCTTTTACCCGTGAGTTATTTTCAAAATGACTTTTAACAACAACATCCACTTTAAATCAAGGACAGTTATCGTAAGTGTATAAATATAACACAATACAATGAGGGAGAAATTGAATTTTAAATATAATATAATGTCTGTCCAGTTTAAAAAAATGTGTAAAAAATGTACCGGTTAAAAGGGACAATCTACCTGAAAATGTTGTATTGTTTAAAATTAGACATGTGCGGTTCGGTTCGATTCGGAAATTCGGAAAATTCGAAGTGCCGAATCTACCGAATAAATCCGAATTACTTCGGATTTATTCGGATTTATTCGGATTTATTCGGTAGATTCAGATGGCCATGGATTACACTAGTATTGTACAGTATATTAGGTTATATCACTCTGCTATGGGTTACACCTAATGTACAGTACCTAACACTTACCGAAATTCTGAATTTCCGAACCGAACCGAATCCAGACGAATTTATTCGAATCCGAATGAATCCGAAACAAATCCGAACCGAATTTATTTGAATCCGAATGAATCCGAAACAAATCCGAACCGAATTGATTCAAATTTTTCCGAATTCGAATCGCTCCGAAGCGAAATTTGAAAAAAATCCGAATCGATCTGAACCGAACCGAATTTTTTCGCCATGCACATGTCTATTTAAAATGCTATTCCCCATTTTTGCATAACCAACACTGTAATATTAACATACTTTTTACCATTGTGATTGCCTTGTATTTAAGCCTCTGCGGACTGCCCCTTTATCTTATATTTATATTGGTGCTTTAAAAATAATATATAAATAATAATCGGCTAGATTACGAGTTTTGCGGTAAGAGCTGCTTGGTGCTAACTTGCAAGTTATTGTCACCGCTCACCTCCCTATAGCGCTGCTATTACAGTTTTGCATAAACCCGGCGTTAGTAGGCAAGAAGTGAGCAAAATTGAGCTCCATACTGCACTCCAATACCAGCGGTGAGCTGGTTTTACGTGCTTGTGCACGATTTCCCCATAGACATCAATGGGGAGAGCCGACTGAAAAAAAGTCTAACACCTGCAATAAAGGAGCGTAAAGCTCCGTAACGCAGCCCCATTGATTCCTATGGGGAAAGAAAAATTTATGTTTAAACCTACACCCTAACTTAAACCCTGAGTCTAAACACCACTAATCTGCCACCCCCGACATTGCCGACACCTACATTACACTTATTAACCCCTAATCTGCCGCCCCCAACATCGCCTCCACCTACCTACATTTATTAACCTCTAATCTGCCACCCCTAACATCGCCGCCACCTACCTACATTTATTAACCCCTAATCTGCCGTCCCCGACATCGCCGACACCTACATTACACTTATTAACCCCTAATCTGCCGCCCTGACATCGCCACCACCTACCTAATTTATTAACCCCTAATCTGCTGTCCCCGACATCGCCACCACCTACCTTCACTTATTAGCCCCTAATCTGCCGACCCCGACATCACCTACATCATACTTATTAACAACTAATCTGTCGCCCCTGATATCACCGCCACCTACCTACATTTATTACCCCTAATCTGCCGCCACTAACATTGCCGCCACCTAACTACATTTATTAACCCCTAATCTGCAGCCCACAACATCGCCTCCACCTACCTACACTTATTAACCTCTAATCTGCCGCCCCTAACATCGCCGCCATCTACCTACATTTATTAACCCCTAATCTGCCGTCCCCGACATCGCCGACACCTACATTACACTTATTAACCCCTAATCTGCCGCCCTGACATCGCCACCACCTACCTAATTTATTAACCCCTAATCTGCCGTCCCCGACATCGCCACCACCTACCTTCACTTATTAACCCCTAATCTGCCGACCTCGACATCACCTACATTATACTTATTAACAACTAATCTGTCGCCCCCGATATCACCGCCACCTACCTACATTTATTACCCCTAATCTGCCGCCACTAACATTGCCGCCACCTACCTACATTTATTAACCCCTAATCTGCTGCCCCCAACGTTGCCGCCACTATACTAAAGTTATAAACCCCTAAACCTAACCCTAAGTCTAACCCTAACACCCCCTACCCCTAGGTAGACTAGTTAGTAAATAGTTATTAACTATTTACTAACTACCTAGCTAAAATAAATACACATTTACCTGTAAAATACAACCTAACCTGTCTTACACTAAAACCTAACCTTAAATCAAATACAAGGAAAGAGGCGCCTTATGTGTGAATCTGTAAAAGCTAGCATCAGAAATAGAACAAGTGCAGAGTACTCACAATATGGAAAGGCACTCAAATGTGCCTATAGGAGCAGGCTGGTATTCACAGCAAACCAACTAGCTGTACAGGCACTCCAGGAAATCCTAAGGTGGGAATCTGTATGTCTTAGAAGACTGTATATGCTGGGTCCAGCAGTCTAGGGATCAGGAGCTAGGTGCAAACAAAGGCACACAACTGTGTGAATCTGTAAGGTTTCAATCATAGGTTTGCAATCTGTGCAGGGTACTCACATTCTATGGCGGCACTCAATTGTACCAATAGGAGCAGGCTGGCTTTCACAGCAAACCAGCTGGCTGTGTAGGGTGTGTAGCAGGATACTCCACAGCATTCAGGATCAACAGGTAGCTCAGATGGTATAATAATCAGCAGCAATGAGGATATATGATTAAAAATGAATTTAATAATAATAAAAGCAAATAAAAATACATATATCACTCATGCACTATGAGTAAGTGACATGCAACGCGGTTCTCGGTTTCCACCATTTCATCAGGCAAACCTAACCTTACACTACAATTAAATAAATTACATTAATTAAATCCAATTAACTAAATTACAAAAAAAAACCCCACTAAATTACACAAAATAAAAAATAAATGATCAGATATTTAAACTAATTACACCTAATCTAATAGCCCTATCAAAATAAAAAAGCCCCCCCAAAAAAATAAAAAAACCCTAGTCTAAACTAAACTACCAATAGCCCTTAAAAGGGCCTTTTGTGGGGCATTGCACCAAAGAAATCAGCTCTTTTTCCTTTAAAAAAACATACAAACAACCCCCCAACAGTAAAACCCACCACCCACACAACCAAACCCCAAAATAATATCCTAACTAAAAAACCTAAGCTCCCCATTGACCTGAAAAGGGCATTTGGATGGGCATTGCCCTTAAAAGGGCATTTAGCTCTTTTTCCACCCAAAAGCCCTACTCTAAAAATAAAACCCACCCAATAAACCCTTAAAAAAACTAACACTAACCACCGAAGATCCACTTATAGTTTTTGAAGACCCGACATCCTTAACAAAGCCGGCAGAAGTCCTCAACGAAGCAGCAGAAGTCCTCATCGAAGCCGGCAGAAGTCTTCATCTAAGCGGGCTGAAGTCTTCATCCAAGCCGGCAGAAGTCTTCATCCAGACGGCATCTTCTATCTTCATCCATCTGGCGCAGATCGTCTCCATCTTCAAGACATCCAGCACGGAGCATCCTCTTCTTTCCATGGTGACTGAAGAATGAAGGTTACTTTAAGTGATGTCATCCAAGATGGCGTCCCTTGAATTCTGATTGGCTGATAGAATTCTATCAGACAATCGGAATTAAAGGTGAAAAAAATCCTATTAAGATTGAGCTTGCATTCTATTGGCTGATAGGATTTTTTACCTTTTATTTCGATTGGCTGATAAAATTCTATCAGCCAATCGGAATTCAAGGGATGCCATTTTGGATGATGTCACTTAAAGGAACCTTCATTCTTCAGTCGCCGAGGAAAGAAGAGGATGCTCTGTTCCGGATGTCTTGAAGATGGAGCCGTTCCACGCCGGATGGATGAAGATAGAAGATGCCGTCTGAATGAAGACTTCTGCCGGCTTGGATGAAGACTTTGGCCCGCTTGGATGAAGACTTCTGCCGGCTTCGATGAGGACTTCTGCCGCTTTGTTGAGGACTTCTGCCGGCTTCGTTGATGATGGATGTCGGGTCTTCAAAAACTGTAAGTGGATCTTCGGGGGTTAGTTTTAGTTTTTTTTAAGGGTTTATTGGGTGGGTTTTATTTTTAGATTAGGGCTTTTGGGTGGAAAAAGAGCTAAATGCCCTTTTAAGGGCAATGCCCATCCAAATGCCCTTTTCAGGGCAATGGGGAGCTTAGGTTTTTTAGTTAGGATATTATTTGGGGGTTTGGTTGTGTGGTTGATTGGTTTTACTGTTGGGGGGTTGTTTGTATTTTTTTAACAGATAAAAGAGCTGATTTCTTTGGGGCAATGCCCCTCAAAAGGCCCTTTTAAGGGCTATTGGTAGTTTAGTTTAGACTAGGATTTTTATTTTCTATTTGGGGGGGGGGCTTTTTTATTTTGATAGGGCTATTAGATTAGGTGTAATTAGTTTAAATATCTGATAATTTATTTTTTATTTTGTGTAATTTAGTGTGGGTTTTTTTTGTAATTTAGTTAATTGGATTTAATTAATCTAATTTATTTAATTGTAGTGTAAGGTTAGGTGTTAGTGTAAGACAGGTTAGGTTTTATTTTACAGGTAAATTTGTATTTATTTTAGCTAAGTAGTTAGTAAATAGTTAATAACTATCTACTAACTAGTCTACCTAGTTAAAATAAATACAAACTTGCCTGTGAAATAAAAATAAAACTTAAGCTAGATACAATGTAACTATTAGTTATAGTGTAGCTAGCTTAGGGTTTATTTTACAGGTAAGTATTTATTTTTAAATAGGAATTATTTAGTTAATTATAGGAATGTTTTATTAGATTTAGTTTAATTATATTAAAGTAGGGGGTGTTATGGTTAGACTTAGGGTTAGGTTTAGGGGTTTATAACTTAGTTATAGTGGCGGCGACATTGGGGGTGGCAGATTAGGGGTTAATAAGTGTAGATAGGTAGCGATAATGTTGGGGGCGGCAGATTAGGGGTTTATAACAGTAATGTAGGTTTGCAGCGATGTTATGGACAGCAGATTAGGGGTTAATAATATTTATTTAGTGTTTGTGATGCGGGAGTGCGGCAGTTTAGGGGTTAATATTTTTATTCTAGTGGCAGCGATATCCGGAGCAGCAGATTAGGGATTAATAATTTTATTTTAGTGTTTGCGATGCGGGAGGGCCTCAGTTTAGGGGTTAATAGGTAGTTTATGGGTGTTAGTGTACTTTTTAGCACTTTTAGCAGACTCGTAATACAGGTGCTATGGAAGTCCCATTGAAAAATGACTTTTTGAAAGCTGTGGTAGTTAAGTTGCGTTCCGGCCAAAAAAGTGTGCATTGCAGCTAAACCTGCAAGACTCGTAATACCAGCGGTAGTGAAAAAGAGCCTTAACGCTGCTTTTTCACCCATACTGCAAAACTTGTAATCTAGCCGAATAATAATAATAATAATAATAATAATCTAATCTATCAATCTATCTATGTAAAATAAAATAACACTTTCCTCTAAGTGAAGAACAATTCTATTTAAACTATTTCTTAACGCACCTTCGGCTTTAGCGCACATTGGGGCATATTTATCAAGCTCCGAATGGAGCTTGATGCCCCGTGTTTCTGGCGAGCCTGCAGGTTCGCCAGAAACAGCAGTTGAAGCAGCGGTCACAAAGACCGCTGCTCCATAACCTGTCCGCTTGCTCTGAGCAGGCGGACAGACATTGCTGCAATTCAACCCGATTGAGTACGATTGGGTTGATTGACACCCCCTGCTGGTGGCCTGTTGGCCGTGAGTCTGCAGGGGGCTGCGTTGCACCAGCAGCTCTTGTGAGCTGCTGGTGCAATGCTGAATACGGCGAGCGTATTGCTCGCCGTATTCAGCGAGGTCTGTCGGACCTGATCAGCACTGTCGGATCAGGTTCGACAGATCTTGATAAATAGGGGCCACCGGCTTAGTGCACCATTAGGTTACTGCAAAAAAATTTAGAACAATGTTTTGTTGCATGCTCCATAGAAGTCTATAGATTTAGGGATTTAGCTCAGCCGCGCTATCCAACCTCCAGATGTTAGCGTGCCTATGGCATTTTGGTTACTGCTCATTTTCATTTGTGTCGTTTAATAATTTTAGGACTTTACTATTATTCTAAAATTTGGAAATGATGAAATAATAAAGAAAAACGGTTTTATGAGTAGAGGTGTCCAGTTTTTAGCCTGGTACTGTAAAGATGAGAAAAGTTACTTGTACTGCAGAATGCTGCACATTTATTGTTAGCTCATTTACATCTGTACCTAACTGCCACAATGAACAAGAGCAGGAACATGGATTGCACCAGTCTTTACTAGTGTATGTTATCTGAGCTGCTTTTAATCTGGAGAACCTTATTAATAGAGCTAACAAAAACTATGTTAAAGGGCCATTTTACAGTAGATTTGCATAATCAACAAATGCATAATAAAAAGGTAATGTAAAAGCACGTTGTCTGAATTTCAAATGAGTATGTCAATTTTTTTCTGACAAATTTAAAAGTTAGTTCTGTTTTCCTTACCCCTGCATCATGTGACAGCCATAAGCCAATCACAAACTGTATATACATATATTGTAAAATCTTGAGCATGCTCGGTAGGAGCTGATGTCTCAGAAACACCTAGAATAGAAGTTTTGCGTTATGGTGCAGTATAGCTGAAAAATTGGCCATTGCGTGTGGAATGGCGGGTAACACATATTACAAGTCGCGGCGGCATAGCTATACCGCAAGCATTTTAGCCTTTACGCAACTCTCCATTCCGCACTCAAAAAATTACGTTTGAGTGCGGGATTTTACATAGCTATGTATTACAGGTTGTGCGTTCCGGCTTAAATGCTTGCGTTACAGCCTATACCGCGCTGATCCATACCGCGATCTGAGACCAGTAGTTATGGATTTTACAAAACAAAAATGTTTCACAAAACTCATAACTAAAATGTTACAAAGTACATTAACACACATAAACTATCTATTAACCCCTTAACCGCCACCCTCCTGCATAGCAAATATTAAATTACACCTATCAAGCCCTAATCTGCCGCCTACCCACATCGCCGACACTAAAATAAACCTATTAACCCCTAAACCATCGGCCCCCCACATCACCAACATTATAAGAAAGTATTAACCCCTAAACCTCCAGCCCCCAATCGCAAATAATAAACTAAACCTATTAACCCCTAAACCACCAGCCCCCCACATCGTAAATAATAAACTAAGCCTATTAACCCCTAAACTGCCAGCCCCCACTTCGCAACTAATAAACTAAACCTATTAACCCCTAAACCGGCAGACCCTCACATCGCAAATAATAAACTAAAAACTATTAACCCCTAAACCACCAGCCCCCCACATCATAACTAATAAACTAAACCTATTAACCCCTAAACCGCCATCCCCCAGCAGCTTATAAACTAAATCTAAAACTATAAATTAACCTTACATAACTATTCAAATAAAATAAACTACCAATTAAAAATCCTAAATCACATGATTAAAAAAAACTAACACTACGAAAAAAATAAAAAACCTAAATTACAAATTTAAATAAACCTAATACTGCAAAAAATGTAAACAATCTAACATTACAAATAGAAAAAACGCTAAAATTACAAAAAATAAAAAACACTGATTACAAAAAATAAAAAACGAATTATCCAAAATAATAAAAATTACACCTAATCTAATAGCCCTATAAAAACAAAAAAAAGCCCTCCAAAATAAAAACACCCTCTACCCTAATGATAAACTACCAATAGCCCTTAAAAGGGCCTTTTGTAGGACATTGCCCTAAGTTTAACAACTCTTTTACCTAAAAAAATTACAAAGTCCCCCCTAAAAGTAACCCCCCCCACCAACTAACTCCCCAAAATAAAAAACCTAAGTCTAAAAAAAATCCTAAGCTACCCATTGCCCCTAAAGGGGCATTTGTATGGGTATTCCCCTTAAAATGGCATCCAGCTCTTGTACTGCCCTTAAAATGGCATCCAGCTCTTTTACTGCCCATCAAAACCCTAATCTAAAAAAAAAAATGAAAAAAAAACTAACACTAACCCCAGGAAATCTACTCAGATTTCCTGAAGTCCAGGCGGCGAGAAGTCTTCAACAAGGTGGCAACATTTACATCCATTATGGGGACATCTTCTATCATCGTCTCGGTGTCACAGAGCTATGGAGGCATGGAGCATCTTTGCCAGTGGTGCGGACATCCAGCGTGGAGGATCCTCTTCATATGGTCACCGCCGTACACTGAAGCATGAATACAAGGTACCCGTTTAAATTTTTGGGTACCTTGCATTCCTATTGACTGACATCAAATCAGCCAATAGGATGAGAACTACTAAAATCCTATTGGCTGATTTGAACATCAATGGGGTTGTGTTATAGCGATCACCATTCTGCGATCGCAGGTTTTAGTTCTTACATTTTCTCCCCATTGATGTCTATGGGGAAAAGTGTGCACAAGCACGTAAACTCAGCCCTTGACTTTTGTGCGGTATGGAGTTTATCATACCATAACACACAGCACAAGGAGGTTTTTTGTGTAACTTGTAATGGCAGCGCTATTTAAAGTGCTAGCCTATAACACTCATTTTTTGCGTTCTTTACACACCCGGTTTAGCGCAGCACTTGTAATATAAGTGAATGTGTGCATATAAAAAGACTGCACATTTTGATGATGGAAGTAATTTGGAACGTTGTTTAAAATTGTGTGCTCCATCTGAACCATGAAAGTTTTTTAAAATATTTTGCAATTAAGTTCACACAAGCTAATAATATTTAATATGCATTTAATGTATTTTTAAACATTTCTTTTTCATGTCAAATGTGCATCAATTTAATTAATTTAAAATCCCAAAATAACTTATTTGAATTCACTTTATTCAATGGGGCCTAGTTATCAAGCCGTCAACCTCAAATACGCTGGAATTCCGCAGCGTATTTGTGGTGAGGCTGATACGCCTTAGTTATCAAAGGCTCGAGACCGGCAAAAGTAGAATTTTGTGACGTAAGCTTCGATCCGCCGGACTCAGTCCGACACAGATCGATTCTTACGTCACTCCAGATGTTACACAAGTGCGGCACATTCTCACTACTTTTGCTAGTTATCAAAAAACTAGCAGGTACGCTCGGCACTTTTACGGCCCAGCGTACCTGGTTTTCAAACCGCCACCCCTGGAGGCGGCGGATCCCATAGGAATCAATGGGAGTCTGACCATAGCGAAAGTACAAGTTCGCTGCTGACAGACATCCCATTCATTCCTATGGGAGCTGTCTACACCTAACACCCTAACATGTACCCCGAGTCTAAACACCACTAATCTGTCCCCCCTACACCGCCGCAACTAAATAAAGTTATTACCCCCTAAACCGCCGCTCCCGGAGCCCACCGCAAGCTACTCTATACATATTAACCCCTAAACCGCCGCTCCCGGAGCCCACCGCAACTATAATAAATGTATTAACCCCTAAACCGCTGCTCCCTGAACCCGCCGCAACCTATATTAAATGTATTAACCCCTATCCTGCCCCCCTACACCGTCGCCACCTATAATAAATTTAATAACCCCTAATCTGCTCCCCCTACACCGTTGCCACCTATAATACATTTATTAACCCCTATCCTGCCCCCCACTACGCCGCCGCCACTGTAATAAAATTATTAACCCCTAAACCTAAGTCTAACCCTAACCCTAACGCCCCCCTAACTTAAATATTAATTAAATAAATCTAAATAAATTAACTCTTATTAACTAAATGAATCCTATTTAAAACTAAATACTTACCTTTAAAATAAACCCTAATATAGCTACAATATAAATAATAATTATATTCTAGCTATCTTAGGATTTATTTTTATTTTACAGGTACCTTTCAATTTATTTTAACTAGGTACAATAGCTATTAAATAGTTATTAACTATTTAATAGCTTACCTAGCTAAAAGAAACTGAAATTTACATGTAAAATAAATCCTAACCTAAGTTACAATTACACCTAACACTACACTATACTTTAATAAATTATTCCTATTTAAAAATAAATACTTACCTGTAAAATAAACCCTAAGATAGCTACAATATAATTAATAATTATATTGTAGCTATCTTAGGATTTATATTTATTTTACAGGTAACTTTGTATTTATTTTAGCTAGTTAGAATAGTTATTAAATAGTTATTAAATATTTAATAACTACCTAGCTAAAAGAAATACAAAATTACCTGTAAAATAAATCCTAACCTAAGTTACAATTAAACCTAATACTACACTATCATTAAATTAATTAAATAAACTACCTACAAATGACTACAATTAAATACAATTACATAAACTAACTAAAGTACAAAAAATAAAAAAAGCTAAGTTACAAAAAATAAAAAAATAAGTTACAAACATGTTAAAAATATTACAACAATTTTAAGCTACTTTCATATGAATACTAAGTATTCATTTTTAAATAGGAATAATTTATTAATGTATAGTGTAGTGTTAGGTGTAATTGTAACTTAGGTTAGGATTTATTTTACAGGTAAATTTCAGTTTCTTTTAGCTAGGTAAGCTATTAAATAGTTAATAACTATTTAATAGCTATTGTACCTAGTTAAAATAAATTGAAAGGTACCTGTAAAATAAAAATAAATCCTAAGATAGCTAGAATATAATTATTATTTATATTGTAGCTATATTAGGGTTTATTTTAAAGGTAAGTATTTAGTTTTAAACAGGATTCATTTAGTTAATAAGAGTTAATTTATTTAGATTTTTTTAATTAATATTTAAGTTAGGGGGGCGTTAGGGTTAGGGTTAGACTTAGGTTTAGGGGTTAATAATTTTATTACAGTGGCGGCGGCGTAGTGGGGGGCAGGATAGGGGTTAATAAATTTATTATAGGGGGCGACGGTGTAGGGGAGGCAGGATAGGGTTAATAGGTTTAATATAGGTTGCGGCGGGTTCAGGGAGCGGCGGTTTAGGGGTTAAACTATTTATTTAGTTGCGGAGAGGTGCGGGATCAGCAGGATAGGGGTTAATAACTTTATAATAGAGGGCGACGGTGTAGGGGGGGCAGGATAGGGGTTACTAGGTATACTGTAGGTGGCAGCGGTGTCCGGGAGCGGCAGTTTAGGGGTTAATACATTTATAAGAGTATCGGTAGGGTCTAGGAGCGGCGGTTTAGGGGTTAATACATTTATAAGAGTTGAGGCAGGGTCTAGGAGCGGCGGCTTAGGGGTTAATACATTTATAAGAGTTGCGGCGGGGTCTAGGAGCAGCGGTTTAGGGGTTAGTAACTTTATTGAGTTGCGGGAGGCTCCGGGGGCGCCGGTATAGGGATAGAACAGTGTAGTTTAGTGTGAGTGCTTAGTGACAGGCTAGCAATAAAGCTGGGAAAAAGCCGAAGAGCAGCGAGATCGGATGAGTGATAACTGTCACAGTCCGCTGCTCATCGCCCCGCGGCTTTTTGACAGCTTTATTTGATAACTTAGGCATATTTTTTCAGGTCCGCGGCGGCGAAGGTAGGCGAGCTTAGGCGGGCGTATTGGGCCGGCGAAGCCAGAAAAGTAGACGGCTTGATAACTACCCCCCAATGAGTTAAAATTACTTTGATAGACTCATGTCCTTTTAAACCTAAACAAATAGTATTTTTTTTTTCTTTCAATTTCAATGTTGTTTTTTTACTAAAATATTGCATAGAGGTCCACATTTTATATATAGTTTAAAAGGCTTTCAGTATCATATTGCTATGGACTAATTTTGTCCTTATGGATAATAAAATAAAGTAAAGCAAATATTGATTATAAATATGTTTTATAAAAGACTGTTGAAAAAGTGCACACATTTACCTGAAGGTACTTATAACCTTTCCATGGTCAGTCAGAAACTTTACTATTGTGCTATATTTGTTTATTAGGATATGAAATGTTTATTTAGTGAGGTAAGAATATATGTATTTTTGCTTTGAATAAGTAGATTTTATATTAGATTTACAGTGAGAACAGTTTGCACAGAATGTTACTGCATATTTATATAACCTTTCTATGAGTAGTAGATGTTATTAAATGAAAATAATGTGCACAGCTGTAAGACGTGAGTGTCTATTAAATAACCTATGTTAATGGCTCATATGACCAGAGCTGTTTTTCCATGAGTTGAAATCCAGTACTATGCATGCTTATAGCCACATCTCATTGAAACATATAGGGCTCAAAAATATTATCATTATTGTGCACTAACATTGAGTTAATGGCGTTTTTATTTTTACACTCATTTTACAAGATGAAAGTGACATATTTGCGTTCAAGTGAAAGTCTAGAGCATGCTAGCATCTGGTATCTGTTGGATAGCGCAGGTATGCTAGAACCCCTACTTCTATCATCTATCTATCTATAATATATCTATCTGTCTATCTGAATACCACTTTCTATCTATCTCCCTATCATCATCTATCTATCTATCTATCTATCTATCTATCTTTCCATCTATCTATCTATCTATCAATCATCTTTCCATCTATCTATCTATCTATCTATCTATCTATCTATCTGTCTGTCTGTCTCTGTCTGTCTATCTATATATCTATCTATCTCCATCTGACTTTGTTTCTCTTTCTGCCTTGTTTCTCTTTTTAATACTAAGAGAATAAATGTCTAGAGTGTCCACTTTAATGTATGCTACCATATTTGCAGAAAGCATATACTATAACATCAGTGTTTGTGATATTGATCTTTACTTTGTGCCAGTAACAGCATTGTAAAGACTATAGACATTGGGTTTCATGTATTAAAAGGCGTGCAGACGGCTTCTCAACTTGAGAAGCTATCCACACACCTTCACTGCATATGGAAAGCGGATCTGTTTGTCCACTGGCCCGAATTCAGCATTACTCACTCCTGAGTTTGTAATGCCCACCCCTTCACTTGTATGACCAATAGCGCAAGAAAAGGAACTGTCAATCACTGAGAGCCAGCAAGCTCTCTGTGATTTCTCTTCACCACCTCAGAGGTTGTGAGCTGCTGGTGCAATGCTGAATACGGAGAGCGTATTGCTCTCTGCATTCAGCAATGTCTGTCGGACCTGATCCGCACTGTCAGATCAGGTCCGACAGACATTTGTTAAATAGGCCTCATAGAACTTGCTCTTATCATATATATATATACTTCTTTGTTACCATTAATTAATTAAGGATACATAACCTTTATAAGTCAGTGAACTGAATAGCAGCTTCATTGTGATACATGTTTGACAAATTAATACCAGATATTACATGTCATTTTATAGATGACTATTCAATCTTAGTGTATCAGTTAATCATTGCAATTTACATTGGGTCAGATTATATATTTCCACTATTTCCACATTCCTCAGCCCCTGAAACAGAAACAGTAACAGTAATGTATGGATGGGCCTTACACTCACATTTTTCTGCTAATGTTCTTTTTTGTGCCTGCCTCTCACTGCCTTGCAGTATCTGTGACCCAGGCCACAGCTGGTCCCTCCCCATTTATGTGAGTTGTCTCACCCCCCATTACATCTGCTATCAAATCTATCTATGTTTTTACATGAAAGTATCTTCCTCACAATAGCTGGCTCTACAAAATGATTTCCCGCAGAGTTCTCTCCTCTGATGTATTTCCATTCAGTAAAGGATTAGTATGTAACAGTTTTCTCTTGTATATACTTGCCTGCTATCTTGTGTCTATCTATGAACTGTAATTTTGGGTTTACCTGTGTTCTGCCCCTTGGGAGGGGGCATAACTACAGTGGTCTTATAAAGGCCACAAATAAGGGGCAGTTTCTGGCCCTCCAGTCAGTTGTGGAATTGCTGAGCTCCACTTGCATCATGTCTGGCCTCTCTCTGTATGCCACGGCTTACAGTGTATGGAAAGTGTATGAATTTTCCTCATGGTGTCAGGGTTTCAAAGATGGCAACAGTGTTGTTTTACAGAAAAACTACCATCGTATTTTTATGAGAAGGCTACACAAGTGAATATTCTAAGAGAGAAGGACAACAGTTACAGAGAAGTAGCTCCTCTTGATGTCTTTGGGTGCCTGTTTCTGAGTGAATGTTAATGTCTGGGGTACTTGTGTGTACATGTGGGTGTCTGGATGTCTGTGTGTGTTATACCTCTCTGTTAGTATAGCTTATGTGCGATCACAAATATTCAGGTTCCAGTTATCTTAAGTGACTGTGACTACACAGGCTGATGAGCAATTGGCAGTTATTTATTTTTTAATTTAAATGTGAACTTCAATAGCTTATGCTTTTTATTGCATTTCAGTTTTTTACTATTGAAAAACAAGCTATTCACAAAATAAAGCAAAATAATGGTGCTGCGAACTTTAAAAGTTTTTGTAATTCAAACTAGTACATTATATTCGGGCCGTATGAACAAATAAAATGGACGGAGTATGCTGCTCTGCATCAAAAAACCCCAGTCTATTTTTAATCCCCGCTTGCCCCAATTGCATCTGTGATTTAATGTGTGTTTCTGACTGAAATTTACAATCTGCCTGATAAATTCAGTACAGTTATATTTTATAACAAACAATTTACTTGCAGTTTTAGCATTCACTATAAACAGGGTTAGTAAACAATTTTTCTTTGTTAACTGTTACAATGTCAACTTTGAGTTAAAATTCAATCCTTGAATGAACATTTGCTAGAGAAGACACTTGTCACCACTTGTCACCTGTTTCCCCCATATCCTGTCCATGCCTCTTGCTCTGATGCATGGTGTCCACAAAACTGCCAAATAAATGTATTCATGCACAACATATCACATTACATAATAGAATAGAGCGTACCTGGGAAAAATGGGAAAACATAAACCTTTCTCTCGTTAACAAACAGAGAGAAAGTGAAAATACGACTTCCCATTTAAGTGGTTATTTAAGTAAAATTAAATAAATGAATAGAACACGAAAGATAAAAATGTATTAATCTAAGGTCTTGCTCAAACATCAACTATTTATGTGAGCAGCAATCTTATTTAGTCATTGTTGAATATATGATAAATAATTTATCGAGTCATCTCTCTTCCTGATGACGTGTATTTACTTGGTGTCATCAAGAGTCAAACATCTCAATTGTACAGCTCAGAGTACACAGAATTAATATTAAATGAATTTGGGTAAGAAACATATGTCGCCATGTCGGCTAGTAATCAAGTCTAATAATAAATGTTAGCTAATAATCAGGTCTGTAAAAAACACGTGAAGATACATTTTTGTATTATATTACCTTATTCTTATATGTAACAAAAATAAATGTAAATGATAAAATTCACAAGCTTAAAAATAAAAATGGCATATATTTATTGCGTGGAAACAGTTACATGAGTTATACCCTAGCATATTAAAGGGACATGAAACGCAATGTTTTTTTCTTTTATGATTCAGATTGAACATGTTTTGTATTTGTAAAATAAAATTAAATGGATATGAAACCCCAAAATGTTCTTGAATCAAGTAGAGTATGTGATTTTAAACAAATTTACCATTTACTTCTATTATCTAATTTGCTTCCTTCTCCTTAATTGAAAACTATACCTAGGTAGGCTTATGATCAGCAATGCATTACTGGATGCTAGCTACTGATTGGTGGCTGCACATAAATGCCTCTTTTTATTGGTTCACCAAATGTGTTCAGCTATCTCTTAGTAGTGCACAGCTGCTCCTTTAACAAACGATACCAAGAGGATGAAGCAAATTTGACAATAGAAGCAAACTAGAAAGTTGTTTAAAATCACGTGCTCTGTTTGATTCAAGTAAGTTTTGGAGTTTCATGTCCCTTTAATTTTATTTTACAAAAACAAAACAGTAATTGCTGAGGGCATCAGTTCTAGACTGATAGTGCTAAGCCATGTCTGCAAAAATTGGAAAAAATGACATCATTTACAATAATCAAATACAAGGAATGGCCCAGCACTCGGTGCCAAATATCAAGGTGCACGCTGTCAGGATCCTGCACCAATCCCAAACAACTTCAGTGAATTAAAAAGCAGCAGCACTGCTAGACATGCATCAAAATCCTTTTATTGATGAGACATCACATAAAACAACAACTGAGTATTCTTGCCACCTTTTATACCCTCACATAGGGGAGGGACCTGTTACCTGACCAGGTGAAACATATTTTGTAGTTTCACAAAAGGTTACAATACCCCCTCTAGTGGATACAGGAATAACCATCTTCTTTATACATTCTAACCTGAAAAGCACATATCAAAAAGACATATTCAATTTCATATATACAAATCCAATAATTTCATAAAAACAATAATCATCATACAAGACAGCAAATAGTGAAAAATTAAGCAAGAATTACCATCATAGTAGGGAAAAATTCTTATGGCTAGATTACGATTTGTGCGTTAAGGTAAAAAAGCAGCGTTAAGAGGTCCTAACGCTGCTTTTTTACGCCCGCTGGTATTACGAGTCTTGCAGTTTTAGGGGCACCACACACTTCTTTGGCCTTACCACAAACCGACTTAAGTAAACTTCTTTTTTCTATGGGACTTCCATAGCGCTGATATTACAAGTCTGTCCTGGGAGGCCAAAAAGTGAGCGGTACACCCTACCCCGTCAAGAGTCCTAACGCATTTAAAAGTCAGTAGTTAAGAGTTTTATGGTACAAAGCCGTAGCATAAAAATCATAACTAAAGTGATAAAAAGTACACTAACACCCATAAACTACTTATTAACCCCTAAACCGAGGCCCTCTCGCATCGCAAAACACTATAATACATTTTTTAACCCCTAATCTGCCGCTCCAGACATCGCCGCTACTATAATAAACATATTAACCTCTAAACCGGCCCACTCCCGCCTCACAAACACTAGTTAAATATTATTAACCCCTAATCTGCTGTCCCTAACATCGCCGCCACCTACCTACATTTATTAACCCCTAATCTGCCGTCCCCAACGACGACGCCACTATACTAAATGTATTAACCCCTAAACCCTAACACCCCCTAACTTAAATATAATTAAAATAAATCTAACTAAAAATTCCTATCATTAACTAAATAATTACTATTTAAAACTAAATACTTACCTATAAAATAAACCCTAAGGCCTAGATTTAGAGTTTTGTCGGTAAGGACCCGCGTAGCTAACGCCGGCTTTTTTCTGGCCGCACCATAAAAATAACTCTGGTATTGAGAGTCCACATAAAGGCTGCGTTAGGCTCCAAAAAAGGAGCGTAGAGCATTTTTAACGCAGCTTCAACTCTCGATACCAGAGTTGCTTACGCAAGCGGCCAGCCTCAAAAACGTGCTCGTGCACGATTCCCCCATAGAAAACAATGGGGCTGTTTGAGCTGAAAAAAAAACCTAACACCTGCAAAAAAGCCGCGTTCAGCTCCTAACGCAGCCCCATTGTTTGCTATGGGGAAACACTTCCTACGTCTGCACCTAACACTCTAACTTGCACCCCGAGTCTAAACATCCCTAACCTTACACTTATTAACCCCTATTCTTCCGCCCCTGCTATCGCTGACCCCTGCATATTATTATTAACCCCTAATCTGCCGCTCCGTAAACCGCCGCTACTTACATTATCCTTATGTACCCCTAATCTGCTGCCCTAACATCGCCGACCCCTATATTATATTTATTAACCCCTAATCTGCCCCCCTCAATGTCGCCTCCACCTGCCTACACTTATTAACCCCTAATCTGCCGAGCAGACCGCACCGCTACTATAATAAAGTTATTAACCCCTAATCCGCCTCACTAACCCTATAATAAATAGTATTAACCCCTAATCTGCCCTCCCTAACATCGCCAATCGGAATTAAGCTAGGAATATTCTGATTGGCTGATGGAATCAGCCAATCAGAATCAAGTTCAATCCGATTGGCTGATCCAATCAGCCAATCAGATTGAGCTCACATTCTATTGGCTGTTCCGATCAGCCAATAGAATGCAAGCTAAATCTGATTGGCTGATTCCATCAGCCAATCAGAATATTCCTACCTTAATTCCGATTGGCTGATAGAATCCTATCAGCCAATCGGAATTCGAGGGACGCCATCTTGGATGACGTCATTTAAAGGAACCGTCATTCGACGTTCAGTCGTCGGCCAGGATGGATGTTCCGCGTCGGAGGTCTTCAGGATGCTGCCGCTCCGCTCCAGATGGATGTCGATAGAAGATGCCGCCTGCATGAAGACTTCAATCGGATGGAAGACCTCTTCTGCCCCGCTTGGATGAAGACTTCAATCGGATGGAAGACCTCTTCTGCCCCGCTTGGATGAAGACTTCTACCGGATCATGGACATCTTCAGCCCCCCGCTTGGGCTTGGATCACGACATCGGAGGAGCTCTTCAGGACGGATCGGTGAACCTGGTATGGTGAAGATAAGGTAGGAAGATCTTCAGGGGCTTAGTGTTAGGTTTATTTAAGGGGGGTTTGGGTTAGATTAGGGGTATGTGGGTGGTGGGTTGTAATGTTGGGGGGGGTATTGTATGTTTTTTTTACAGGCAAAAGAGCTGAACTTCTTGGGGCATGCCCCGCAAAGGGCCCTGTTCAGGGCTGGTAAGGTAAAAGAGCTTTTAACTTTAGTAATTTAGAATAGGGTAGGGCATTTTTTATTTTGGGGGGCTTTGTTGTTTTATTAGGGGGCTTAGAGTAGGTGTAATTAGTTTAAAATTGTTGTAATATTTTTCTTATGTTTGTAGATATTTTTTTTATTTTTTGTAACTTAGTTCTTTTTTATTTTTTGTACTTTAGTTAGTTTATTTCATTGTAGTTATTTGTAGATATTGTATTTAATTAATTTATTGATAGTGTAGTGTTAGGTTTAATTGTAGGTAATTGTAGTTATTTTATTTAATTAATTTAATGATAGTATAGTGTTAGGTTTAATTGTAACTTAAGTTAGGATTTATTTTACAGGTAATGTTGTAATTATTTTAACTAGGTAACTATTAAATAGTTCTTAACTATTTAATAGCTATTGTACCTGGTTAAAATAATTACAAAGTTGCCTGTAAAATAAATATTAATCCTAAAATAGCTACAATGTAATTATAATTTATATTGTAGCTATATTAGGATTTATTTTACAGGTAAGTATTTAGCTTTAAATAGGATTAATTTATTTAATAAGAGTTAATTAATTTCGTTAGATTAAAATTATATTTAACTTAGGGGGGTGTTAGTGTTAGGGTTAGACTTAGCTTTAGGGGTTAATACATTTATTAGAATAGCGGTGAGCTCCAGTCGGCAGATTAGGGGTTAATAATTGAAGTTAGGTGTCGGCGATGATAGGGAGGGCAGATTAGGGGTTAATACTATTTATTATAGGGTTAGTGAGGTGGATTAGGGGTTAATAACTTTATTATAGTAGCGGTGCGGTCCGCTCGGCAGATTAGGGGTTAATAAGTGTAGGCAGGTGGAGGCTACATTGAGGGGGGCAGATTAGGGGTTAATAAATATAATATAGGGGTCGGCGGTGTTAGGGGCAGCAGATTAGGGGTACATAAGGATAACGTAGGTGGCGGCGCTTTGCGGTCGGCAGATTAGGGGTTAATAAGTGTAGGTAGCTGGCGGCAACGTTGTGGGGGGCAGGTTAGGGGTTAATAAATATAATATAGGGGTCGGCGGTGTTAGGGGCAGCAGATTAGGGGTACATAAGTATAACGTAGTTGGCGGTCAGCAGATTAGGGGTTAAAAAAATTTAATCGAGTGGCGGCGATGTGGGGGGACCTCGGTTTAGGGGTACATAGGTAGTTTATGGGTGTTAGTGTACTTTAGAGTACAGTAGTTAAGAGCTTTATAAACCGGCGTTAGCCCAGAAAGCTCTTAACTACTGACTTTTTTTCCTGCGGCTGGAGTTTTGTCGTTAGATTTCTAACGCTCACTTCAGACACGACTCTAAATACCGGAGTTAGAAAAATCCCATTGAAAAGATAGGATACGCAATTTACGTAAGGGGATCTGCGGTATGGAAAAGTCGCGGCTGAAAAGTGAGCGTTAGACCCTTTTTTGAGTGACTCCAAATACCAGAGTTAGCCTAAAACCAGCATTAGGAGCTTCTAACACTGGTTTTCACGACTAACGCCAAACTCCAAATCTAGGCCTAAGATAGCTACAATATAACTAATAGTTACATTGTAGCTAGCTCGGGATTTTTTTTTTATTTTACAGGCAAGTTTGTATTTATTTTAACTAGGTAGAAAAGTTAATAAATAGTTATTAACTATTTAATAACTGCCTAGCTAAAATAAATACAAAAGTACCTGTGAAATAAAACCTAACCTAAGTTACAATAACACCTAACACTACACTATAATTAAATAAATTAACTAAATTAACAACAATTAAATAAATTAGCTAAAGTACAAAAAAAACAAACACTAAATTTCAGAAAATAAAAAATAAAAAAAACCTAGCCTAAACTAAACTATCAATAGCCCTTAAAAGGGCCTTTTGCGGGGCATTGCCCCAAAGTAATCAGCTCTTTTACCTGTAAAAGAAAATACAAACAACCCCCCAAACAGTAAAACCCACCACCCACACAACCAACCCCCCATATAAAATACTATCTAAAAAAACCTTAGCTCCCCATTGCACTGAAAAGGGCATTTGGATGGGCATTGCCCTTAAAAGGGTAGTTAGCTCTTTTGCGGCCCAAACCCTAATCTAAAAAATAGAACCCACCCAATACACCTGTCAGCCGCTCTGGAATCAATCCGGGATGTAACCCAACTGCTAGCGTGAATTGAAAAGCACACGCTAGCACACTGAGAAATATCCAGGACGTGACCCACTCAGGAAGCAGATTAGAAGATAACAAAAAATGAATATTGTTCCAGAATGCAGGAAAGCCACAAAGGATAAAACGTCCCTTTAAGTAGTAAAAAGAACAAAAAGGAAATGCTCTTATTTGAAGCTTCTGAAAAAGGTCCACTTTAACAGGCTTGTAAAACAAAGGAAAAGTTCTCTTTTGCAGCTTGTAAAAGTAAAAGTTCCTTTTAAGCAGGTGAATAACAAACAGAAAGGTAAAGTTCTCTTTTGCA
Source organism: Bombina bombina (assembly GCF_027579735.1). Classification (NCBI taxonomy): domain Eukaryota; kingdom Metazoa; phylum Chordata; class Amphibia; order Anura; family Bombinatoridae; genus Bombina; species Bombina bombina. The sequence goes on along the minus strand of NC_069502.1, from coordinate 1,098,866,908 downwards.
GCTTGTAAAAGTAAATGTCCCTTTTAAGCAGGTGTATAACAAACAGAAAGGCAAAGTTCTCTTTTGCAGCTTGTAAAAGTAAAATGTCCCTTTAAGCAGGTTTATAACAAACAGAAAGGCAAAGTTCTCTTGTGCAGCTTGTAAAAGTAAAATGTCCCTTTAAGCAGGTTTATAACAAACAGAAAGGCAAAGTTCTCTTTTTGCAGCTTGTAAAAGTAGAATGTCCCTTTAAGCAGGTTTTGTTTATCAAAGATAAGGTTTAAAGGTAAAGGCAAAAGCAAGGTCAGGCAGGCAGAAGTCGGCATCCAAATATCAGCAAAAGGTATAGGCAAAAGACAAGGTCAGGCAAGCAGAAGTCGGCATCCAAATATCAGCAAAAGGTATAGGCAAAAGACAAGGTCAGGCAAGCAGAAGTCGGCATCCAAATATCAGCAAGTAGGGATTAGGCAAGAGGCTTGGTCGGGCAGGCAGAAAATCGGTACACAAAAGATCAGAAAGATACGGTACTCACAATCCAAAGGTAGCAAACAAATGGGCCCAGATTCAGATCTCCCGCCGCTGTTTAAAGGGCAGGAGCGTAACCGTCATCAGAGGGGTGTGTTGAGAAAGCGTCATGTTGCTAAGCAACATGACGTCAGACACACAGAGCAGTTCCGGGAGCCGCGGCGACACGGCGATGAACGGATGCAAACATGACAGCACCCCCCTCCTCAAGGACCCCTCCGGGGGACAGGACCAGGTCTATCAGGATGAGTCTTGTGGAAAGTCTTGACCAAAACAGGAGCATTCACTTGATGAGCAGGTTCCCAAGAACGTTCCGTGACTGGATAACCCTTCCAATGAATGAGATAATACAATTTCTTGCCCCGCAACTTGGAATCTAGAATATGGCTGATTTCAAACTCAGGATGTCCATGCACCAATAACGGTGGAGGTTTAGAAAAAGGCTTAGAATACCTGTTAACCATCACAGGTTTTAAAAGAGAAACATGGAATACCGGATGGACTTTGAGAGACTTGGGTAAAGCTACCCGATAAGCAGTGGAACACACCTGACCCAGTATTCGGAAAGGACCCACATATCGTGGTCCCAATTTGTTAGAAGGTTGTTTCAGGCGAAGAAATCGAGAGGAAATCCAAACTTTATCACCAGAGCGATATTTGGGGGCCTTCTTCCGTCGAAGATCTGAAAAGAACTTGTAACGTCTAGAAGTTACAGAAAGAATACGACGTATCTTCTGCCAATGTCGAGTTAATCTTCGGGCTGTAAGATCAGAAGCAGGATTCACTGTGGAGGAAGTATGCAAAGGGAATGTCCTAGGCTGATATCCGTAAGCTGCATAAAAAGGAGAAGTCTGAAGGGAGGAATTGTACCGGGCATTATGAGCCAATTCAGCCAAAGGAAGGTAAGAAGTCCAGTTAGAGTGATAATGATCCACATAATGTCTAAGATATGTTTCAAGACACTGGTTTACTCTTTCAGTCTGACCATTCGATTGTGGGTGGTGAGAAGTAGAGAGAGATATAGTAGTACCAAAATGTTTACAAAGTGATCTCCAAAATCGAGAAACGAATTGTACCCCTCTATCTGACACAATATCTAGAGGAAATCCATGGATTCTTACAATATGTAGAATAAAAAGTTCAGAGAGTCTTTTGGCAGATGGTAATCCTGGCAAGGGTACAAAATGAGTCGTCTTAGTGAACCTGTCGACCACCACCCAGATAGTATTGTTCCCAGTGGACAAGGGAAGATCAGTAATAAAGTCCATGGATACATGAGTCCAAGGCTGGTGAGGTATAGGCAATGGTTGGAGTAATCCTGAAGGAAGTTGGCGTGGAGTTTTGTTCATGGCACATTGTGTGCATACTGAGACGTAATCCTTCACATCTTGAGAGAGTGTAGGCCACCAGACATGTTGTTTGAGGTTTCGAGTGGTAATACTGATGCCAGGATGTCCAGAAAGGGGACTATCATGAGCCCAAAATAAAATCTTGGAACGAAGGCGTTCAGGAACAAAGAGTAAACCATCGGGAGGTTTACAGGAAAAAGGAAGATGCTTTTGAGCGGACTGTAATTCTTGTAACCAAGAAGTTGTTAACTGGGCAATGACTTCATGAGGTTGGAGAATGGTACCAGACTCAGGAACTGGGGTATCTTGAAATTGTCTGGAAAGTGCGTCTGCTTTAATATTTTTTGAACCAGGTATGTAAGACAAATTATAGTGAAACCGAGAGAAGAATAATGACCAGCGTGCTTGCCTGGAATTTAATCGTTTGGCTGTTTGGAGATACAGAAGGTTCTTATGATCAGTAAGTATAGTAAATGGCAAAGAAGTACCTTCCAGCCAATGTCTCCATTCATCCAATGCCATTTTGATGGCAAGCAACTCTTTATTCCCTACGTCATAGTTAAATTCGGAAGGAGTGAATTTTTTAGAGAAAAAAGCAACAGGATGAATCCTTCCAGTCTCTGGTATTCGTTGAGACAGAACAGCTCCAGCAGCAACAGAGGAAGCATCTACCTCCAGAATAAATTGAAACTCAGGATTTGGATGACGAAGGATAGGAGCTGAGGAAAAAGCTTCTTTGAGAGATTCAAAAGCTTCTATAGCCTCAGACGGCCATACTTTACAGTTTTGTCCTTTTCTAGTGAGAGAAGTAAGAGGAGAAGTAATAGTAGCAAAATTCTTGATGAACTTTCTGTAATAATTGGCGAAGCCTAGGAAACGTTGTAAAGCCTTCAAAGAATCAGGTCTAGGCCAATCCAATATGGCAGAAAGTTTAGTAGGGTCCATTTCGAATCCAGATGCCGATATTACATAACCCAGAAAGGGTATGGATTTTTGATGGAAGGAACATTTCTCCAGTTTAGCAAACAGATGGAATTCTCTTAGACGTTGAAGTACTTTCTTGACGTGGTGCACATGATCTTGAAGGTTCTGAGAAAAAATTAAGATGTCGTCCAGGTATATGATAACAAATATATTCAAAAAATCACGAAAGATCTCGTTTACAAAATGCTGGAAAACCGCCGGAGCATTGCATAGCCCGAAGGGCATGACCAAATATTCATAATGCCCAAATCGAGTGTTAAAGGCAGTCTTCCACTCATCTCCTTCGCGTATACGGATCAAGTTGTATGCACCACGTAGGTCGAGTTTGGTGAAAATGGTGGCTCCCTGAAGATAAGTAAAAAGTTCAGGAATAAGGGGCAGAGGATAACTGTTCTTGATGGTAATCTGATTCAATCCACGATAATCAATACAGGGTCTTAATCCGCCATCCTTTTTTCCCACAAAAAAGAAACCAGCCCCTACGGGGGAAGAAGAGGGTCGAATAAATCCTCTAGCCAGATTGTCTTTTATATATTCTTCCAGAGCCATGTTTTCTGGTTTAGAAAGTGGATATGTCTTGCCACGAGGATAGGCAGCCCCAGGAAGGAGATCAATGGGACAATCAAAAGGGCGATGAGGAGGAAGACGTTCAGCTTCTTTTTTGGAGAAAACATCCACAAAGTCATGGTAATGCATAGGTAAGGATTCCGGAGTTTCAACTGTGAGAGCAATAGTGAGTGGTAACTTAGTAATCTTTTGAAGACATTTAGTCTGGCATGTAGATCCCCAGGAAGTGAGTTCACCGAAAGTCCAAGAAAAAATGGGATTGTGAATCTGGAGCCAGGGTAATCCCAAGATAATGGGAAATTGTGGAGTGGGAATGACATCGAAACAAATTGTCTCGGAATGAAGCATTCCTACGGTGAAGAGTAAGGGCTGAGTAGAAAACTGAATGTATCCAGAACCCAAAGGATCTCCACTGACCGTAGAAACTGAAATGGAATACTCCTTCTTTAGTAAGGGTATAGAATGAGTAGAAACAAATGTAGAGTCAATGAACACACCTCCAGCACCAGAATCAATTAGAGCTTGGGTATAGATCTTCTTATGTCCAATTAGAAGAGTTACTGGAACAAAGAGTTTCTTGTATAGGGAATGACCACTATTTTGGCTTAACTCAGTTCCCTGGACTAGAGTTAAGCCCTGGCTTTTACTGGCCTAGTAGGACAATCCCTTAATAAATGCCCTTTAAGGCCACAGTACAGACATAAGCCAAGAGTCCGTCTTCTCAAGCGTTCAGTCTCAGTTAATTTTATACTTCCTACTTCCATGGGTTCAGCCTGATCAGTAGTAGGAGAGGCTGGAGTGACTGGATTAGAAAAACGAGGAGCCAAACGAAAAGGAGTTCGAGTTGAAGTCCTCTGTGTTCTATCCTTTTCTTGTTGGCGTTCACGAAACCTGGCGTCGAGACTGATACAGAGATTTATTAAGGCTTCTAAGGACTCTGGAAGTTCACGATACACCAATTCATCCTTGAGACGCTCAGAAAGTCCTTTACGGAAAGCGGCTCTGAGTGCTCCCTGATTCCAAGTGGTTTCAGAGGCAAGGGTGCGGAACTCAATAGCATATTGAGAGACTGGTTGATTTCCTTGACGTAAATCCAGGAGAGTAGCTTCAGCAGCGGATGACCTTCCAGGTTTATCGAATACGTTTGAGAATGTAGATAAAAATGTATCAACATCCAACAGTATAGGATCATTCTTTTCTAGCAAAGGTGATACCCAAGCCAAGGCTTTTCCTTTCATTAAGGAAATAAGAAATGTGATTCTAGAAGAGGCAGTAGCAAAGAGAGTAGGGCTATTTCGGAAATGAAGACGGCATTGATTCAGAAAGCCTCTACATTCTTCAGGATTCCCATCATATTTATCCGGAAGAGGTATCCTGGGACTTAGTTGTACCTGAGACTGATTGTTAGGAATCGGAGGAGGTAATGCCTCAATCGGATTTGGATTGGGATTAGGATTGGGAGGTGCGGTAGCAACCAAATTTTGTAATAGAGCAGTAATTTGATCAAGTTTAGTGTCCAGAGACTGCAAGTGAGTGGCATGAGAACCCAAGAGCTGTCCCTGGTGAGCCACGGCCATAGATAATTCAGTGGGGTCCATTTTATTGGCCCGTTTGTAATGTCAGCCGCTCTGGAATCAATCCGGGATGTAACCCAACTGCTAGCGTGAATTGAAAAGCACACGCTAGCACACTGAGAAATATCCAGGACGTGACCCACTCAGGAAGCAGATTAGAAGATAACAAAAAATGAATATTGTTCCAGAATGCAGGAAAGCCACAAAGGATAAAACGTCCCTTTAAGTAGTAAAAAGAACAAAAAGGAAATGCTCTTATTTGAAGCTTCTGAAAAAGGTCCACTTTAACAGGCTTGTAAAACAAAGGAAAAGTTCTCTTTTGCAGCTTGTAAAAGTAAAAGTTCCTTTTAAGCAGGTGAATAACAAACAGAAAGGTAAAGTTCTCTTTTGCAGCTTGTAAAAGTAAATGTCCCTTTTAAGCAGGTGTATAACAAACAGAAAGGCAAAGTTCTCTTTTGCAGCTTGTAAAAGTAAAATGTCCCTTTAAGCAGGTTTATAACAAACAGAAAGGCAAAGTTCTCTTGTGCAGCTTGTAAAAGTAAAATGTCCCTTTAAGCAGGTTTATAACAAACAGAAAGGCAAAGTTCTCTTTTTGCAGCTTGTAAAAGTAGAATGTCCCTTTAAGCAGGTTTTGTTTATCAAAGATAAGGTTTAAAGGTAAAGGCAAAAGCAAGGTCAGGCAGGCAGAAGTCGGCATCCAAATATCAGCAAAAGGTATAGGCAAAAGACAAGGTCAGGCAAGCAGAAGTCGGCATCCAAATATCAGCAAAAGGTATAGGCAAAAGACAAGGTCAGGCAAGCAGAAGTCGGCATCCAAATATCAGCAAGTAGGGATTAGGCAAGAGGCTTGGTCGGGCAGGCAGAAAATCGGTACACAAAAGATCAGAAAGATACGGTACTCACAATCCAAAGGTAGCAAACAAACGGGCCCAGATTCAGATCTCCCGCCGCTGTTTAAAGGGCAGGAGCGTAACCGTCATCAGAGGGGTGTGTTGAGAAAGCGTCATGTTGCTAAGCAACATGACGTCAGACACACAGAGCAGTTCCGGGAGCCGTGGCGACACGGCGATGAACGGATGCAAACATGACAACACCCTTAAAAAAACCTAACACTAACCCCCTGAAGATCGACTTACTGTTCTGAAGACCGGACATCCATCCTCAAGGAAGCGGCAGAAGTCTTCATCCAACCGGGCCGAAGTCCTCAACGAAGCCAAGAGAAGTCTTCATCCAAGCCGGGTGAAGTGGTCCTCCAGACGGGCAGAAGTCTTCATCCAGACGGCATCTTCTATCTTCATCCATCCGACGTGGAGCGGCTCCATCTTCAAGACATCCGACGCGGAGCATCCTCTTCAAACGAAGTCTTCTTACTGAATGACGGTTCCTTTAAGTGACGTCATCCAACATGGCTTCCCTTCCGTCTCCCGGCTTCGTTGAGGACTTCGGCCCGGTTGGATGAATACTTCTGCCGCTTCCTTGAGGATGGATGTCCGGTCTTCAGAACAGTAAGTCGATCTTCAGGGGGTTAGTGTTAGGTTTTTTTAAGGGTGTATTGGGTGGGTTTTATTTTTTAGATAAGGGTTTGGGCCGCAAAAGAGCTAACTGCCCTTTTAAGGGCAATGCCCATCCAAATGCCCTTTTCAGGGCAATGGGGAGCTTAGGTTTTATTAGATAGTATTTTATTTGAGGGGTTGGTTGTGTGGGTGGTGGGTTTTACTGTTAGGGGGGTTGTTTGTATTTTCTTTTACAGATAAAAGAGCTGATTAATTTGGGGCAATGCCCCGCAAAAGGCTCTTTTAAGGGCTATTGATAGTTTAGTTTAGGCTAGGGTTTTTTTATTTTGGGGGGCTTTTTTATTTTGATAGGGCTATCAGATTAGGTGTAATAAGTTTAAATATCTTTTAATTTGTTTATTATTTTCTGTAATTTAGTGTTTTCTTTATTTTAGCTAATTTAATTTAATTTATTTAATTGTTGTTAATTTATTTAATTTATTTAATTATAGTGTAGTGTTACATGTTATTGTAACTTAGGTTAGGTTTTATTTTATAGGTACTTTTGTATTTATTTTAGCTAGGTAGTTATTAAATAGTTAATAACTATTTAATAACTATTCTACCTAGTTAAAATAAATACAAACTTGCCTGTAAAATAAAAATAAACCCAAAGCTACCTACAATGTAACTATTAGTTATATTGTAGCTAGCTTAGGGTTTATTTTATAGGTAAGTATTTAATTTTAAATAGGAATTATTTAGTTAATGATATGAATTTTTAGTTAGATTTATTTTAATTATATTTAAGTTAGGGGGTGTTAGGGTTAGGGATAGTCTTAGGTTTAGGGGTTAATACATTTAGTATAGTGGCAGCGGGGTGGCAGATTACGGGTCAATAAATGTAGGTAGGTGGCTGTGATGTAAGGGACGGCAGATTAGGGGTTAATAATATTTAACTAATGTTTGTGAGGCGGGAGTGTGGCGGTTAAGGGGTTAATATGTTTATTATAGTAGCAGCGACGTAGGGGGTGGCAGATTAGGGGTTAATAAATGTAGGTAGGTGGCGGAAATGTTAGGGACGGCAGATTAGGGGTTAATAATATTTAACTAATGTTTGCGAGGCGGGAGTGCGGCGGTTTAGGGGTTAATATGTTTATTATAGTGGCAGCAACGTTGGGGGCAGCATATTAGGGGTTAATAAGTGTAGGTAGGTTGCGGCGACATTGGGGGTGGCAGATTAGGGGTTAATAAATATAATGTAGGTGTCGGCGATGTTGGGGGCAGCAGATTAGGGTTTCATAAGTATAATGTAGGTGGCGGCGGTGTCCGGAGCAGCAGATTAGGGGTTAATAAATATAACGCACATGTCGGCGATGTTGGGGGTGGCAGATTAGGGTTAATAAGTGTAGGATTAGGGGTGTTTAGACTCGGGGTCAATGTTAGGGTGTTAGGTGTAGACATACATTTTATTTCCCCATAGGAATCAATGGGGATGCGTTACTGAGTTTTACGCTGCTTTTTGGCAGGTGTTTTTTTTTTTTTTAGCCGGGTCTCTCCCCGTTGATTCCTATCTGGAAATCGTGCACAAGCACGTACGACCAGCTCACCACTGACATTAGCAGTGCTGGTATTGGAGTGCGGTAAGAGCAAAATTTTGCTCTACGCTCACTTCTTGCCTTTTAACGCCGGGTTTGTAAAAACCCATAACACCAGCGATGCAGGTAAGTGAGCGGTGAGAGAAAACTGCTCGTTAGCACCGCATAGCCTCTAATGCAAAACTCGTAATCTGGCCGTTAGTTAGCACATACATATATTGTATTTATAAGGTGACATTCCAATCAATCTCTTTATTCTTCCCAAGAGGGATGAGGGACTGGAGGGTAAAGATCCAAAATGTTTCCCTAGATTTTAAGATTTTTTGTCTATCTCCACCCCTCCTTGGTTTCCTAACCTGCTCAATAACTTGAAATCTAAGTTGTGAAATAGTGTGACCTGCTTGCAGAAAATGGTTAGACACAGGAGCATCCCTATTATCACAACAAATGTTGGTTTTGTGCTCATTCATCCTGTCCCTGATCCTACGTGTCGACTCACCGATATATATCTTTGAGCATGGGCACTTAATCAAATATATCACAAAATCTGAATTACAGGTAAAGAAGCCTGAGATCTTAAATTTTCTTCCAATTAACGGGTGAACAAAACAATCACCTTTAATAACATTAGCAATTGCAACATCCAAGGAATGAAAAACACCCAAATTTAGGGGTGGAAATAAAGGTATGTCTCATACCCTTCTCTGAGCGCATATCAGCTCTTATCAATGTATCCTTTAGATTCTTACATCTCTTATAGGCCGGCATAGGTGGTTCCTCAAATTCTTTAATATGGGGATTTAAATCCTTCACAATAGGCCTTTGTTTCCTAATGATCCTAAGGACTTCATTGCTAAGGAAAAAATAGGAGACAAGCGAACAAAAAATAGAGCACTCGCAAAAAGAATGGTATAGGTGGCTATTCAGTTAGGTATATAATATTAAAACTTAACATTTATTGTGCAAAAAGGTAAAAGCTACTATATAAGTAGTAATTAATACTTAGATTAAAACACAAACAAATAATGGATGGCTGTCTATCCTCAATGACCCCAGGATGTATATCATTAGAACTCGAGCCTTTAGTCAATGTGTTAACTATACCAGGTTGATTTATTAGGATTTATATTACCTTGCAGGTTTTTCCTGTGCTATTGTTGTGTTACCTTTGCCCATACCTCTTTTATTAATTGGGTTTTTGTATTATGTAGTATATCTACTGATTGTGTGAACCTACTCTACTTACACTTCCCCTTACTGTCTTTATTACTACTAATTTTGTCACAGGGATTATTTTGGACAGACTCATACCGGTCCAGTATTTCACTAGATAGTATAATTATGTTTGAGGTCATTCCTCTTTTTTAGATAGACATTGTGCAATCCGTGAACCGTGTTTTGGTGTGTCTGCCCAAAAACCTGTTCATTCTATTCTGAGTTCTAATGATATACATCCTGGGGTCATTGTGGATAGACAGCCATCCATTATTTGTTTGTGTTTTAATCTAAGTATTAATTACTACTTATATAGTAGTTTTTATCTTTTTGCACAATAAATGTTAAGTTTTAATATTATATACCTAACTGAATAGCCACCTATACCATTCTTTTTGCGAGTGCTCTATTTTCTGTTCGCTTGTCTCCTATTTTTTCTATATTTACTTGAACAGTGAGCACCCTCCCCAGGTCTTATTAGTTTATACCTCATTACATCATATATTGGTATTATTGTCCCCAATTCGGGAGACTATATTTCTATTGTCTAAATTGTGGTTACCTAGTACCTGATGGGGAATCATTAACTATAACTTATATTATCATTATCCCTATTTCTATCTTACTTCATTGCTAAGGGCATTATATTTGGAGACAAAGACCAATCTGTTGTTCTCTTTATTCTTATTTCCCCTCCTTGTCCCTTTAAGGATAGTTTCTCTAGAGATCATATCAACCTCCCTAATTTGCTGCTGAACAAGTTGCTCAGGGAACCCTCTTTCCAGAAAACAATCTCCCATCTCCTGTAGTCTGACTGTTCCTACTGCTTCATCTGACACAATTTTCTTTACTCTAAGAAGTTGACTCCTATTATTTACAATAACAAAGCAATATATAATGTCCTGATTTTATATTAACGTAATAATAATTGCTATGAACATTGCAATCACATTATTTAATAAAATATAGCTATTTTACAGATACAGAACTGAAATATGAATCATACTTTACCACTGATTTTACAATCTTCATGCAGACATTTAGGGCTAGATTACTAGCGCAAAATGTTGTGTGCGAGGGATAAGGGGTTTATTGCAGGTTTTTCCACACATAGCGTGCGTATTACAAGTTGAATGTAAGCGAGTTCGCTCAAGCCAATTGAATGAACGTGTCGGAATATTACGACTTCAGAGCTCTGGTTAACTGTTGTTGTCGACTAAAAAGTTGCACAACTCACATCAAAAATAGATTTAAAAGTACAGTTACACTCATATTAACATTATCTAATATAAATTACTTATAATTTATTACTTTATAAGTTTTAAGGGCTGAAAGATATAAGTTCTTAGGTGTTAGAAAAAAGGACCACGAAAGGCTTTAAATACATATACATGTCTATATATATATATATATATATATATATATATATATATAAACACTACTAGTAGAAAAAAGGATAATATATGAGAGAGAAGTACACCTCTCTAAATAGACAGGAATTTCAGCACTCAAAAAAATGTAATACTCAAAAAAATCAATTCAAATGAATTTATTATATAAACGGGCGAACCGGGCGAACCGCCATAGACTTCAAAAGGCAGGCGAATTTCAAAACCCACAGGGACTCTTTCTGGCCACAATAGTGATGGAAAAGTTGTTTCAAGGGGACTAACACCTGGACTGTGGCATGCCAGAGGGGGATCCATGGCAAAACTCCCATGGAAAATTACATAGTTGATGCAGAGTCTGGTTTTAATCCGTAAAGGGCATAAATCACCTAACATTCCTAAATTGTTTGGAATAACGTGCTTTAAAACATCAGGTATGATGTTGTATCGATCAGGTAGTGTAAGGGTTATGCTCTCTTCACAGTGACAGACCAAACTCCCCGTTTAACAACCGCAAACAGTCCATTTGCACAACCGCAAACTCCCCATTTGCACAAGGTTGGATACCAAGCTAGCCATGTCCCGTTCCTTGTCCTCACTGATGTCATTGAAGGTCTCTTCCTCCACCCAGCCACGTACAACACCAAGAGTCCCCGAAAGGTGACAACAAGCCCCCTGGGACGCCTGCTGTGTTTGGTCTTCCACCTCCTTAAAGCCACCTTCCTCCTCTGACTCCTCTTCTTCAGACTCCTCTCTCTGCATTGCCCCTCTCTGCATTATTATAAGGTGTGTTAAGTAGTACTATTCCTATCAATTTAATCCCTGTTACGTCCCCTATCAGGGGACATGTATATGGCATCGATTTTAGGAACCGGGAGATGGAAAAAGATGCTTGGTTAGACCTCCTACTTCAATGCAATCTAATGTGCCACCAGATAGGAGTGGTGTGTTAAGTAGTACTATTCCTATCAGTTTAATCCCTGTTATGTGCCTTTTTTTTGGTTTGGTTTTTGAAGCCACAGTGCAGCACCAAAGGCCAGAAAAATTAGGCATGTACACATGCCTGAAAAATTAGGTATTGTTGCAGCCGCTGCTGTAGCAGCGGCCAGAAAAGTTGATGTTTGTTTCCCAGGCAGAAAGTTCCCTAAAACATTGCGGCTTGAACCCTAGTTGGTGGCGGATAAGTCATGCAAGTCATCCGGCATTCAGCGATAAAATACAGCAGCGTGTGGACCATTTTTAGCCCAAGGCAGCTCATCTCATCAGGCCTTTTTTAGTCGAATGTATCGCCACTGTCAATCCCTTCGGGATCTATCCCTCATTCATCTTAATAAAGGTGAGGTAATCTAGACTTTTTTGACCTAGGCGACTTCTCTTCTCAGTGACAATACCTGCTGCACTGAAGGTCCTTTCTGACAGGACACTTGAAGCGGGGCAGGCCAGAAGTTCTATCGCAAATTGGGATAGCTCAGGCCACAGGTCAAGCCTGCACACCCAGTAGTCAAGGGGTTCATCGCTCCTCAGAGTGTTGATATCTGCAGTTAAGGCGAGGAAGTCTGCTACCTGTCGGTCGAGTCATTCTCTGAGGGTGGACCCCGAAGGGCTGTGGCGATGCGTAGAACTTAAAAAGCTCTGCATGTCCTCCATCAACAACACGTCTGTAAAGCATCCTGTCCTTGCCGGCATGGTCATGGGAGGAGGAGGATTACTTTCACCTCTTCCCCTGTTAGATTCCCTTTGTGCTGTTACATCACCCTTATACGCTGTGTAAAGCATACTTTTTAATTTATTTTGGAACTGCTGCATCCTTTCCGACTTGCGGTAATTCGGTAACATTTCAGACACTTTCTGCTTATACCGGGGGGGTCTAGTAGCGTGGACACCCAGTACAGGTCATTCTCCTTCAGCCTTTTTATACGAGGGTCCCTCAACAGGCACGACAGCATGAAAGACCCCATTTGCACAAGGTTGGATGCCGAGCTACTCATGTCCCGTTCCTCGTCCTCAGTGATCTCACTGAAGGTATCTTCTTCCCCCCAGCCATGTACAACACCACGGGTACCAGATAGGTGACAATGAGCACCCTGGGATGCCTGTTGTGGTTGTTGTTCCTCCTCCTCATCAAAGCCACATTCCTCCTCTGACTCCTCTTCCTCACAATCCTCTTCCAGCATTGCTGCAGGTCCAGCAAGCGATGCTGATAAGGCTGTTTTTGGTGGTGATGGTGACCACAACTCTTCCTCTTCCTCTTCACACTCATCTACGACCTGATCCAGCACTCTTCGCAGGGCATGCTCCAGGAAGAAAACAAATGGTATGATGTCGCTGATGGTGCCTTCGGTGCGACTGACTAGGTTTGTCACCTCCTCATAAGGACGCATGAGCCTACAGGCATTGCGCATGAGCGTCCAGTAACGTGGCAAAAAAATTCCCAGCTCCGCAGAGGCTGTCCTAGCACCCCGGTCATACAAATAGTCGTTAACGGCTTTTTCTTGTTGGAGCAGGCGGTCGAACATTAGGAGTGTTGAATTCCAACGTGTCGGGCTGTCGCAAATCAAGCGCCTCACTGGCATGTTGTTTCGCCGCTGGATATCTGAAAAGTGCTTAGGAACGCCTGAAATGGCCACACACCTTCCTGGCCTGCTTCAGGACATCCTGTAAGCCTGGGTACTTATGCACAAAGCGTTGTACAATCAGATTACACACATGTGCCATGCACAGCACATGTGTCAACTTGCCCAAATTCAATGCCGCCAACAAATTTCTTCCATTGTCACAAACCACTTTGCCGATCTCCAGTTGGTGCGGAGTCAGCCACTGATCCACCTGTGCGTTCAGGGCGGACAGGAGTACTGGTCCGGTGTGACTCTCTGCTTTCAGGCAAGTCAACCCCAAGATGGCGTGACACTGCCGTATCTGGGATGTGGAATAGTACCTGGGGAGCTGGGGGGGGTGGGTGCCGTTGATGTGGAGCAAGGCACAGCAGCAGAAGAGGACTCAGTCGAGGAGGTTATGGAATAGGATGGAGTAGGAGGAGTAGAGGAGGTGGCAGCAGGCCTGCCTGCAAGTCGTGGTGGTGTCACCAACTCCTCTGCAGAGCCACGCATTCCATGCTTGGCAGCCGTCAGCAGGTTTACCCAATGCGCAGTGTAGGTGATATACCTGCCCTGACCATGCTTTGCAGACCAGGTATCAGTGGTCAGATGGACCCTTGCCCCAACACTGTGTGCTAGACATGCCATTTCTTCCTTTTCGCCAATTGAGTACAGGTTGGGGATTGCCTTTTGTGCAAAGAAATTTCGTCCGGGTACCTTCCACTGCGGTGTCCCAATAGCTACAAATTTTTGGAATGCCTCAGACTCCTCCAGCTTGTATGGTAAAAGCTGTCAGGCTAAGAGTTCAGACAAGCCAGCTGTCAGATGCCGGGCAAGGGGGTGACTTTGTGACATTGGCTTCTTACGCTGAAACATGTCCTTGACAGACACCTGACTGTGGGCAGATGAGCAGGAACTGCTCAAGGTGAGAGACGGAGTGGCGGATGGTTGAGAGGGGGCAAGGAGGACAGCAGTGGTTGACGTGGCTGAAGATGCTGTACCAGGAGGAGGATGGTGGCTTTGAGTTTGTGTGCTGCTTGTACTCATGTGTTGATCCTATAGGCGTTTGTGATGTGCGATCATGTGCATTCGCAAAGCAGTTGTACCTAGGTGGGTGTTGGACTTCCCACGACTCATTTTCTTTTGGCACAGGTTGCAAATGGCATTGCTGTTGTCAGAGGCAGACACACAAAAAAAATGCCACACTGCTGAGCTCTGCAATGATGGCATTCTGGTGGTGGCAACAGCATGCGTTGATTGGCGTGCTGTCTGGCTGACCCCGGGTGACGATGTATGCTGTCTGACTGTGCCACTAGCTCCTTGCGACGACCTCCCCCTGCTTCCAACTCATCTCCTCCTCCTCTCTGTCTCCCCATCTGAACTTTCCCCCTGTTCTTCTTCTCTTCTAGCAGGCACCCACGTGACATCCACAGATGCATCGTCATCATCAACCGCTTCACTTGTATCTGTCAACTCAGCAAAGGAAGCAGCAGCGGGTATAACATCATCATCATCACACCGTACGTCCATGTTTGTAATGCTGCCTGACTGAGACATATCCCTGTTATCTACATCCTCTGGCAATAATGGTTGCGCATCACTCATTTCTTCCAACTGATGTGTAAATAACTCCTCTGACAGATCAAGTGAAGCAGCTGTGGTGCTAGTATTGGTGGTGGCGGCAGGTGGGCGAGTGGTAACTTGAGAGGTGCCCGAAGCTAAGCTGGAGGAGGATGGTGCGTCAAGGTTCCGAGCGGAAGCTGTAGAAGATTGGGTGTCCTGTGTTAGCCAGTCAACTATGTCCTCAGAACTTTTCGAGTTCAGGGTACGTGGCCTCTGAACACTGGGCATTATTCTACGGCCAAAGGGAATCACAGCACCATGACCACGACGGCCCCTGCAGTGTGGCCTGCCTCTGCCTGTCCTTTTTTTTTTCGATTAGTGGTACTGTGAGTGCAAGCTACTGTGACAATAGATATGAGTGGCACTGTGCACTGGCAGAAGTTGGCAGAGTAGACGCTGTAGGCCTGACACACACGCTTGCAGACAACTAACTGCTATTCAATCTATTACAGTCAAAAAAATTTTTTTTTTTTAAATGTACACTACTGTTACACCAGATATGAGTTGCACTGGTGTGACACTGTGCCCTGGCAGGCCCTGAAACGCACACATGTGAAGGAAACTGACTGCTATTATTTCACAGTCAAATTTCTAGTTTTTTTTTTAATGTACACTACTGTTACACCAGATATGAGTTGCACTGGTGTGACACTGTGCCCTGGCAGGCCCTGAAACGCACACGTGTGAAGGAAACTGACTGCTATTATTTCACAGTCAAATTTCTAGTTTTTTTTTTTAATGTACACTACTGTTACACCAGATATGAGTTGCACTGGTGTGACACTGTGCCCTGGCAGGCCCTGAAACGCACACGCGTGAAGGAAACTGACTGCTATTATTTCACAGTCAAATTTCTTATTTTTTTATTTACAGGGCGTGCAGAATTATTAGGCAAGTTGTATTTTTGAGGATTAATTTTATTATTGAACAACAACCATGTTCTCAATGAACCCAAAAAACTCATTAATATCAAAGCTGAATAGTTTTGGAAGTAGTTTTTAGTTGTTTTTAGTTATAGCTATTTTAGGGGGATATCTGTGTGCGCAGGTGACTATTACTGTGCATAATTATTAGGCAACTTAACAAAAAACAAATATATACCCATTTCAATTATTTATTTTTACCAGTGAAACCAATATAACATCTCAATATTCACAAATATACATTTCTGACATTCAAAAACAAAACAAAAACAAATCAGTGACCAATATAGCCACCTTTCTTTGCAAGGATACTCAAAAGCCTGCTATCCATGGATTCTGTCAGTGTTTTGATCTGTTCACCATCAACATTGCGTGCAGCAGCAACCACAGCCTCCCAGACACTGTTCAGAGAGGTGTACTGTTTTCCCTCCTTGCAAATCTCACATTTGATGATGGACCACAGGTTCTCAATGGGGTTCAGATCAGGTGAACAAGGAGGCCATGTCATTAGATTTTCTTGCCAGCCACGCTGTGGAGTACTTGGACCTGTGTGATGGAGCATTGTCCTGCATGAAAATCATGTTTTTCTTGAAGGATGCAGACTTCTTCCTGTACCACTGCTTGAAGAAGGTGTCTTCCAGAAACTGGCAGTAGGACTGGGAGTTGAGCTTGACTCCATCCTCAACCCGAAAAGGCCCCACAAGCTCATCTTTGATGATACCAGCCCAAACCAGTACTCCACCTCCACCTTGCTGGCGTCTGAGTCGGACTGGAGCTCTCTGCCCTTTACCAATCCAGCCAAGGGCCCATCCATCTGGCCCATCAAGACTCACTCTCAT
This sequence comes from Bombina bombina, assembly GCF_027579735.1. NCBI lineage: Eukaryota > Metazoa > Chordata > Amphibia > Anura > Bombinatoridae > Bombina > Bombina bombina. Next base: position 1,098,850,257 of record NC_069502.1, on the reverse strand, counting down.
TTCATCAGTCCATAAAACCTTAGAAAAATCAGTCTTGAGATATTTCTTGGCCCAGTCTTGACGTTTCAGCTTGTGTGTCTTGTTCAGTGGTGGTCGTCTTTCAGCCTTTCTTACCTTGGCCATGTCTCTGAGTATTGCACACCTTGTGCTTTTGGGCACTCCAGTGATGTTGCAGCTCTGAAATATGGCCAAACTGGTGGCAAGTAGCATCTTGGCAGCTGCACGCTTGACTTTTCTCAGTTCATGGGCAGTTATTTTGCGCCTTGGTTTTTCCACACGCTTCTTGTGACCCTGTTGACTATTTTGAATGAAACGCTTGATTGTTCGATGATCACGCTTCAGAAGCTTTGCAATTTTAAGAGTGCTGCATCCCTCTGCAAGATATCTCACTATTTTTTACTTTTCTGAGCCTGTCAAGTCTTTCTTTTGACCCATTTTGCCAAAGGAAAGGAAGTTGCCTAATAATTATGCACACCTGATATATGGTGTTGATGTCATTAGACCACACCCCGTCTCATTACAGAGATGCACATCACCTAATATGCTTAATTGGTAGTAGGCTTTCGAGCCTATACAGCTTGGAGTAAGACAACATGCATAAAGAGGATGATGTGGTCAAAATACTCATTTGCCTAATAATTCTGCACTGCCTGTAATGTACACTGCTGTTACACCAGATATGAGTTGCACTGGTGTGACACTGTGCCCTGGCAGGCCCTGGAACGCACACGTGTGAAGGAAACTTATTGCTATTATTTCACAGTCAAATTTCTAGTTTTTTTTTTAATGTACACTACTGTTACACCAGATATTAGTTGCACTGGTGTGACACTGTGCCCTGGCAGGCCCTGAAACGCACACGTGTGAAGGAAACTGACTGCTATTATTTCACAGTCAAAAAAGTGTTGGTTTTTTTTAAATGTACACTACTGTTACACCAGATATGAGTTGCACTGGTGTGACACTGTGTCCTGGCAGGCCCTGAAACGCACACGTGTGAAGGAAACTGACTGCTATTATTTCACAGTCAAAAAAGTGTTGTTTTTTTTAAATGTATACTACTGTACACCAGATATGAGTGGTGGCACTGAGCAAGTGGGCACAGTATACGCTGTGAGCCTGACGCACACGCTGGCAGGCAGGCAACTGTAATTAGATTACACAGGAAAAAAAAAAAGCAGACTGATGTTCTAGCCCTAAAAAGGGCTTTTTGGGGTGCTGTCCTTACAGCAGAGATCAGATGAGTCCTTCAGGACTGTAGTGGACACTGAATACACTAGCCTTGCTATCGATTTCCCTATTAAATCAGCAGCAGCTACACTGTCCCTCCTCTCACTAAGAATGCAGCTTCCGAATGAATCTAAAATGGATGCTGTCCAGGAGGTGGGAGGGTCTGGGAGGGAGGGTCTGCTGCTGATCGGCTGGAATGTGTCTGCTGACTGTGATGTACAGGGCCAAAGTTTACTCAATGATGACGAATAGGGGGTGGACCGAACATCGCATATGTTCGCCCACCGCGGCGAACGTGAACAAGCTATGTTCGCTGGGAACTATTCGCCGGCGAACTATTCGCGACATCACTATATATATATATATATATATATATATATATATATATATATATATATATATATATATCTGAACCACACCAGCGACTCACCCAAGGATACCATTTTAGCATTACATAAATTTCATCTAAACATAAACATTATTTACAAGCATGGACAGATTCCAATTAGCATACTGCAGATATAAATCATATATTACTTTATACTTAGATTGAGAAGTACAACAAACTGCAACACCTCTACCAAAGGGTGAGCCTTCAATTACTGCAGGAATCTGTCACCATGGATGACCATATGAGGATCTATGCAGGATAGAGTACATATGATACAGGTGCATATACTATAATAATAAAAATACAAGATAGAATGCATGGTTATGCATATTGTACAAAAGCATATATTAGCATAAATGAACAACACCTCCACCAGAGGATAACACCGCTATACGTCATCATGGGTACAGTAATGAGGATCTATTTCCATTTCAAAGGAAGACAATGTGGCAATAGGTTGCAAAAAGGAAAGTAAATCAGTAAGCCGGTAAATTCTGATTCCTCAGACAAACATCAACTGACTGATTATTTCATCCACAAAATAGTAGTGTAAAGGCACCACATAATCTAAAGGCACTGCATCTGGGTCTATGGGAATTATTGTTAGTCTTTGAAGAATTTAATTAGTGGTTTATGACTTCAGTTCGACTGTGGCGTCGTTATGTGGATGACATATTTTTCCAGTCACCTTCCACAAGCCAGAGGTTACTCAAAAAGGAATTTAAACTATGCAATAAATAGGGCACGAAAGATAGACAGAGACACTCTTCTATACAACAAAAAGAAAGTAGGATTAATAATACTGTAACTGAATTTAATAGTGTTTGGAATAAAATAAGGGCTATTCTTAATGATAAATGGCAATTTCTTATGGCAGATGAGAATGTTAAAACAGTGGTTGGTATAACCCCATCTCTTGTAGCATGTAGGGCTCCTAACATGAAAGATAAGTTAGTAAAGTGGATCTACAAGAAAAGTTTAACATCTAATGATTGGCTTGAAAAACACCAAGAAAATTCAAGGTTGTTTTTTAATGTTTCTGTAAAACAGAAAATGTAATATACTTGCTATATTGTCCTTGTCCAATGTTCTACACAGATACAACAAAAAGAATGTTGAAGAATAGATTTACTGAACATAGAAATGACATTAGTAAAGCTAAAGAGGGAGAAATTAACAGTAATATTGCTTTACATTTTTAAATGTTTCATAAATGTTCACTGGATGCCTGTAAGGGATTTAGCAAACTATCACCTAGATTACGAGTTTTGCGGTAACAGGGGTGCGGTGCTAACAAGCAGTTTTCCCTCACCGCTCACCTACAGACAACGCTGGTATTACGGGTTTTTACAAACAGAAAAGTGAGCGGAGAGCAAAATTTTGCTCCACATCTCACCTCAATACCAGCGCTGCTTAAGTCAGCGGTGAGCTGGCAAAATGTGCTCGTGCACGATTTCCCCATAGGAGTCAATAGGGGAGAGCCGGCTGAAAAAAAAAACTGCAAAAAAGCAGCGCTCAGCTCTTAACGCAGCCCCATTGATTCCTATGGGGAAATAAAATGTATGTCTACACCTAACACCCTAACATTAACCCCGAGTCTAAACACCCCTAATATTACACTTATTAACCCCTAATCTGCCGCCCCAACATTGCTGACACCTTCATTATATTATTAACCCCTAATCTGCTTCTCCGGACATCGCCGCCACCTACATTATATGTATTAACCCCTAATCTGCCGTCCCAATGTCGCCGCCACCTACCTACACTTATTATCCCCCAATGTCGTCGCCACTATAATAAAGTTATTAACCCCTAAACCTAAGTCTAACCCTAATCCTAACCCCCCTAACTTAAATATAATTTAAATAAATCGAAATAAAATAACTATCATTAACTAAACTATTCATATTTAAAACTAAATACTTACCTGTAAAATAAACCCTAAGATAGCTACAATGTAACTAATAGTTACATTGTAGCTAGCTTAGGATTTATTTTTTATTTTACAGGCAACTTTGTATTTATTTTAACTAGGTAGACTAGTTATTAAATAGTTCTTAACTATTTCATAGCTACCTAGTTAAAATAAAGTCAAATTTACCTGTAAAATAAATCCTAACCTAAGTTACAATTGCACCTAACACTACACTATAATTAAATTAATTACCTTAACTAAATACAATTAAATACAATTTTAAAAAATTATCTAAATTACAAAACCCCCCACTAAATTACAGAAAATAATAAAATAATTACAAGTTATTTAAACTAATTACACCTAATCTAATCCCCGTAATAAAATAAAAAAGCCCCCCAAAATAATAAAAAGCCCTACCCTATACTAAATTACAAATAGCCCTTAAAAGGGCCTTTTGCGGGACATTGCCCCAAAGTTATCGGCTCTTTTACCTGAAAAAAAAATACAATACCCCCCCAACATTAAAACCCACCACCCACACATCCAACCCTACTCTAAAACCCACCCAATCCCCCCTTAATAAAACCTAACACTAACCCCTTGAAAATCACCCTACCTTGAGAAGTCTTCACCCAACCGGGCCGAAGTCTTCAATGAAGCCGGGAAGAAGAGGTCCTCCAGATGGACAGAAGTCTTCATCGAAGCCAGAAAGAAGAGGTCCTCCAGACGGGCAGAAGTCTTCATCCAGGCGGCATCTTCTATCATCATCCATCCGGCGCGGAGCGACTTCATCTTCCAGACATCCGACGCAGAGCATCCTCTTCCAAGGAAGTCCAACTGAAGAATGAAGGTTCTTTTAAATTATGTCATCCAAGATGATGTCCCTTGAATTCCAATTGGCTGATAGAATTCTATCACAGGTATTGTACTTTTTTTTACAACACGAAAATGTCCACAGCACAACTTGCTTAAAAAGTGTCTTTATTGACAAATGAAAGAGCGACGTTTCGTGACTACTGTCACTTAATCATGCTATACACATAATACTCAGAGGAGATCCTTTTAAACTGTTTGGCTTGGCGCCAATACACTCTATGCTTGAGCGCCACCTGCTGTGCAGAATACATAACTTGCTAAACATTGATAATCTTATCCAATTTGCAAAATTGAAATAGAAAATATAGGATACGCAATTGACGTAAGTGGATTTGCTGTATTTTCGAGTCTGACCAAAAAAGTGAGCGGTGAGCCTGTCATTTCAAGACTCGTAATACCAGCGGGCATTAAAAAGCAGCGTTAGGACCGCTTAACGCTGCTTTTTAACCCTAACGCACAACTCGTAATCTAGCCGTATGAATTCTAGCCCTTTAAATCCATTAGTACCTCAGCCTATTTAAGGCTCCTCCTCTTCCAAGACGATGCTTGGTAATGTTTCTGTAGTGAGCTGCAGATGAAGGAACCTACGCTCCAGTGTTGTCAAGCCTCCTGACTGCTTGTCAGATTCTACAGTTTACCTGCTTCGCTCATAGCTGCGTGTTCTGTCTGCAGCGTGTATTCTTATACGCATCTTTAAGGGACTTCCTCTCACCGGTATCCTGTCTCCTCTACAGCTTGACTTCAATGATGTCAGCAGCCTTTACTTCCACGCCGCTGCCGCTCAGAGCCTGCTGAGTATCTCCACAGCTATCCTCAGCCTTGCTAGTCTCCGGTTACATTAATCCTCCTGTGAGGCATAAGCAGGAACTACTGGCTGTTCTAATTGGAAGGACTAGCTGAATTTCTCCTGCTGCCGTGAGGAGTCTCCTGTTTCGCTGTACTGTGAGTAAGCTATCAATTAGCTGTCTGGGCTTAAGGTATTTCATATACAGCATCAATTTCAAGCTATACACATCAGCCTAAGGGGAGTCTCAATTATTTGTGTAGATGTTATTGTGATTATCTGATCCTAAAACTTTCTTTCCTATGCTTAATAAGTAGCAGCTGCTGACTCAAAAGACTGTTACTTCCTCCTCTGCTTAATAAGCATCTGCTGCTTGCTGCTCAACTCTTACTTACACTGTGATTAACATAACCTACATAGCATATACTGCTTGCTGACATTTTCATATCTCTGTTGCAAATTACTGAATGCTATTTCACAGTACAGACTTCCTCTTGCATAGTTTTATTACTGGAAGTGATACTTTTGTTATGTGTTGTACATATGTTGCCTACTCCTAACCTGGTAATCCTACAATACCATTGTCTGATTGCTAAACCCATAGTGGTTTCCTCAACCGATGATCATAACAGAACCTCAGTTCATTTATTACTTCAAGGTTTGAATTTGTGTGAGACTGAGCGGAACAGAGTTTATTAAATATACCGTCTAGCATTACAATGCCTTAAAAGTAATTGGCATTGAAAATTGTTCCCTTCATGGTAGAGGGGGTGATAAAGCCTGCTCTCCTTCCTGCTTGTCTCTCCCATGCCACAGCCACTGCCCTGCCCCCCGACTCCCAGCACATCACAGGTAACTCCCTTTGTTAACTTTCTTTCTACAGCCACTGCCCAGCCCACGCCTCCCAGCATTCCCACCTACCAGCACCTATTTAATGGAGGTTGCTGCTGCCTTAGTCTGAGACTGCAGCTTCTTCCAGCCTGCTCTCCTTCCTGCTTGTCTCTCCCATGCCACAGCCGCTACCCGGCCCCCCACCTCCCAGCACAGCACAGATAACTCCCTTTGTTAACTTTATTTCTACAGCCACTGCCCTGCCCCCCGCCTCCCAGCCCTCCCACCACCCAGCACCTGATTAATGGAGGTTGCTGCACTGGCACGCCAAAGGCAAGCCCATCAGAGCTGTCCGCGCCTGGACCGCGTCCAGCGCCACTAACCCTGGCTCCTACAACCACCACCACTATGACGTCAGCACCCTCCTCCATCTCAACACCAGTAGATCATCCGCCTGCAACCACGCATCCCAGACGAACACCAAAGGAACCTTTACCTGCCGCAACTGCGCCTTCTCCTCCCTCCGAACCAATAACCTGCCAGTCACCTCATGCAAAAACAACCGCAACCACATCAACTGCATCCTCCTCAACACCCGCTCCGTCCGCAAGCATGCTGTCAAAATCTGGAACCTGCTTAACTCCACCTCCCCAGATGTTGCCTTCCTCACGGAAACCTGGTTGAACCGCACATCAATGCCTGACATTGCCATCACCATCCCCGACGGATACAAGATCTCCCACAAGGACCGCAGCAACTGACCGGGAGGAGGCATCACCATCATCCGCAAACACTCCCTCCACATCACAACCAGCTCCGACCACCACTCACCAGGCTTGGAACACCTACACTTCAAGATCCAGGTCAGTCCCAACACCACCATCCATGGCACCCTCATCTACAGACCGCCAGGACCTCGTCATGCCTTCTGCGACTCCATCACCGACCTCATCACACCCCATGACCTCCCCTTAACAGACTACATCCTCCTCGGTGACCTCAACTTCCACCTAGACAACCCCAACGACCACAATACCACCAACCTCTTAGAAAACCTTGGAACCATCGGACTGAAGCAACTCAACAACTCCCCAACCCACTTAGCCGGACACACCCTCGACCCTATCTTCTCTGCAGGTAACCACATCTCAGTCAGCCACATCACCGAACTCCATTGGACCAACCACTATTGCATACACTTTTCCTTCAACAAACCCACCACACACCTCCGGCAGCACCACCCGCCCTGCAGAAACTGGAACAACATCACCGAAGACCAACTGCACTCCACCCTGAACAAGTGTCCCCCAGCTAACTCCTCCACCCACAACCTCCACCACTGGCTCACAGACTGCGCCAACACCCTTGCCCCTCTTAAGAAACCGTCCAACCGCCAACCCACCAACAAAGCTAGTTGGTTCACCCCTGCCCTCCAGGACTCCAAACGCCACTGTAGGTGATTGGAAAGGACCTGGAGATCCAGCAAGACCCCTTCAAATAAAACAGCCTACAAAGAAGCCATCACTACCTACCACCACCTCATCAAAACCACCAAGAAGACAGCCATCCAAAATAGAATCAATGCCAACGTCCACAACAGCAAGGAGCTATTCACAGTCATCAGGGAATTCTCCAATCCCAACAGCGACACCAACGACATCCCGCCCTCGCAGGACCTCTGCAATAACCTCGTAATGTACTTCCACCACAAGATCGTCGACATCAATGACAGCTTCACACCCCAGAACTCACCCACCACCACTTATCCACCAACTCCCACCTATACCTCACCCAAATACACCACCGCATACCCCCTACGGACCATCTGGAGCCCCCTCACCACAGAGGACACCATCAAAGATCGATCCGCTCCGGAGCACCCTCGGACCCATGCCCCGCATCACATTTTCAACAAAGTGGGTGACACCATCGCTCCCGAGCTCTGCAGCATCATCAACTGCTCCATCGAAACCGGCACCTTCCCGGATGATTGGAAGCACGCAGAATTAAAACCCCTACTGAAAAAACCCATGGCTGACCCCAATGATCTGAAGAACTACCGCCCAATCTCTCTGCTCCCCTTTGTGGCCAAAGTCATCGAGAAGTCCATCAACGTGCAACTCGTTGACTACATCAAAGCCAACCACACCGTGGACCCCTCCCAATCTGGTTTCAGGAGCAACCACAGCACCAAGACCGCCCTCCTTGCCGCCACAGACAACATCCTCACCCTACTTGACTGAGGAGGGACCACCGCCCTCATTCTCCTAGACCTCTCAGCAGCATTCGACACTGTCTCCCACCTCACCCTCCGCAACTGACTACATGATGCCGGCATACACAACAAAGCCCTGGAATGGATCACCTCCTTCCTCACTGGCAGAAAGTTAGACTCCCACCCTTCAACTCCAAGCCCACAGAAATCAGTTGCGGTGTACCCCAAGGCTCTTCGCTGAGCCCCACCCTATTCAACATCTACATGGCCCCTCTCACCACCATCGCCCGACGATACAACCACAACATCGTCTCCTACGCCGATGACACCCAGCTAATCATCTCACTCACCAGTGACCCCACCACCACCAAGAAAAACGTACACGAAGGGCTGACATAAGTCACCACCTGGATGAGCTACAACTGCCTAAAGCTGAACGCAGACAAGAACGAAGTCCTCCTCCTCGGTCCCACCACATCAGCTTGGAATAACTCCTGGTGGTGCACAGACCTCGGACACCCTCCAACAAAATTTTGTTTGGGGGATTTACATTATTGAAAAGATGCAGGAACCACTGCAAAAACAGTTTCCTTCATGTCTATGTTATTAAAGATTGATGGCAATGCCAACAGCAAATCATATTTAAGCAATATCATATTTAATAAAGTGTTTAACTATGAACTATGTATTAACTGTAAATATTTCACATTCCAATGCTCTTTACATAGGGGAATATGTTCTAGGGGTTTTCAAATTGATATTTTTTTATATATACAGTATATATATATATATATATATATATATATATATATACAGTATATATATATATATATATACACACAGAGAGAAATGCACTCACAGGAAAGAACAACCAGCTCAATACTATTGTTAGCCTGTTCTATGGCGTTTTACCACCTGGGTGCAACTTCTTTTAGCCCAGCAATGCTTTTCACAGAGTAGAACTTTCCTGTAGTATATCAGTCTGATCCCGCCTATTACGGTCAGTCCAGTGCCGAAATACCAGGCAATTCCTCTCTGAACAAGGAACAAAGCAACCCCAGATGATCGTTTCGGCCTTCATTGGGCCTCGTCAGTGAGGTGTAGCAGTATTCCTCTAAGCACACTGAGCAAGGAGTCCACGTCTGGTTTCCCCTTTTTCCCATAGGGAGACTAAATACACACAGAGAGAAATGCACTCACAGGAACGAACAACCAGCTCAATACTATTGTTAGCCTGTTCTATGGCGTTTTACCACCTGGGTGCAACTTCTTTTAGCCCAGCAATGCTTTTCACAGAGTAGAACTTTCCTGTAGTATATCAGTCTGATCCCGCCTATTACGGTCAGTCCAGCGCCGAAATACCAGGCAATTCCTCTCTGAACAAGGAACAAAGCAACCCCAGACGATCGTTTCGGCCTTCATTGGGCCTCGTCAGTAAGCTGTAGCAGTATTCCTCTAAGCACACTGAGCAAGGAGTCCACGTCTGGTTTCCCCTTTTTCCCATAGGGAGACTAAATACACACAGAGAGAAATGCACTCACAGGAACGAACAACCAGCTCAATACTATTGTTAGCCTGTTCTATGGCGATTTACCACCTGGGTGCAACTTCTTTTAGCCCAGCAATGCTTTTCACAGAGAAGAACTTTCCTGTAGTATATCAGTCTGATCCCGCCTATTACGGTCAGTCCAGCGCCGAAATACCAGGCAATTCCTCTCTTAACAAGGAACAAAGCAACCCCAGACGATCGTTTCGGCCTTCATTGGGCCTCGTCAGTGAGGTGTAGCAGTATTCCTCTAAGCACACTGAGCAAGGAGTCCATGTCTGGTTTCCCTTTTTTCCCATAGGGAGACTAAATACACACAGAGAGAAATGCCTCCCTATGGGAAAAAGGGGCAACCAGACGTGAACTCCTTGCTCAGTGTGCTTATAGTAATATAGCTACACCTCACTGACGAGGCCCAATGAAGGCTGAAACGATCGTCTGGGGTTGCTGTGTTCCTTGTTCAGAGAGGAATTGCCTGGTATTTTGGCGCTGGACTGACCGTAATAGGCGGGATCAGACTGATATACTACAGGAAAGTTCTACTCTTTGAAAAGCATTACTGGGCTAAAAAGCTGCACCCAGGTGGTAAATCGCCATAGAACAGGCTAACAATGTTATTGAGCCAGTTGTTCGTTCCTGTGAGTGCACTTCTCTCTGTATATATATATATATATATGTATATATATATATATATATATATATATATATATATATATATATATATATATCATAGATTTTGACGGCAGATAAGAACCATAGGTCCAGCAAGTCTGCCTGATATTTCCTAAAAATATAAACTTGTCTAGTTTGTATGATAACCTTATGCTTATCCCAGACATTCTTAAAGTCCCCCACAGTGTTTGTCATTACTACTTGTGGAAGTTTATTCCATGAATCAACCACCCTCTCTGTAAAGAAGTGCTCCCTTAAATTACCACTGAATCTACTATCCTTCAGCTTGAGATCATGACCCCTTCTTCTTGAATTTTTATTTTTATGAAAAATACTCTCTTAGCCTCAGTATTACTAAGCCCCTTAATATATTTAAAAGTAATAATCATATCACCTCTTTCCCTTCGCTCCTCCAAGCTATACATATTTAGGTCATTTAGCCTTTCCTGATAAGTTTTATTTTTTAGACCATTTAATACTATAGTAGCCCTCCTTTGCACAGATTCCATTTTATTTATATCTTTCTGGAGATATGGCCTCCAGAACTTAACAAAATTCTCAAGATGAGGCCTAACCAATAATGTGTAAAGTCGCATTAGAACCTTACTATTTCTGCTGAAAATACCTCTACCAAGACATCCAAGCATTCTACTTGCCTTCCTCGCTGCAATCCTACATTATTTACTAAATTTGAAATCATCTGAAATAATAATTCAAAAGACCTGTACCTTTTTTGTAACAGTCAGTAAAGTGTCATTGAGTCTGTAATTAATGATTGGATTTTTTCCCCTAAAAGCATAATTTTGCAGTGTTAAACATTAGATCCAAGTAATATGTCCAATCCTCCAATTTTTTATATCTCCTCTCATTCAGTCTATCCCCCCCCCCCCCCCCCCCCGGAACATCCACTCTATTAAAAATGTTTGTATCATCTGCAAACATTCATACTTTCCCCTGTAGCCCTTTACTGATATCTCTGATAAATATGTTAAACAGGTCCAGAACTGACCCCTGAGGAACATCACTAGTAACTGCCTCTTCTGCTGAATGTACTACATTTACTAAGACACTCTATTTTCTATCCTTAAGCCAGAATTCTACCCAGTTCACAATATTTAAGTTGAGACTAAGGAGATACAGTTTGTGAATTAGTTTGTTGTGTGGGACGGTGTCAGATGCTTTGCTGATATCAAGATATGCTCCACCCTGGTTTAATACTTTTGTTACATAATCAAAGAAGTAAATAAGATTAGTCTGACGTGACCTCCCTGGAGTAAAGCCATGCTGATTTTAGTTCTCTAAATTGTTTGTCTTTATATAAGTCATGATCTTCCTTTAAAGAGACTTTTCATAATTTCCCCTACTACTGAAGTTAAACAAACTGACCTGTAGTTACAAGATTCTTCCCTACTGCCCTTTTATGAAGAGGTACTACATTTACTTTTCTCCAATCACCTGAAACAACTTCTGTCAATAGTGACTGATTAAACAGATCAGTTAATGGGGCAGTTAACACAGATTGAAGTTAATTTAAAACCCTTGGTTGAATATTATTAGGACTGACTTTTTTATATTTATTTTTGATAATGCCAATAAAACCTCATCCTTTGTAAAAAGATTAGTGATAAGCTTATTTCCATTTTTGTAGCATTCCTTAATGTAGACATAAGTAATCACTGAGTCAGTCTGCAATTTTACTTATTTCCTTCCTTCTACTATTCTACCATCAACTGTTATACAATTTTACTATCCCAAACTTATTTTTTCTCCTTTTACTGATGTATCTAAGGATGGTTTTACTGACTGTGCTATCTTCTCTTCTGCATGAGCTTTAACCTTCCTAACTAGCTGCTTAGTCTATTTTTGTTGGAGTCTTTATATTTGCATATCATCATCTGACTGTATGTGTCTGTAATTTTTTTAAGCTATATTTTTTGTCTTTTCAGTATGTGCTACTTCTTTGGAAAACAATATTGATTTAATCTTTCTTTTACTTTTACAGACATGTCTAATACAGTGTGCAACTGCATCTAAAATAGGGTCCTTAAAATATTCCCACTGTTCTTGAGCCCCCACAAAAAGTTTGCCCTTTTTGTGGGGGTACTCTGCGGTACTGAGTACCACCACCTATGTCATCTCATAACAGGTTATATTTGTAATTGTCATATAATGTGACATGTAAATAATAGTTTTTATAAGAGGCTGCAAAATATATCAAAGCATTGTAAATAATGTTGTCTCTTTGCTTTTCTCAGAGTTACTGAGCACAATATATCAATCAATAATCAGTGAGTACCAGCATCTTTTTTGTTTTATAGGTTTTATATTTGATTTTTTATAACGAATGCATATGGTTTTACATTGATATGCAAATACCTGTCTCTAACAAAGTTACCTCAGAGGTTCACTCTATTTAAGGAATGACTTGTTTTTGTGCCAAGGGTGATATTTGTAATATTAATAATTATTACCTAAAAATTCCTGGAAAAGGGTTCACATGTTTTTTACATTTTATTATGTCTTGTTTTAAGCCAAAACTACTTTTTCTGAAGAGAAAAGAGTTTGGGGTCAATTTAGTAAGGTGCGGACGGACACGATACGCTGTATCATATCATGGAGGTTTCGCTTTTATCTGAGGAAACGACCCAGTTGGGGTTGAGAAACGCGTCATATATTAAAGCTTTTTATTACAAGAAGTTGTCTATGCTTTGTGGTATTCCAATACCATACAACAACACACCAAGTTCTACTTTCCAGTTGAAATTATCCATACTAAGAAAAAGGTTACCTAGGGGGCACCAACAAAGACTCCAAGGAACGTTATCCATCCAGTGTACTAGCCACTGTTAAGTGCTAGCAAGCTATCATGCACTGGTCACAGCACAGTGCCTCTAGTTCTGGTAAGCACACCATTTGTCTACATATGTTTGCTCACAATACCAGACAATATTACTCTATTGTGGCGCCCTCTCTCTTTTCCTTCTTGCATTAGTCTATTCCCTACTCTCTGGGACCAAGAGGAGCTGCCTACGTCTACTTCACCACTTCATCTCAGAAGAAATACATTTACCATCTTCTTTTCCGAAAAGGGACAAACATATTGAAACGAACCAACAGGAATCCCTTTTGTATCAAGGACATAATCACTAACCGGTTTTACGGTAGAGTTGCATACTGACTTTGTTAGCTAAGATATGTTTTATGCTTCACACTTTTTTTCAGCGCGCTTTCTTTATCCCCATCTGGGATAATTCATGCTGTATCATATCATGTTCGCCGCACATCGATAAATGCCGACTGCATACACTGTCGGCATTTATCATTGCACCAGCAGTTCTGGTGAACTGCTGGTGCAATGCCGCCCACTGCAGATTTGCGGCCGCTAGCAGGGGGTGTCAATCAACCCGATCATATCCGATCGGGCTGATTGCTGTCCTAAACCTCAAAAAAAACCTTAGATGCCTTTTTTTCAAATAAAGTTAGCAAGAGATCAAATAAAAATTGATAATAGGAGTAAATTAGAAAGTTGATAAATATTGCATGCTCTATCTGAATCACGAAATAAAAAAATTGGGTTCAGTGTCCCTTTAACTGCACAGCAAACCAAGTTAAATCACTGAATATAGAGGTTTCCTTGAATAACCCTGAAAATTTCCTACCGGTAATATTCAGAGGCAATTTGGAAGTTTCCTATCTTTTGGGACTGTTAAGTGGTCAGTTTATTTCCACAATTATTATTTTTTTTGTGTTCACTGATTGCTGCACACTTATTTTTACTTGAATTTTATTGCAGTTTACTTATATTATCAATTTTGCTTAGTTCTCTTGGTAGCCTTTATTAAAAGCTAATCCTAGATGTGCTCTAGGTTTGCTGGCTGCAATGTTATACATAGATACAAACACTGCTGCCACAGATAGCTAAAGACACATGTATACTTCTATCAGCCTAACATAAGTTTGAGGCTTCATCAAGATGTCGAGTGATAGCAAACAGCACACAGAGTTGTGCATAGCAAATGGTGAAGAATATAAATAGTAACACAGCAGGAATAAATAGTGTAAATCCAGAATGTATTTCATTTTTCCTGGCATTACAGCTGTGGTATTCAACAATAAAATAATAAAAAATTGTTTACGTTATAATTACTATCTGCTTGTGTTGTATTCATCTTTTTCATCTTTTATATGATGTTTGCATGCATGCTGGGAGAGGCAGGTGCATTCCTTTATTTTCTTTTTTCTTCCTTATAGAAATCGCGAAATCTTTATTATAAGGGTTTAAGTTGAGATATGAGGGTTTGTCTTCTTCCCTGTCCCTTCCCCCTCCATTTACTATTGTAATGCTCGTGGGATATTCCACTATCAGAGCACACTCGGCCAGTAGTCTTCTTATCCTGGCTGTGAGCCGGAATGATAGGGAACTTCCCAGAGCATTCAAAGTTTGCAAGATGAGGTAAGCGACACTCACCACAGGCAGGATGGTCTTCAGCAGCAACAGACAGGAAAGGCAGTTTAGGGTTAGACCACTAGAAAGGTCAGGCAGGCAGGGCTTGGCAATGGTAAAGCAGTCCAGAGGTAAAAAACTAGGATGGTCTGGCAGGCAGGGTTTGGCAATGGTAAAGCAGTTCAGAGGTAAACCACTAGGATGTTAAGGCAGGCAGGTTTTGGCAACAGAGAGGCAATCCAGAGCAATAGGGGTTAAACAAACAGATTAGTCAGACAGGCAGGGTTCAGCAATAGTAAATCAATCCAGTAGATTAGGGGTAAACAGGCAGAGTGGTCAGACAAACAGAGTTCAGCAGCAATGTATCAATCCAGCACTTTAGGGGTAAACAGGCAGAGTGGTCAGACAAGCAGAGTTCAGCAGCAAAGTATCAATACAGCAGACAGTAATAATAACACCCAGGAGAATGCTAAGTAACACCTATACTTTGGCAGGGGTAACAGTAAAATGAGAAACTTACATAGGCACAGGATTCGCGCCACAGCTCCAGGACCAGCATCAGGAAGGAGGAGACATGCAACAATGATGTCATCATTGCATGCTCAGAGGAAGAACTGCATCCCTGGCAAGAGCCAGAGCATGCCTGGCAACAGCCAGATCGATGCCTCATGGCGGCATGACATAGCCCCCCCCCTCAAGGGTTCCCTCCGGGAACCAGAGCCTGTTTTGAAGGATGAGCAGCATGGAACTTGGAGAGCAAAGATGGAGCATGCACATTACAGGCAGGAACCCAGGAACGATCTGCCAAAGAGTATCCCTCCCAATGTACAAGGTATTGCAGTTGTATACACCTGACAAGACTTGAGTAGTGAGATATGGAAGACTAGGTATATGCACAAGGTTCTGGGCAAGACCACTCTGTAGGCAACAGGAGACAGTCTTTTTGAACTTTGTGAGGACCGATAAACCTAGGCCCTAATTTGTGGCAGGATCGACGTAGATGAATGCGTCGAGTAGAGACCCAAACACGTTCACCTACCAAGAAGGCACGTAAAGAGGCTCTATGAGGATCAGTAAACTTCTTGTATCTAGAGACAGCTGAACGTAACTGAGAGCAAAAACGTTGCCAATGGGTGGTGAGTTCAGTAACGTGTCAGTCTGCAGCAGGAACCCCAGTGGACTGAGCAGAAAGAGGGAAGACACAAGGTTGATACCCTGCTGTGGCTTGAAATGGAGAACAATGTAGAGAAGAGTGCCAATGAGTGTTTCTCACCAGCTCAGCTAGGGGTAACAACTCAGACCAGTTGGTATGGAGATAATTGACAAAGGCTCTAAGGTAGGCTTCAAGATCTTGGTTTACTCTCTCGGTTAATCCATTGGTCTGAGGGTGGTAGCCAGAAGACAAGGAAACAGTGGTTCCTATTAATTTACAAAAGGCTCTCCGAAAGGTAGAAATTAATTGTGGACCTCTGTTGGAAACAATATTCATGGGAATGCATGAAGATGTACCACATGCAAGAGAAGAAGAGACGATAAGTCTTGGGCAGATGGCAATTTCTTAAGGGATACACAATGAGCCAGTCTGGAAAATGGATTCACCACAACCCAAATAACTGTATGATGGTCAGAAGATGGAAGGTCCACAATGAAGTCCATTGTTATGTGTGTCCATGGTTGTTTTGGAATGGACAATGGTTGGAGCAAGCCAGGAGGCAAGGATCAGGGAATTTTTTTGGCAGAACAAGTCGTGCAGGCTCTCCCAAAATCCTGAGCATCAGACTTCATAGTAGGGCACCATACATATTGGGAAAGACACTTAAAAGTCCTTGTCAAGCCAAGATGTCCTGAGAGTTTACTATTATGAGCCCAGGACAGCACAGGAGTGTGTAGGTTCAGAGGTACAAAGAGGATATCAGAAGCTACGGGGGCTTCAGGAGGATTCTAAACTGGGCACGTTGTAGTCTTTGAAGAAGGGTGGTATTCAGTTGAGCAGCCACACAGGAGGGAGGTATGATGTATTCATTAGGAGCTTCAGAGGAATCACTCGAGTGAGGAAACTGATGGGAAAGGGCGTCGGCTTTCTTGTTTTTGGTCCCGGGAAGATAAGAGACCACAAAGTTGAAGAACAAGGCCCATCTGGTCTGTCGAGGATTGAGTAGAGGAGCAGTCTCTAGGTAAGTTAGATTCTTGTGACCAGTGAGAATCTGAATCGGTTTGGCAGTGCCCTCTAACCAATGACGCCATTCAGTCAAGGCCATCTTAATGGCTAAGAGTTCATGATTACCCACATTGTAATTCCTCTCAGCAGGAGTAAAGCATTTAGAGAAAAAGGCTACAGGGTGCGACTTGGAGGTTAAAGGATCCCTTTGGGTTAGAACTGATTCAGCACCTATCTCGGAGGCATCAACCTCTAAAGTGAACTGTAGGTCAGGATCAGGATGGTGGAGTACAGGAGCAGAACAGAAAGCCTTTTTCAGATGAGCGGAGGCATTTATGGCTTCAGGAGGCCAATGTTTACAGTATTTTGTCAATTCAGTGAGTGGAGTGACTGAGAAACGTTCTTTATAAATTTGCGGTAGTAATTGGAGAATCCCTAGAATCTCTGTAATTCTTTTAATGAAGTAGGTTGAGGCCATTCTAAAATTGCAGTGAGTTTAGCAGGATCCATGGCAAAATCCATCTTCGAGATGACATAACCAAGGAATAGGATCTAAACTTGATCAAACTCACATTTTTCTAGCTTGGCTACCAAATAATTGTCTCTGAGACATTGAAGTACCTGCCTCACGTGTTTATAATGCTCCTCCAAAGTGGAAGAGAAAACAAGGATGTCATCCAGGTAGACGATAACAGTGTGATTGAGGAGGTCACGGAAGACATCGTGGACAAATGCCTGGAAGACTGCAGGGGCATTACACAGCCCAAAGGGCATTATAAAGTTTTCGTAATGCCCTGATCTTGTGTTGAAGGCGGTCTTCCATTGGTGGCCTGGGAAGATATATGAATCAGATTGTATGCCCCATGTAAGTCTAGCTTAATGAGCATCCTGGAGGGAGTCATACAGTTCAGTGATTAAAGGAATAGGATAGCAATTCTTGATAGTTATGTTGTTCAAGGCCCTGTAGTCGATACAGGGTCTGAGCCCACCACCCTTCTTACTGACAAAAAAGAAGCCTGTCCGAGCAGGAGAGGAGAAAGGGTGAATGAAACCTTTAGCAAGGTTCTCTTGGATGTACTCCTCCATGGACTTGGTTTCGGCTTTGGAGAGTGGATAAGTCCTCCCTTTAGGAAGTGGGGCTCTGGGAAAGAGGTCAATTTTACAGTCGTAAGGACGGTGGGGTGGCAGCACATCAGCAGCTTTCTTCTCAAACACATCTGCGAAGTCCGCGTATACTGAGGGAAGGCTTGAAGGAGTCTGAAGACTAGTTATGGGGATGCGGAGCAGAGGAGTGACTTTAGCAAGGCAGGAGTGGAAACAGGAGGTCCCCAGGAGGCCAGTTGTCCTTTAGCCCAGTTGAACTGCGGATTATGTATACGAATCCAAGGAAGACCAAGGATGACAGGTTGTGCTGGGGAATGAATGACCTCAAACTGCAGCTGTTCCATATGAAAAACTCCCACAGTCAGGGTCAGGGGTGCTGACTCAAAATGGATCAACCCTGAACCAAGGGGGTGCCATCTAGAGTAGTTATTTTGAGACAATGTCTTTCTGCAGAAGAGGTAAGCCAACTTGTATCATAAAACGGTGATCCAAAAAGTTTCCAGCTGGCCCCGAGTCAATGAAGGCTTGAGTGTGAACATAATTCTGAAGAAAGGTAAGAGTAACAGGTACCAGAATCCGAGAGGAGTGAGGGGTTTAGTAGTGATCATGCTTAGAGATACCCCAGTGTTATCCCCTAAGCATTGGCGTTTCCCGGCCGAATGTCACAGTTCTCTAGTTGGTGGAAGTTAGAACCACAATAAAAGCATAGTCTCAATCTCCTTCTTCTCTGTCTTTCAGACTCTGAGGGTTTGAAGGAGGAAATATCCATGAGTTCCTCTAATGGGGTGGCTGGAGAAGTTAAAGGGATAGAGGACACTGCAGAAAGCAGATGAATAGAAGGACTGAAGGGAAGGACTCTCCGAGTTCTGTCTCTCTCAGCTTGCCTCTCCTGGAAGCAAGAGTCTAGACTGATACAAAGTGTTATAAAGTCACCCAAAGAAGAGTGAATATCATGATAAGTGATTTCATCTTTGATGCGTTCATGCAGACCCCTCCTAAAGGCTGCCTTTAAGGCACTGCCATTCCAACTGGTCTCTAGTGCCAAGGTGCGAAACTCAATGGCAAATTGTGCCACAGTTCAATTGCCCTGGAGGAGGTCTAGGAGAGAAACTTCTGCAGCAGAAGTACGGCCAGAAGTCCCAAACAGAGAAGTAAGTGCAGAAATTAACGCACCAGCATGGGGTGGCTGGAGAAGTTAAAGGGATAGAGGACACTGCAGAAAGCAGATGAATAGAAGGACTGAAGGGAAGGACTCTCCGAGTTCTGTCTCTCTCAGCTTGCCTCTCCTGGAAGCAAGAGTCTAGACTGATACAAAGTGTTATAAAGTCACCCAAAGAAGAGTGAATATCATGATAAGTGATTTCATCTTTGATGCGTTCATGCAGACCCCTCCTAAAGGCTGCCTTTAAGGCACTGCCATTCCAACTGGTCTCTAGTGCCAAGGTGCGAAACTCAATGGCAAATTGTGCCACAGTTCAATTTCCCTGGAGGAGGTCTAGGAGAGAAACTTCTGCAGCAGAAGTACGGCCAGAAGTCCCAAACAGAGAAGTAAGTGCAGAAATTAACGCACCAGCATTGTTCAGGAGTGGAGCATTCTGTTCCAAAAGGGGAGAGTCCTAGGCTTGGGCCTTGTCTTTCAGTAAGGAAATGATAAGGTGACCCTTGACTGGTGAGACTGAAAGATGTTAGGATCATTGTGGAAGTGCAGCCTGCATTAGTTGAGAAAACCTCTACAATCAGTTGTACTTTCATACTTGTCAGGCAATAGTATCCGGGGTATACTTCCAGAAGCAGGGGAAGAAGCCACAGTAGGAGCAGAGACCGGCAGTACACAAACAGGAGTGATAATCCTCGCTGCAACTAGTAAAGAGAGTTGGACGGTTACAGCCTCTAGTTTGGAATCCACACTCTGCAACTGTGTAATATGGGTTCCCAACATCTGTCCTTGAAGATAAACTGCCCATGTTCCCTTATTTGGCTTAATGGCCCAAGTATAATGTAATGCTCGTGGGATATTCCACTATCAGACTGAACTAGGCCGCCAGTAGTCTTCTTTCCCGGCGTCGAGCCGGAATGATAGGGAGTAGAGAAAGTTTCTAAGATGAGGTAAGCGGCACTCACCACAGGCAGGATGATCTTCAGCGGCAACAGGCAGGAAAAGCAGTTCATGGTTAAACCACTAGAATGGTCAGGCAGGCAGAGTTTGGCACCGTTAAAGCAGTCCAGAGATAAACCACTGGGATGGTCAGGCAGGCAGGGTTTGGCAATGGTAAAGCAGTCCAGAGATGAACCACTAGAATGGTCTGGCAGGCAGGGTTTGGCAATGTTAAAGCAGTCCAGAGGTGAACCACTAGGATGGTCAGGCAGGCAGGGTTTGGCAACAGAGAGGCAATCCAGAGCAATAGGGGTTAAACAAGCAGAGTAGTCAGACAGGCAGGGTTCAGCAATAGTAAATCAATCCAGCAGATTAGGAGTAAACAGGTAGAGTGGTCAGACAAGCAGAGTCCAGCAGCAAAGTATCAATCCAGCAGACAGTAGTAATAACACCCAGGAGAATGCTAAGTAACACCTATACTTGGTCAGGGGTAACAGTAAAATGAGAGACTTACATAGGCGCAGGATTCACGCCACAGCTCCATGACCGGCATCAGGAAAGAGGAGACATGCGATGATGACTTCATCGTTGCACTCTCAGAGGAACCGCTGCATCCCTGGCAACAGCCAGAGCGATGCGGTGCAGTGGCGTAACATCTATGCCATATTCTTGCTTTTATTTCTCCCTTTCTTTGTATTGTTCTCTTTTTTGGGGGGGTTGCTTAAAGAATTTTTTGGTTGTTTTTCTCTATGACCTCCTGATCAGTTACCATTGAAGCAGACTTGTCTATAATAGTCCAGAAACGCCTCATCAGGACTTTGACACAAGGGTCCGTGTATATGTACAGTTCAGTTAACATATTGATCAATGTACTGTATGTATCTGTAGAGACACTGTTTTGTTGAATGTTATGGTTCTAGATGCACTTAAAGTGATGGTAAACCTAAGCGTATAACAAACACTAAGATTTCCAATCACTAAAAATAAAAATTTTCTCTTATTGCTTTGTAAAAAATAATGTTAAATTCACCCTATCCATCAGCAAAGTAGTTCACAGCGCCTCCGGCACCCACGGCAAAAGTGCTTTCTTCAGTGAGGTGACGTGTCAGCTGACATCCCAGCATGGCTATTGGTCTAGAGGTGAAAACTTTACCTCATTGGAGAAGAGCACTGTGCCGTGGGCAGCCGGAGGCACTGTGTTAGCAATCTACTTTGCTGACAGATATGGTGAGTTTCACATTGTTTTTACATAACAATGAGAGAAACTAATGTTTATTTTTAGTGATGGTAAATCCTAGCATTTGTTATATGCATGGATTTACCATCCCTTTAGGTTTATTTTTTGTTTTATTCTTTTATTTTAAAAAAAGTACAGAATTCTTCTATCTCTATACAATTTTTGTTTTCTATTCTAAAGTTGAATAAAGAAAAAAAAAGTATCACTTGACGCAATCCTTTTTTTTTTTTTAATATATTGAACTAACAAAAATATTCCTATATACTTAATAGTAGTAAGTGATAGATCACTTACACCTAGATTACGAGTTTTGCGTTAGAGGCAATGCAGTGCTAACGAGCAGTTTATGCTCACCGCTCACTTACAGAGAGCGCTGGTAATTACGGGTTTTTACAGCCTAGACAAGAAGTTAGCGTTGAGCCAAATTTTGCTCCTTACCGCACTCCAATACCAGCGCTGCTTATGTTAGCGGTTAGCTGGTGTAATGTGCCCGTGCACGATTTCCCCATAGGAATCAATGGGGAGAGCCGGCTGAAAAAAAAGTCTAACACCTGCAAAAAAGCAGCGTAAAGCTCCCTAACGCAGCTTCATTGATTCCTATGGGGAAATAAAAGTTTTGTCTACACCTAACACCCTAACATGAACCCCGAGTCTAAACACCCCTAATATTACACTTATTACCCCTAATCTTCCGCCCCTGACATCACCGCAACCTACATTATATTATTAACCCCTAATCTGCCTCTACGGACACCGCCGCCACCTACATTATACTTATGAAACCCTAATCTGCTGCCCCCAACATCGCTGACACCTACATTATATTTATTAACCCCTAATCTGCCGCCCCCAATGTCACCGCCACTATAATAAACATATTAACCCCTAAACCGCCGCACTCCCGCCTCACAAACATTAGTTAAATATCATTAACCCATAATCTGCCGGCCCTAACATCGACGCAACCTACCTACATTTATTAACCCCTAATCTGCCACCTCAACGTCGCCACCACTATATTAAAGTTATTAACCCCTAAACCTAAGTCTAACCCTAAACCTAACACCCCCTAACTTAAATATAATTAAAAGAAATCTAAATAAAATTACTATAATTAACTAAATTATTCCTATTTAAAACTAAATACTTAACTGTAAAATAAACCCTAAGATAGCTACAATATAACTAATAGTTACATTGTATCTATCTTAGGGTTTATTTTTATTTTACAAGCAAGTTTGTATTTATTTTAACTAGGTAGAATAGTTATTAAATAGTTATTAACTATTTAATAACTACCTAGCTAAAATAAATAGAAAGTTACCTGTTAAATAAAACCTAACCTAAGTTACAATTGCACCTAACACTACACTATAATTAAATTAATTCCCTAAATTAAATACAATTAAATACAATTAAATTAAATTATTTAAAGTTAAAAAAAAAACAAACACTAAATTACAGAAAATAATAAACAAATTACAAGATTTTTTAACTAATTACACCTAATCTAATCCCCCTAACAAAATAAAATGCCCCCCCAAAATAGAAAAGCCCTAACCTACACTAAATTACAAATAGCCCTTAAAGGGGCCTTTTGCAGGGCATTGCCCCAAAGTAATCAGCTCTCTTACCTGTAAAAACAAATCCCCCCCAACATTAAAACCCACCACCCACACAACCAACCCTACTCTAAAACCCACTCAATGCCCCCTTAAAAAAAACTAACACTAACTCACCTTACCGGGAGAAGTCTTCATCCAACCAGGCTGAAGTCCTCAACGAAGCCGGGAGAAGTCTTCATCCAAGCCGGGCGAAGTGATCCTTCAGACGGGCAGAAGTCTTCATCCAGACGGCATCTTCTATCTTCATCCATCTGGCGCGGAGCGGGTCCATCTTCAAGACATCCGACGTGGAGCATTCTCTTCAATCGATGGCTAACACAGAATGAAGGTACCTTTAAGTGACGTCATCCAAGATGGCGTCCTTTAATTCCGATTGGCTGATAGAATTCTATCAGCCAATAGGAATTAAGGTAGAAAAAATCCTATTGGCTGATGCAATCAGCCAATAGGATTGAATTTCAATCCTATTGGCTGATCCAATCAGCCAATAGGATTGAGCTCACATTCTATTGGCTGATTGGATCAGCCAGTAGGATTGAACTTAAATCCTATTGGCTAATTGCATCAGCCAATAGGATTTTTTCTACCTTAATTCCGATTAGCTGATAGAATTCTATCAGCCAATCGGAATTGAAGGGATGCCGTCTTGGATGACGTCACTTAAAGGTACCTTCATTCTGTGTTAGCCGTCGATTGAAGAGGATGCTCCGCATCGGATGTCTTGAAGATGGACCCACTCTGCGCCGGATGGATGAAGATAGAAGATGCCATCTGGATGAAGACTTCTGCCCGTCTGGAGGACCACTTCGCCCGGCTTGGATGAAGACTTCTCCCGGTAAGGTTATCTTCAAGGGGTTAGTGTTAGGTTTTTTAAGGGGGTATTGGGTGGGTTTTAGAGTAGGGTTGGTTGTGTGGGTGGTGGGTTTTAATGTTGGGGGGATTTGTAATTTTTTTTACAGATAAGAGAGCTGATTACTTTAGGGCAATGCCCCGCAAAGGCCCTTTTAAGGGCTATTTGTAATTTAGTGTAGGGTAGGGCTTTTTTATTTTGAGGGGGCTTTTTTATTTTGTTAGGGGGACTAGATTAGGTGTAATTAGTTAAAAAATATTGTAATTTGTTTATTATTTGCTGTAATTTAGTGTGTTTTTTTGTACTTTAGATAATTTAATTTAATTGTATTTAATTGTATTTAATTTAGGGAATTAATTTAATTATAGTGTAGTGTTAGGTGTAATTGTAACTTAGGTTAGGTTTTATTTTACAGATAACTTTGTATTTATTTTAGCTAGGTAGTTATTAAATAGTTAATAACTATTTAGTTACTATTTTACCTAGTTAAAATAAATACAAACTTGCCTGTAAAATTAAAATAAACCCTAAGATAGCTAAAATGTAACTATTAGTTATATTGTAGCTAGCTTAGGGTTTATTTTATAGGTAAGTATTTAGTTTTAAATAGGAATAATTTAGTTACTTATAGTAATTTTATTTAGATTTATTTAAATTATATTTAAGTTAGGGGGTTATTGTTAGACTTAGATTTAGGGGTTAATAACTTTAGTATAGTGGCAATGACGTTGGGATGGCAGATTAGGGGTTAATAAATGTAGGTAGGTGTCAGCGATGTTAGGGACAGCAGATTAGGGGTTAATAATATTTAACTAATGTTTGCGAGGCAGGAGTGCAGCGGTTTAGGGGTTAATTATTTATTATAGTGGTGGGCGATGTCCGGTTTGGCAGATTAGGGGTTCAAAATGTAATTTTAGTGTCACGTAATACCGTCGCTATGCAAGTCCCATTGAAAAAAGAGGATACGCAATTTACGTAAGTGGATTTGCAGTATTTTCAAGTCTGGCCAAAAAAGTGAGAGGTAGACCTGTACCTGCAAGACTCGTAATACCAGTGGACATTAAAAAGCAGCATTGGGACCGGCCAATGCTGCTTTTTAAGCCTAACACAAATCTCGTAATCTAGCTGACAGGTTTCCTTAGCTGCCTGTAAAAACTTATGGGGCTTGTAATGGAGAATGTTAGAAAGGAAGTTCATGGAGCCTTAAAAAGACAAACTGGCCTAGTTTTCAAGCCATGTGATCATTTTATGATGTCATAAGCTGTCAGGGCATTTTCAGAGCTATCATAATCAAAAAAACTGAGGGGCCGATTTATTAAAGTGTGGACGGACATGATACGTTGTAGCGTATGATGTCCGCCGCACATTGATAAATGCAGACAGCATAAACTGTCAGCATTTATCATTGCACAAGCAGTCCTTATGAACTGTTTGTGCAATGCCGCCCCCTGCAGATTTGCGGCCAATCGGCCACTTGCAGGGGGTGTCCATCAGCCCGATCGTATAAGATCGGGCGGATTGATGTCCGCAGCCTCAGAGCAGACGGACAAATTATGGAGCAGCGGTCTTTAGAACTTAACAAAATACTCAAGATGAGGCCTAACCAATAATCTGAAAAGACTCATTAGGACCTTACTATTTCTGCTAAAAATACCATTCGGAGCTTGATAATTGTGTCATTCAGCACTTTTAGGATCAAGGTCCAATAAAATGTTACACATTTAATACTGAGTTTTTATACAACCCCTACTGCAATTAAAATAAACCAGATTTAAATGATGGATTTTTAACATCAGTTAATCCTTAATTTTAATTCACTCACCAACTCTCATGGTAACAACTTATGTGAATTCTCATTGGACATTAAAAGCTGCTTGAACCAGAACACATATTTTAAAATTATTCCTTTATCATTTTTTGTTTCACTTTAGTATTTTGATTAAGATTTTTTAAAATAAGTTAACTTTTAAATGGACATTTTAGTAGTGATTTTTTAATAAGTCACAGCTTTTTAGGGACACATTTAAGATAGCTTATATTACATTACCAAAAAAGAGCAGAGCATTTAATTTCAGCTCTATTAATGCCCTTTATCAGCACTACAGGTAAGGGATCTAGACCTTTAAAAAACTTACTAATAATATATATCAAAGACAATGATTTCTTTAAAGGGATAGAAAACACCAAAATAGTATTATTATTATTATTATTATTATTATTATTATTATTATTATTATCGCTTATTTGTAGAGTGCCAACAGATTCCGCAGTGGTATTATTGTTTAAAAAGATAGATAATCCCTTTATTTACCATTCCCCAGTTTTGCATAACCAACACTGTTATAGACAATCCTAAGAAGAGCACAGCACAGAGGAATGGGTGCACAGGAGACCAAGGGCACTGCCACAGCCCTCCAACAATCAGCAAACACAAAATGGAACTCCAGCACTCCAAAGGTTAAAAAGGCAATGTTTTATTCAAAAAGCAACGTTTCAGGGTAAGAGCCCCTTCTTCATGCTATATTTTTATTAAACAACACACCAACATTTAAATACCCTCCACAAGGCGCCAAAATGCACCTACACTGGGGAAATGATTCCCTCTAGTGGTCATTTGTAACTATTGCACAAGGCCTATACAATTTAATGTTTCTTACATTATATTGACCACCTAAATAAAAACAATATACAATAATAAATGATGTGGATGCAGATAGAATATTAATTGTGGCATTTTATGTTTAAAATATTATTGACAATAATACACTTTCTTAAGACAGTTCTAAAGCAACTTGAGATATATTGAGAGATAAATAAATGGAAAAGTATGGAACTTTTTAGGTCATAAAATGTGCCAGGCTCATGATGAAATAAAATATCATTATAGAATATTGTATTCAGAAAAAGCAAGATAGATCATAGTCTCTATTTAGACCCCTAGGTTGTAATGTAGCTAATTGGTGTATCCACCACATTTCCCTTTGTTGGAGGAGACGTTCCCTATCCATACCATTTCTATTGGGGCCCACATGGTCTATGATCTGCCACCTCATCTGACTGACACTGTGGCCCTTCTCTAAAAAATGACTTGAAACAGGGGCCTCTTTATTTTTGCACCTAATGTTTGATCTGTGCTGGCTCATGCGGTCACGAGCCTTACGGGTAGTCTCGCCAATATATACCAAAGAACAAGGGCATTTAATGAGGTAAATTACATGAGTTGTCTAACACATAAAAAAAAACCCTTAATCATATATTTCCTACCACTCTGTGGGTGATTGAAATTTTCTCCTTTAATGATCGAGTGACAACTCATGCAATTGTAACAAGGGAAAGTACCTACTCTCTTTTTACTTGTAAGGGTCTGTTGTATTTTTCCCATGGTACCCACATCTGTCTTTACTAGCTGATCCCTTAAGCTCTTAACTCTTTTGTAGGCCATGAGTGGTGGTTCTTTAAATTGTATCACTCCCTTGTTACATTCCTCCAAAATGTGCCAATTCTGGCGTATTAATTTAGCTATTTTGTTGCTAAGTGGATTATATTGGCTAAGAAAAAACATTCTATCCCTGTTCTTATCAGTACTCTTGCCCACAGTTTTATCCAGATTAGATAAAGTGTTGTCCAATAGTTTATTCGGGTATCCCCTATTTATAAACTTCTCCTTCATTTCTTTGAATCGATGTATCTTCCTGTCGCTAGTGCTCACAATTCTATCCACTCTGAGAAACTGACTCCTGGGGAGTGACTCTACCAAATTCCTGGGGTGAAAACTATTGTATAGAAGGAGGTTATTCTTATCTGTTTCTTTACAGTGTAGATCAAACTCAAGGAGTCTACCTGCTTTGATGACTTTAGTGTCCAGGAAAGATATATGTTCCTCACTGTAATTTACTGTGAACTCTAAACCTCTTACTTCTGTGTTGAGCTCATTGACAAACTGTAAAAGGGACTCCACTTTGCCCAACCATACGCCAAACACATCATCAATGTAGCGGAGCCAAACAGCCCCATACTTTCTGAATAATGCATTTTGATATACACAATTTTCTTCAATTTCCTTCATGAAGAGATTGGCATATGATGGGGCAACGTTAGAGCCCATAGCAGTACCTCTCGTCTGCACGTACCACTGGTCCTGAAATAAAAAATCATTCCAATAAAGGATTAACCTCAATAGATCCTCAATAAAATTGACCTGTCCGTGACTGTATCCCCTGTTCACCATCAATGTCTTCCTTATAACAGCTATCCCTGTTTAATGTTTTATAGAGGTGTAAAGACTTTTCACATCCATGGTGAACAGGAGATACTTGTCACTTGGAAACTCAAGGGCCTTTGCTTTTCTAGAAAGTGGTTAGTGTCCTTTAAGTAGCTGGCCATCTTAATGAGCTCAGGCTGTAGTACTTTGTCAATGAACTTTGAAATGTTAGTGTATACAGAGTCTACACTAGAGACGATAGGTCTCCCTGGTGGTCTATGACTGTCCTTGTGGACTTTTGGTACAGTATAGAAGATAGGGTTACGTGGTGTATTTACATTTAAGAAATCCATAAGCTTATTGTCTATGATGTTCTGATCTACTGCTCTTTGCAGGATACCTGTGATTTCCTTTTGTATAGTATTTAATGGATTCTGTTTCAATGTCCTATATGTATCCCTATCCCCTAAATGCATTATGTTTGCATCATGTTTGCCTACAATGAAGTGGATGCAGCCAGAATCACAGCCCTTATGAAGGGCTCAAGAGACTTTCTGAGAACTACTCCGGGAGAGACTATCAATAAGGAATATGAAAAGTTAAAGCTTAAGCAGATGAAGTGGGAGCTGCACGCTACCACGCTAGCAGAATATTACAGAGTGAGGAAGATCCCCAGAGGCCTCCGCATGAATACCTGTCCTACCTTACTGAGTAACAATAAAAAGTACTGCGATAAGTTTGAGGCGATCCTCAACAAATGCTCCAATGACATCATGGTATGGACAGTTGAGTCCCTGCAGGAGGAGATGGGATTGCAGGAAGAAGTAATCACAAAACATAAAGAAGAATTACTTACCACCATGACAGAGGAGGAATTCAATGAGATGGAGAGTAAGATTGCAGCAAAAGTGGCAGAGGAACAAAATGCGATTAAAGAAACAAAGCGGGCGAAGTTCCAAAGGGACGAGGACAACTATCGCTCAGGCAGAGTGTACCGTTGGCATGGCAACCAGGGAAGCCGGGGCGCAGCAGGACCCAGGGGAAGACGCAGATACGGCCAATGAAAATTGCATCAAGGAAAAGCGTCAGGAACGTCAAGCGCACAGGAGACGTCATCACAATCATCCCCTTTGGATACGTCAAGAGGCGAGGAAAGCGCCGGAACCGCAGGGCAGGCAAGAAACATCGCGGGCATGGCAGGAGAGGTACGGAGATCTGAACGGAGGAAGCAGCAGAAGAAATATTGACAAAGGACTCTGTGAGTAGCTATGCTATACCTAAGGACATTGTCATTAATACCTCCTCATATATAATTTCTGAGGATGAATGTAACATGCTTAACAAGGGGTTATCCTTTTGCCCATATCGTGACACCAATTTTTTTGAAATTGATAAAGATTTACATAGACTGTTCCGCAATATTAAATTAAAAATATGGTTTCAGCAGCAAGATTGTGGTAAAGATGTTTATCTTGAAAATAGAGAAAAGGAATGGTCTATCGTCTCTAGTGTAGACTCTGTATACACTAACATTTCAAAGTTCATTGACAAAGTACTACAGCCTGAGGTCATTAAGATGGCCAGCTACTTAAAGGACACTAACCACTTTCTAGAAAAGACAAAGGCCCTTGAGTTTCCAAGTGACAAGTATCTCCTGTTCACCATGGATGTGAAAAGTCTTTTAACCTCTATAAAACATGAAACAGGAATAGCTGTTATAAGGAAGACATTGATGGTGACAGGTAAATTTTATTGAGGATCTATTGAGGTTAATCCTTTATTGGAATGATTTTTTATTTCAGGACCAGTGGTACGTGCAGACGAGAGGTACTGCTATGGGCTCTAACGTTGCCCCATCATATGCCAATCTCTTCATGAAGGAAATTGAAGAAAATTGTGTATATTAAAATGCATTATTCAGAAAGTATGGGGCTGTTTGGCTCCGCTACATTGATGATGGGTTTGGTGTATGGTGGGGCAACGTGGAGTCCCTTTAACAGTTTGTCAATGAGCTCAACACAGAAGTAAGAGGTTTAGAGTTCACAGTAAATTACAGTGAGGAACATATATCTTTCCTGGACACTAAAGTCATCAAAGCCGGTAGAATCCTTGAGTTTGATCTACACTGTAAAGAAACAGATAAGAATAACCTCCTTCTATACAATAGTTTTCACCCCAGGAATTTGGTAGAGTCCCTCCCCAGGAGTCAGTTTCTCAGAGTGGATAGAATTGTGAGCACTAGCGACAGGAAGATACATAGATTCAAAGAAATGAAGGAGAAGTTTATAAATAGGGGATACCCGAATAAACTATTGGACAACACTTTATCTAAACTGGATAAAACTGTGGGCAAGAGTACTGATAAGAACAGGGATAGAATGTTTTTTGTTAGCCAATATAATCCACTTAGCAACAAAATAGCTAAATTAATACGCCAGAATTGGCACATTTTGGAGGAATGTAACAAGGGAGTGATACAATTTAAAGAACCACCACTCATGGCCTACAAAAGAGTTAAGAGCTTAAGGGATCAGCTAGTAAAGACAGATGTGGGTACCGTGGGAAAAATACAACAGACCCTTACAAGTAAAAAGAGAGTAGGTACTTTCCCTTGTTACAATTGCATGAGTTGTCACTCGATCATTAAAGGAGAAAATTTCCATCACCCACAGAGTGGTAGGAAATATATGATTAAAGGTTTTTTTACTTGTGAGACAACTCATGTAATTTACCTCATTAAATGCCCTTGTTCTTTGGTATATATTGGCGAGACTACCCGTAAGGCTCGTGACCGCATGAGCCAGCACAGATCAAACATTAGGTGCAAAAATAAAGAGGCCCCTGTTTCAAGTCATTTTTTACAGAAGGGCCACAGTGTCAGTCAGATGAGGTGGCAGATCATAGACCATGTGGGCCCCAATAGAAATGGTATGGATAGGGAACGTCTCCTCCAACAAAGGGAAATGTGGTGGATACACCAATTAGCTACATTACAACGTAGGGGTCTAAATAGAGACTATGATCTATCTCTCTTTTTCTGAATACAATATTCTATAATGATATTTTATTTCATCATGAGCCTGGCACATTTTATGATCTAAAAAGTTCCATACTTTTCCATTTATTTATCTCTCAATATATCTCAAGTTGCTTTAGAACTGTCTTAAGAAAGTGTATTATTGTCAATAATATTTTAAACATAAAATGCCACAATTAATCATCTATCTGCATCCACATCATTCATTATTGTATATTGTTTTTATTTAGGTGGTCAGTATAATGTAAGAAACATTAAATTGTATAGGCCTTGTGCAATAGTTACAAATGACCACTAGAGGGAATCATTTCCCCAGTGTAGGTGCATTTTGGCGCCTTGTGGGGGGTATTTAAATGTTGGTGTGTTGTTTAATAAAAATATAGCATGAAGAAGGGGCTGTGACCCCGAAACGTTGCTTTTTGAATAAAACATTGCCTTTTTAACCTTTGGAGTGCTGGAGTTCCATTTTGTGTTTGTTGAACACTGCTATAGAAATATACTTTTTACCTCTGTAATTACCTTGTATCTAAGCATCTGCAGACTTCCTCCTTATCTCAGATCTTTTGACAGCCTCGCATTTCAGGCAATTAGTGCTGACTCCTAAATAACTTCATGTGCATGAGCACAACGTTATTTATATGAAACACATGAACTAACGCCCTCTAGCTGTGAAAAACAGGCAACTGCATTCAGATAAGAGCCTCCTAGGTTTAGATTTCAACTAAGAATACCAAGAGAACAAAGCAAATTTGATGATAAAAGTAAATTAGAAAGTTGTTTAAAAATAAATGCCCTATCTGAATCATGAAACTTTAGTTTATACTTTACTATACCTTTAATGAATTGTGCAACAGCAGGATTATAAAACTGGTTTAACTTATTGATGATCTTTTGTTAATAAATAAATTAGTGGCATAATTGGTGTCTAAAGTCTTAGGGCTAAATGATAGACATGTGCATGGCGAAAAAATTTGGTTCGGTTCGGTTCGGATCGATTCAGATTTTTTTGAATTTCATTTCGGAGCGATTAGAATTCGGAAAAATTTGAATCGATTCGGTTCGGATTTGTTTTGGATTCATTCGGATTCGAATAAATTCGGTTTGGATTTGTTTCGGATTCATTCAGATTCGAATAAATTCGATTCGGTTCGGTTCGGAAATTCAGAATTTCTGTAAGTGTTAGGTGGGATTAGACTAGTATTATGTACTAAATTCGGCTGAATTCAGTTCAATTCGGTTCGGTTCGGAATTTCGGTAAGTGTTAGGTGGGATTAGACTTATACTGTACAATACTAGTGTAATCCATGGCCATCCGAATTTACCGAATAAATCCGAAGTAATTCGGATTTATTCAGTAATTCGGCAGTATTTTAATTCGGAAATTCGGTTCGATTCAAATCGCTGAATTTGCTGAATTTTCCGAATTTCCGAATCGATCCGAAACGAATCGCACATATCTACTAAATGATTGAAAGCTCTCTGGGCTGGCGAGATTATTAAAGAAGTCCTATTTCCCTGGTGGAATGAGCTAAAGCCATTTTTTACCCTGAAAACAGGGTGTCTCGCTAAGGGGCGTATACTGCATTTTCATATGAAATGTGCACAACAAAATTCGTATTTTAAACATTATACAAAACAAATATTTGAATCATTCACACAAAAATAAGCAGGGAAAATTTGTATTGTTAAGGTGCATCAAAAATCGTAACAAATTCTTCACCAAAAATCGTATGTTAACAAAAAAGTAAAATGTGTATGTAATTTACACAGGAATAAATCAAATTAAATATTCACAGCGTAAATCGTAATTGTAGCACACTGGATGTGCAAAAATCACACAGAAATTTGAACTTATAAATATAAAATGCAAAGCATAATTGTAGTTTTTTCGTAAAATAGGCTGAACATGGGCGTTCCATTAGTGTATATGACAATGTCTCACTAATCCCAGGGTAATTCTATAAAGATTTTAACACTGCAGATATCACAGTTTTTTCTCGCCAACTAAAAGGTGGCGAGCTTTTGTCAAAACAATATGAACACTTATAACCTCAATAGAAAAAGAAGTGCATACTAAAATATAGGCGAATGTAAGATGCTATAAGCAGAAAGCAGCGTAATGTGAGTTATATTGGCTGTAGGATTTTAATTTTACAGTGCTCCCCCTGCTCCCTGCTAACTTGGCACTAAAGAGCGAAGTTTCCCTATCCAGCAAGCTTCATTACTTTTAATAGGAGCCATCTCGCAACTCGCAGGGACTGACCCTTTTTTACGATCATTGCACCGGGACAGCCCTGCTAGTGTCAGCGAGAAAAAGAAGAGCGCTTAGAATATATTATATTCCATTTTAAAAAAAAATCACAGGATTTATAAAAAAAAAAAAACAGCTAAAGACAGATAAAGAATTTTGAAAACAAATGTAACCTTTTCAAATGAAATAAATTCTATCTAATTATATCATGCTTCTAAAAGATATTAAGAAAAATGAAAAAAACAGCATTTCTTATTGGAAATAAATGTCACCTACCAGATGTTTTCAAATTAAAAACTTTCAAACTCATTAAATGCAATAGCCTGCTTTGGCATGAGCTTTAATACGTTTGTATTTTACATTTTTGGATCTTAATAAATGTGGATAAATATGTAAGTCACAGAGAGGATGGTTTGCATCACTTAAAGGAAAATTAAGCCTTCATATAATTATTATGTATTGAAAATAATATATTTATATTTTATTAATTGATTCTTTCGGCCCGATTCATCAAGCTCCGAATGGAGATTGATGCAGCTGTTTCCGCGTGAGCCTTCAGGCTCACCGGAAACAGGAGTTAAGAAGCAGCGGTCTTAAGACCGCTGCTCTTTAACTCGTCTGCCTGCTCTGAGGTGGTGGACTGCAATCCACCCAATCACATCCCCGGCTAGCGGATGATTGGCTGCAAATCTGCAGGGGGTGGCATTGCACAAGCAGTTCACCAGAACTGCTTGTGCAATCATAAATGCTGACAGCATATGCTGTCGGCATTTATCGATGTGCGGCAAACATGATTGCTACAGCGGATCATGTCCGTCCGCACCATGATAAATCTACCCCTAAATATTTGCAAATATAAAGAGAGAGTTTTTTGTAAAATAAAAATGTAATTCACTACACATTTCTCAGTATAAGGAATGGCAAGTGGTTTTACTGTGCCTGCTATTGAAAACCAGTGACAAAACTTGAGGGTAACTGGGGGTGAAAATTCCCATTCATAACTGTAGAGCCCCCAAACTTTAGAGGTGCTATCTGCCCTACATTTACAGCAAGATAAGATTATAGAATTAAAAAAATAAATGTGTTTTGATAATTATCTACATATTGGTAGATAAACTTATTTATATATTGATGTGATCACAATCAGACTTTATTGTTTACTGGAAGTACTTTATTGGTTTTGCAAAAAAATGGACCTATATTTAACAGGCAAGTCCTGTTTGTTCTGATTTTAATCCAAACTCTTGAAAATATAGAAATATAGAAACCCTTCTCTGCCATGTTAAACTCCTATGCCTAGATTACGAGTCTTGCGTTAGCCTTAAAAAGCAGCGTTGAGAGGTCCCAACGCTGCTTTTTAATGCCTGCTGGTATTATGAGTCTGGCAGGTACAGGCTCACCGCTCACTTTTTTTCCGCGACTCGAGCATACCGCAAATCCACTTACGTAAATTGCGTATCCTATCTTTTCAATGGGCTTTTTCTAATGCCGGTATTACGAGTCTTGAAAAAAGTGAGCGGTACAGCCTCTCCTGTCAAGATTGATACCGCATTTAAAAGTTAGTAGTTAAGAGTTTTATGGGCTAACGCCGTAACATAAAATTCTTAACTAAAGTGCTAAAAAGTACACTAACACCCATAAACTACCTATTAACCCCTAAACCAAGGCCCCCCCACATCGCAAACACTATATTAAAAAATGTAACCTCTAATCTGCCTAACCGGACATCGCCGCCACTTCAATAAATATATTAACCCCTAAACCGCCACATTCCCGCCTCGCAAACACTAGTTAAATATTGTTAACCCCTAATCTGCCGTCCCTAACATTGCCGACACCTACCTACATTTATTAACCCCTAATCTGCCGACCCCAACGTCGCCGCCACTATATTAAATTTATTAACCCCAAAATCTAAGTCTAACCCTAACCCTAACACCCCCCTAACTTAAATATTATTTAAATAAATTGAAATAAAATTACTACAATTAAATAATTATTCCTATTTAAAACTAAATACTTACCTATAAAATAAATCCTAAAATAGCTACAATATAACTAATAGTTACATTGTAGCTAGCTTAGGGTTTATTTTTATTTTACAGGCAACTTTGTATTTATTTTAACTAGGTACAATAGTTATTAAATAGTTATTAACTATTTAATAACTTCCTAGATAAAATAAATACAAATATACCTGTAAAATAAATCCTAACCTAAGTTACAATTACACCTAACACTACACTATAATTAAATAAATTACCAAAATTAACTACAATTAATTACAATTAAATTAAATAAACTAAAGTACGAAAAAAAACCCCACTAAATTACAGAAAATAATAAAATAATTACAATTTTTTAAAACTAATTACACCTAATCTAATCCCCCTAATAAAATAAAAAAGCCCCCAAAATAATAAAAATCCCTACCCTATACTAAATTACAAATAGCCCTTAAAATGGTTTTTTGTGGTGCATTGCCCCAAATTAATCAGCTCTTTTACCTGTAAAAAAAAGGCAATACCCCCCCAACATTACAACCCAACACCCACACACCCAACCCTACTCTAAAACCCTACCAATCCCAACCTTAATAAAACCTAACACTACCCCCTTGAAGATCACCCTACCTTGAGACGTCTTCACCCAACTGGGCAGAAGTGTTCCTCCAGACGGGCAGAAGTCTTCATCCTATCCGGGCAGAAGAGGTCCTCCAGACCGCCAGAAGTCTTCATCCAGGCGGCATCTTCTATCTTCATCCATCCGGAGTGGAGCGGGTCCATCTTCAAGACATCCGACACGGAGCATCCTCTTCATTCGACGTTGACTGGAACAATGACAGGTCCTTTAAATGATGTCATCCAAGATAGCGTCCCTTCAATTCCGATTGGCTGTCAGAATTCTATCAGCCAATCAGAATTAAGGTATAAAAAATCCTATTGGCTGATCCAATCAGCCAATAGGATTGAAGTTCAATCCTATTGACTGATTAGAACAGCCAATAGGATTGAGCTTGCATACTATTGGATGATTGGAACAGCCAATAGAATGCGAGCTCAATCCTATTGGCTGATTGGATCAGCCAATAGGATTTTTTCTACCTTAATTCCGATTGGCTAATAGAATTCTATCAGCCAATCAGAATTGAAGGGACGCCATCTTGGATGCTCCGCGTCGGATGTCTTGAAGATGGACCCGCTCCGGATGGATGAAGATAGAAGATGCCGTCTGGATGAAGACTTCTGCCCGTCTGGAGGATCTCTTCTGCCCAGATAGGATGAAGACTTCGGACCGTCTGGCGGACCACTTCTGCCCGGTTGGGTGAAGACGTCTCAAGGTAGGGTCATCTTCAAGGGGGTAGTGTTAGGTTTTATTAAGGGGGGTATTGGGTGGGTTTTAGAGTAGGGTTGGGTGTGTGGGTGGTGGGTTGTAATGTTGGGGGGTATTGTCTTTTTTACAGGTAAAAGAGCTGATTAATTTGGGGCAATGCCCCACAAAAAGCCCAGTTTTTAGTATAGGGTAGGGATTTTTATTATTTTGGGGGCTTTTTTATTTTATTAGGGGGATTAGATTAGGTGTAATTAAATTTTAAATTAAAGTTTTTAATTATTTTCTGTAATTTAGTGTTTGTTTGTTTTTCGTAATTTAGTTTATTTAATTTAATTGTAGTTAATTTAGGTAATTTATTTAATTATAGAGTAGTGTTAGGTGTAATTGTAACTTAGGTTAGGATTTATTTTACCATCATATTTGTATTTATTTTAACTAGGAAGTTATTAAATAGTTAATAACTATTTAATAATAGTTGCCTGTAAAATAAAAATAAATCCTAAGATAGCTACAATGTAACTATTAGTTATATTGTAGCTATCTAATGCCTAGATTACGAGTTCTGTGTTAGCTTTAAAAAGCAGCGTTAAGGGGTCCTAACACTGCTTTTTAACGCCCGCTGGTATTACGAGTCAGGCAGGAAAGGGTCTACCGCTAACTTTTCTTCCGTGACTTTTCCATACCGCAAATCCCCTTACCTCAATTGCGTATCCTATCTTTTAAATGGGATTTTGCTAACGCTGGTATTACAAGTCTTGGAAGAAGTGAGCGGTACAGCCTCTACTTCCAAGACTCCTACCGCATAAAAAAGTCAGTAGTTAAGAGTTTTATGGGCTAACGCCGGAACATAAAGCTCTTAACTAAAGTGCTACAAAGTACACTACCACCCATAAACTACCTATTAACCACTAAACTGAGCCCCCCTACATTGCAAACACTAAAATAAAATTATTTAACCCCTAATCTGCCGACCGGACATCGCCGCCACCTACATTATACCTATGAACCCCTAATCTGCTGCACCTAACATCGCGACACCTACATTATATTTATTAACCCCTAATCTGCCCCCCAACGTTGCTGCCACCTACCTACACTTATTAACCCCTAATCTCCCGCCCCCAACATCGACGCAACTATAATAAAGTTATTAACCCCTAAACCTAAGTCTAACCCTAACACCCCCCTAAATATAATTTAAATAAATCTAAATAAAATTACTATAATTAAATAAATTAATCCTATTTAAAATTAAATACTTACCTATAAAATAAACCCTAATATAGCTACAATATAATTAATAATTACATTGTAGCTATTTTAGGATTTATATTTATTTTACAGGCAACTTTGAATTTATTTTAACTAGGTACAATAGCTATAAATAATTAATAACTATTTAATAGCTACCTAGTTAAAATAATTACAAAATTACCTGTAAAATAAATCCTAACCTAAGTTACAAATACACTATCAATAAATTAATTAAATAAATTAACTACAATTATCTAAAATAAAATACAATTAAATAAACTAAACTATATTACAAAAAACAAACAAACACTCAATTACAAGAATAAAAAAATATTACAAGAAGTTTAATCTAATTACATCTAATCTAAGCCCCCTAATAAAATAATCCCTCCCCCAAATAATAAAATTCCCTATCCTAAACTAAATTACAAAGTAATCAGCTCTTTTACCAGCCCTTAAAAGGCTTTTTGCGGGGCATTGCCCCAAAGTAATCAGCTCTTTTACCTGTAAAAAAAACAAATACAATACCCCCCCAACATTACAACCCACCACCCACACACCCCTACTCCAAAACCCACCCGATCCCCCCTTAAAAAAACCTAACACTACCCCATTGACGATCACCCTATCTTGAGCCGTGTTCACCCAACCGGGCACCGATGGGGCAGAAGAGATCATCCAGACCGGCAGAAGTCTTCATCCGATCGGGACAGAAGAGGTCCTCCATCCAGCAGAAGTCTTCATCCAAGCAGCATCTTCTATCTTCATCCATCCGGCGCAGAGCGGGTCCATCTTCAAGACATCCGATGCGGAGCATCCTCTTCTTTCCAACGACTAAAGACGAATGAAGGTTCCTTTAAATGACATCATCCAAGATGGCGTCCCTCGAATTCCGATTGGCTGATAGGATTCTATCAGCCAATCAGAATTAAGGTAGGAAAAATACGATTGGTTGATTTAATCAGCCAATCGGATTGAAGTTCAATCCGATTGGCTGATTGGATCAGCCAATAGAATGCAAGGTCATGAAGACTTCTGCCGGTCCGGATGTCCACTTCTGCCCCATCGGTGCCCCGCTGGGTGGACACGGCTCAAGGTAGGGTGATCTTCAATGGGGTAGTGTTAGGTTTTTTAAGGGGGGATCGGGTGGGTTTTAGAGTACGGGTGTGTGGGTGGTGGGTTGTAATGTTGGGGGGGTATTGTATTTGTTTTTTTTGCAGGTAAAAGAGCTGATTACTTTGGGGCAATGCCCCGCAAAAAAGTCCTTTTAAGGGCTGGTAAAAGAGCTGATTACTTTGTAATTTAGTTTAGGATAGGGAATTTTATTATTTTGCTTTTTATTTTATTAGGGGGCTTAGATTAGGTGTAATTAGATGAAACTTCTTGTAATATTTTTTTATTTTTTGTAATTTAGTGTTTGTTTTTTTTGTAATATAGTTTAGTTTATTTAATTGTATTTTATTTTAGATAATTGTAGTTAATTTATTTAATTATAGAAATTTTATTTAGATTTATTAAAAATAGATGTAAGTTAGGGGGTGTTAGGGTTAGGGTTAGACTTAGGTTTAGGGATTAATACATTTAATATAGTAGAGGTGACAATGGGGGCGGCAGATTAGGGGTTAATAATTGTAGGTAGGTGGCAGCGACGTAGGGGGCAGCAGATTAGGGGTTAATAAATATAATATAGGTGTCGGCAATGTTAGGGGCAGCAGATTAGGGGTTCATAGGGATAATGTAGGTGACGGCGGTGTCCGGAGCAGAAGATTAGGGGTTAATAGTATAGGTTAGGGGTGTTTAGACTCGGGGTTCATGTTAGGGTGTTAGGTGTAGACTTAGTGTTGTCCCATAGGAAACAATGGGGCTGCGTTAGGAGCTGAACGCTGCGTTTTGGCAGGCGTTAGGTTTTTTTCAGCCAGCTCAGCCCCATTGTTTCCTATGGGGAAATTTTTTTGCCAGCTTACCACTACCATAAGCAACGCTGGTATTTCAGGTAGAAGTGGCGCTAAATTTGCTTAATGCTCACTTTTCTGAGGCTAACGCAGCCATTCAGAAAACTTGTATTACCTGCGTTGTTTAAAGTAAGCGCTGGAAAAAAAAAGGAGCGTTAGCCCCACAAGTTTTTACAGACAAAACTTGTAATCTAGCCGTTAGGGTTTATTTTATAGGTAAGTATTTAGTTTTAAATAGGAATAATTTATTTAATAATAGTATTTTTATTTAGATTTATTTAAATTATATTTAAGTTAGGGGGGGTTAGACTTAGGTTTAGGGGTTAATAACTTTATTATAGTTGCGGCGACGTTGGGGGCAGCAGATTAGGGGTTAATAAGTGTAGTTAGATTGTGACGACATTGGGGGTGGCAGAATAGGGGTTAATAACTATAATGTAGGTGTGGGTGATGTTGGGAGCGACAGATTAGGGGTTCATAAGTATAATGTAGGTGGCGGCAATGTCCGGAGCGGCAGATTAGGGGTTAATAATTTAATGTAGGTGTCGGCGATGTCGGGGGCAGAAGATTAGGGGTTAATAAGTGTAAGATTAGGGGTGTTTAGACTCGGGGTTCATGTTAGGGTGTTAGGTGTGGACATAAATGTGTTTCCCCATAGGAATCAATGGGACTGCGTTAGGAGCTGAACGCTGCTTTTTTGCAGGCCGAATCAGCCCCATTGATTCCTATGGGGAAATCGTGCACGAGCACGTTTAGCTAGCTCACCGCTACCGTATGCAACGCTGGTATTACAGTGAGATGTGGAGCTAAATTTTGCTCTCCGCTCACTTTTTTGCAGCTAACACCGGGTTTAAAAAAAAACGTAATACCAGCTTTGTTTGTAGGTGAGTTGTGTACATATACTGCGCGTTAGCCCCGCAAGCCTTACCGACAAAAACTCGTAATCTAGCCGCTAATTTCTTAATCCAACAATTCAAATGGTGCTTGACAAACAAAATAGAGATATCAGGGATTTAGCAATTATATCACAGACTGAAGATCCTGCATGTTGATTAATCAATCATTAGAAAGGGAAAACCAACAGCAGTATTTTGGCACAATATGCAATCATGCGGGTTAATCTATACATTTATTTTTGTTATGATCCAAAAAGAAATGTAGCAAATCACCATTATGTGTAATTCATGTGTTTGGAGAAGTCAAGTACCAAATTGCTTGTTTTTATGCTATAGACTATGTAGTTGTTGTTGTTGTGTGCTTTGTTGAAGAATAAATGACATAAAACAAATGTATTTTTTTTGTATGTGCCGTAGTCTTGCTTCTGTTTTACCCTTTGCATATAAAAGGGTTCTTTAGCATTAGGGAAGTTTCTAGAAAATCTGGCTCCCAGGGCGGAATTCCAAAATGCACTCCCTCCTCACATATAGATACAGTCAATGTCATTTAGATTTAATTTCAATTTATAAACAAATTACATTTCCCTAGATAAGCTACCAAGACTAATGCCTAATTGCTATTTTAAACAAGATCTTACACTACTCCCAGCATACCAACAAAAAATGTGCCACAGTTGCAAGGTTTTTAAGTGCACGTGCATCACACTGGCTTTTTCTTTTTTAAACAAACATTTACATGAACATCATTATTTTATTACATCTAAGTCTCGAATAACCCTCTGCATTGAAGTAACTGAGACTCTGACAGTTTTTCCATTTCTGATGTAGCGACAGTTATACTTATTCATGAGGGTTCTCTGATGTTCAGACATTTATACTTGTTCATGAGTACAGGGTGCCTAAAATCACATATCACTTTTTGCCAGTTCATGCATGTATATTGTAACTGAGGTACTCAGTCAT
Organism: Bombina bombina; assembly: GCF_027579735.1. NCBI lineage: Eukaryota > Metazoa > Chordata > Amphibia > Anura > Bombinatoridae > Bombina > Bombina bombina. The sequence goes on along the minus strand of NC_069502.1, from coordinate 1,098,808,391 downwards.
CTCATAGGGTTTGAGGACCCATACAGTTCTAAACAAACCATTTTGTGCAGCAACTGGGTGATTAGAACAGAAATGAAATAGTGGTGTTGTGACATTTAAAAGCACAGTAATGTAATCTCTCTACCTTCTTACCTAGTAGCATAACATTGTGCATAAGAAACATACCTCCTAGATTTGCATGTATAGGAAAACTTTGGTAAAAATATTGAGTGCAGTTCTGTATTACTGTAGCATAATACGCTTGCCATTACCGGATGTATTTGTCCTGTCAGATATGGGAATGTGATTAAATATAAAGCTTTAACCTAACACACTTTTATGCAGGTAAAAATACACTGCTTACGGCACATTTATTGCACATTCTAAAGGCAACACTCCATATATTTATACATGTAAGGCGCAATCAAATATATGGCGCAGGTTTTGGCGCAAGCGTGGGAACCTGCGCCGTCCGTAATTTCACCTCGCACATCTGGGTATTACATAAACCCCGCCGGCAGTTCATAAAGTGCCGTAAGTCGGATAAACTAGCGATGTCCAGAAATGAGCGTAACTACAAATTTCTGGAGTAGCTAGTGACTTACGGCACTTTAGAAACTGCCGGCGCAGAAAAAAAGTAAATAACAAATCTCCCATAAAAGTCTAACACGCCTCATAAAAAATAAGCCTGACACGTAAAACCCCTATATCCACAATCCCCCCTTCTCATTACTAATATTAAATGTATTAACCCCTAGACCGACAACCCCCCACAACGCAATATGCCTATTTAAACTATTAACCCCTAAATCCGCCAACCCCAACATCGCAAACTACCTCTTAAAACTATTAACCCTTAATCCGCCATTAACCCGCAACGCAATAAACCTATTCAAGTATTAACCCCTAAACCGCTATAGCCCACATAGCCTATTAAATGTATTAACCCCTAATCTGCCGCCGCCAACGTCGCTGTCACTATTATAAAGTTATTAACCCCTAAACCTAACCCTAACCCTAACACCCTACTAACTTAAATATTATTTAAATAAATATAAATAAAATTACTATTATGAACTAAATTATTCCTATTTAAAACTAAATACTTACCTATAAAATAAACCCTAAGATAGCTACAATATAATTAATAATTACATTGTAGCTATTTTAGGATTTATTTTTATTTTACAAGTAACTTTGTATTTATTTTAACTAGGTACAATAGTTATTAAATAGTTATCAACTATATAATAGCTACCTAGTTAAAATAAAGACAAATTTACCTGTAAAATAAATCCTAACTTAAGTTACAATTACACCTAACGCTACACTATCATTAAATAAATTAAATTAATTAACTACAATTACCTAAAATTAAATACAATTAAATAAAATAAACTAAAGTACAAAAAACCCCCCACTAAATTACAGAAAATAAAAAAATTACAAAGTGTAAACTAATTACACCTAATCTAAGCCCCCTAACAAAATCAAAAAGCCCCCCAAAATAATAAAATTCCCTACCCTATACTAAATTACAAATAGCCCTTAATCAGCTCTTTTACCTGTAAAAAAAGAAATACACCCCCCCAACATTAAAACCCACCACCCACACAGCCAACCCTACTCTAAAACCCACCCAATCCCCCCTTAAAAAACCTAACACTACCCCCTTGAAGATCTCCCTACCTTGAGCCGTCTTCACCCAGCCGGGCACAAGTGGACCTCCAGAGGGGCAGAAGTCTTCATCCGATCTGGCCAGAAGAGGACATCCAGACTGACAGAAGTCTTCATCCAGGCGGCATCTTCTATCTTCTTCCATCCTGAGTGAAGCGGGTCCATCTTGAAGACATCCAATGCGGAGCATCCTCTTCCATCCGACGGCGACTGAAGAATGAAGGTTCCTTTAAATGATGTCATCCAAGATGGTGTCCCTTCAATTCCGATTTGGCTGATAGAATTCTATCAGCCAATCGGAATTAAGGTAGAAAAAATCCTATTGGCTGATGCAATCAGCCAATTGGATTGAAGTTCAATCCGATTGGCTGATCCAATCAGCCAATAGGATTAACCTTGCATTCTATTGGCTGTTCCAATCAGCCAATAGAATGTGAGCTCAATCATATTGGCTGATTGCATCAGCCAATAGGATTTTTCCTACCATAATTCCGATTGGCTGATAGAACTCTATCAGCCAGTCGGAATTGAAGGGACGCCATCTTGGATGACGTCATTTAAAGGAACCTTCATTCTTCAGTCGCCATCGGATGGAAGAGGGTGCTCCGCGTCGGATGTCTTCAAGATGGACCCGCTCCGCTCCGGATGGAAGAAGATAGAAGATGCCGCCTGGATGAAGACTTCTGCCGGTCTGGATGTCCTCTTCTGGCTGGATCGGATGAAGACTTCTGCCACTCTGGAGGTCCACTTGTGCCCGGCTGGGTGAAAACGGCTCAAGGTAGGGAGATCTTCAAGGGGGTAGTGTTAGGTTTTATTAAGGGGGGATTGGGTGGGTTTTAGAGTAGGGTTGGGTGTGTGGGTGGTGGGTTTTAATGTAGGGGGGTTGTATTTCTTTTTTTACAGGTAAAAGAGCTGATTACTTTGGTTCAATGCCCCGCAAAAAGCCCTTTTAAGGGCTATTTGTAATTTAGTATAGGGTAGGGAATTTTATTATTTTTTGGGGGGGTTATTAGGGGGCTTAGATTAGGTGTAATTAGTTTAAACCTTGTAATTTTTTTTTATTTTCTGTAATTTAGTGGGGGGTTTTTGTACTTTCGTTTATTTTATTTAATTGTATTTAATTTTAGGTAAATGTAGTTAATTAATTTAATTTATTTAATGATAGTGTAGTGTTAGGTGTAATTGTAACTTAGGTTAGGATTTATTTTACAGGTATATTTGTCTTTATTTTAACTAGGTAGCTATTAAATAGTTAATAACTATTTAATAACTATTGTACCTAGTTAAAATAAATACAAAGTTGCTTGTAAAATAAAAAAAAATCCTAAAATAGCTACAATGTAATTATTAATTATATTGTAGCTATCTTAGGGTTTATTTTATAGGTAAGTATTTAGTTTTAAATAGGAATAATTTAGTTAATAATAGTCATTTTATTTAGTTTTATTTAAATAATATTTAAGTTAGGGGGGTGTTAGGGTTAGGGTTAGGTTTAGGGGTTAATAACTTTATTATAGTGGCAGCGATATTTAACGGCGGCAGATTAGGGGTTAATACATTTAATAGGCTATGTGGGCTATGGCGGTTTAGGGGTTAATACTTGAATAGGTTTATTGTGTTGTGGGTTAATGGCGAATTAAGGGTTAATAGTTTTAAGAGGTAGTTTGCGATGTTGGAGTTGGCGGATTTAGGGGTTAATTATTTAGTTATTAGTTGCGGTGTGGGTCGGATAGCGGATATAGGGGTTAATAGACTTTTCTAGTTATTGCGGTTGACAGGTAGATAGACATTGCGCATGCGTTAGGTGTTAGTTTATTTTTGCAGGCCTTTTCGGGAGTTACGGTGCTCCCATACTCAGCACAAGGCCTGCTACAGCTGCCTTTTATGGCGAGGTAAACATGGAGTAAGATTTCTCCATTTTTGCCACGTAAGGCCTTGCGCTGGATATTGGATACAGATTTACGACGCGGTCCCATGTTAGCCTATGGGAGTAATAATTGCGAGCGACGGTGAAATATTCGCACGTAACTTGTATGCTACGCCGTATATGTAATACCAAAATCGCGTAAAAACTGGTGGCGGAGGATTTTGCGGGCGACGCTGCATATGTAATGGAGGCCGTAATGTATATTAAGGCTACTATGGTTGTGTAAGATTTTGCAAGTTTCACAATTAAACATTATAAATACTTTCCTTTAAGGTTTCTAACAATTGTTTTGCTTTGTGACTCACTTTGATGTTTAAATACATTACTATGTGCTACTGCTAAGCAATGTATACAAATGAAATATTTTACAATTCATTAATAACCTTTCAAAATAAGATATGCCCAAAATGATATCATAAGCATTTTGGTATCTATATCCTTAGATCTAAGTTTTACTAGTTGTAGGCTGATGCAAAGCAGTTATCATTTAATTTTTTGTTTTGTAGTCGCACCGGAGCTAAGATTGAAATGTCTTCAACATACAAAAACATTTGCAAATCATATTTGTTCATAATTTAAACACAAATATGCGGTGTAATTTATTTCCATAGAGATTTTCTGTGTGTTAGACAGATCAAGGGTTTATCAATAGCCCAGATATCTCAGAACATAGAGCACTTCACTGATGGTAAAATGTGTAGGTTTACATTACACTCAATGTAGTTTCTTAGTAGCCATGTGTGCATGAGCTCATACAGAACTGTGCGAAAGTTTAAGGTAAGTGTGAAAAAAATGCTATGAAGTAAGAATGCTTTCAAAAAAAGAAATGTTAAAAGTTTGTTTTTATCAATTAACAAAATGCAGAGTGAACAGAATAAAATTTTTAATTAAATCAATATTTGGTGTGACCACCCTTTGCCTTCAAAACAGCATCAATTCTTTTAGGTACACTTGCACAAAGTGAAACACAATCATTAACTGAAACAGAAACAGCTATGTTGTAGGAATAGCACTGGATGAGGAACAGCCTTACTGTGTTATCAAGGTGACGTTGCTGAAGACAGTTTATGTCAAAAGTCATGTATAGTGTCAAGACTGAACACAGCAACAAGTAATAAGGTAGTTATACTACATCAGCAAAAAGACACAGTGGTCAGCAAAGGAAACTTAGTACAATAGACGAAAGACACATCATGCTTACTTCCCTTTGCAATCAGAAGATGTTCAGCAGTGCCAACAGCTCTGACAGAAACCAGTGGGGCCATAGTACACTCATATACTGTTGAGATAAGTTTGGTCAGAAGTGGTCTTCATGGAAAACTTGCAGCCAAAAAGCCATACTTTTGAGGTGAAAACAATGCCATGCAACTATGCATGAAAACACAGGGACTGGGGTGCAGAACAATGACAATAGGTGTTCTGGACTGATGAGCTTGAAACATTTAGCTGTAGCAGAAGGCAGTTTGTTCGCCAAAGGGCTTAGAGTGGTACAAGAATTAGTGCCTGCAGGCAACAGTGAAGCATGGTGGAGTCTTAAGTTGGTGCTGCATTTCTTCAAATGGAGTTGGGGCTTTGGTCAGACTCAGAATTAATGGTCTCCTCATTTCTGAAAAATACAAGCAGATAATTATCCATCATGCAATACCACCAGGGATGCGTCTGTTTGCCCGCAAATGTATCATGCCCCATGACCCCAAACATACAGACAATTTCATTAAGAACTATTTCAATGTAAATACAAGCAGATACTTATCCATTATGCAATACCATCAGGGAGGCATCTGATTGCCCCAAATGTATCATGCCCCATGACCCCAAACATACAGACAATTTCATTAAGAACTATCTTCAAGGTAAAGAAGAACATTGAGTCCTGGAAGTGATGGTATTGCCCCACAGAGCCCTGATCTCAACATCCCTGAGTCTGTCTGGGATTAAATGAAGAAACAGAAACAACTGAAGCTGCCTAAATCCACAGAAGAACTGTGGTTCATTTTCCAAGTTGTTTGGAACACCTACCTGCCGAGTTTCTTAAAGTATGCCTAAAATAATTTATGCTGTTTTGAAGGCAATGGGTATTTACACCAAATATTGATTTAATTTAGATTTTTCTTCTCCTCACTCACTTTGCATTGTGTTAATTGATAAAAATAAATTATTAATATTTTTATTTTTGAAAGAATTCTTACACTGCACCATCAGTACAGAGAGGTCAAGGAGAAACTCCTACATTACAATATAAGGTCTAAAATAATCCCAAAGATTTTGCATGATTTCTCTCCATGTCCGTAAGCTTTTCAATATCAGGCCCTCAGTGTTAAGAGTTTGTACTAGAAACATATTGGTTCATCTTATTTAAGCTACTTGGTTGTAATGTAATATACTGTAACCAAGTGGTTAAGGACATTTGTATGTATTGTATATCAAAGGCAAAAAAATATGTAAATGCTAAAGTTATCACTCAAATGTGAAAAAAAGCAATTAGTGTATTTTGAAACATAAAGAAAATAAAATTGCCAGGTAAAACTACAACTGCGTATTCACTACTCACCATTGTTTTTCCTCCTGTACCCACAGCTCTCTTGAAAACTGTTCCCTTCTTTTAACACTTTACAGAAACCAGTTGGTATTGCTTTGTACTGGAAGCCGCCATTTTGCAATGCAGGTATTGTTGCATTCTGTGACAGAAGCAGTATGTATTCTCAGATCAGTGAAGAGTTAAATGTTTGCAGTTTAACACTGTTTAAAATGTTCATAACTAAGCAAGATAGAGGAATCTAGCCACTGCAAAAATGTACAGCTCCCACTATTGTGTGTATCCTGTTCATGCTAAACGGAAGTGCATCATACTGCTTGTCAAGAAGACAACAATATCACTGTTCGATGAATGTGCACTACTCGTCTCATAGGGTACAAAAATACTTAAATTCCAAGATGGCGGTGTCTTCTATAAAAATGCAGAACATCACTAACCAGCACTTTTTATTGGGCACTAAAATCACATGATCACCGGGTGGGGAAGCACTACTCGTCCATAGAGAGCAAGCAGTGGGAGGTGAGAGATCCCCCTAGGGTCTACAGGGGAATTATTCATTTTACACAGTAAGGCTCATTCACAGCTGAATGTTTACACTTGCATGAGCAGCAGAAGGCAAAGGACCACCAATATGAAATATGTAGTTCTTCATTGTACAAAACCTTACTCTATCTACAGCATATTATTAATTATAATTTAAACATCCTGTAAATAGACCAGGGGCATAGCGTGGGGGGGTGCACAGCAGTGGTTGCCCAGGTGCATAATTCCTAGGGGCTCAAAATTTCAAAAGAAGCCAGCATTTTTTTTTTTTTTTTAATTAAAATTACAATTTTTTTTTTTATCTCCTTTGGGTTTTGTACTGTCTGGGGGTCGGAGGATGGGGGGGGTTCGGTTGGTGCCCTCTCAAATCACTTGTGCGGTCGGTGGTGGTGGGTGATAGATTACCCTGTTGTGGCTCCTGCTTAGCTCCACCCACCCATGCACCGGCCATGCTGCGCACACTTGTGCAATTTTAACTGCGCAATACTTTGAGGCGGCAGACTGACTGCAGCCAGTAAAGCAGCGTGTGGGCACATGTTGAACTGGAGCAGCAGGAGCCTAGGACTAAGCAGTCAGGCGAAAGAAGGAGCCTCAGCCACCGGAATCCGGATCATCATCTCTGACTCTAAGGTGAGTGAGATCTCAATCATTAATTCCAAAAGTCCCAACAGTGAGAGGTGTACAACAGACAGTGCACTGTGCAAGTACTGTGCGTGCAGCGTGTGTCATGTTGAGGGGGGTGAGGGGTGCAGCGTGTATACGCTTCTGGTTTATTCCACATGGTACCAGTTAGTTGCTACAGAGCAATCACTTCAAAGCAGCAGGGGTCTCAAAGAACCGGTAACATGTGGGCCGCCACATGACAGTTTAGAGAATTTAGCCTGGGGCTGGGGCAGCTTGATGAGCAAGCCTTGATCATCATTTGTAGGTAGCCGGGGGTGCAGCTGGATGATGGGTCCTTTCTAGGAAGACGGGTGCGGCTGGATCCAACATTTATAGAGGGGAGGTGGAGGATTAAGATGCTCCTCCAGAACCAACAAGAATTGTGATAGAGGCAGAGCGGCCCCAGCAGAGAGGTGCTTGTTTACATAGATACACTGGCTGCACAGATTAAGTAGAGCAGCCTTGTGTGAGAGTCTGACGGGCAGTAGGTAAGTGCAGGAAGCAGTAGTGACTTTATATAGTTTTGAGCCTTTTCCAGGAATGCTTGTTCAATTATAACATGTAGAAAATTACACTTATTATTGCATAGCTCCACAACAATTTTGGGTCTTGTAGCATATGGGTTGGATAAATATTATCTTAAGTACAAATATGAGATCATCTGCGCTAGTATACACTATAAAAGCTCCCTAAACCTCCCTCTGTTGCTAGAGGAAATCTGACCTCCTCTGTGAGCACTTCAATCACTATATTCATTCCATAGATCATTTTTTTGGCCACAGAGGAGGTCAGATTTCCTATATGTAATGGCTAGCAGTATATAGTACCTGATGGTGGGTGATCACACATATGTAATGGCTGCAATATATAGTACCTGATGGTGGGAGATCACATATATGTAATGGCTGCAGTATATAGTACCTGATGGTGGGTGATCAAACATATGTAATGGCTAGCAGCATATAGTACCTGATGGTGGGTAGTTACACATATGTTATGTCTAGCAGTATATAGCATCTGATGGTGGGTGACCACACATATGCAATGTCTAGCAGTGTATAGTACCTAGGGATGGGCGAATGTTTCGCAACATTCGAAAAACGGCACAAATTTTTACACATTCGTTCATTCAAATCGAATTTCGAATGTTTACATAACATTCTAACATTCGATTTTCGAATGTTCGGTTTCGAATTTTACAATTACATTAGAAAATATTCTTTTCGAAAAATTCGAATTTAGATTGTAATAGTATTTCTAATGCTTTTTCTTTAAATGTAGCATTTGAATTATGCAATATTCGAATTCAAAAAATTTGAATTTAGATTGTAATAGTATTTCTAATGCTTTTTCTTTCAATGTAATATTCGAATTATGCAATATTCGAATTCGAAAAATTCGAATTTAGATTGTAATAGTATTTCTAATGCTTTTTCTTTAAATGTAATATTCGAATTATGCAACACAGTATTCAAATTCGAAAAATTCGATTTTAGATTGTAATTGGAAGTGGAAGGCCCTCTAGTGGGCCTGTAGCAAAATTAAGGGATAACTGAGTTGAAGTCTGGAAGGTACTAGATTTTACAATGTTGCATGTGGAGGGGCGGTGTTTCTGCTTACCTTTATAGGTCCTGACTGCAGTGGATCCGGCCCTCTTTTTTTCCTGGTTCCAGACTTCAAGCAAGCTTTCTTCTGCTGTGGTGATGGAGCGTGCCAAGAGGAAGTCTGTGCCGCCTAAGCGCTACAGCGAAGTGGTGAAGGTGGTTCCAGGCATGAGAGGAGCTGCAAGAAACAATGGAGGATCAGGCTCAGAGGATGTGGTACCCCCCTAACCTGTGATTAGGCCTAGGGTCTCTCCTGTGCTGCAGGCAAGGTCAAAAGGGAGGCTGGGATCTAGGGCCCCTGCTGTGGGCTCTGGAGCTCAGGGTTCCCCTCCTGCCCCTGCCCCTCTGGTTATCTCTTCCCCTGGGGGTTTGGGGGTTCTGGCTGATTTGGTTATGTCAGGGGGGCTTGGGCTGGGGGAGGTGGCAGGCCCTTCCCATCCTATGGTTTCTACCCCCACTAGGCGGGTCCCTTCCCCTCCCCACTCCCCTCCGCTATTTCCTGATGTTCAGGACCAGTCTACCCATATTGAATTTGTGGCCCAGGAGGATTGGCCGCGGGGGGACCAGGCTGCTGCCGGTCACATGTCTTGGCAGCAGCTTCGGTCCCTTCTGCCTGTGGCCTTGTCCTCGATACTTTCGTTGGCTCAGGCCCTCTGGGTATAGTGGGAGCAGACCCCTTCCGGCATCATGTCGCGCACTTCCTCCCTTAGTGACGAATCAGTAGGGGAGGAGCGTGGACGTGTACGGCAGCGCGCAGAAACAAGGAGCAGATCACCGCACAGAGCTCAGGCTAGTAAGTTGGGGAGTCTCCGTGCAGGTGGTCGGGCTCCAGAGGCGGTGGGGGGCAGCAAAGGGGGGCCAAGAGCGGGTCAGGCAAAGAAGGCTACGTGCAAATCAGTGGGCGGTAGGCGGGCCACTATGACCAGGCTCAAAAGGAGGAGCACATTGGGCGGACGCACTACGCAGGGTGTCACTCCGGGTGGGATCCACATGGGTATAGCTGTGCAGGGTGTATCTTCGGGTGTGTCTCATGGGGGTCTATCTGTGCAGGGTTTATCTCCGGGTGTGTCTCATGGGGGTCAATCTGTACAGGGTGTATCTCCGGGTGGGAGCCACAGGGGTATAACTGTGGTTGGACAAGGGGACTCAGTGGAAGACACTGAATTCTTAGACGTTGCGGGTACTGCCTCAGGGGTAGTGAGGCAAAGGGATTCTGGTACACATGTCACGCAGGGCATTAGGTGTGAGTCTGTGGGCGCAGTGAGTGGGCCGCATGGGCAATCTGCTGGTGTGACAGAGGAGATGATACGAAAGGCTGTGTCTGCTGCTTTGGGTATGTGTTTGCCTAGGGAACAGGTTGGGGGCCCCTCAGGGGCCCATTCATCAGCACGGAGTACTCCCCAATCTGTTTTATTTCCACAGGTGCTCGCTATGGATCAGACAGTGACAACTGTGGCTGCTACTTCTAGCCAGGGTCCTGTGCCGGCGGCGGTTTCAACAACAGCGGCTGTGGAGGACGGAAATCAACGATTGGCATCTGGAGCAGCGCCGCCTTTGGCCCCCAGCGGTGAGTTTCTTTTGCACACATCTGCACACACTGGGCTAGGATCATCCTCTAGTGGGTCTGGTTCTGAGAGTGAGGGTGACTTAGGGCTAGTGGGTAAGGGGCAGAAGGAAATGTTCAAAATGATTAAGAAGCTGGAAGCGGCGCAGGCGAAGAGTAAGGAGCCCTCGGTTGGGCATAGCCAGGGGGTTCCTCCTCCTCAGGACGCTAGCTTTGCATCGCTGTCGGTGGGAGACCTTCCATTGTCCAGGAAGGTAGCGTCGCACAGGGACACCTATCCGTGTTTGGTGCACTCTTTGTATGGGCACCTAAAGTCTAAGGTGGTTAAGAAGATTCAGGATGGACGGTATGTCAGCATCTTTGAACTCTCCCCTGAGGCTTGTAGGGCCCGGGAGCGCGCCGCGGACGGCACGGGACCTAAGAAGGTTCAAAGAACGGAAACATTTGAGGAGTGGCAGCGGTGCTTTAGGGTGCTTGCTACTTGTTATATAGACAAGTGGCCATCTCAAGGCCATAATCTCTTTAAATACGAGGATACGATCGATGATATCCGCGCCAGGTTTAAGGAGGGAGCATGACGGGAATATGATATGGCCTTTGACAGGAAGATGGTGGGTAACCCTCTCCTGCATTTCAGGACTAAGGATATTGACCTGTGGTCCAAATGGGGCGTGGAAGGAGGTGCGATCGGCTCCGGTGTTCCTCGCCAAGGTCCCAATAGAATGGCGCCAAAGCAAAAGAGGCGGGGCAGGGAATGCTGGAAGTTCCAGGATAAACAGTGTGACAGGGGGGCTAGCTGCTCCTTTCGTTACATCTGAAATTCTGTGGCGGACCACACCCAGGGGCAGATTGCAGCAAGCGCAGGGAGTCTGGGGCGGATAAGCCCGCCCCCAGAGGGGGTCCTGGGTTCAAGGGCCCCAACCCCTCTTAGAGTGGCAGCCATGTACCCCGATCAAAGGGCAGCGCATATTATCTGGTCAGGGTTGAGGGAAGGGTTCTATATTCCGGTAGAGGGGGCCGTACTGGGTTCAGTAATACACAGGAACCTCAAGTCGGCTTACGAATTCCCGGGGGTGGTTCGGGAGAAGCTGAGTAAAGAATTAGCCTTGGGGAGAGTGGCTGGCCCATTCTGGGCAAAGCCATTGGCGGATTTGGTGGTGTCTCCTCTGGGGGTGGTCCCCAAGAAGGACACAGGCAAGTTTCGGCTCATTTACTATTTGTCTTTCCCAAAAGGGGGGTCGGTGAATGATGCCATTGACCCGGAAGCGAGTTCAGTGCATTATCAGTCCTTTGACGATGCACTTGAGATCGTAAGGGGCAAAGGGGCGGGGGCTTTAATGGCAAAGCTTGACATAGAGTCCGCATTTCGTCTACTGCCTCTGCACCCGTCGGCCTTCAGGCTTATGGGCATGAAGGTGGATGGGGCATTCTATGTGGATAAGTGTCTTCCCATGGGATGCGCATATCATGCGCACTGTTTGAATGTTTTAGTTCCTTTCTTCATTGGGTGGTTCAGAGGGGTGGGGCCGTGGCTCACTACCTGGATGACTTCTTGCTGGTGGGAAAGGCGGATTCGGATGAATGCACGCGCATGATGGTGGTCATGCAAGAAATAATGGGTAGATTTGGGGTGCCTCTAGCTGACGACAAGACACAGGGCCCCTGTACCCGCCTCACTTTCCTTGGTATCGAAATAGATACCAGGGCCGAGGTTTGTAGACTGCCGCAAGACAAGGTCGACCGCCTGTTGAAGGTGGTTTTGTCGGTGCGCAAGGCCAGCTCTATCTCTATCAAAGAGTTGCAGTCCCTGTTGGGTCTGCTGAATTTTGCTGGCAGGGCAATACCCATGGGGATGGTATTTAACAGACGTCTGGAGAGTCGGTTGCAGGGCTCTAGTGGAAGGTGCTCTAGGATAGGGGTGTCCCCTGAGATGAGAGACGACCTCAGAGTTTGAGAGGAATTTCTAAAGAAATTCAATGGGGTCTGCATATGGAGGGAAGGCCCCATTTCCAATCAGGCACTGCACCTCTTTACAGATGCGGCAGGGGGTTTCGGCTATGGGGCTTACCTCGCTGGCGAATGGAGCGTGGCTCCATGGCCTGCGGATTGGGTTTCGGCTGGTTTAACCAAAAACCTAACTTTATTGGAACTTTTTCCAATCATTGTAGCAGTAGAACTATGGGGTCAGCAGTTGGCTAATAGGGCGGTGGTTTTTTGGTCGGACAACATGAGTGTTGTTTATGCCATAAACCGGTTATCTGCTTCGTCACCCAGGGTAGTCACGTATTTGAGACACCTGGTGTTGCGATGCTTGCAGTTGAATATACGATTCACGGCAAGACACGTGCCGGGGGTTCACAACGTGATAGTAGATGCTCTCTCCAGATTTCAATGGGATCAGTTTAGGAGGGTTGCGCCATCGGCCGCACGCACAGGTCTAACTTGCCCTCCTTTTCTTTGGCGGATTATTCGCGGTCATTCCTTGTAAAACAGGTAATGAAAGGATGGGGTCGGCTGTCCCCTCGCGAGATCGACCGTAGAGAGCCCATCACACCCTTACAGTTGAGGGCATTGGTTGGCACTTTGCAGTCGGTGTGTGCTTCACAGTTTGAGGCTTTGTTATTTAGGACCGCATTCTCATTTGCCCTAGCGGGGGCTTTGAGGGTTGGTGAAGTGGTGGCTTCATCTAAAAGCGATACAAAGGGTGGGATACAATGGGAGCACATTCGGCCGTCGGAGGATGGTCTGTTGATCCTTGTACCTAGGTCTAAAACGGACCCGCTGGGTAGAGGTGCGTGGCTTCCGTTGAAGAAACATGACTTTCCAGAGTGCTGCCCGGTACAGAGTTACGAGGATTACTGTGAGCTTCGGCCGAAGGGTTTTCGGCAGCTCCTTATCCATGAAGATGGCTCCGCTTTATCTTTGTTTCAATTTAAGAAAGTTTTAGCCAAGGCAGCTTCCGCTGCTGGGCTTGATCCATCGCGAATTGCATCCCATTCTTTTCGGATTGGGACGGCTACTAGCGCAGCTAGCAGTGGGGTGTCTGAAGCGGGCATCAAGAGTTTGGGGCACTGGAAATCAGGGAGATTTAAGTGATACATACGCTCCTTAGAGGGTGAGTCTTGTTAGGTGTTGGAATTGTTGTTTTTCCTGTTCCTGAAGTTTTGGTTCAGTTGTGTATCATGTGTTTGCAGGTAAGAATGCGCCCACGAAGCGTGTCTGGATAGTGGGTCATTCCTTCGTGCACTGGGCGTCTATCAGGGCGTCGCAGCGGCCGGATGGACAGCAATTGGGGATTTCAAGATCCAGAGCTAGTGTGCGGTGGCTAGGGTGCAGAGGGTTAACATGGGAAGAGTTACCTGCTTTGCTCCAGGATGCACATAGGAGGTGGGGTCAGCCCCATATCATTGTTTTGCATCTGGGGGGGAACGACATGGGGTCAGTGGAGGCTCCTCTATAGGAGCACTTGAGCACGTGAACCCCCTGACCTGAACCCCCTGACCTGAACTGACCCCTGATGAAAAAAAAAAAATTAAAAAAAAGAATGAGAAAATAAATAATTTTTTTTTACATTTTTAAACCTTTTTTTACAGATAAAATAAAAAAATCTTCCATTCTCCAATTCAGTTTTTACTAAAAAACATTAAAATTGCACTTTTTAATTCTTAATAAGGCTGAAAGTGGACAGGGCTGTATACTTCATTCTAGACTATCGCACATGCTGAGCAGTGCGATAGACAGAATTATAGGCAAAAGCTCTCTCCACTTTCAGCCTGCATTGAGTGCAGTGCCACCTACAGGCCAGCCCATAGCCTTCTTAAAGAGCACTGCTCTTAGTGTGCGAGAGCCAGCTGTCACGTGACACTCGCACCCTAAGAGCTGTGCCTGTGTGTGTGGGAGAAGGAGTATCTCAGGGAAACACAGCGTGGAGATCCAAGATGGTGTCGTTGACAGATTGAGTCAGTAAACTGTGAATGTGACTTATGCGGCAATGCAGCACCAGATTGATCTGGGCTGCGGCCTGGGGGTGACTGCTGCAGCCAGAGTTAAGCCGGTGAGGGATTTTCTTTAGGTCGGCGGGAAGGAAGAGCATGACAAGGTAGGAAGAAGTGTTCATTTAATAATTTTTAAATGTTTGGCCAAGTTTTATTACTGTTAGTAATGTCCTAACCACTGCGTGCAGCTGCTTCTTCTTGTTTGTGATATAGGCTGTGTCTGCCGAGTGCTTGTTTTCCTGCTTCCCTTTATTGCTGGCTAACGTTACATCTTTACACAGGAACAAGTTTAATTAACTAGTAACTAAACCACCATGCTGCAGCTGCACTCAGAAACTTCCTAAACACAGATATGCTTTACATACCGTGCTGACTCTGAGCATGGTATAGAAAGCATATCTGTGTTTAGGAAGTTTCTAAGTGCAGCATGGTGGTTTAGTTACTAGTTAATGTTCCTGTGTAAAGATGTAACGTTAGCCAGCAATAAAAGGGAGCAGGAAAACAAGCTCTCGGCAGACACAGCCTGGATCCCTGTAACAACATTACAACGTAGCTGCAGGTAACTGGCCTCCTCCCCCAGTCACCCTTCTGTAGCCTGCCGCACTGTTAGACAGAGGAATCTAAGCTTTATGCTGTGTGAGTTAGCTCTGCTTATCTTGTCAGGCAGCGTTTAGACAGAAGCTAAATCACACATCATAAAGATTCCTAACTGTGTTTACTATTCAGTGACGGACTCTTCAGAGTAATAAATACCAGGGGGAGGAGGTTGCTTGTGTTAGAGCCCTTTCGGTGAGCTCTTAAGGACATGATAATTACATGTGTGTTTGCATGAGAGCATCAACCTGTGGGTTAAGGTTTTATTATTAAAAAATCTCTCCCCTAATGTAGTGACCTGCTCTTCAGTTTTATAATTATAAATAAAGATTAACTTTATCTATTGGGGACTGTGGCCATTCATTTATAGTACTTTATTTTATGATGGTTACACTTGTATTGGTTTCTTACCATTTGTCTTAACAGGATTTAGCTTTATACTATGTCATTGTAGCATAGATGTAGCTGCAGGTAAGTTGCCTCCTCCCCCAGCCCATCTCTGTGGACTATCTGTGTGCTTGCTGTGTAGCTCTGGAACGACACTTAATAGTAATAAATTGCAGGGGGAAGGGGTGGGGGGTTGTTTTAGAGCCCTTACTAACTGCCTTCTCAGGATTGTTTAACTATTCATGAACACAATAGTTTTAGGAGATTTAAAGGGACAGGGAACTCAAACATTTTCTTCCATGATTTGGATAGAACATGGAAGAAAATGTTTAGGTTTCCTGTCCCTTTAAATCTCCTAAAACTATTGTGTTCATGAATAGTTAAAAACAACTTTCCAATTTACTTATATTATCAAACTTGCTTCATTCTCTTGTTATCCTTTGCTGAAAGAACAGCATTGCACTACAGACAGCTGAACAAATCTAGTTAGCAAATCACAAAAGAAAAATGTGTGTAGGTACCAATCACCAGCTATCCCCATTAGTGTAAGATATGTGCATATTATAAATACAGTATTCCATTACAAAAGATCTGCATGAAAACTGAATGTTTAAAAAAACATTGAAACTGAATTTTGTTAGTAAAATATGGTTTACACTCCAATGACATACCCTTTGATAAGACATTGAAAGGGATAGGAAAAAAATTAAACTTGCGTGATTCAGATACAGCATGCAAATTTAAGTCACTTTTAAAATTTATTTTATTTTCACATGTAGTTTGTTCTCTTGGTATCTTTTGTTGCAAAAATAATATGTACATATCCTACACTACTGGGAGCTGGCTGGTAATTGCTGACTAGACACCTTTGTAGCTTTATCTTTTTGATTGATTGACTAGAAGTTTTCAGCTAGTTGTGCTTTGCTGCTCCTTCTGCAAAGGATACCAAGAGAATGAAGCAAATTTAATTATAGAAGTCAATTGAAAAGTTGTTTAAAAATTGTATCATCTATCTGAATAATAAAATACACGTTCTCTCTCTCTTTCTCTCTTTCTCTCTCTCTCTCTCTCTCTCTCTCTCTCCCCCTCTCTTTTTCTTTCTCTCCCCCTCTCTCCCCCTCTCTTTTTCTCTCTCTCCCCCTCTCTCTCCCTCTCTTTTTCTCTCTCTGTCTCTCTCTCCCTCTCCTTCTCTCTCTATCTCCCTCTCCGTGTGTGAGTGTGTAGAGAGCCATCTGAGGGGCGGGGCTTTTTCAAGGGGTGTGGTCAGAGGCAGGGCCAAGTGCACCTCCATCTTCATAATTCACCAGCTGCCACTGCATGGGGTCTGTTCCAGTTTTGGACTTGATTAGGAGGATGGCTTCAGATGTACGCTGGGTATGTGCTTGGCTTGCTGATGTCAAGATTGGTTGGTCTAACGTGGTTGCACGACTGCGTTGGCGGTACATTGTAAACCAGAGGGCTGTGTACAACGTGAGGAAGAAGCTGAACAGGGAAATGGGGAGAACGGTCACGGTGTTAGGTGGTTTTGCCATTAGGCATGATGCAATAACGGCTGACAATAAAGCTCTTTACCGCCCGACGGCGTTCACCTCATGGATGAGGGTCTGGACATCTTTTTAGGTGACATTCGCAAAGCACTTTTATTGTTTGTTTAATTGTTTAGTTTATATAAAAAAAAAAAAAAGGGATTTTGGTTAGGTATAGTTAATATATTTTATAGGAGCTAGTCAGTTGTGGCGGCAAGAGGCGTTGACTCTTGTGGCGGTCGGTCAGGGCCTAGAGAGCGGGCAGGGTGCGAGACGAGTGATGTCATGGGATGGGGGAGGTGACACCCACTAGGTCCCGTCCTAGGGGTTACTCCCCCCTACAAATCTTAGGCAAATACCGCTCTAGCTTACAGCTCTCTCTCCCTGCCAATTGGGCGTGGCAGCCTGCCACGTTGCAAACACCGTGTAGGGCCCTGGCCATCTGTCAGTAAGGGTTAATTTAGCTAGTCTTTGCCACCACCAGCGAAGAACTAATATACGGCTAGATTTAGAGTTCTGCGGCCAAAGGGGTGCGTTAGCTACGCATGCTTTTTTTCTCCCGCACCTTTTAAATACCGCTGGTATTTAGAGTTCACAGAATGGCTGCGTTAGGCTCCAAAAAGGGAGCGTACAGGCATATTTACCGCCACTGCAACTCTAGATACCAGCGTTGCTTACGGACGCGGCCAGCTTCAAAAACGTGCTCGTGCACGATTCCCCCATAGAAAACAATGGGGCTGTTTGAGCTGAAAAAAAACCTAACACCTGCAAAAAAGCAGCGTTCAGCTCCTAACGCAGCCCCATTGTTTGCTATGCAGAAACACTTCCTATGTCTGCACCTAACACCCTAACATGAACCCCGAGTCTAAACACCCCTAACCTTACACTTATTAACCCCTAATCTGCCGCCCCCGCTATCGCTGACCCCTGCATATTATTATTAACCCCTAATCTGCCGCTCCGTACAGCGCTGCCACCTACGTTATCCCTATGTATCCCTAAATCTGCTACCCCTAACACCGCCGACCCCTATATTATATTTATTAACCCCTAATCTGCCCCCTCAACGTCGCCTCCACCTGCCTACACTTATTAACCCCTAATCTGCCGAGCGGACTGCACCGCTACTATAATAAAGTTATTAACCCCTAATCCGCCTCACTCCCGCCTCAATAACCCTATAATAAATAGTATTAACCCCTAATCTGCCCTCCCTAACATCGCCGACATCTAACTTCAATTATTAACCCCTAATCTGCCGACCGAATCTCGCCGCTACTGTAATAAATGGATTAACCCCTAAAGCTAAGTCTAACCCTAACACCCCCCTAAGTTAAATATAACACAATATAATGTGTGTTTTTTTCCAGGCAAAAGAGCTGAATTCTTTGGGGCATGCCCCCCAAAGGCCCCTGTTCAGGGCTGGTAAGGTAAAAGAGCTTTGAACTTTTTTAATTTAGAATAGGGTAGGGCATTTTTTTTATTTTGGGGGGCTTTGTTATTTTATTAGCAGGCTTAGAGTAGGTGTAATTAGTTTAAAATTATTGTAATATTTTTCTAGTGTTTGTAAATATTTTTTTATTTTTTGTAACTTAGTTCTTTTTTATTTTTTGTACTTTAGTTAGTTTATTTCATTGTATTTATTTGTAGATATTGTATTTAATTAATTTATTGATAGTGTAGTGTTAGGTTTAATTGTAGATAATTGTAGATATTGTATTTAATTAATTTATTGATAGTGTAGTGTTAGGTTTAATTGTAGATAATTGTAGGTATTGTATTTAATTAATTTATTGATAGTGTAGTGTTAGGTTTAATTGTAACTTAGGTTAGGATTTATTTTACAGGTAATTTTGTAATTATTTTAACTATTTTAGCTATTAAATAGTTCTTAACTATTTAATAGCTATTGTACATGGTTAAAATAAATACAAAGTTGCCTGTAAAATAAATATTAATCCTAAAATAGCTATAATATAATTATAATTTATATTGTAGCTATATTAGGGTTTATTTTACAGGTAAGTATTTAGCTTTAAATAGGAATAATTTATTTAATAAGAGTTAATTTATTTCGTTAGATTTAAATTATATTTAATTTAGGGGGGTGTTAGTGTTAGGGTTAGACTTAGCTTTAGGGGTTAATCCATTTATTACAGTAGCGGCGAGATTCGGTCGGCAGATTAGGGGTTAATAATTGAAGTTAGGTGTCGGCGATGTTAGGGAGGGCAGATTAGGGGTTAATACTATTTATTATAGGGTTATTGAGGCGGGAGTGAGGCGGATTAGGGGTTAATAACTTTATTATAGTAGCGGTGCGGTCCGCTCGGCAGATTAGGGGTTAATAAGTGTAGGCAGGTGGAGGCGACATTGAGGGGGGCAGATTAGGGGTTGATAAATATAATATAGGGGTCGGCGGTGTTAGGGGCTGCAGATTAGGGGTACATAGGGATAACGTAGGTGGCAGCGCTGTACGGAGCGGCAGATTAGGGGTTAATAATAATATGCAGGGGTCAGCGATAGCGGGGGCGGCAGATTAGGGGTTAATAAATATAATATAGGGGTCGGCGGTGTTAGGGGCAGCAGATTAGGGGTTCATAGGGATAATGTAGGTGGCAGCGGTGTGCGGTCGGCAGATTAGGGGTTAAGAAAATTTAATCGAGTGGCGGTGATGTGGGGGGATCTCGGTTTAGGGGTACATAGGTGGTTTATGGGTGTTAGTGTACTTTAGAGCTCAGTAGTTAAGAGCTTTATAAACCGGTGTTAGCCCAGAAAGCTCTTAACTACTGACTTTTTTTTGCGGCCGGAGTTTTGTCGTTAGATTTCTAACGCTCACTTCAGCCACAACTCTAAATACCGGCGTTAGAAAGATCCCATTGAAAAGATAGGATACGCAAATGACGTAAGGGGATCTGCGGTATGGAAAAGTCGCGGCTGGAAAGTGAGCGTTAGACCCTTTCCTGACTGACTCCAAATAGCAGAGGGCGGTAAAAACCAGCGTTAGGAACCTCTAACGCTGGTTTTCACGGCTACCGCCCAACTCTAAATCTAGCCGATAGTTCTTTATATATAGATTTAAAGTTGCCTATTTTGGCATAGTTGAATAAGCCTAGTTTTAAAGGCTTATTGTTATTAATAAACGTGACCGTGACCGGTCTTTAGCCCATATAACCCGTTGTCATTATTCAGTGTGTTGGGTACAGAAAAGACGTAATAGGAAGTTTATCCCTTATGGAAGTGGAAGGCCCTCTAGTGGGCCTGTAGCAAAATTAAGGGATAACTGAGTTGAAGTCTGGAAGGTACTAGATGTTACAATGTTGCATGTGGAGGGGCGGTGTTTCTGCTTACTTTTATAGGTCCTGACTGCAGTGGATCCGGCCCTCTTTTGTTCCTGGTTCCAGACTTCAAGCAAGCTTTCCCCGCCCACCCGGCCCCAGAGGAAGAAGTGGCGGCGTTAGGTAGGATTAGGGACCCATCCCCTGGCGTGGGTAGGTTTATTTGAACTAGCTCAATAAGCCCAGGGGTTTAATTTAGTCTTCCACCCCCTTAGAGCATGTTTTATGACCCGTTCTGGGGGGGATTGCCTTACTGGGCTGGTTGTATGCCCCAGCTGGCGGTCGGTCAGGGCCTAGAGAGCGGGCAGGGTGCAAGACGAGTGATTTCATGGGATAAGGGAGGTGACTCCCACTAGGTGCCGTCCTAGGGGTTACTCCCCCCTATGAATCTTAGGCAAATACCTCTCTAGCTTACAGCTCTCCCTGCCAATTGGGTGTGGCAGCCTGCCACGTTGCAAACACCGTGTAGGGCCCTGGCCGTCTGTCAGTAAGGGTTAATTTAGCTAGTTTTTGCCGCCACCAGCGAAGAACTAATATAGTTCTTTATATATAGATTTAAAGTTGCCTATTTTGGCATAGTTGAATAAGCCTAGTTTTAAAGGCTTATTGTTATTAATAAACGTGACCGTGACCGGTCTTTAGCCCATATAACCCGTTGTCAAGTGTCTTTATTTATTCAGTGTGTTGGGTACAGAAAAGACGTAATAGGAAGTTTATCCCTTAAGTATTTCTAATGCTTTTTCTTTAAATGTAATATTCGAATTATGCAATATTCGAATTAGAAAAATTCGAATTTAGATTGTAATAGTATTTCTAATGCTTTTTCTTTAAATGTAATATTTGAATTATGCAATATTCAAATTCGAAAAATTCAAATTTAGATTGTAATAGTATTTATAATTGCTTTTTCTTTAAATGTAATATTCGAATTATGCAATATTTGAATTAGAAAAATTCGAATTTAGATTGTAATAGTATTTCTAATGCTTTCTTTAAATGTAATATTCGAATTATGCAATATTCTATATGGAAACATTTGAAATGATATATTTGTATCTATTATGTATCAATTTACTAGATTCCCGCCCTACCACATGAACTATTGAACTTCTGAATAGTATTTGTTAAATAGAATGTTAAATTCGAAATTTCGAATGTGGACATTCGATATAATTATAAACATTCGAATTCGAAAGTGACATTCGAAAACTGTAAATAACATTAGTTTTTCTAATTTTTAAGAATATTCGTTCTTATCGACATTCGGATTTAGAATTCGAATTTCGTAATAACATTCGTTCTACATTCAAAATTCGAAAATTTACACATTCGCCCATCCCTAATAGTACCTGATGGTGGGTGATCTCACATATGTAATGGCTGCAGTATATAGTACCTGATGGTGGGTAATTACACATATGTAAAGGCTGCAGTATATAGTACCTGATGGTGGGTGATCACACATATGTAATGGCTAGCAGTATATAGCACCTGATGGTGGGTAATTACACATATGTAATAGCTAGCAGTATATAGCACCTGATGGTGGGTAGTTACACATATGTTATGTCTAGCAGTATATAGCATTTGCTGGTGGGTGACCACACATATGTAATGTCTAGCAGTGTATAGCACCTGATGAGGAGCATCTTTTTAAAAAAAGGTACTATAGTGAACAAATGGGCTAAGTTTAAGCAATTAATATATGTATTACATACTATACACAATAAAATACAATTCGGTAAAATGATAAATTAATAAATGAATAGTCAGTGCTAATGGGCTAGGGGGCGCAATACTTGCCTTGCCCTGGGTGCTGACAACCCACACTAACCACTGAAGAGACTCACACAAATGTTACCAGTTTCATGTTCCCAGCTATGAGTGCATAAAATGTATAAGATGATTTATTTGGATCCCTTTACATGATGCTTTAATCCTATTATATATATATATTAACGTTTAACATATGCCACACTTTCAAAGTCTAAGTTTCAAGCTCCCATTAAAATATTGAAACCAATATTGGAATTATGTTGTTTGTGTTTGTTTGCCATTGAGTTTAATATATAGAATAATTTCATTTTGGGATCTCTATTGAACTTGGCAAATACCACTAAACATACACATTATTTACTTAAAGGGACATGGTAACCAAAAGTTGAAGCACTTGAAAGTGATGTAGAATAGCTGTAAAAAGCTGACTAGAAACCTGAACATCTCTATAAAAAAAGAAGGAAGATATATGGGGGAGATTTAATAAGCAGCGGATGCTGTATTCCCCGTGCGAAGGTTCCGGCTTGCCGGAAACAGAAGTTAAGAAGCAGACATAAGACCACTGCTCCTTTGCTAGCAGCCGATTTGGTGCGAATGTGCAGGGGCGGTATTGCACAAGCATTTCACTAGAAATGCTTGTGCATGCAATGTTAAATGCTGTCTGCATTTAGCGATGCCGGACGGACATGATTCACTACAGCGAATCATGTCTGCCCAGCATTTAATAAATTGACCCTTTTACCTCAACATTTTCTAAGTATTCACACCCCACTGTAAATAGACTTTAATCAGCCAATAAGGATGCTAGTCTCAGAACTTTCAAGGGAGTGTACATCTGGCAGTTTAAGGTAACATATCTTCCCTTTTTACATAGAGATGTTAAGGTGACATTTTCATGTCAGTTTTTTACAGTTATGCTGCATCACTTTCAACTGATTTAGCACATTATGTCCCTTTAAAGGAATACTAACTTTTGTTTTTCCTATGCAAAACGGACCATACTTTTAACATTACAATTATCACACAAATGTAATGTACCTTATTATGTGCAGAAACGAAGCTTCATTTTTGTAGCAAAATAACGTTTTATTTTATCCCCATGACATCACGTCATCCAGCCCTCAAATGTGGGCCGTCTAAGGTATAACATACTTGGCAATCGGATGGCGAGTATTTGCATAAAATTAAAATACAATTGCATCAATCTACGCATGCGCAATTGGATTTTAGTACTCTCGCATGGGCATATTGCGGCAAAGAAGCCGACATGACCGACACAAGAATCAAAATAACGCATGCACATCTTCCCCATGTCTTCTTCCCCATAAGATGGTGACGTATCCGATGACGTTGTGCTAGCTCGTGCATGCGCATCGCTTTGAGGAGTTGCCATCTTCCAACTGGAGTTGTCACACCGGATTGGAAAACAGTAACGGTGATAAAGTAAGTGGGTTTGGAAAAAGTTAATATTTCATAGACAAATATATAATAAACGGTAACTATTTACAACGTGATGAATATTGAAAATGTCTTTATTTCAAGGTATACTATTGAACTATGACAAATAAATTTTTGACTACAGTGTCCCTTTAAAGGGAAGTTTTACTCAAAATGTTCTATCATGCACATATATATATGTTAAGTTAACTACTTAAATTTAAGTTGAAACTAATACTGTACTTCCTAATAACATACCTCCCAACTTTCCCTGATCTTGTGTGATGGTCACGAGTTAGGAGGTCTGCCTTCTCTTGTCAGGGCAAATCTGTCTGCTTCTATTACCCAACCAGACCACGCCCCTCATCACACAACCCAGCCAAAAAAACTCTGGTGGGCCTCCTCCCACAAGTCTTCTCATCTCCCTTTCTCTGAAAGATTTTGGGAGGTATGTAATAATATCCACTGGCTGATAAGAACTACTATCCCTGCTTTACTGGTAAAGAGGGATATGGCTACTAAAGTATGAAAAAAAATGCTGGTTTAGGAAAGGAACATCATTAAAAAAAAAAGGAAAAAGAAAGGAAAAAGAAAAAACAAAAATGTCTTCAATATCAAACAAAGAAACAATTGACTATAGTGGTCCTTTAACTTTAATTTTTTTTTTTATGTAGGTGTGTTGACTACAGTATCTTTCTTAATACAAACAATTGAAGCTCTAGAAATTTTAATTCCCAATTTGATGTGAAAGTTCTCTAACCTTTTTAAACCACTCTGCATTATGAATGCACTTCTTCGTATATCCCCAGTGACATGTCGTCTCTCAGTAATTGTTCCATCATGCTGTGCAATGTTAATTGGCCAAAATAATTATGCAAAGCTTTAAAATGCAAAATAATTAACTGTAGCTCCAATGCTATCCTTATTAGACTGAAATAGAGGTTTTATTTTATGATGGTTTTTATTGTGGTTAGAAAGTCTACATTAAGCACATCGAGTATACCTGAAGTGGAGTGTAATAGCCTGAACTAAGTGCAAATTATTCTGGGAAATGTATTTTCTGCTTTAAATAATTTATTTTTAGGACTGTGTGATAAACTATCAAGAGTTCTAGGCTTCTTCAAATAACAAAATACTATTGTACTTAGTAAATTAATTTTTTCATCTATAAATATTGTTAGATGTGTTTATTTAACAATTGCTTTGAAATATTTTTTACATATAAGAGAAGTCATCATCAGTGTTCAATCAGTAGATCACTTCAGAGTTTGTTTTTCCAACAAGCATGGACATGTTTCCTGGCACCATTAATACAGATCTGTTTTAACTTTCACTTATATATATAACTTTGCAATTCCATAAACCACATGAAGCTTATTACTTCTCAGTATATTGGACCTAGTAACGCAGGCTCCATTAAAGTATCAGTTTACTATTAAAGGGATATATAACCCAGATTTTTTTTTTCTATCATGATACAGATAGCACATATTATTTTAAACAATTTTCCAACTGGCTTTTATTATGAAATTTGCTTTGTTCTCTTGGTATTCTTTGTTGAAAGAGTAGCACAGTCCTACTTAAAGGGATGTGAAATCCCCACAAAATATTTTGTGATTCAGAGAGCACACAATTTTAAAACAGCTTTCAATTTATGTCTATTATTACATTTTCTTTGTTGAAGAGATACCTAGGCCTAGATTTAGAGTTTGGCGGTAGCCGTCAAAACCAGCGTTAGAGGCTCCTAACGCTGGTTTTTACCACCCTCTGGTATTTGGAGCCAGTCATTAAAGGGTCTAACGCTCACTTTCCAGTCGCAACTTTTCCATACCGCACATCCCCTTACGTCAATTGCGTATCCTATCTTTTCAATGGGATCTTTCTAACGCCGGTATTTAGAGTCGTGTCTGAAGTGAGAGTTAGAAATCTAACGACAAAACTCCAGCTGCAGAAAAAAAACAGTAGTTAAGAGCTTTCTGGGCTAACGCCAGTTTATAAAGCACTTAACTACTATGCTCTAAAGTACAATAACACCCATAAACTACCTATGTACCCCTAAACCGAGGTCCCCCCACATCGCTGCCACCTACATTATCCCTATGAACCCCTAATCTGCTGCCCCTAACAACGCCGACCCCTATATTATATTTATTAACCCCTAATCTGCCGTCCCCGCTATCGCTGACCCCTGCATATTATTATTAACCCCTAATCTGCTGCTCCTTACACCGCCGCTACCTACATTATCCCTATGTACCCATAATCTGCTGCGCCTAACACCGCCGACCCCTATATTATATTTATTAACCCCTAATCTGCCCCCCTCAACGTCGCCTCCACCTGCCTACACTTAATAACCCCTAATCTGCCGAGCGGACCGCACCGCTACTATAATAAAGTTATTAACCCCTAATCCGCCTCACTCCCGCCTCAATAACCCTATAATAAATAGTATTAACCCCTAATCTGCCCTCCCTAACATCGCCGACACCTAACTTCAAGTATTAACCCCTAATCTGCCGATCGGAGCTCACCGCTACTCTAATAAATTTTTTAACCCCTAAAGCTAATTCTAACCCTAACCCTAACACCCCCCTAAGTTAAATATAATTTTATTCTAACTAAATAAATTAACTCTTATTAAATAAATTATTCCTATTTAAATCTAAATACTTACCTGTAAAATAAACCCTAATATAGCTACAATATAAATAATAATTATATTGTAGCTATTTTAGGATTAATTTTTATTTTACAGACAACTTTGTATTTATTTTAACCAGGTACAATAGCTATTAAATAGTAAATAACTATTTAATAGTTACCTAGTTAAAATAATTACAAAATTACCTGTAAAATAAATCCTAACCTAAGTTACAATTAAACCTAACACTACACTATCAATAAATTAATTAAATAAAATACCTACAACTATCTACAATTAAACCTAACACTACACTATCAATAAATTAATTAAATTAAATACCTACAAATAACTACAATTAAATAAACTAACTAAAGTACAAAAAATAAAAAAGAACTAAGTTACAAAAAATAAAAAAATATTTACAAACATTAGAAAAATATTACAACAATTTTAAACTAATTACACCTACTCTAAGCCCCCTAATAAAATAACAAAGCCCCCCAAAATAAAAAAATGCCTTACCCTATTCTAAATTAAAAAACTTCAAAGCTCTTTTACCTTACCAGCCCTGAACAGGGCCCTTTGCGGGACATGCCCCAAATAATTCAGCTCTTTTGCCTGTAAAAAAAACACATACAATACCCCCCCCCCCAACATTACAACCCACCACCCACATACCCCTAATCTAACCCAAACCCCCCTTAAATAAACCTAACACTAAGCCCCTGAAGATCTTCCTACCTTATCTTCACCATGCCAGGTTCAACGATCCCTCCTCGGAAGTCTTGATCCAAGCCTCGGAAGTGTTGATCCAAGCCCAAGCGAGGGGCTGAAGAGTGACGTCCATCCTCGGGCTGAAGCCTGGATTCATGCGGAGGCTGAAGAAATCCATCATCGGGCTGAAGTCGGAAGTCCATCATCAGGATGAAGTCTTCTATCAAGCAGCATCTTCAATCTTCTTTCTTCCAGAGCGGAGCAGAGCCATCTTCTTCCCAGCCGACGCGGATCCATCCTCTTCTAACGACGCCTACTAGCCGAATGACAGTTCCTTTAAATGACGTCATCCTAGATGGCGTCCGTCGAATTCCGATTGGCTGATAGGATTCTATCAGCCAACCGGAATTAAGGTAGGAAAATTCTGATTGGCTGATGGAATCAGCCAATCAGATTCAAGTTCGATCCGATTGGCTGATCCGATCAGCCAATCAGATTGAGCTCGCATTCTATTGGCTGTTCCGATCAGCCAATAGAATGCGAGCTCAATCTGATTGGCTGATTCCATCAGCCAATCAGAATTTTCCTACCTTAATTCCGGTTGGCTGATAGAATCCTATCAGCCAATCGGAATTTGATGGACGCCATCTTGGATTTAGATTCATACCCTAAGGAGAGCATGAAACATTATGTGAAGGAATAATGGCCATTGCACCTTGAAGGGATGGTATACTTTTGAATTTATCTTGGTTGCACCTTGCAGGAAGAACAATTTATGCCCTTTCAAATGAGTGGTCACTTGTTCCCATAAATAGGGGGGAGATAGGGGATTTATTAGAGCCTCCCTCCCTTAGGTAAAACTGCACATTGAGGGCAAGATTACAAGTGGCGCACTAACAGCGTGTGTGATATTAAAATATTGTGCCTGTGTTAACTTGCACGTGCATTACAAGTTGAAAGTAAACTTGACCACACAAGCGCAAATTAAATTTGCTTGTATGGTTAGTGCGACTGAAGACCTCGTGTAAATGGTTAGGGCTAAAGAAAAAGTTGCATTAAACACTAGGGGCCAGATAATAAGTGTAGGGCGAAATATTGCTTTCACTAAAGCAATATTTGTGCTCTACTTTGTAATACCAGCGCACGCAAATGTGTGCTGATATTACCAAATAGGTGAAATACGAATGCGACGTTGTACTCGCATCGCACAGAAGCATTGTGCTCATGAGAGCCTTGTTCTCATGTTGTGACATGGCATGAGAACTAGCACATTAAAGGGGATAAGTTGTGCAGCAATAGGCAGCAAATATAAATATATATGTATGTGTTACTATGTGTATATACAGATATTAACACATAAATATATATGTATACAAGCATATACATATATATTTACAGGGAACACACAGTTCCCATAGACCGCAATGTAAAGGCACTTTTCAGTTCGTTTTTTTTTTTTATTTTTTTAAACCCCACACTCTCCAGCTTCCCACAATGAAAACAGTTTTATGCAGTTATTTTATTAAAAAATAAAAATACTACAATTTTTATTTTTTAATAAAATACACACCACAGTATTTTGGGGGCATTTGGGGCACATTTATAAAATTAACCAGAGATCGGATCTCTGGTTAATTTTCTAAGTGCTAATTGCTACCGTGAGCTTGCGGTAGCAATAACTACCAACTTGTAATGGCTGGTTATTTATCGTGCGCCAGCAAACGGGCATATTTGTCTGTTTGTGGGCGAGCGATAAATTAGCGCTCCACTTGTAATCTAGCCCTAGATAATTACATTAAAATTAACAGTTACACTCATATATACAATATTGAATAAAAAATAATCATGTAAATATTAAAAATAAAAGGTTATAAGGGTTAAAAAGGTATATGGTATATCACAAGGTATTTGAGTAGAAAGTGCTATAATACATACATTTACATGTTTATGTGTGTGTATATATACATATGTATATATGTGTATACATGTGTATTTATGTGTTTATGTGTGTACATGTGTATATACATAAATATATACACATATATACATATTTATATATACTTTAGAGCCCATAGCACTGAAATATCTGAAAACAAGAAAAATAATTTTAATTCCATTTTAATATTTAATAATGTGTTTTAATGAGTATGTACTGTTAACATTTTACATTCCAATGTTCTTCACATAGGGGAAAATGTTCTATGTATTTTTAAATAGATACTTCTATATATATATATATATATATATATATATATCTGTATGTACCTAAATATCGGCTAGATTACGAGTTTTGCGGTATGAGTGAAAAAGCAGCGTTAAGGCTCTATTTTCACTACCGCTGGTATTACGAGTCTTGCAGGTATAGGTGTACCGCACACTTTTTTGGCCGTAACGCAACGTAACTACCGCAGCCTTCCAAAAGTCCTTTTTCAATGGGACTTCCTTTGCGCCGGTATTACGAGTCTGCCTGGGAGGCCAAAAAGTTAGCGCCAAGATCCATACCGTAAACTGAAAGTTAGTAGTTATGAGTTTTATGCTACAAGGCCATAACATAAAAGTCATAACTTAAGTGCTATAAAGTACACTAACACCCATACAATATCTATTAACCGTAAACACTAAAATAAAATTATTAACCCCTAATCTGCTCTCCCTAACATCGCCGCAACCTACATTACTGTTATTAACCCCTAATCGGCTGCCCCCAAAATTGCTGCCACTATACTAAAGTTATTAACCCCTAAACCTAACCCTAAGTCTAACCCTAACACCCCCTAACTTTAATGTAATTAAAATAAATCTAAATAAAACCTACTATTAATAACTAAATAATTCCTATTTAAAACTAAATACTTATAGCTGCTGGCTTGGATGAAGACTTCAGCCCGCTTGGATGAAGACTTCTCCCGGTTTTGTTGAGGACTTCTTGCCGCTTGGATGAAGACTTCTGCCTCTTCATTGAGGATGGATGTCCGGTCTTCAAAAACTGTAAGTGGATCTTCGAGGGTTAGTGTTAGGATTTTTTAAGGGTTCATTGGGTAAGTTTTATTTTTAGATTAGGGTTTGGGCTGAAAAAGCGCTAAATGCCCTTTTAAGGGCAATGCCCATCCAAATGCCCTTTTCAGGGCAATGGGGAGCTAAGGTTTTTTAGATAGGTTTTTATTTGGGGGGGTATGGTTGTGTGGGTGTAGGGATTTACTGTTGGGGGTTGTTTGTATTTTTTTTTTCAGGTAAAAGAGCTGATTTCTTTGGGGCAATGCCCCAAAAAAGGCCCTTTTAAGGGCTATTGGCAGTTTAGTTTAGGCTAGGGTTTTTATATTTTGGGGGGACTTTTTATTTTGATAGGGCTATTAGATTACGTGTAATTAGTTTAAATATTTGATAATTTCTTTTTTATTTTGTGTAATTTAGTGTTTGTTTGTTTTTGTAATTTAGTTAATTGTATTTAATTAATGTAATTTATTTAATTGTAGTGTAAGGTTAGGTGTTAGTGTAACTCAGGTTAGGTTTTATTTTACAGGTAAATTTGTATTTATTTTAACTAGGTAGCTAGTAAATAGCAGTGAGGTGGGGTGACTTCAGAGGCTGGTGAGGCAGTGGCTAGGAATCGTATACGCCTTCATTCTTTAGATATCCTTTGTTGAAGAAATAGCAATGCACATGGGCGAGCCAATTGCATGAGGTATCTATATGCACCCACCAATCAGTAGCTACTGAGCATATTTAGATATGATTTTCAACAAAGGATATCTGATTTCCTTCATTCTTTTGATATCCTTTGTTGAAAATCATATCTAAATATGCTCAGCAGCTACTAAGCATATTTAGATATGATTTTCAACAAAGGATTTCAAAAGAATGAAGAAAACCAGATATTAGATGTAAATTGGAAAGATTTAAAATTGCATGCTCTTTCTAAATCATGAAAGAAAACATTTGACATTGCCCTCATAAACAGAGAAACAAATTTGGAAATCTAAATGAGTAATCAATTTGTGCGGTAATGATTAGATTAGGTTTCTTTTTCTCTCACATTAAACGTTTAATAAAAAGGTGAAACATTGCACTCCATAAATTATTGTACTTCTCATGATGGTTATAGCATATTTATATTATTAAATATTTTAAAGTATTAATTCTGTATTTTTCAAGGCAATCCACCCACTACCCACTTTAAAGGAAACAACTTTGTAAGTGCTAAAATCATGCACTCTGTAGATACTAATTAAATGAATGAAAATGTGTTCCAACTCCTACTGCAGCCAAGTATTTAAAGGCACATACACAGTAACCTTGTTTTCTATCATGCAGGGTTTTACCCATTTAAAATGTTTCTTTAGTGCAAGTGCATGAATATAAATTACTTGAAGTTTACTGCTGAACAAATCAAGTCCCTGCATTCATAAAGAAGGATATGCAACACAATGCCAAGGCATATTTATTGCTTATGCTGAAACATAAGAAGTGAGTAAATTTAAGCCTTTAGTGTCACTAGTCCTGTCATGCACAAAAGTAATCATTCATATTTTTATTTTAGGTGGAATAAATTACAACTCTTGATCTAGAATTATTTGCCTATAAATAATATATTAACATATTGCTGTTGCATGAGCCACCTACCACCAGTGTCTAGTCACATACAGGTTATCCAGTATTTTTTGTGGACGACATCTGGTCACCCTACCATCAGTATATCAATCTCGATACCCACATCATCCTTTGGAAGATAAATCCCCAAAGACAGAAAGAGGTTCTACAGTGGAAACTGGCAAATCTTAGTGTCTTGTCTTAGAGGATGTGGCTTTCACAAAGAATTAATTTCCAGATGTAAACTTTCTTACAATCTAGACTAGGAGACATTTTTTTTCTTGTTGTTTTGTTAAAGTAGTCAAACAATATATTTTTTTTAAAAATATAATCCTTAGGTTTGATATTTATTATGTACATTTCTTTAACAAGGAGCTGGAAATGACTGTGCTCATTACATTTATAATTAAAATATAAAACTTTGCTTGGTTCTTTACTTTTTTAAAACTCTCCCTGCATCCAATTATGGGCCAGATTATGACAGCACAGGTGCTATAGCGAGCCCGGCTTTGCTTGTTTGACAATGAATCATTCACAAATGAGCATACTTAGACAGTGACACACTCCACAGTTTGTGTGCGTCATCTCTCTGACCGTCACCGGTCGGTCACCTACCTCCTAGGCTAACGGTACTCGGCAGCAGCAGGCTAAGTCCTCCTGAGTCCTGAGTGAGCGAGGAGAGGACGGGTCACGGGCCGGCTGGCTAGGCTGAGACTCTCTGACAGTTGACCAGTAGCGTAGCATGGGGGGGCCACAGGGGCGGTTGCCCCGGGCGCATAATTATGGGGGGCGCAAAGCCTCCACCAGATAGTAGACTGTGACAGTCAGTCCCAGACTCCAGCAGCGCTTTGACAACTTGGCAGGCAAAGGGAACAGGGAGGATAAACATTCTAACAGGTGCCCTGCTGTTCTGTCTTGAGTCTTAAGCAAGTGTGAACTTCAATTGTCAGTCAGTGTCGTCTGTGAGTCTGTGCCGCCTGTAAGTGTAATCCGACTCTATCCGAACGTTACCTGCTGACTAGCGTTACGGTTTATGTCACTAGTTAGCACGTCGGGTCCTGACTCCTCCCACTCCCAGCGCGCAGGTCAGGAGGGACCAAGGGAGCAAGAAGTGGAGGAAGACTGTCTCTAGCGCGTTGTGCCCGCCCGTGACTTTAAAAGGTAAGTAATGTTGGAGCCTGGAGGAGAGGATAAAGGGATGTTGGTGGCTATATTGACTACAAGTTATCACTAGCTCACAATGCAGCCATTAAACATGCTAAGAGGAACGGAATGTTAACCCAGTCCAGCCCAGGAACACCTCAGACTGAAAATTGTCTGATCAATGTGACGCACTGCATTGGGAACCCTTGATTACAAGCATCTCTTCTCATGTCATTACAGCTGAGCCTTGGCCCTGCCTTGTGTATACGTGCTGCCATGCACTCTGTAACTTCATTATAACTTTTACATGCTATGGCTGATAGGAATAGGAGATAAAGGGATGTCGGTGGCTATATTGACTACAAATTGTCACTATCACTATCTCACAATGCAGGATTAAACATGCTAAGAGGAATGTTAACACAGTCCAGCCCAGGAACACCCTGAAATTTGCAAACACTCAGACTGAAAATTGTTTGATCAATGTGACGCACTGACTGCATTGAGAACCCTTGATTACAACAAGCATCTCTTCTCATGTCATTACAGCTGAGCCTTGGCCCTTGGGTATACGTACTGCCCTGCACTCTGTAACTTACTTCATTATAAGTTTTAAATGCTATGTATCAGCCAGTGCAGGGCAGCACGTATACACAAGGCAGGGCCAAGGCTCAGCTGTAATGACATGAGAAGAGATGCTTGTAATCAAGGGTTCCCAATGCAGTGCATCACATTGATCAGACAATTTTCAGTCTGAGTGTTTGCATTGTTACCTACTGTACTGGTGGAAGAGACTCAGTCAGTGCTAATGGGTTAGGGGGGCGCAATTTTTACCTTGCCCTGGGAGCTGACAACCCACGCTACGCCACTGCAGTTGACTCACTGACTGACTGCTGTGAGACTGACAGGACTGTCACACACGGCCGGGTCCGGGTCGTCGACTAACTGAGAGAGAGCAGTGAGTGAGCAGCACTGCAGTGCACTAACTTCAAAATATACGTGTGATAGACACACAAGAGGGCGCTATGACAACTAAGTAATAAAAAACAAAAAATAATTAATAATGTGGACAATGACAAGCAATGTATACGAATGGTTATGAACAGATCATGGACTCTCACC
This sequence comes from Bombina bombina, assembly GCF_027579735.1. Taxonomy (NCBI): domain Eukaryota; kingdom Metazoa; phylum Chordata; class Amphibia; order Anura; family Bombinatoridae; genus Bombina; species Bombina bombina. The sequence goes on along the minus strand of NC_069502.1, from coordinate 1,098,774,635 downwards.
ATACAGACGATGCAACAATTGATATTCTGTCCCAAAAGAATGTGTAATGTCCATATATATAATGTCCAAATGATGTAAGCAACACCAGTTGCTGCCGATGGTGCTGTACTGTCCTCCTGTGAATGCCCTCTTAGTTCCTAAGTGGCCGGAGGCAGATCTATAGGGGTGGAGGGGAAACAGAAGCGACAAATGTGTGTATCCAGTGTGATATAAACCCCCCTGTCCAAGTATACTATGCCCAGGGTACTCACACTTTGACTTAGCACACCAATGTGCTGGTAGGCGCAGACTGGCTATCAGAGCAAACCAGCTAGCTCTCTCCGGTGCACTCTCTCGCTGTGGTAATCGTCAAAGTCTGAGCCGCTGTGTCTCTTTAGTGCTGATCTCCAGCACCAGCAGGAACTGGTAACAGACTAGCTCCCAAGGATTGGTAATGAGGATATACTTATCATGGAATCATATGCGATGGTATAAAAAATAGATTTTAATCAATGTTAAAAACAACAACCATACAGATTCCACAAATAGATATCAGGTATATATTCTTTGCTACGCATTTCTCGGCTGCTTATGGGCCGTTTCTTCAGGCATATTTGTATAAACATTTGAATCGGCTATATATTGCCGCTCATTACCAAATCCTCCCTCCCCCCATCAGACCCAATAGGCGTGTAGCTGTCAGCCATTGGCTGTTGAAACACATCCAGCTGATACTTAGTAACATAATTTGAAATAGATACATGTATCCAACAAGTTACAAACAATGGTATAATCATAAAAAACAATGGTATAATCATAAAACGTAACAATATAGTTGTCTACTTAATATTGCGAGCTTCCTGCACATTTCCTCCTCAAAACGGGCCTCCAAAAAATAGCGATTAATAAAATCTCTCGATTTCGCTTCCAATGTGCAACCAAGCTAAGAACTAAATAGTACCTATATATATTGATAATGGGCTTCATATGAAATTAAATTTCCACTATCAAATACTTGGATATGATGCATTAAATATCTATCTAGATGATGTATATATTCTCGAAATGGTATACGATTTTCTCATTTTGATTTATTAAAGGGACCTCCTGTCGTAACAACGCTATTATGAATAAGTTTATTTGTACTACTCCTAAATGAAATTCTTTGCTTTTGTTAACACTATATATCTAATGATAAAAATATGTGTAAAATGAATATACTGAATATAATATTAAAAAGGTTTATTCTAAAGAATAATACATCATAAATAGGGAATGACTAAATCCTGCATATTTTAAAATAAACTCTATTGCACTATCTGAATCAGTTTGGCGAACTATTCCGTTCCTATTTTCTATATCTCTTTAGAGGTGTAAATCCTATACATGTTGTTTCTAAGTGCAACCATCTCTATGATGATGGTATCTACACTGCGATGTACTCTACAATTAAAGGGATTTTTTACAACTCTTAATATGATATTTAGATTCAGTGTCTGCATTCTAATTATATACATATAATATGTATCTAAATCCTATACTGAAATAAAACATTAATTTATTGTAACAATTATACACTTAAATAGTGATATAAACAGTGAACATTTCAAGAATAATACTAATTCTGTACCCCCAATTACTAGTGAATAGAGTTCCCTCCTAAATTCAAAAAAAAAAAAAAAAATTATATATATAAACTATGGTCATGGTACTATAAATAATATTACTACCCATCCGTGTAGAAGAATAGTGTGTCTTATATAAAAATATAATATGTGTAGAAAAATAGTGTGTCTTATGTAAAAATATAATATGTAGTAAAAGACCATTGATGGTCAAAGTGCTAAAAATATAAGTTGTGATTTCAGAATAACCAATGGTTTCTAATGTGTGAATATATAAATAATCAAATGATAGAAGTGATGTGTGAGGTGTATATACCTAGTACTGCTGCAAGTAATAATTAACCTTATATGTGTGATACTGATAATACAAGGTGTGTATATAATAAAATATAAATACTGTGTACACTTCCAAGAATTATTGATAATGTGAACTAATATATGTACTTCTATGTGTGTAACTAATATAGGACTTGTCCCCAATCTAGATCTATAATATATATGTAATAATGATAGAGTATATGGGGGGATACCAACATCAGTAAAAAAGAAGTGAATGTAACCATGAAATTACTAAAATAATATATAAATTAAAATTAAAAAGCAGCAGAGTCAATGACTTCGTTGAGACCATCTGGAAAAAGTGTTCCAAATTTATGGATCCAAAAAGTCTCTCTTTGACGAAGCTTAATGAATCTATTATATTTATTGGAGGGTAAAATACTTTCAATGGGGGCGATTTTGAAACTACACGGTTCCCCCTTATGTTCTTGTATGTGGTGTCTTGAGACACTATGTTTATCAGATTCATGTCGAATGTTTCTGAAATGTTCACTCCATCTGGTGCGGATGTTACGTATTGTGCGCCCTAGGTACTGTATCCCACATTTGCAGGATAACACATAGATGACAAAAGATGAGCTACATGTGAGGTATTGTCCTATCTGATATGACCTTCCTGTCGTATGTGCTGTAATCTTTTTTGCTCCATGGGTTATATATTGACACATATAGCATCTTGATTTGCCACATCTAAAAACACCTTTATGTCCCATTTTTCTATTATTATTATTTCTATTATTCGATGTATCTTTAATTGCTTTTTTGGAGATGACCACTTTACTGGGCGCTAATGATTGCTTAATGTTAGGCGCTCTCCTATATACAATGCTAGGGGTAGGATTTAAGTTTCTTTTCAGTATAGGATCTTTAAGTAAAATGGGCCAGTGTTTTTGTAATGTCTTTCTTATAAGTTTATGATTAGAGTTAAATTGAGTAACGAACAGGGGTTGTTCTTTCATATTATTTACCTTTGGTATCTGAATATTGTTGTGATTTTTATTGGAATTAAGTATTGAAACCCTATCTCTCTCACAAGCCTTCCTATATCCATTGTTAATAACTTCTAGGGGGTACCCTTTTTCTCTGAATCTTTCTATTAGAATTTGTGACTGCTCATGAAATGTATCGTCTGAACTACAGTTCCGTTTTATACGGCAAAACTGACTGAACGGAATATTATTCTTCCATTGTGAATAATGGTTACTAGAGTAATGTAAAAAATTATTGCAATCCACAGTCTTAAAATATGTACAAGTACAGATATCATGATTTCTATCAAAAGAAAGGTTAAGATCTAAAAATTCAATTCTGTCTGGTTGCACATTGGAAGTGAACTGGATGCCCATATCATTGTTGTTTAAAAATGTACAAAAACAGTGTGCATCATCAATGGTCCCTTTAAAAACAAATAAAAGGTCATCTATGTAGCGGCCATAGTACACCAGGTTGCCCCACCAGTTAGAGTTATATATGTATCTATTTTCAAAATAACCCATAAAAAGATTTGCGAAACTGGGGGCAAACCTGGTGCCCATGGCCGTACCTTTAATTTGTAGGTAAAATTCATCTAAAAACTTAAAATAATTATGTTTTAAAATAAATTCAATAAGACTAAGCAAATATTCCTTTTGTTTGGCAGGCATGTATAAGTCATCCTCCAAAAAATGTCTCACTGTAGATATGCCTAATTCATGAGATATGTTTGAATATAAAGCACTCACATCTGCAGTTACCCAAATAGAATCTTTATCACATTTAACCCCTTCAAGTTTTTGTAATAAATCTGTGGTATCGCGAATATATGATGAAAGATTTTGAACATATTTCTGTAAGTAGCTATCTATATATCCTGATAATTTATCCGTAAGGCTATTCATGCCTGCGATAATGGGCCTTCCTGGGGGTTGTGCAGGGTTCTTATGGATTTTTGGAAGATGGTAGTAGTAAGGGATAGAGGGATGTGAAGGAGTAAGATATTTCCTTTCTTTAGAATTAAGTATTCCATCACTACTACCATCTTCCAGTATCCGCAATAGTTTTTTCAAAAAGGTTTGTGTGGGGTCCACCTCTAGTTTTCTATAATATTCTGTGTTATGAAGAATATTCTGTGCTTCCCTGACATAATCTGTATAGTCTTGAAGCACTATACCTCCCCCCTTGTCTGCCTGCCTGATCACCAGAGTGGGATCATTGGCAAGCGACTGTAAGGCTCTATACTCATGTGGCCAAAGTTTCTTGTGACCTTTAGGAAATTTGGGGATTTTCTCTAGATCCTCCATAACTAGCTGTTGGAATAGATCGATGTATGTTACGTCATCTTTAGGTGGATTAAAGCTAGAGGGGGGGGCGAGAGAGGTATGGACATATCCCTCAAATAGTTCTTCCGCTAGCATGTCAGGTTCTATATATATAGTTTGCATCAGAGTCTGACTATTCATGTTGTTGGTAAGAATGGGTGTGCCAGAAATGTTTTTCCTTTTGAGTGTTTTTAACGAAAAATATCTTTGTAAGGCCAGTTTTCTTGTATATTTATTTAGATCTACGAACAAATCAAAAATTTTGTGTGGGTTGGGTGGACAAAAGGACAAACCTCGCCCTAGTATTCTTACCTCATCATCAGAAAGCTGATGAGAAGATAGATTGAAAATCCCTTTTTTCAATTTCTGTAGTTGCTCTTTTTTTGAGGAGTGCCCTCTCCCTCGTCTTCCCCGTTTGGAAAGGGTCTTTTCTTTTTTTGAGGGTTTTGTGGTGGATTTGGTGTATTTTGGGGGCCTGGGTTTCTCCTCCATAGTGGTGCCAGATTGCGCACCCCTAAAAAATCATCATTAGATGTGGATGGTAACTCGACCCTTTGTTGATTGCCATTTCCCTTTACTTTAGGCCCTGTAGAATTATCATACTGAGGACTCCTATAGTTATCTTTATTAGAATTAGTCTGGAGTGGCTCATATCTATTGTGTAATGGAATGAGGTTGGGGTTAGAAAATGATTTGTCATTATATGTATTAGTCCTATAATTATCATATTGATAATTGTATTGATTACCCTTTGCACCATAATAAAAATTGCTGTTCTGGTGTTCATCTCTACTTCTATAGTGACCTTGTTGTAATGTAGAAGTATTCTTATAATGGTTGGAGGGTGGATTTCTATTATGATTCGGATTTTTGTTGTTATTAAAATTCCGATTTTTGTTGTATTGTACCACTGTCCAACCATTACTGGTCTCTTTCTTATCTTGTGTTTTCTTATTATAGGAATATACAATCCCCTCAGAATAATCTTCTTCATCCCTCTTAAATTTTCCATTTTTTATTCTGATGATCTCATTTTGATAGTCATCCACTGTTTTTATGGTCTCTGTATTTAACCTATTATATTCTGAATGTTCTTTCATAGGTTCTAATTCTTTTTGAACTGTGTCTATCTCTATCTCTAGAGCATCGACCAGTTTCTGTCTGTGATCAATCAACAGGTCTATTAGATTAAAAGAGGATTCATCCAAGATTTCATACCATTTCTTGGTTAGCTCTGGGTCATTTTTGAATGAGCAATGCTTAAAGATCCTAAGACCCCTAGGGATTTGTCTTTTTTCTTTATATTTTTTAAGACAATCTAAGTCCCACCAATGCCTATGTTCATTTTTGAGTAAATCACCCAATTTAGAGAATAGAGTATTTATGCTTTTAATCTCAAGGGGACCCTGACTGTCTCCTTCTGCAGATATTGGAGGATTAAATGAATTCCTTCTACTCACTCTTTCTTTGGCCGATAACATATTGATATACTATATGTTATGTGTTATGTACACCCCTTTGGATATATAGAGTTATATTCTAGGTGATATACCAAAAATATAATTCACTATATAAGGCTATAATACATCAAATTATGAAAGCTGCTCCTCTAATACAAAACTTATACTAAGTGATGTAAACAAAAACTGATAAACAACTGTAGCCTTAGACACTAGAGGGCGCTAAAATAATCAGTGAATCTAACATGAATCTAACATAAATGAATGGATGAAAGACCAGCAGCACCTCTCAATACCAATAAAATGGATAAAAAGAATAAAAATATACGTGTGATAGACACACAAGAGGGCGCTATGACAACTAAGTAATAAAAAACAAAAAATAATTAATAATGTGGACAATGACAAGCAATGTATACGAATGGTTATGAACAGATCATGGACTCTCACCATACAGACGATGCAACAATTGATATTCTGTCCCAAAAGAATGTGTAATGTCCATATATATAATGTCCAAATGATGTAAGCAACACCAGTTGCTGCCGATGGTGCTGTACTGTCCTCCTGTGAATGCCCTCTTAGTTCCTAAGTGGCCGGAGGCAGATCTATAGGGGTGGAGGGGAAACAGAAGCGACAAATGTGTGTATCCAGTGTGATATAAACCCCCCTGTCCAAGTATACTATGCCCAGGGTACTCACACTTTGACTTAGCACACCAATGTGCTGGTAGGCGCAGACTGGCTATCAGAGCAAACCAGCTAGCTCTCTCCGGTGCACTCTCTCGCTGTGGTAATCGTCAAAGTCTGAGCCGCTGTGTCTCTTTAGTGCTGATCTCCAGCACCAGCAGGAACTGGTAACAGACTAGCTCCCAAGGATTGGTAATGAGGATATACTTATCATGGAATCATATGCGATGGTATAAAAAATAGATTTTAATCAATGTTAAAAACAACAACCATACAGATTCCACAAATAGATATCAGGTATATATTCTTTGCTACGCGTTTCTCGGCTGCTTATGGGCCGTTTCTTCAGGCATATTTGTATAAACATTTGAATCGGCTATATATTGCCGCTCATTACCAAATCCTCCCTCCCCCCATCAGACCCAATAGGCGTGTAGCTGTCAGCCATTGGCTGTTGAAACACATCCAGCTGATACTTAGTAACATAATTTGAAATAGATACATGTATCCAACAAGTTACAAACAATGGTATAATCATAAAAAACAATGGTATAATCATAAAACGTAACAATATAGTTGTCTACTTAATATTGCGAGCTTCCTGCACATTTCCTCCTCAAAACGGGCCTCCAAAAAATAGCGATTAATAAAATCTCTCGATTTCGCTTCCAATGTGCAACCAAGCTAAGAACTAAATAGTACCTATATATATTGATAATGGGCTTCATATGAAATTAAATTTCCACTATCAAATACTTGGATATGATGCATTAAATATCTATCTAGATGATGTATATATTCTCGAAATGGTATACGATTTTCTCATTTTGATTTATTAAAGGGACCTCCTGTCGTAACAACGCTATTATGAATAAGTTTATTTGTACTACTCCTAAATGAAATTCTTTGCTTTTGTTAACACTATATATCTAATGATAAAAATATGTGTAAAATGAATATACTGAATATAATATTAAAAAGGTTTATTCTAAAGAATAATACATCATAAATAGGGAATGACTAAATCCTGCATATTTTAAAATAAACTCTATTGCACTATCTGAATCAGTTTGGCGAACTATTCCGTTCCTATTTTCTATATCTCTTTAGAGGTGTAAATCCTATACATGTTGTTTCTAAGTGCAACCATCTCTATGATGATGGTATCTACACTGCGATGTACTCTACAATTAAAGGGATTTTTTACAACTCTTAATATGATATTTAGATTCAGTGTCTGCATTCTAATTATATACATATAATATGTATCTAAATCCTATACTGAAATAAAACATTAATTTATTGTAACAATTATACACTTAAATAGTGATATAAACAGTGAACATTTCAAGAATAATACTAATTCTGTACCCCCAATTACTAGTGAATAGAGTTCCCTCCTAAATTCAAAAAAAAAAAAAAAAAAAAAAAAAAATTATATATATAAACTATGGTCATGGTACTATAAATAATATTACTACCCATCCGTGTAGAAGAATAGTGTGTCTTATATAAAAATATAATATGTGTAGAAAAATAGTGTGTCTTATGTAAAAATATAATATGTAGTAAAAGACCATTGATGGTCAAAGTGCTAAAAATATAAGTTGTGATTTCAGAATAACCAATGGTTTCTAATGTGTGAATATATAAATAATCAAATGATAGAAGTGATGTGTGAGGTGTATATACCTAGTACTGCTGCAAGTAATAATTAACCTTATATGTGTGATACTGATAATACAAGGTGTGTATATAATAAAATATAAATACTGTGTACACTTCCAAGAATTATTGATAATGTGAACTAATATATGTACTTCTATGTGTGTAACTAATATAGGACTTGTCCCCAATCTAGATCTATAATATATATGTAATAATGATAGAGTATATGGGGGGATACCAACATCAGTAAAAAAGAAGTGAATGTAACCATGAAATTACTAAAATAATATATAAATTAAAATTAAAAAGCAGCAGAGTCAATGACTTCGTTGAGACCATCTGGAAAAAGTGTTCCAAATTTATGGATCCAAAAAGTCTCTCTTTGACGAAGCTTAATGAATCTATTATATTTATTGGAGGGTAAAATACTTTCAATGGGGGCGATTTTGAAACTACACGGTTCCCCCTTATGTTCTTGTATGTGGTGTCTTGAGACACTATGTTTATCAGATTCATGTCGAATGTTTCTGAAATGTTCACTCCATCTGGTGCGGATGTTACGTATTGTGCGCCCTAGGTACTGTATCCCACATTTGCAGGATAACACATAGATGACAAAAGATGAGCTACATGTGAGGTATTGTCCTATCTGATATGACCTTCCTGTCGTATGTGCTGTAATCTTTTTTGCTCCATGGGTTATATATTGACACATATAGCATCTTGATTTGCCACATCTAAAAACACCTTTATGTCCCATTTTTCTATTATTATTATTTCTATTATTCGATGTATCTTTAATTGCTTTTTTGGAGATGACCACTTTACTGGGCGCTAATGATTGCTTAATGTTAGGCGCTCTCCTATATACAATGCTAGGGGTAGGATTTAAGTTTCTTTTCAGTATAGGATCTTTAAGTAAAATGGGCCAGTGTTTTTGTAATGTCTTTCTTATAAGTTTATGATTAGAGTTAAATTGAGTAACAAACAGGGGTTGTTCTTTCATATTATTTACCTTTGGTATCTGAATATTGTTGTGATTTTTATTGGAATTAAGTATTGAAACCCTATCTCTCTCACAAGCCTTCCTATATCCATTGTTAATAACTTCTAGGGGGTACCCTTTTTCTCTGAATCTTTCTATTAGAATTTGTGACTGCTCATGAAATGTATCGTCTGAACTACAGTTCCGTTTTATACGGCAAAACTGACTGAACGGAATATTATTCTTCCATTGTGAATAATGGTTACTAGAGTAATGTAAAAAATTATTGCAATCCACAGTCTTAAAATATGTACAAGTACAGATATCATGATTTCTATCAAAAGAAAGGTTAAGATCTAAAAATTCAATTCTGTCTGGTTGCACATTGGAAGTGAACTGGATGCCCATATCATTGTTGTTTAAAAATGTACAAAAACAGTGTGCATCATCAATGGTCCCTTTAAAAACAAATAAAAGGTCATCTATGTAGCGGCCATAGTACACCAGGTTGCCCCACCAGTTAGAGTTATATATGTATCTATTTTCAAAATAACCCATAAAAAGATTTGCGAAACTGGGGGCAAACCTGGTGCCCATGGCCGTACCTTTAATTTGTAGGTAAAATTCATCTAAAAACTTAAAATAATTATGTTTTAAAATAAATTCAATAAGACTAAGCAAATATTCCTTTTGTTTGGCAGGCATGTATAAGTCATCCTCCAAAAAATGTCTCACTGTAGATATGCCTAATTCATGAGATATGTTTGAATATAAAGCACTCACATCTGCAGTTACCCAAATAGAATCTTTATCACATTTAACCCCTTCAAGTTTTTGTAATAAATCTGTGGTATCGCGAATATATGATGAAAGATTTTGAACATATTTCTGTAAGTAGCTATCTATATATCCTGATAATTTATCCGTAAGGCTATTCATGCCTGCGATAATGGGCCTTCCTGGGGGTTGTGCAGGGTTCTTATGGATTTTTGGAAGATGGTAGTAGTAAGGGATAGAGGGATGTGAAGGAGTAAGATATTTCCTTTCTTTAGAATTAAGTATTCCATCACTACTACCATCTTCCAGTATCCGCAATAGTTTTTTCAAAAAGGTTTGTGTGGGGTCCACCTCTAGTTTTCTATAATATTCTGTGTTATGAAGAATATTCTGTGCTTCCCTGACATAATCTGTATAGTCTTGAAGCACTATACCTCCCCCCTTGTCTGCCTGCCTGATCACCAGAGTGGGATCATTGGCAAGCGACTGTAAGGCTCTATACTCATGTGGCCAAAGTTTCTTGTGACCTTTAGGAAATTTGGGGATTTTCTCTAGATCCTCCATAACTAGCTGTTGGAATAGATCGATGTATGTTACGTCATCTTTAGGTGGATTAAAGCTAGAGGGGGGGGGCGAGAGAGGTATGGACATATCCCTCAAATAGTTCTTCCGCTAGCATGTCAGGTTCTATATATATAGTTTGCATCAGAGTCTGACTATTCATGTTGTTGGTAAGAATGGGTGTGCCAGAAATGTTTTTCCTTTTGAGTGTTTTTAACGAAAAATATCTTTGTAAGGCCAGTTTTCTTGTATATTTATTTAGATCTACGAACAAATCAAAAATTTTGTGTGGGTTGGGTGGACAAAAGGACAAACCTCGCCCTAGTATTCTTACCTCATCATCAGAAAGCTGATGAGAAGATAGATTGAAAATCCCTTTTTTCAATTTCTGTAGTTGCTCTTTTTTTGAGGAGTGCCCTCTCCCTCGTCTTCCCCGTTTGGAAAGGGTCTTTTCTTTTTTTGAGGGTTTTGTGGTGGATTTGGTGTATTTTGGGGGCCTGGGTTTCTCCTCCATAGTGGTGCCAGATTGCGCACCCCTAAAAAATCATCATTAGATGTGGATGGTAACTCGACCCTTTGTTGATTGCCATTTCCCTTTACTTTAGGCCCTGTAGAATTATCATACTGAGGACTCCTATAGTTATCTTTATTAGAATTAGTCTGGAGTGGCTCATATCTATTGTGTAATGGAATGAGGTTGGGGTTAGAAAATGATTTGTCATTATATGTATTAGTCCTATAATTATCATATTGATAATTGTATTGATTACCCTTTGCACCATAATAAAAATTGCTGTTCTGGTGTTCATCTCTACTTCTATAGTGACCTTGTTGTAATGTAGAAGTATTCTTATAATGGTTGGAGGGTGGATTTCTATTATGATTCGGATTTTTGTTGTTATTAAAATTCCGATTTTTGTTGTATTGTACCACTGTCCAACCATTACTGGTCTCTTTCTTATCTTGTGTTTTCTTATTATAGGAATATACAATCCCCTCAGAATAATCTTCTTCATCCCTCTTAAATTTTCCATTTTTTATTCTGATGATCTCATTTTGATAGTCATCCACTGTTTTTATGGTCTCTGTATTTAACCTATTATATTCTGAATGTTCTTTCATAGGTTCTAATTCTTTTTGAACTGTGTCTATCTCTATCTCTAGAGCATCGACCAGTTTCTGTCTGTGATCAATCAACAGGTCTATTAGATTAAAAGAGGATTCATCCAAGATTTCATACCATTTCTTGGTTAGCTCTGGGTCATTTTTGAATGAGCAATGCTTAAAGATCCTAAGACCCCTAGGGATTTGTCTTTTTTCTTTATATTTTTTAAGACAATCTAAGTCCCACCAATGCCTATGTTCATTTTTGAGTAAATCACCCAATTTAGAGAATAGAGTATTTATGCTTTTAATCTCAAGGGGACCCTGACTGTCTCCTTCTGCAGATATTGGAGGATTAAATGAATTCCTTCTACTCACTCTTTCTTTGGCCGATAACATATTGATATACTATATGTTATGTGTTATGTACACCCCTTTGGATATATAGAGTTATATTCTAGGTGATATACCAAAAATATAATTCACTATATAAGGCTATAATACATCAAATTATGAAAGCTGCTCCTCTAATACAATATAGGGGATTGTATATTCCTATAATAAGAAAACACAAGATAAGAAAGAGACCAGTAATGGTTGGACAGTGGTACAATACAACAAAAATCGGAATTTTAATAACAACAAAAATCCGAATCATAATAGAAATCCACCCTCCAACCATTATAAGAATACTTCTACATTACAACAAGGTCACTATAGAAGTAGAGATGAACACCAGAACAGCAATTTTTATTATGGTGCAAAGGGTAATCAATACAATTATCAATATGATAATTATAGGACTAATACATATAATGACAAATCATTTTCTAACCCCAACCTCATTCCATTACACAATAGATATGAGCCACTCCAGACTAATTCTAATAAAGATAACTATAGGAGTCCTCAGTATGATAATTCTACAGGGCCTAAAGTAAAGGGAAATGGCAATCAACAAAGGGTCGAGTTACCATCCACATCTAATGATGATTTTTTAGGGGTGCGCAATCTGGCACCACTATGGAGGAGAAACCCAGGCCCCCAAAATACACCAAATCCACCACAAAACCCTCAAAAAAAGAAAAGACCCTTTCCAAACGGGGAAGACGAGGGAGAGGGCACTCCTCAAAAAAAGAGCAACTACAGAAATTGAAAAAAGGGATTTTCAATCTATCTTCTCATCAGCTTTCTGATGATGAGGTAAGAATACTAGGGCGAGGTTTGTCCTTTTGTCCACCCAACCCACACAAAATTTTTGATTTGTTCGTAGATCTAAATAAATATACAAGAAAACTGGCCTTACAAAGATATTTTTCGTTAAAAACACTCAAAAGGAAAAACATTTCTGGCACACCCATTCTTACCAACAACATGAATAGTCAGACTCTGATGCAAACTATATATATAGAACCTGACATGCTAGCGGAAGAACTATTTGAGGGATATGTCCATACCTCTCTCGCCCCCCCCTCTAGCTTTAATCCACCTAAAGATGACGTAACATACATCGATCTATTCCAACAGCTAGTTATGGAGGATCTAGAGAAAATCCCCAAATTTCCTAAAGGTCACAAGAAACTTTGGCCACATGAGTATAGAGCCTTACAGTCGCTTGCCAATGATCCCACTCTGGTGATCAGGCAGGCAGACAAGGGGGGAGGTATAGTGCTTCAAGACTATACAGATTATGTCAGGGAAGCACAGAATATTCTTCATAACACAGAATATTATAGAAAACTAGAGGTGGACCCCACACAAACCTTTTTGAAAAAACTATTGCGGATACTGGAAGATGGTAGTAGTGATGGAATACTTAATTCTAAAGAAAGGAAATATCTTACTCCTTCACATCCCTCTATCCCTTACTACTACCATCTTCCAAAAATCCATAAGAACCCTGCACAACCCCCAGGAAGGCCCATTATCGCAGGCATGAATAGCCTTACGGATAAATTATCAGGATATATAGATAGCTACTTACAGAAATATGTTCAAAATCTTTCATCATATATTCGCGATACCACAGATTTATTACAAAAACTTGAAGGGGTTAAATGTGATAAAGATTCTATTTGGGTAACTGCAGATGTGAGTGCTTTATATTCAAACATATCTCATGAATTAGGCATATCTACAGTGAGACATTTTTTGGAGGATGACTTATACATGCCTGCCAAACAAAAGGAATATTTGCTTAGTCTTATTGAATTTATTTTAAAACATAATTATTTTAAGTTTTTAGATGAATTTTACCTACAAATTAAAGGTACGGCCATGGGCACCAGGTTTGCCCCCAGTTTCGCAAATCTTTTTATGGGTTATTTTGAAAATAGATACATATATAACTCTAACTGGTGGGGCAACCTGGTGTACTATGGCCGCTACATAGATGACCTTTTATTTGTTTTTAAAGGGACCATTGATGATGCACACTGTTTTTGTACATTTTTAAACAACAATGATATGGGCATCCAGTTCACTTCCAATGTGCAACCAGACAGAATTGAATTTTTAGATCTTAACCTTTCTTTTGATAGAAATCATGATATCTGTACTTGTACATATTTTAAGACTGTGGATTGCAATAATTTTTTACATTACTCTAGTAACCATTATTCACAATGGAAGAATAATATTCCGTTCAGTCAGTTTTGCCGTATAAAACGGAACTGTAGTTCAGACGATACATTTCATGAGCAGTCACAAATTCTAATAGAAAGATTCAGAGAAAAAGGGTACCCCCTAGAAGTTATTAACAATGGATATAGGAAGGCTTGTGAGAGAGATAGGGTTTCAATACTTAATTCCAATAAAAATCACAACAATATTCAGATACCAAAGGTAAATAATATGAAAGAACAACCCCTGTTCGTTACTCAATTTAACTCTAATCATAAACTTATAAGAAAGACATTACAAAAACACTGGCCCATTTTACTTAAAGATCCTATACTGAAAAGAAACTTAAATCCTACCCCTAGCATTGTATATAGGAGAGCGCCTAACATTAAGCAATCATTAGCGCCCAGTAAAGTGGTCATCTCCAAAAAAGCAATTAAAGATACATCGAATAATAGAAATAATAATAATAGAAAAATGGGACATAAAGGTGTTTTTAGATGTGGCAAATCAAGATGCTATATGTGTCAATATATAACCCATGGAGCAAAAAAGATTACAGCACATACGACAGGAAGGTCATATCAGATAGGACAATACCTCACATGTAGCTCATCTTTTGTCATCTATGTGTTATCCTGCAAATGTGGGATACAGTACCTAGGGCGCACAATACGTAACATCCGCACCAGATGGAGTGAACATTTCAGAAACATTCGACATGAATCTGATAAACATAGTGTCTCAAGACACCACATACAAGAACATAAGGGGGAACCGTGTAGTTTCAAAATCGCCCCCATTGAAAGTATTTTACCCTCCAATAAATATAATAGATTCATTAAGCTTCGTCAAAGAGAGACTTTTTGGATCCATAAATTTGGAACACTTTTTCCAGATGGTCTCAACGAAGTCATTGACTCTGCTGCTTTTTAATTTTAATTTATATATTATTTTAGTAATTTCATGGTTACATTCACTTCTTTTTTACTGATGTTGGTATCCCCCCATATACTCTATCATTATTACATATATATTATAGATCTAGATTGGGGACAAGTCCTATATTAGTTACACACATAGAAGTACATATATTAGTTCACATTATCAATAATTCTTGGAAGTGTACACAGTATTTATATTTTATTATATACACACCTTGTATTATCAGTATCACACATATAAGGTTAATTATTACTTGCAGCAGTACTAGGTATATACACCTCACACATCACTTCTATCATTTGATTATTTATATATTCACACATTAGAAACCATTGGTTATTCTGAAATCACAACTTATATTTTTAGCACTTTGACCATCAATGGTCTTTTACTACATATTATATTTTTACATAAGACACACTATTTTTCTACACATATTATATTTTTATATAAGACACACTATTCTTCTACACGGATGGGTAGTAATATTATTTATAGTACCATGACCATAGTTTATATATATAATTTTTTTTTTTTTTTTTTTTTTTTGAATTTAGGAGGGAACTCTATTCACTAGTAATTGGGGGTACAGAATTAGTATTATTCTTGAAATGTTCACTGTTTATATCACTATTTAAGTGTATAATTGTTACAATAAATTAATGTTTTATTTCAGTATAGGATTTAGATACATATTATATGTATATAATTAGAATGCAGACACTGAATCTAAATATCATATTAAGAGTTGTAAAAAATCCCTTTAATTGTAGAGTACATCGCAGTGTAGATACCATCATCATAGAGATGGTTGCACTTAGAAACAACATGTATAGGATTTACACCTCTAAAGAGATATAGAAAATAGGAACGGAATAGTTCGCCAAACTGATTCAGATAGTGCAATAGAGTTTATTTTAAAATATGCAGGATTTAGCCATTCCCTATTTATGATGTATTATTCTTTAGAATAAACCTTTTTAATATTATATTCAGTATATTCATTTTACACATATTTTTATCATTAGATATATAGTGTTAACAAAAGCAAAGAATTTCATTTAGGAGTAGTACAAATAAACTTATTCATAATAGCGTTGTTACGACAGGAGGTCCCTTTAATAAATCAAAATGAGAAAATCGTATACCATTTCGAGAATATATACATCATCTAGATAGATATTTAATGCATCATATCCAAGTATTTGATAGTGGAAATTTAATTTCATATGAAGCCCATTATCAATATATATAGGTACTATTTAGTTCTTAGCTTGGTTGCACATTGGAAGCGAAATCGAGAGATTTTATTAATCGCTATTTTTTGGAGGCCCGTTTTGAGGAGGAAATGTGCAGGAAGCTCGCAATATTAAGTAGACAACTATATTGTTACGTTTTATGATTATACCATTGTTTTTTATGATTATACCATTGTTTGTAACTTGTTGGATACATGTATCTATTTCAAATTATGTTACTAAGTATCAGCTGGATGTGTTTCAACAGCCAATGGCTGACAGCTACACGCCTATTGGGTCTGATGGGGGGAGGGAGGATTTGGTAATGAGCGGCAATATATAGCCGATTCAAATATTTATACAAATATGCCTGAAGAAACGGCCCATAAGCAGCCGAGAAACGCGTAGCAAAGAATATATACCTGATATCTATTTGTGGAATCTGTATGGTTGTTGTTTTTAACATTGATTAAAATCTATTTTTTATACCATCGCATATGATTCCATGATAAGTATATCCTCATTACCAATCCTTGGGAGCTAGTCTGTTACCAGTTCCTGCTGGTGCTGGAGATCAGCACTAAAGAGACACAGCGGCTCAGACTTTGACGATTACCACAGCGAGAGAGTGCACCGGAGAGAGCTAGCTGGTTTGCTCTGATAGCCAGTCTGCGCCTACCAGCACATTGGTGTGCTAAGTCAAAGTGTGAGTACCCTGGGCATAGTATACTTGGACAGGGGGGTTTATATCACACTGGATACACACATTTGTCGCTTCTGTTTCCCCTCCACCCCTATAGATCTGCCTCCGGCCACTTAGGAACTAAGAGGGCATTCACAGGAGGACAGTACAGCACCATCGGCAGCAACTGGTGTTGCTTACATCATTTGGACATTATATATATGGACATTACACATTCTTTTGGGACAGAATATCAATTGTTGCATCGTCTGTATGGTGAGAGTCCATGATCTGTTCATAACCATTCGTATACATTGCTTGTCATTGTCCACATTATTAATTATTTTTTGTTTTTTATTACTTAGTTGTCATAGCGCCCTCTTGTGTGTCTATCACACGTATATTTTTATTCTTTTTATCCATTTTATTGGTATTGAGAGGTGCTGCTGGTCTTTCATCCATTCATTTATGTTAGATTCATGTTAGATTCACTGATTATTTTAGCGCCCTCTAGTGTCTAAGGCTACAGTTGTTTATCAGTTTTTGTTTACATCACTTAGTATAAGTTTTGTATTAGAGGAGCAGCTTTCATAATTTGATGTATTATAGCCTTATATAGTGAATTATATTTTTGGTATATCACCTAGAATATAACTCTATATATCCAAAGGGGTGTACATAACACATAACATATAGTATATCAATATGTTATCGGCCAAAGAAAGAGTGAGTAGAAGGAATTCATTTAATCCTCCAATATCTGCAGAAGGAGACAGTCAGGGTCCCCTTGAGATTAAAAGCATAAATACTCTATTCTCTAAATTGGGTGATTTACTCAAAAATGAACATAGGCATTGGTGGGACTTAGATTGTCTTAAAAAATATAAAGAAAAAAGACAAATCCCTAGGGGTCTTAGGATCTTTAAGCATTGCTCATTCAAAAATGACCCAGAGCTAACCAAGAAATGGTATGAAATCTTGGATGAATCCTCTTTTAATCTAATAGACCTGTTGATTGATCACAGACAGAAACTGGTCGATGCTCTAGAGATAGAGATAGACACAGTTCAAAAAGAATTAGAACCTATGAAAGAACATTCAGAATATAATAGGTTAAATACAGAGACCATAAAAACAGTGGATGACTATCAAAATGAGATCATCAGAATAAAAAATGGAAAATTTAAGAGGGATGAAGAAGATTATTCTGAGGGGATTGTATATTCCTATAATAAGAAAACACAAGATAAGAAAGAGACCAGTAATGGTTGGACAGTGGTACAATACAACAAAAATCGGAATTTTAATAACAACAAAAATCCGAATCATAATAGAAATCCACCCTCCAACCATTATAAGAATACTTCTACATTACAACAAGGTCACTATAGAAGTAGAGATGAACACCAGAACAGCAATTTTTATTATGGTGCAAAGGGTAATCAATACAATTATCAATATGATAATTATAGGACTAATACATATAATGACAAATCATTTTCTAACCCCAACCTCATTCCATTACACAATAGATATGAGCCACTCCAGACTAATTCTAATAAAGATAACTATAGGAGTCCTCAGTATGATAATTCTACAGGGCCTAAAGTAAAGGGAAATGGCAATCAACAAAGGGTCGAGTTACCATCCACATCTAATGATGATTTTTTAGGGGTGCGCAATCTGGCACCACTATGGAGGAGAAACCCAGGCCCCCAAAATACACCAAATCCACCACAAAACCCTCAAAAAAAGAAAAGACCCTTTCCAAACGGGGAAGACGAGGGAGAGGGCACTCCTCAAAAAAAGAGCAACTACAGAAATTGAAAAAAGGGATTTTCAATCTATCTTCTCATCAGCTTTCTGATGATGAGGTAAGAATACTAGGGCGAGGTTTGTCCTTTTGTCCACCCAACCCACACAAAATTTTTGATTTGTTCGTAGATCTAAATAAATATACAAGAAAACTGGCCTTACAAAGATATTTTTCGTTAAAAACACTCAAAAGGAAAAACATTTCTGGCACACCCATTCTTACCAACAACATGAATAGTCAGACTCTGATGCAAACTATATATATAGAACCTGACATGCTGGCGGAAGAACTATTTGAGGGATATGTCCATACCTCTCTCGCCCCCCCCTCTAGCTTTAATCCACCTAAAGATGACGTAACATACATCGATCTATTCCAACAGCTAGTTATGGAGGATCTAGAGAAAATCCCCAAATTTCCTAAAGGTCACAAGAAACTTTGGCCACATGAGTATAGAGCCTTACAGTCGCTTGCCAATGATCCCACTCTGGTGATCAGGCAGGCAGACAAGGGGGGAGGTATAGTGCTTCAAGACTATACAGATTATGTCAGGGAAGCACGGAATATTCTTCATAACACAGAATATTATAGAAAACTAGAGGTGGACCCCACACAAACCTTTTTGAAAAAACTATTGCGGATACTGGAAGATGGTAGTAGTGATGGAATACTTAATTCTAAAGAAAGGAAATATCTTACTCCTTCACATCCCTCTATCCCTTACTACTACCATCTTCCAAAAATCCATAAGAACCCTGCACAACCCCCAGGAAGGCCCATTATCGCAGGCATGAATAGCCTTACGGATAAATTATCAGGATATATAGATAGCTACTTACAGAAATATGTTCAAAATCTTTCATCATATATTCGCGATACCACAGATTTATTACAAAAACTTGAAGGGGTTAAATGTGATAAAGATTCTATTTGGGTAACTGCAGATGTGAGTGCTTTATATTCAAACATATCTCATGAATTAGGCATATCTACAGTGAGACATTTTTTGGAGGATGACTTATACATGCCTGCCAAACAAAAGGAATATTTGCTTAGTCTTATTGAATTTATTTTAAAACATAATTATTTTAAGTTTTTAGATGAATTTTACCTACAAATTAAAGGTACGGCCATGGGCACCAGGTTTGCCCCCAGTTTCGCAAATCTTTTTATGGGTTATTTTGAAAATAGATACATATATAACTCTAACTGGTGGGGCAACCTGGTGTACTATGGCCGCTACATAGATGACCTTTTATTTGTTTTTAAAGGGACCATTGATGATGCACACTGTTTTTGTACATTTTTAAACAACAATGATATGGGCATCCAGTTCACTTCCAATGTGCAACCAGACAGAATTGAATTTTTAGATCTTAACCTTTCTTTTGATAGAAATCATGATATCTGTACTTGTACATATTTTAAGACTGTGGATTGCAATAATTTTTTACATTACTCTAGTAACCATTATTCACAATGGAAGAATAATATTCCGTTCAGTCAGTTTTGCCGTATAAAACGGAACTGTAGTTCAGACGATACATTTCATGAGCAGTCACAAATTCTAATAGAAAGATTCAGAGAAAAAGGGTACCCCCTAGAAGTTATTAACAATGGATATAGGAAGGCTTGTGAGAGAGATAGGGTTTCAATACTTAATTCCAATAAAAATCACAACAATATTCAGATACCAAAGGTAAATAATATGAAAGAACAACCCCTGTTCGTTACTCAATTTAACTCTAATCATAAACTTATAAGAAAGACATTACAAAAACACTGGCCCATTTTACTTAAAGATCCTATACTGAAAAGAAACTTAAATCCTACCCCTAGCATTGTATATAGGAGAGCGCCTAACATTAAGCAATCATTAGCGCCCAGTAAAGTGGTCATCTCCAAAAAAGCAATTAAAGATACATCGAATAATAGAAATAATAATAATAGAAAAATGGGACATAAAGGTGTTTTTAGATGTGGCAAATCAAGATGCTATATGTGTCAATATATAACCCATGGAGCAAAAAAGATTACAGCACATACGACAGGAAGGTCATATCAGATAGGACAATACCTCACATGTAGCTCATCTTTTGTCATCTATGTGTTATCCTGCAAATGTGGGATACAGTACCTAGGGCGCACAATACGTAACATCCGCACCAGATGGAGTGAACATTTCAGAAACATTCGACATGAATCTGATAAACATAGTGTCTCAAGACACCACATACAAGAACATAAGGGGGAACCGTGTAGTTTCAAAATCGCCCCCATTGAAAGTATTTTACCCTCCAATAAATATAATAGATTCATTAAGCTTCGTCAAAGAGAGACTTTTTGGATCCATAAATTTGGAACACTTTTTCCAGATGGTCTCAACGAAGTCATTGACTCTGCTGCTTTTTAATTTTAATTTATATATTATTTTAGTAATTTCATGGTTACATTCACTTCTTTTTTACTGATGTTGGTATCCCCCCATATACTCTATCATTATTACATATATATTATAGATCTAGATTGGGGACAAGTCCTATATTAGTTACACACATAGAAGTACATATATTAGTTCACATTATCAATAATTCTTGGAAGTGTACACAGTATTTATATTTTATTATATACACACCTTGTATTATCAGTATCACACATATAAGGTTAATTATTACTTGCAGCAGTACTAGGTATATACACCTCACACATCACTTCTATCATTTGATTATTTATATATTCACACATTAGAAACCATTGGTTACTCTGAAATCACAACTTATATTTTTAGCACTTTGACCATCAATGGTCTTTTACTACATATTATATTTTTACATAAGACACACTATTTTTCTACACATATTATATTTTTATATAAGACACACTATTCTTCTACACGGATGGGTAGTAATATTATTTATAGTACCATGACCATAGTTTATATATATAATTTTTTTTTTTTTTTTTTTTGAATTTAGGAGGGAACTCTATTCACTAGTAATTGGGGGTACAGAATTAGTATTATTCTTGAAATGTTCACTGTTTATATCACTATTTAAGTGTATAATTGTTACAATAAATTAATGTTTTATTTCAGTATAGGATTTAGATACATATTATATGTATATAATTAGAATGCAGACACTGAATCTAAATATCATATTAAGAGTTGTAAAAAATCCCTTTAATTGTAGAGTACATCGCAGTGTAGATACCATCATCATAGAGATGGTTGCACTTAGAAACAACATGTATAGGATTTACACCTCTAAAGAGATATAGAAAATAGGAACGGAATAGTTCGCCAAACTGATTCAGATAGTGCAATAGAGTTTATTTTAAAATATGCAGGATTTAGTCATTCCCTATTTATGATGTATTATTCTTTAGAATAAACCTTTTTAATATTATATTCAGTATATTCATTTTACACATATTTTTATCATTAGATATATAGTGTTAACAAAAGCAAAGAATTTCATTTAGGAGTAGTACAAATAAACTTATTCATAATAGCGTTGTTACGACAGGAGGTCCCTTTAATAAATCAAAATGAGAAAATCGTATACCATTTCGAGAATATATACATCATCTAGATAGATATTTAATGCATCATATCCAAGTATTTGATAGTGGAAATTTAATTTCATATGAAGCCCATTATCAATATATATAGGTACTATTTAGTTCTTAGCTTGGTTGCACATTGGAAGCGAAATCGAGAGATTTTATTAATCGCTATTTTTTGGAGGCCCGTTTTGAGGAGGAAATGTGCAGGAAGCTCGCAATATTAAGTAGACAACTATATTGTTACGTTTTATGATTATACCATTGTTTTTTATGATTATACCATTGTTTGTAACTTGTTGGATACATGTATCTATTTCAAATTATGTTACTAAGTATCAGCTGGATGTGTTTCAACAGCCAATGGCTGACAGCTACACGCCTATTGGGTCTGATGGGGGGAGGGAGGATTTGGTAATGAGCGGCAATATATAGCCGATTCAAATGTTTATACAAATATGCCTGAAGAAACGGCCCATAAGCAGCCGAGAAACGCGTAGCAAAGAATATATACCTGATATCTATTTGTGGAATCTGTATGGTTGTTGTTTTTAACATTGATTAAAATCTATTTTTTATACCATCGCATATGATTCCATGATAAGTATATCCTCATTACCAATCCTTGGGAGCTAGTCTGTTACCAGTTCCTGCTGGTGCTGGAGATCAGCACTAAAGAGACACAGCGGCTCAGACTTTGACGATTACCACAGCGAGAGAGTGCACCGGAGAGAGCTAGCTGGTTTGCTCTGATAGCCAGTCTGCGCCTACCAGCACATTGGTGTGCTAAGTCAAAGTGTGAGTACCCTGGGCATAGTATACTTGGACAGGGGGGTTTATATCACACTGGATACACACATTTGTCGCTTCTGTTTCCCCTCCACCCCTATAGATCTGCCTCCGGCCACTTAGGAACTAAGAGGGCATTCACAGGAGGACAGTACAGCACCATCGGCAGCAACTGGTGTTGCTTACATCATTTGGACATTATATATATGGACATTACACATTCTTTTGGGACAGAATATCAATTGTTGCATCGTCTGTATGGTGAGAGTCCATGATCTGTTCATAACCATTCGTATACATTGCTTGTCATTGTCCACATTATTAATTATTTTTTGTTTTTTATTACTTAGTTGTCATAGCGCCCTCTTGTGTGTCTATCACACGTATATTTTTATTCTTTTTATCCATTTTATTGGTATTGAGAGGTGCTGCTGGTCTTTCATCCATTCATTTATGTTAGATTCATGTTAGATTCACTGATTATTTTAGCGCCCTCTAGTGTCTAAGGCTACAGTTGTTTATCAGTGCACTAACTTCTTCTGACTTCTTTTGATGGGACGGCCGCAAGACACGTGATAACACCTGACCTGACTGCTCTGCCTGCCTATCCGATTTCCCGCCCGGCAACTCTGCCCAGAGACTGTCACTCAGACATACTCATGTCTACTCTGATTGGCTGAGGGGCGGGCAGGCAGGGCTGAGGGCTCCCGAGGCTTGAAGAGTCAAGCCTCCGGTGGGAGCAGTATATGGGCCGCAGAGAGACTGCTGCATATAGCGAAATTCCCCACTGGGTGGCAGTCTCTAGCGGCCCATATACAACACAATACAGTTACATTCATATTGCGCAATGAAAGGATAGCTCGCCTTTTCTTTCTTGCGCAATATGAATGTATTAATATATATTTCTTTTTATTTCAATAAAAAATATCAATAAATACTGAATTTGGTGGAGGGGTGGGGGGTCACCTTTTGAGATCCAAAAAAAAAGAAAAAAAAAAGATTTTTTAAAGGCTGTAATACACCATTTGGCCAGGGGAGGCACTGCCTCACCTGCCTCCTATGAGTGCATGTTACTGGTAAATAGTTAAGAACTATTTAATAACTAATCTACCTAGTTAAAATAAATACAAACTTACCTGTGAAATAAAAATAAAACCTAAGATAGCTACAATATAACTATTAGTTATATTGTAGCTAGCTTAGGGTTTATTTTATAGGTAAGTATTTCGTTTTAAATAGGAATAATTAAGTTAATTATAGTAATTATATTTAGATTTATTTTCATTATATTCAAGTTAGTGCTGTTAGGGTTAGGGTTACGTTAGGGTTAGGGGTTAATAACTTTAGTATAGTGGCGGCGACATTGGGGGCAGAAGATTTGTGGTTAATAACTGTAATGTAGGTGATGGCGACGTTGGGGGAGGCAGATTAGGGGTTAATAAGTGTAATGTAGGTGGCGGCGACGTTGGGGGTGGAAGATTAGGGGTTAATAACTGTAATGTAGGTGGCGGCGACATTGGGGGTGGCAGATTAGGGGTTAATAAGTGTAATGTAGGTGGCAGCGGTGTTGGGGGTGGCTGATTAGGGGTTAATAAGTGTAGGTAGGTGGCGTCGACATTGGGGGTGGCAGATTAGTGGTTAATAACTGTAATGTAGGTGTCGGCGGTGTCAGGGGCGGCAGATTAGGGGTTAATAACAGTAATGTAGGTAGCGGCGATGTCGGGGACGGCAGATTAGGGGTGTTTAGACTCAGGCTTTATGTTAGGGTGTTAGGTGTAAACATAACTTTTGTTTCCCCATAGGAATCAATAGGGCTGCATTACGGAGCTTTACGCTCCTTTATTGCTGGTTCTCCCTATTGATGTCTATGGGGAAATCGTGCACAAGCACGTAAAACCAGCTCAAAGCAGCACTGGTATTGGAGTGCGGTATGGAGCTCAATTTTGCTCAACGCTCACTTATTGCCTGCTAACGCCGGATTTATGAAAACCTGAAATAGCAGCGCTATAGGGAGGTGAGCGGTGACAATAACTGCATGTTAGCACCGAGCAGCTCTTACCGCAAAACTCGTAATCTAGCCGTATATATATATACTGTATATATATTTCAAAAGAGGCAGGCACTCTCTGGAATTTTTCAAATGTGCTTTAATGTGCACAAAAATAAAATTGATGTGACGTTTTAGGGATCTCACCCCTTCATCAGACTTTTGTCTGATGAAGAGATAAGATCCCTGAAATGTCACATCTATTTTATTTTTGTGCACATTAAAGCACATTTGAAAAATTTCAGTGAGTGCGTGCCTGTTTTGGAGTTTATAATATTTTGGAGTGTATTATGCCTGCACCCCGGTAGATGCAATAAGAAGTGAGAGTGCACTTTTTGGGATATATATATATATATATATATATGTATATTAAACATTTTTTTATTTTTTTACAATGAATACATTTGAAGTTAGCGCATTGGCTTTCATTCTCAGTAAGCCCTAACCTCATTTTGCCATGCTGTTTATGTTAGGACTCATAGATCCATTAGAATGATCTTTGGCACAACTATTTTTTTTTTGGGGGGGGGTATCTAATACACATTTAAACAGGCAAAAAAATAGTTTAGTCCAAAAAAAATTGTTTCAGATTTTTCAAAACATTTGGTTCGGCCGAATTTCATCCATTTGGGCATTTGTTTTGAATGAATATAATATTTAGATTTGTTACCATTGTTTAGAATGGTAACAGCAAATATAGACAACTAATATTAACAAAAATCTTAGGTTTTTGAATAATTAATGAACCGGTCTTTCAATGTTAACAGAACATTGAACTCTGTGGTTGAATTTGAGTCAGAGACCAGCTCTCAGAGGCACAAACAACTGCATGTTTCAATAGCTCCTGTCAAAGTGATTAAAAATGCCTGAGCCTTGGACAGGAGACGATGGACACATGAATGGTCAGAACACTTGGACATCATTACAAACAAAGGAGCTGAATAACCAGATATATAGTATAACTCCTTCCCTCTTCTTGCACCTTTTTTGCGGTGTGGTTTGGTGGATATCTGCTCTGTGCAGCGCTCCTTATTTTATGCAGAAAGTTAGGAGGTGGGAGACCAACGTTGTGACAGCTGCTGGCTTTATTCTTAAGCGATATTGTGAAAACCGGAAGAACACGCTGGTGGTGTAACTGAGAGCAACACGCTTAGGAGAAGCCAACCACAGGGGAAATTTAATGGCAGAATCCTTATGTTTTGTATGTTTAGTAACAGAAATTAAATACAAGAATAGAAAGCAGTGTGTGTGTGTGTGTGTGAGTGTGTTTGTGTGTATATGTGTTTTTGTGTATGAGTGTCTTTATGTGTTTGAGACAAAGAGATGGTGTGTGTTTGTGTGTAAGAGAAAGTGTATGTGTTTATGAGTGGGTGTGAGATTGTGTGTGTGTGAGAGAGAGTATGCAAATATGAGAGTGTGTGTGCGATAGAAAGAGTGTGAGAGTGTCTGTGTGAAAGAGTATTTATATAAGGGAGAGTGTGTGTCAGAGAGTGAGAGAGTGTGTGCAAGTGAGAAAGTTTGTGTGTGTAATTTTTTTGTGTTTGTGTATGTGGGTGTGAGAGAGTATGTGTGAGAGTATGTGTGTGAGAGTATGTGTGGGAATTATAGTGTGTGTGTGAGAGTTAGAGAATGTGTGTGAGAGTATGTGTGTGAGTGTGAGAGAGTATGTGTATGTGAGATTGAGTATGTGTGGGAGAAATTAGGACTATTACTGCAGTGTGCGACTGTGATTCATGTTATTTTTTTTCTGTAATTTCACAGAGCCTTCTCTGTATAGAAGCTAAAAAGTAATCAGCTGTTTACTCCACCTCTTGTCACCTGTGCTCCGTGCTGTCAGTCATATGAAGAAGCAGTTCAGTAACAGAAAGATGTTGACCAGTGGTCTGCTGCCATTTGCCTTTCTTTGGCACCGGCCACAGCATCTCAGCAGGTTCTTCTGCTCATTTGTGCAAGTGAAATATATGACACCATAAAAAATTAATGGGTGGGGAGAGTGAGAGACTAAAGAATACAAGGAGACTGAGAAATAGGAAGGAAATGGATGGAGCACAAGGGGAGGGGAAAGAAACTGAGTAAATCTAGAGAGAGACTACAGGGTCAGGGTAGACCATTGAGAGAGACGCGCAAAAGGGATGTTGAGCACAGAGTTAGGTATTGTATAAAGTTGGTTCCTTATTTTTCAGGTGCCTCCTCACTGAAATTAAGCAAATACTGTAGCACTAGCTTTGTCTGAAGTAAGAATCTACCAAAATGCTGTGATCAAACAAAGGGAGAAGCAACGCATAGCAAACTCATGTGGAAAAAAATAAACAAATACAACATTTTACTTACCAAAATAGTCAAAATTTTCAAGCCATATGCCCATTTGAGACCAATAAGCCCCATGTCTAGGGCAGCATAATTTTAAAGCATTGTTTTTTGCATGATGTCATCCCCAGTCCAATGATCTCCAAATGTTTTTTAGTATTAATTTATGACAAATTGACCCTATTTGACTAATGAGGGTCTGGGACCTCTCCATGCTCCACATGTTGTGAGAAGTATAAGACAAATATTGACTAAATTGTTTATAGGTGGTGGGGTTTTGTAAGGGAGGGCAGCAGATTTCCCAGGGCATGAAAACAATAAATAACATACCTTTCAACATTTCCCAGAGACTTTCTAGGACAGGTAAGAGCATTTTATTATTGCATTACCTTATCTCCCAAATGACCCACATCCTGTGGCCACTTCCTGTCTACTGCCCCTCAAAATACCTATTATGATAAACTGCCCAAGTCATGGCCACTGACGGGAAGCCATTTAACATTACACAGGCATTTCTTGTAAAATGCTTGTGCAATGCCACCCCCTGCACATTCACGGCCAATTGGATTGGATCGGGATGATTGCAGTCCGCTACAAGTTAAGGAGCAGCGGTCTTACGACCACTGCTTCTTAACTTCAGTTTCTGACAAGCCGGAAACTTTGGGCGGATTCAGCAGCATCCGCTGCTTGTTAAATCCGACCCCATGTGTTAATAATTAAGTACATTGTATTTGTGCTTTTATTGTACAGTATGTTAAGTTGCATTAGAAAGTTTCTCCTTTTTTGCAGTTTTGTACACATTGTTGTATTATTTTGAAATGATGTTAAATGAATTGACTTTACAAAGTCTTTACCGTTACCAATAGGCACCTAATATTATAGATTTAAACCTCTTAAATATTGTCATGACCTTTTGATATTCACAATAAAGAGTAGAAGAATATAACAAACTGTATAATAATCAAAGGAAAAACTTGAACAACCAAAAATGTAGGTATATAAAAATTCTGTAACATGATATGATAATAAGGTATTGTATAAGAACAAAATATTGTTTTTATGAAATTTGGCTAATTTTCTCTCTTCTTCTTTTTGCCTTGAAAACTTTTTTAAAAGGGCTATAAATTCTTATGAACTTCTCTATCTTTGACAATTCTCAGTCAAAACTATCAACAAAGAAAGAACTAAAAGGGTCATTATATTCAAAATATTTCTTTGTTCTGTCTAACAGTGGAATAGTATTATAGGCTTTTGCTTTTTTGGATAGACATTTCTGAGCTCAATAAATAAAGTACAAAATAAAAAAGTTCTAATGAATAGGAATACTTTCATTTTATTCTCTTAAAGCAACATATTGGTGTAGTTTATTTAAATTGGAATTTATGGTGCTATACAAATAAATATTGATAATAATATTATTAATAATAATTTCAATACACATACAAATCATATTTTTATATATTTTTATTTATAACACATTTTAACACTTTTTACTAATATAGCTTTCAGGTCAATAAAGTCAATATTCTAATACGTATTTTTTACAGAACATTTGGTTGTATATGAAATAACAATAATAACAATTCCAGTTTAGTCAACACATGTCTTAATTATGAAAAAAGTAGTTATTTTATTGTTAATAAAAGGTTTAATATTTTTAAAACCTCATTGATTTTAATATGTTTAGTTTATATTGAAATAATCATATTCATTTGTGTACTTGTTCATATTGTTATAATTTGAGCTTTGAAATATTTTTCACTTTTTATTAAAATGTTAAGTGAATGTGTGTGATATGATCACTGAACAAAATGTTAACAACTAAAATATGTCCTTTGAAAAAGACTAGGGGGCCGATTTATCATCGGTCTGTCCGTCATGATCCGCTCAGCGGATCATGTCCCTCAGACATCGTTGAATGCCGACAGCATACGCTGTCTGCATTTATCATTGCACATTGCTTGTGCAATGCCACCCCCTGCAGATTCATGGCCAATCATCTGCTAATAGGGGGTGTCAATCAGCCCGATCATATAGGATCGGGCGGATTGATATCCGCAGCCTCAGAGCAGGCAGACCAATTATGGAGCAGCGGTCTTATAACTGCTGTTTCCGATGAGCCTGAAGGCTCACGCGGAAACAGGGGCATCAAGCTCCATTCTAAGCTTGATAATTTGGCCCCTAGATAGAGTTTCTAGACAATAAGGCTGAGTGATTTTTGCAGTACCCAGCAAACGTGGAGCCCAAGTTAACGTGTACCATTATAATATTAAAGGTCTAGTAAAGTAAAAATTTAATTTTCATGAATCAGATAGTGAATGCAATATTAAAGAACTCTCCAATGTACTTTTATCATCAAAGTTGCTTTGTTTTCTTGGTATTCTTTGTTGAAAGCTAAACCTAGGTAGGCTCAAACTGATTTCTAAGCTGTTGAAGACTGCTTCTTATATCAGTGCCTTTTGACAGTTTTTCACAGTTAGACAGTGCTATGTGTGCCATATAGATAACATTTTGCTGACTCCCTTGGAGTTATTTATGAGTCAACACTGAGTGGCTAAAATGCAAGTCTGTCAAAAGTAACAATGTTGGTTATGCAAAACTGGGAAATAGGTAATAAAGGGATTATCTATATTTTTAAACAATACAATGTTTCAAGTAGACTGTCCCTTTAAGGAAGGTTTGTGTCAAAAGTTTGAATTAATTTGAAAATTAAGTCATTTACTTTTGAGCTCACAGCATTCACCAGCCAATATAACTATTAGAGATGTTTAAAGAGATGTTTAAGGGGCATTAAACACTTTGAGATGGTAATCTAAAATGATAAATTGTGTATATATATATAAAAATCTGCAATATACATTCATTATTTATTTTGTCCCTTTTTTGTAATCCTATTCTGATATTTTGAGTTTTTCAGTTCCTGTTAGAAATAGAAGTGCAGAACTCTGATATATTCCGCAGAGTCATTGGTTACCTATTTATAACTGTCCCTAATTGGCCACAGCAGAGAATGTAACCTAAGTTACAACATGGCAGCTCCCATTGCTTTATAGTCATTAACACTTTACACTTATTTCGTCAATATTTAAACAGCTAATGAAACTTTAAAAAATACATCTACATGTTATTCTGAAACAAATCCTTTCTTTGAATACCTCATTCTATCCAGTCCCAAGTACTGCCTAAGGGAGAGGGTGAGGTGGGAAAAAATTGATTTAAAATCGATCTGGGAGGGGGAGGGGGGAGGATTTTGAGGGGGGCAGCACTACGGAAAATGAGGTAAAAAAATAAAAAGAATAAGAATGAGCAAATTTGTTAAGAAACTGGGTACTGGCAACAGCTGCCAGTACCTAAGATGGCCACAAAAAGGAAGAGGAGGGATGTTAAGAAAGCTGTTTGGGGGGGATCGGAGAGGTTGGTGGGTTTGGGGGGAACCTACACTGCAGAAACCATTTATATATATATATATATATATATATATATATATATATATATATATATATATATATGCTAAAAAAAAAAAAGGTTTTTATTTTAGTACTGGCAGACTTTCTGCCAGTACTTAAGATGGCAGTGACAATTGTTGGATGGGGGAGGGAAGAGCTGTTTGTAAATAATTTCAGTGAGAAACCTAGAATTGTGAAAAAGTGAACAATTTGCTTTATGTGATCAATGTCAAGGGATATTCAGGAATTCCTGACAGATATCAGTGTTCCAATGTATCTATCTCTAATTTTGAAAAAAAAAAAAGGGTTTAAAAATAGCAAAGTGCTACTTGTATTTATTGCCCTATAGCTTGCAAAAAAAGCAAAGAATATGTAAACATTGGGTATTTCTAAACTCAGGAAAAAATTTAGAAACTATTTAGCATGGGTGTTTTTTGGTGGTTGTAGATGTATAACAGATTTTGGGGGTCAAAGTTAGAAAAAGTGTGTGATTTCTTCATCATATTTTATATTTTTTTTTATAGTAAATGATAAGATATGATGAGAAGAATGGTATCTTTAGAAATTTAATTTAATGGCGAGACAAACTGTATATAATATGTGTGGGTTCAGTAAATGAGTAAGAGGAAAAATACAGCTAAACTCAGAAACATCACAGAAATGTAAAAATAGCCCTGGTCCTTAAGGGAAAGAAATTTAAAAATGGCCTTGTCCTTAAAGGGACATTATACACTCATTTTTTCTTTGCATAGATGTTTTGTAGATGATCTATTTATATAGCCCATAAAGTTTTTTTTTTTTTTTAAATGTATAGTTTTGCTTATTTTTAAATAACATTGCTCTGATTTTCAGACTCCTAATCAAGCCCCAAAGTTGATGTGAATACCATCAGATACCTACTCCAGCTTGCTCCTGTTTGTGTAAAGGGTCTTTTCATATGCAAAAGAAGGGGGATGGGGGAGTGTCTTATTTCCCATTTGCAATGGGCTTTCCAGCTAACTTTCAACATAGCTTAACTGAGAGCTTCTAAGTAAGTCTTTAAACCGTTTTATCATGGATTTTTATATCAGTATCTGGGCATGTTGTTCTTTATTATAGTGTCTATTACATGCAGTTATATGAAAATGAGTGTATACTGTCCCTTTAAGGGGTTAATGTCCCTTTAAAGATAAATTTTAGGTCCCCATAAAATTTGCAAATGAGCATTGGCAATTTTTTTTTTTATTATTCTTTCATTATTTATCTTGCCAGCTATTGTTGTAATTTAACTATTAAGGTTGAGGTATCTCCCTCATAGAGACTGGAGTGCAATCAACAGAATCAAAAATCATATACTGCAACATTGTACATAGTATGTAGAGGCATTTCAAGGGGTTTGTGTCTGCACTTTAAAAAATGCAAATTTTGCTAAAGAAAATATTAATTTTCAATTTGTTTTAAAAACGTATTTTCTATGTTGATATTTTGCAATGCATTGCTTAATATTTTATAATATATATATATATATATATATATATATATATATATACACACACATTTTTAAAATAGGACTCTAATGTCATTTGAATCATGCCTGTTGGAAGAATCATAGGTGTTTTGTTTTAAACAAACTGAATATTTGTGGAACATTTACAGTCATTTTGGTTAAGTGAATTTAAATGTTTCTTTGCTACAAGTGAAAACGTTCACCTGTAGCATTAAATATTTACCTTTAGGGTGCTTGAGAGCCACACTAATCACATAACTTCTTCACATAGCCCCAGGTCACGCCAACAGGAGGCTAAGAGCACGCTACACCTCATATTAGCATGGTCCTGAGCATTGTGAAGAAGTGTCAGGATTAGCGCGGCTCCATAGCTTGCTATAGGTAAGTGTAGTAAGCTTCTTTTTTTAAACCCTCAGGTAATTTAAGTATTTTATTTGTTTTCTTTAAATTTTGTGCATACGTTCGGATATTCTTGTTGCAAAAAGTACACAAATACCCATGTTTCGTTAAAAAATTATCATTCGGAACAAAACAAATAGACATGTTTAGAAGATATTGAGGAATGCATATGTCTATTCCTTTAATAAATATTATAATTATGTATTTATATTCCACTTTTATGTTTAGCTATGAACAGTTCAATGTTGTAGGTAAAATGTATAAAATTATCATTCAGATTATCTTCATAAGTTTGAGGGAGTTCAGTTAGTTAAAGATATCACACATGGTAAAGGAGATCCAATGTGTGCTTCTCCCTTAGTCGCCGATGTTAGAGGGACATGAAACCCAGATTTTTTTTTTCAGAATTTAAAAAGAAAATGCAATTTTAAACCACTTTCCAATTTACTTCTATTATGTAATTTGCTTCATTCTCTTGATATCATTTATCACTTATGTTTATTGGTATTTATTTAACAAATTATATCTAAAGAATGAAGCACATTAGATAATAGAAGTACATTTTAAATGTTGTTTAAAATTGTATTCTCTATCTGAATTATGAAAGAAAAACTTTGGGTTTCATGTCCCTTTAAAAGCATTGTCATAATGCCGAATATTTTAAAAAGGGATCCATTGTCAAGACCTGACATCAGTATTTGAAGGCAGTCTCGCCGAGAGGTGTTTTACTATACATTTCTGTGGGTGGCGATGTTTTTCTAAAACTAAAAGAATTTTTAAAGCAGCATCACCAACTACATTGAAAGTCTAATTAATGTAAATTATCCCTTTAGACAGTATTGTATGGCAACATGTGAGGCTATGACTTCAATAATACCCCTAAAGGAGCTGGGAGTTGTGGGTATATTATAGACATATAAACAACATTTTATTTATATGTTTTTGATTGTATGCTTAAATATGTATTTTAAGTCTTGTGATTTTCAAAATCGTGTTTTTTGCTTTTGGAATGTTTTTCCATTTATTTTTTAGGAAGAAGATTTTGTGTTTGGGATATTAATATGACATAGAAGACAGTAGCCGCGGCTTTCTAGTTTTACAAAAGTGCATAAATGTGTTTTCTTGGAAATAACAGGTTTTTTAATATTCTATTTTTATTGCCAATATATGTTCTCACCGTTCTGAACATGTTATACTTATAATATTGTGACCACACTGTAATAAACTTGTCAATATAGAACAGATTTGTTAAAGTGCGGTGTCAGCTCAGTGCACAAGTAATAATTGTTTGTTTTTTTAACAGCATGCTCCACTAAAGTCAATTAGGCTGTGGTATCTGAAGTCCTGAAGTTAGCATGCATTGGGTTTCATTTGTAATAAATGTGCTAACCTGCCCACATTAAAAGTTTACTTCCTGCAGTGTTTGTACAATGGCGAGAGCGCTAAATAGTTCACAACTTGCAATCCAGCCATCGCCTTGAGTTTCTAATTATAAAAGGACTATGCACCTTTTTTGCCATCTAAGTCTCACCAGCTTTTCAGTGGTGAGATTTTCCATTGTGAAAAATCTAATGAATTTACAGTGAAAAATAATTAATTAATTTAAGTTTATATTATTTGAATTGTTACTACTCAAAAACAGTTTTTTTTTCAGCGAATGCACAGTCCATGTTGTGTAATTATACTTTGAATACAGGTCCCCCCAACGCCGAGATCCAAGATCACTGGCCATGTTGGGGGACTATTGCTGAAACTGTGATCCTTATTGTTTCCTATGGAACTCATCAGAACAGAGAGGGTCAGCTAATTTTAAAATATCGCTGGACCCATGGATTGCGAGACTGATGGGCTACAAAAGGCAGTTTCTCAAAGCTTTGATGAGGCATTCATCATTGGGCCCTTAGACATGTAGATGAAGTGATGAATTAAGAAATTTGTCTTACTAGTATTACAAATTATTACCCAAAATGCACTTAACGTGTGTCTCAGCGCCATAGAATTTGGCAGTGCTTTACAATTAGTGAGGATAATTGTAATAATAATTATAATAATAATAGCGTTATATATAGTCACTAAACACTAAGCCTAATGGTCAGCACTTTATCACTATGCAATAAAATACACCATATTATTTATTTATTCTGAATACTGTCAATGATTATAGCAAAATCTTGTGGTGCTGATGAAGCTACTATTGTACTCACTCAGACATTACTGTAGATTGGTGTTTTTCCAACTCTTGTCCTCAAAGAACACCAACGGCTTGTGTTTTATTATATTTGAACTAGAGCACAGGTGAAATGATCTGCCTATGGAAGCCATGGTTACTAAACAACTGATTATTTCACCTGTGCTCTAGTTCAGATGTGATTAAAATTTGACCCATTGGTGTGTCTTGAGGACTGGATTTGATTAACAATTTAGAGAACTAACTTAGAGAAAATATTTGTGTTTATATACATAATATGTATCCATTGCCCTGTAACTAGTTCAGCAATTCACAAATAATTTAATCTGATCTTGTGAAATATTAAAGGGATATGAGACCCAAATTTAGCCACCAACAACAAACACTACCCAGATGCTAAACAAAAATGGGCTGGCTCCTAAGCTTACATTCCTGCTTTTCAAATAAAGATACCAAGAGAACAAAGAAAAATAGATAATAGGAGTAAATTAGAAATTGTCTTGAAATCACATGCTCTATCTGAAAAATTGTGTTTTATATCCCTTTAAGATATTTCCATGTGTTTAACATTATTTCTAAACAACTAGACTGAAAATAAAACAACTCTAAGGAAATAGAATATTGAGCATTACTAAAAAAAGAACAAAGTCATATGATCTAAACAGAAACAACTTACAGGCAGTCATTATCATCACATTGCTATACTTACTCAGTTTATATATCAAGCACCATCTATACTACAATCGCGTTTGTAACGCGCCCGTCGGTGTCGCCAGTTGTGCACGCATCCTCAAAGGAATGTTGGCTATTCCACCAAACCCTCCACAAATAACTAATTTAATTACTAAGCCCCCTAACCTAACACCCCCTAAATTAACCCCAATTAGTACTAAATTACAATTAAAATTAAAAAAAAACTAAGTTTAAATTACAAAAAATAAATAAGTCTAACATTACAGAAAAAAATAAACAAAATTTTAAAAAATAAAAAATATATACCTAATCCATATGAAAATAAAAAAGCCCCCCAAAATAAAAACACCCCCTAATCTAAACTACCAATAGCCCTTAAAAGGGCCTTTTGTAGGGCTTTTCCCTAAGTTAAACAGTTTTTTACCTCTAAAAAATACTAATTTCCCCCTAAAAGTAAAAAAATCCCCACCCACCTAACCCCCCGAAATAAAAAAAACCTAACACTAAAAAAAAACTAAACTACCCATTGCCCCTAAAGAAGCATTTGTATGGGCATTGCCCTTAAAAGGGCATTCAGCTCTTTTACTGCCCTTAAAAGGGCAATCAGCTCTTTTTCAAACCCAAATAACCCTAACCTAAAAAAAAGGCAACCCAAAAATAAAAATAAAAAAGCCTAAACCTAAGCTCCAAATAGGTACTCACTGTTCCTGAAGTCTCCAGATGGATCCATCATCTTCTATCTTCATCCAGAGTGAAGGCAGCTTGGAGCAGAGGTGCAGAGCTGTGTTCCCGATGCCTGGATCCTCAGCAGCGGTTTTCATTGGTGGCAGGCCTTGGCGACATGGAGGCTCCTCTTTATGTAATCGTCCGTCGCACACTGAAGATTGAATGCAAGGTACCCCATATTTATTGTGGTACCTTGCATTGCTATTGGCTGCAATTTTGAAATCAGCCAATAGATTGAAAGCTACCAAAATCTTATTGGCTGATTTGAACAGCCAACAGGATTTCAGTAGCTCTAATCCTATTGGCTAATTTCAAAATTTCAAATTGATTGCGGTAACTTGCTTTCAATCTTCAGTCTACGATGGACATCAAATGAAAAGGAGTCTCCATGCCACTGAGGACTGCCGCTGTCAAGGACTGCCATTGAGGATCCAGGCATCGGGAACACAGCTCCCCACCTCCTCTCCACGCCGCCTTCACTCCGGATGAAGATAGAAGACAATGGATCCGTCTGGGGCTTAGGTTTAGGCTTTTTTATTTTAATTTTTGTGGTGTTTACTTTTTTTAGATTAGGGTTTTTTGGGCTTGAAAAAGAGCTGATTGCCCTTTAAAGTGAAAGAGCAGAATTCCATTTTAAGGGCAATGCCCATATAAATGCCCCTTTAGGGGCAATGGGTAGTTTAGTTTATTTTATTGTTAGGTTTTTTTATTTTGGGGAGTTTGATGGGTTGGTTTTTACTGTTAGGGGGGACTTAGTATTTTTTAGAGGTAAAAGAGCTGTTTAACTTAGGGGAATGACCTACAAAAGGTCCTTTTAAGGGCTATTTGTAGTTCAGTATTAGATTAGGGGGTGTTTTTATTTGGGGGGGATTTTTTAATTTTATAGGAGTATTAGTTTAGATTAAATATTTTTATTTTGGATAGCTTTGTATATTTTTTTCTGTAATTTAACTTTTTTATTTTTTGTAACTTTAGCTTGGGGCTTTGTATTTATTAAACATATTGCCTAGTACATAATAAAAACAATCATGCATAAAAATAAAAATAATGAGTTTAATATCTCTCTAAAAAAAAAAAGATAAATGAATCAAGATTTTAAAATGCATAGTTTAATAAAGAATAATACATAACAAGCAGGTAAAAGGTTAAATGACCAGACTCTAGGAACTAGAAACAATTAGACAAACACAGTGAAAATTCCATTTATTGTGACCTGAAAGAGCACATTTATATTGTAGTAAAATTATTAAATCTCATTCATATCTTGTTGTCAATGTTCTATGAATTATACATGGTATAGAAAATAAACCACCAAAGTGTAAGTATGCAAATGATTTCTGAGAAACAAACTACTGAAAGATGTCAGAAAATATTAATAATACAAAATTAATAAGACAAAAAGAAATTAAAAAAAAAAAAACAGAATCAATACAAAACATTAAAATTATTACATAACGAAAAATATAATTGCTGTACAGTTAAATAATATAGTAAAAAAATAGATGTATGTGATTTCACTAGAAATACAATACATTGTTAATGTTTGCTTCAGTTTCTGATATTCACTCTCTATGAGATAACAAGAGGTAACATAAAAATTATTTAATTTAAAGAGATTCATATAAATGTAAACTGCCATATTTCTTTATACCTCATGATTCAAATTTAAACCCAATTTTATCTAGGTCCAAAATTGCCCAAATAAGTAATCTTCTGCACCAGGGACACTAAAGTCAAAATTAATTTCATGATTCAGATAGAGAATGCATTTTTTAAACTTTCCAATTTATTACCATAAACATTTTTATATGCATACTTTATGAGGCACCAGCATCTACTGAGCATGTGCAGCAGTTCCCAGTATATACATATAAGTGTCTGTGATTGATTGATGACTGTTACATGATACAAGGGGCTGGGAAATTAAATCGACAATAAAGTCAAAATTAAACTTCAATGGATTGTGTAGGGATGGAATTTGAAGCAACTTTCCAAATTACTTCTGTTATCAATTTTGCTTGGTTCTCTTGGTATCCTTTGTTAAAGAGTAATCCTAGGTGAGCTCAGGAGTGCACATGTGTCCTTAGTTAACTGGCATCAGTGTTTGCAACAATGTTTATAGCAATGTTATACATATTTGCAAACACAGCTTCCAGAGAATGATAAAGACACTATATGGCAGCAGATTTTGCAATAATGTATAACGTGGCAAGGACATGTGCAGAATCCTGAGCTCAACTAGGATTACTATTTAAGAAAAGGTACCAAGAGATCTAAGCAAAATTAAAAATATAAGTAAATTAAAAAAGCTTGTTAAAATTGCATGCTCGTTCTGAATAATAAACTTTTTTTAACAATATTTTTTTATTAGTTTCGATATAATACAAACAGAATAAATGCACAATGTGTATAGCATATCTAACATGATATACCAGGATTATTGAAAGCTACAACTTAGCTACTGATGAATAAAACCTTTTAGAAACATTTATGATAAAGTTGGTACAGGATGTTGTCTGGCAGCGTCTGGAATCACGGGAAAGTTCACAGGTAAAAGTTTATCAGACCAACGGGTTGGGTGAATCTGTGTTTAATTGATTAGACACATTGGGGCCTATTTATCAAGCCGTCAACCGCAAATATGCTGGAATTCCACAGCGTAATTGTGGAGAGCCTGATTCCCCTTATTTATCAAACCCTACAGACCGGCAAAAGTAGAATTTTGTGAGGTAACATATGATCCGCCGGTCAAAGCCCGACAATGATCGATGCTTACGTCATTACAGATGTTCCGAATGCAAATTTAGCACTAACTACTTTTGTAAGATAACAAATTTCTATCAGGTACCCTCGGCACTATTCCGGCCCAGCGTACCTGGTTTTCAATCCGCCGCCCTGGAGGCGGCGGATGCCATAGGAATCAATGGGAGTCTGAAAGCAGCGAAAGCTCATGTTCGCTGCTGCCCGATATCCCATTG
This sequence comes from Bombina bombina, assembly GCF_027579735.1. Lineage (NCBI taxonomy): Eukaryota > Metazoa > Chordata > Amphibia > Anura > Bombinatoridae > Bombina > Bombina bombina. The sequence continues at coordinate 1,098,735,225 of NC_069502.1, read as the reverse complement.
ATTCCTATGGGAGAATAAAGTTACGTTTACACCTAACACCCTAACATATACCCCGAGTCTAAACACCACTAATCTGCTGCCCCGCCACCGCCACCACCTACATTATACTTATTAACCCCTTACCTGCCCCCTACACCGCCACCACCTACATTATGTTATTAACCCCTAATCTGCCCCCACTACACTGCCGCCACCTACATTATGTTATTAACCCCTAATCTGCTCCCCCTACATCGCCGCCACCTACATTATGTTATTAACCCCTAATCTGCCCCCTACACCACCGCCACCTACATTATGTTATTAACCCCTAATCTTCCCCCCCTCACTGCCGCCACCTACATAACACTTATTAACCCCTAATCTGCTCCCCTAAACTGCCGCCACCTACATAACACTTATTAACCCATAATCTGCCGTCCTCAACGTCGCCGCCACTATATTAAATGTATTAACCCCTAAACCTAAGTCTAACCCTAACACCCCCTAACTTAAATCTAATTTAAATAAATATAAATTAAATTAATATCAATAACTACATTATTCCTATTTAAAACTAAATACTTACCTATAAAATAGTATCTAGCTTAGGGTTTATTTTTATTTTGCAGTCAAGTTTGTATTTATTTTAACTAGGTAGAATAGTTATTAAATAGTTATTAACTATTTAATAAGTACCTAGCTAAAATAAATACAAAAGTACCTGTAAAATAAAACCTAACCTAAATTAGAATTACACCTAACACTACACTATAATTAAATAAATTAACTAAATTAAATACAATTAACTAAATTAAATACAATAACCTAAATTAAATTAAATTATTTAAAGTACAAAAAACAAACAAACACTAAATTACAGAAATTTAAACTAATTACACCTAATCTAATAGCCTTATGAAAATAAAAAAGCCCCCCTAAATAAAAAAAAAACCCTAGCCTAAACTAAACTACCAATAGCCCTTAAAAGGGCCTTTTGTGGGGCATTGCCCCAAAGTAATCAGCTCTTTTACCTGTAAAAAAAATACAAACAACCCCCCCAACAGTAAAACCCACCACCCACACAACCAGCCCCTAAACAAAAATACTAAGTAAAAAAACTTAAAAGGGCAGTTAGCTCTTTTGCAGCCCAAAGCCCTAACCTAAAAATAAAACCCACCCAATACACCCTTAAAAAAACACTACCCCCTGAAGATCAAATTCTATCAGCCAATTGGCATCTAAGGGATGCCATCTTGGATGACGTCACTTAAAGGAACCTTCATTCGTCGGGTAGTCGTCAGCCAAAGAGGATGCTCCGCATCGGATGTCTTGAAGATGGACCTGCTCCGTGCCGGATGGATGAAGATAGAAGATGCCGTCTGGATGAAGACTTCTGCTGTCTGGAGGACCACTTCTGCCCGGCTTGGATGAAGACTTGTGCGCATCTGGAGGACCACTTCTGCCCAGCTTGGATGAAGACGTCTCCCGGTAAGTCGATCTTCAGGGGGTTAGTGTTAGGTTTTTTAAGGGTGTATTGGGTGGGTTTTATTTTTAGGTTAGGGTTTTGGGCTGCAAAAGAGCTAACTGCTCTTTTAAGGGCCATGCCCATCCAAATGCCCTTTTCAGGGCAATGGGGAGTTTAGTTTTTTTTAGTTAGTATGCTTTTGGGGGGGTTGGTTGTATGGGTGGTGGGTTTTACTGTTGGGGGGTTGTTTGTATTTTTTTTTACAGGTAAAAGAGCTTATTACTTTTGGGCAATGCCCTGCAAAAGGCCCTTTAAAGGGCTATTGGTAATTTAGTTTAGGCTAGGGTTTTTTTTTATTTTGGGGGGCTTTTTTTATTTTGATAGGGCTATTAGATTAGGTATAATTAGTTTAAATTTCTGTAATTTGTTTATTATTTTCTGCAATTTAGTGGGGGGTTTTTGTACTTTAGATAATTTAATGTAATTTAGGTTATTGTATTTAATTTAGTTAATTGTATTTAACTTAGTTAATTTATTTAATTATAGTGTAGTGTTAGGTGTAATTGTAACTTAGGTTAGGTTTTATTTTACAGGTACTTTTGTATTTATTTTAGCTAGGTAGTTATTAAATAGTTAATAACTATTTAATAACTATTCTACCTAGTTAAAATAAATACAAACTTGCCTGTAAAATTAAAATAAACCCTAAGCTAGCTACAATGTAACTATTAGTTATATTGTAGCTATCTTAGAGTTTATTTTATAGGTAAGTATTTAGTTTTAAATAGGATTAATGTAGTTAATGATAGTAATTTTATTTATATTTATTTAAATTAGATTTGAGTTAGGGGGTGTTAGGGTTAGACTTAGGTTTAGGGTTTAATACATTTAATATAGTGGCAGCGATGTTGGGGATGGCAGATTAGGGGTTAATAAGTGTTATGTAGGTGGTGGCGGTGTAGGGGGGCAGATTAGGGGTTAATAACATAATGGAGGTGGCAGCGGTGTAGGGGGCGGCAGATTAGGGGTTAATAAGTATTATGTAGGTGGTGGCAGTGTAGGGGGGGCAGATTAGGGGTTAATAACATAATGTAGGTGGCGGCGGTGTAGGGTGCGGCACATTAGGGGTTAATAAGTATAATGTAGGTGTAGTGGGGGCAGATTAGGGGTTAATAACATAATGTAGATGGTGGCGGTGTAGGGGGCAGCAGATTAGGGGTTAATAAGTATAATGTAGGTGGTGGTGGGCTCCAGGAGCGGTGGTTTAGGGCTTAATAACTTTATTTAGTTGCGGCGGGGTCTGGGAGCGGCGGTATAGGAGTAAAACAGTATAGCATAGTGTGGGTGCTTAGTGACAGTATACCAATAAAGCTGGGAAAAAGCCGAAGAGCAGTGAGATCGATGACTGTTAGTTAACAACAGTCCACTGCTCATCACCCCATACTTGGTGCGCGGCATTTTGACAGCTTTTTTGGTAACTTTGGAGAACTTATTCATGTCCGCAGCAGCGATGTTAGGCGATTTTAGGTGAGCGTATTGGTGCCAGCGAATGCAAGTAAGTTGACGGGTTGATAAATAGGGGCCATTGAATTGTCCAGTTGGAGGTTTTCATTCAGAGAGTCTCTATAGATTACGTCTTGCATTCTGAAAGTTTTCTCATTGGCATACGTGCATTCATCAAGATTTATCTTATCATATGTTACATACAGTACATAAACAAAAAACAAAGGTATGGGGATAGGTAAGAGGGAAGGGGATGGGGTGCGCAGGGTGAGTGTGGATGGGGATAGGAGGTTGATCTGCAGGTGATCTTGGAAAGGGGCATTATTGATCCCCCCCAGGACAGGTAAGATGGGGCATAGATCTGGTTAAAGGCATCATTTGGTCAGATGTGTGCTGTGTTTAGGTAGTCTGTGATAGTGACTCCCTGTAAAATTTGATGTCTGCAAAAAACAGAATTTATGTTTACCTGATAAATTACTTTCTCCAACGGTGTGTCCGGTCCACGGCGTCATCCTTACTTGTGGGATATTCTCTTCCCCAACAGGAAATGGCAAAGAGCCCAGCAAAGCTGGTCACATGATCCCTCCTAGGCTCCGCCTTCCCCAGTCATTCGACCGACGTAAAGGAGGAATATTTGCATAGGAGAAATCATATGATACCGTGGTGACTGTAGAGAAATTAAATCATCAGACCTGATTAAAAAACCAGGGCGGGCCGTGGACCGGACACACCGTTGGAGAAAGTAATTTATCAGGTAAACATAAATTCTGTTTTCTCCAACATAGGTGTGTCCGGTCCACGGCGTCATCCTTACTTGTGGGAACCAATACCAAAGCTTTAGGACACGGATGATGGGAGGGAGCAAATCAGGTCACCTAGATGGAAGGCACCACGGCTTGCAAAACCTTTCTCCCAAAAATAGCCTCAGAAGAAGCAAAAGTATCAAATTTGTAAAATTTGGTAAAAGTGTGCAGTGAAGACCAAGTCGCTGCCTTACATATCTGATCAACAGAAGCCTCGTTCTTAAAGGCCCATGTGGAAGCCACAGCCCTAGTGGAATGAGCTGTGATTCTTTCAGGAGGCTGCCGTCCGGCAGTCTCATAAGCCAATCTGATGATGCTTTTAAGCCAAAAAGAGAGAGAGGTAGAAGTTGCTTTATGACCTCTCCTTTTACCAGAATAAACAACAAACAAGGAATATGTTTGTCTGAAATCCTTTGTAGCCTCTAAATAGAATTTTAGAGCACGAACTACGTCCAAATTGTGCAACAAACGTTCCTTCTTTGAAACTGGATTCGGACACAAAGAAGGCACAACTATCTCCTGGTTAATATTTTTATTAGAAACAACTTTCGGAAGAAAACCAGGTTTAGTACGCAAAACCACCTTATCTGCATGGAACACCAGATAAGGAGGAGAACACTGCAGAGCAGATAACTCTGAAACTCTTCTAGCAGAAGAAATTGCAACCAAAAATAAAACTTTCCAAGATAATAACTTAATATCTACGGAATGTAAGGGTTCAAACGGAACCCCTTGAAGAACTGAAAGAACTAAATTGAGACTCCAAGGAGGAGTCAAAGGTTTGTAAACAGGCTTGATTCTAACCAGAGCCTGAACAAAAGCCTGAACATCTGGCACAGCCGCCAGCTTCTTGTGAAGTAAAACAGATAAACACCAAAAAACTCTGAGCCATCTCTGTGGAGATGTTGCCTGTGCAACGGCAAAGAGAATGACTGGGGAAGGCGGAGCCTAGGAGGGATCATGTGACCAGCTTTGCTGGGCTCTTTGCCATTTCCTGTTGGGGAAGAGAATATCCCACAAGTAAGGATGACGCCGTGGACCGGACACACCTATGTTGGAGAAAAGGATATCTTGTTCCTTTTATAGTAGCCATATTCCTCTAAGGATAGCATTTTGTCAGTGATTTTGATCCATTTCTCTAGTGTGGGTAACAATGTAATGCTATCTTGCATTGGAGCGGCAGCTGTTCGTTTAAGAGAACCATTCTGGGTGTTAGTCTAAAATCGTCTTCAAGTGATTGGAGCGTGTTTTCAATGCCTTGCCAAAAAGGGGGTTAATTTAGTACATGGCCACCACATGTGTATCATGTTTAACTTACCTTGGGTGTTATAACCTCTCCAGCAATATGCAGAGGAGGTTGGGTAGATGTGTTTAAGTCTAACTGGTGTGAGGTACCAGCGTAAGAGGGTTTTATAATTTAGCTCAATGATCTTAGGCGATGTCGAGGATTTACTTGTTTGAGTGTATATTTTCTGTCATTGTTTAGCATCTATGGAAGTATTTAGTTCATGGTGCCATTGGTCAGTATATGATGGGAGGGTGCTGGATTAGGCATTGTGTAGAAGGGCTTTTGCCATTGAAAGTGAACCTTTAGAAAGCATGCCTGTAAGGCATATATGTTCAAAAGGGGTGGGGGTTCTGGTTAGGTCTTGCATGTGTTGGGTCTTATGCATGAAATTGTGTAATTGGGCATATTTTAACCATGAGGAGAATGAGCCAAAGAGGGTGGATTAAAGATCAGATCTCGGTTTTAGTTTTCCTTGATCTAGTAATTTAGCAATAGGGACTGAGTCACGTAGTTCTTGGACAATGTGATCTTTTTTGTGGGTTTCATATCCCTCCATTAATTCTATGTTTGGGAAGACCGAAGTGAGAGGATATACACTTGTGAAAAGAGTTTGGTTCGATTTGAGTAAGTAGTCCCATGTGTTGAAGAAGTGCCTATAGAGGAAGGAGGTGGAGCAGGAGGGGCCGTTCTTTTGGTTTTGGGGAGACAGCATAGAGGTCCTGGTGTAGGGGCTCAGAGTAAGTGGGAGTCTACTGTTATCCAGGCTTTGGAATCTCCTCTGCAATGCCAATCAAGGATCTTTTGTATGACAACGAAGTGATAATATAAACGTATGTTAGGTACTCCCAAACCACTATTTTTTAGGGACCTATACATCGTGTTTCTGTTTTACCCCCAAAAAATTAATGGAATTCTGTAATTGTTGTATGAATTGTTTAGGGAGGGAGTATGTATAATATTTTGGGCAGTGTGTTCATTTTAACAGTCTGAATTCTTCCCCACCAAGACAGTGGCTTGTCTTTCCATGTTAGAAAGGATTGGTATAATGGTTTCTAGTTGAGGGTGAATAGACGGGGGAGATGAGTAATTTTAAGTGTGATGTTTGCAGTTTGAGGGGTCAGATTTCTTTTAGTTTGCTAAAGTCATTAGGTTTCATGGAAACATTAAGGATCTCTGATTTATTATAGTTGATTAGGAAATGGGAGAAGCTGCTAAATCTCTCAAATTCTGATATTAGTGTGGGAAGGGATTGGGATGGATCTGTAAGGGTCAGGAGAATGTCATCTGCAAATGTGGCAGGTTTGTAAAATTTTGGACCTATGGGTCAAGCCCTGAATGTTCTGTTTGTTTTGGATGTCACTTGCTAGTACCTCCATTGTGAGGATGTATAGGACAGGGGATAGTGGGCAACTTGCCTGGTACCTTTGTTGATATTAACGCTCTGGGATAATACTCCATTAGTTCTTACTTTGGCAGAAGGTTTATTGTAAAGGTGAAATATACGGCTTATAATTGTGTCAATAAAGCCAAAGTGTTTAAGGGTAGAGTGTAAAAAAGCCAATTTAGCCTATCAAAGGCTTACTCCGCATCAGTTGAGACAAAAATAAAGAGTATTTGGTGTGTTTTCACATATTCCATAAGAATGTAATTTGCGGATGGTATTATCCCTGCCTTCCCTGAGGGGAACAAAGCCAGTCTGGTCAATGTATATAAGTGTGGGTAGGACTTAGCGAGTATTTCAGTGTAAATTTTTATGTCTCCATTTAATGAGGAGATAGGGCAATAATTACCAGGTTCAGTAGGGGGTTTACCAGGTTATGGGATGACCGAGATGTGGGCTTCTAAGAGAGTAGGAGATAGGTAATCATGCTGGAAATGCTTATAGTATGATGTATTTAGGTCACCTGGACCTGGGCTTTTATGTAGGGGATTATCTTTTATGGCTATTATTACCTCTTTGGTTGTTATAGGGTCATCTAGTTCTTTGGCTATGTGCTCTGGTATAGTTGGTAGGTTGGAGTCGCTGATGTATTGGTTTATCATCTCTGGGTTTGTAGAGGGGCCCGAGGGTGGTATGCTATATAGATTGTGGTAGAAGTTATAAAATTTGTTAGCAATTTATCTACTGTTGTGGATACAATTGGAGGCCTCTAAGGGGGAAGATAATTTGCGTATAAAGTTGTTGTTGGTACGGGTTTTGAGTGTCCTGCTAGAAGGGAGTTTGCTCTATTACCCTCTGTAAAATATAATTTCTTAAGATATAGTGCCTTTTGTGAGCTTCTCTATTCAGTAAGTCATTTAGTTCATGTTTCATCTTAAGTAGGTGCATACTGCATTGGTGTGTATGTTCTAATCTGCAAAGCTGTTGAAGTAGCCTGTGATACTGATTATTGTAGTTTTTAAATAATATGGCTTTTTGTTTTATTAGTTCCCCTCGTAGCACTGCTTTATGAGCTTCCCAGGTAAGTCTAGGGGATGTGTTAGTATTGGCATTATGCTTGAATTGGCTGATAGAATTTGATCTTCAGGGCGTGAGTTTGAAGGTAAGTTTATATGTTATTTGAGGTTGGAGGAGAAGGTTTTCATCTAACCGTCAATGGAAATCTGTTAGTCGTTTGTTTAACCATGTCATGGATAATGAGACCATAGAGTCGTCTGACCATGGGGTTGGTAGTATTTCTGAAGAGGATACTAGGGAGAGGCTATTTTGGTCAGTAAAGATGTAGTCTAATTTCGAGTAGGATTTCTGTGGGTTGGAGTAAAATGTATATGTTTTCTGAGAGGGGTGTTGTATTCTCCATGTGCCTAATAGGGCTGCATTGTGTAGGGAGCTGGTGATTAACCTTAATGAGCTCTTGGCTAAGGTATTTTTCTTGTTAGAGCAGTTTAGATGGGGATCTAATGCTATATTGCAATCTTCCGCTAGGATTAAGGTTCCACTAGTAATTTCCAGTCTCTAATTACTTTTTTGAAAAAACAGACTTGTCCAGTGTTTGGGGAGTATATTGGCTAGATTTAGAGTTCTGCGGCCAAAGGGGTGCGTTAGCTACGCTTTCTTTTTTTCCCCCGCACCTTTTAAATACCGCTGGTATTTAGAGTTCACAGAAGGGCTGCGTTAGGCTCCAAAAAAGGGAGCGTAGAGCATATTTACCGCCACTGCAACTCTAAATACCAGCGTTGCTTAGGGATGCGGCCAGCTTCAAAAACGTGCTTGTGCACGATTCCCCCATAGAAAACAATGGGGCTGTTTGAGCTGAAAAAAAAACTAGCACCTGCAAAAAAGCAGCGTTCAGCTCCTAACGCAGCCCCATTGTTTCCTATGGGGAAACACTTCCTAAGTCTGCACCTAACACCCTAACATGTACCCCGAGTCTAAACACCCCTAACCTTACGCTTATTAACCCCTAATCTGCCGCCCCCGCTATCGCTGACCCCTGCATATTATTATTAACCCCTAATCTGCTGCTCCGTACACCGCCGCAACCTACGTTATCCCTATGTACCCCTAATCTGCTGCCCCTAACACCACCGACCCCTATATTATATGTATTAACCCCTAATCTGCCGCCCCCAACGTCGCCTCCACCTACCTACAATAATTAACCCCTAATCTGCCGACCGGATCTCAACGCTACTCTAATAAATGTATTAACCCCTAAAGCTAAGTCTAACCTTAACCCTAACACCCCCCTAAATTAAATATAATTTAAATCTAACGAAATAAATTAACTCTTATTAAATAAATTATTCCTATTTAAAGCTAAATACTTACCTGTAAAATAAACCCTAATATAGCTACAACATAAATTATAATTATATTGTAGCTATTTTAGGATTAATATTTATTTTACAAGCAACTTTGTAATTATTTTAACCAGGTACAATAGCTATTAAATAGTTAATAACTATAAAAAATAATTACAAAATTACCTGTAAAATAAATCCTAACCTAAGTTACAATTAAACCTAACACTACACTATAAAAAATTAATTAAATAAAATACCTACAATTATCTACAATTAAACCTAACACTACACTATCAATAAATTAATTAAATACAATACCTAAAAATAAATACAATGAAATAAACTAACTAAAGTACAAAAAATAAAAAAGAACTAAGTTACAAAAAATAAAAAAATATTTACAAACATTAGAAAAATATTACAACAATGTTAAACTAATTACACCTACTCTAAGCCCCCTAATAAAATAAGAAAGACCCCCAAAATAAAAAAATGCCCTACCCTATTCTAAAATTAAAATAGAAAAGCTCTTTTACCTTACCAGCCCTGAACAGGGCCCTTTGCGGGGCATGCCCCAAGAAATTCAGCTCTTTTTCCTGTAAAAAAACACATACAATACCCCCCCCCAACCTTACAAACCACCACCCACATACCCCTAATCTAACCCAAACCCCCCTTAAATAAACCTAACACTAAGCCCCTGAAGATCTTCCTACCTTAAAGCCAGGTTCACCGATCGATCCAGAAGAGCCTCCGATGTCTTGATCCAAGCCCAAGCGGGGGCTGAAGATGTCCATGATCCAGCTGAAGTCTTCATCCAAGCGGGAGCTGAAGAGGTCCATGATCCGGCTGAAGTCTTCTATCAAGCGGCATCTTCAATCTTCTTTCTTCCGGATCCATGTTCACCCCGCCGACGCGGAACATCCATCTTCACCGACGACTTCCCGACGAATGACGGTTCCTTTAAGGGACGTCATGCAAGATGGCGTCCCTCGAATTCCGATTGGCTGATAGGATTCTATCAGCCAATCGGAATTATGGTAGGAAAATTCTGATTGGCTGATGGAATCAGCCAATCAGAATCAAGTTCAATCCGATTGGCTGATCCGATCAGCCAATCAGATTGATCTCGCATTCTATTGGCTGTTCCGATCAGCCAATAGAATGCGAGCTCAATCTGATTGGCTGATTGGATCAGCCAATCGGATTGAACTTGATTCTGATTGGCTGATTCCATTACGCTCAAAAGCCATTACGCTCAAAAGCTTGATTATATCCATATTTAAGAATTTTCCGACCTTAATTCCGATTGGCTGATAGAATCCTATCAGCCAATCGGAAATTCAAGGGACGCCATCTTGGATGACGTCCCTTAAAGGAACCGTCATTCGTCGGGAAGTCGTCGGTGAAGATGGATGTTCCGCGTCGGCGGGATGAACATGGATCCGGAAGAAAGAAGATTGAAGATGCCGCTTGATAGAAGACTTCAGCCCGATCATGGACCTCTTCAGCTCCCGCTTGGATGAAGACTTCAGCCCGATCATGGACCTCTTCATCTCCCGCTTGGATGAAGACTTCAGTCGGATCATGGACATCTTCAGCCCCCCGCTTGGGCTTGGATCAAGACATCGGAGGAGCTTTTCTGGATCGATCGGTGAACCCGGCGTGGTGAAGACAAGGTAGGGAGATCTTCAGGGGCTTAGTGTTAGGTTTATTTAAGGGGGGTTTGGGTTAGATCAGGGGTATGTGGGTGGTGGGTTGTAATGTTGGGGGGGTATTGTATGTTTTTTTTTTTACAGGCAAAAGAGCTGAATTCTTTGGGGCATGCCCCACAAAGGGCCCCCTTTTCAGGGCTGGTAAGGTAAAAGAGCTTTTCTATTTTAATTTTAGAATAGGGTAGGGCATTTTTTTTATTTTGGGGGTCTTTGTTATTTTATTAGGGGGCTTAGAGTAGGTGTAATTAGTTTAAAATTGTTGTAATATTTTTCTAATGTCTGTAAATATTTTTTATTTTTTGTAACTTAGTTCTTTTTTATTTTTGTACTTTAGTTAGTTTATTTAATTTTATTTATTTGTAGGTATTGTATTTAATTAATTTATTGATAGTGTAGTGTTAGGTTTAATTGTAGATAATTGTAGGTATTTTATTTAATTAATTTATTGATAGTGTAGTGTTAGGTTTAATTGTAACTTAGGTTAGGATTTATTTTACAGGTAATTTTGTAATTATTTTAACTAGGTAGCTATTAAATAGTTATTAACAATTTAATAGCTATTGTGCCTGGTTAAAATAAATACAAAGTTGCCTATAAAATAAATATTAATCCTAAAATAGCTACAATATAATTATTATTTATATTGTAGCTATATTAGGGTTTATTTTACAGGTAAGTATTTAGCTTTAAATAGGAATAATTTATTTAATAAGAGTTAATTTATTTTGTTAGATAAAAATTATATTTAACTTAGGGGGGTGTTAGGGATAGGGTTAGAATTAGCTTTAGGGGTTAAAAAATGTATTAGAGTAGCGGTGAGCTCCGGTCGGCAGATTAGGGGTTAATGCTTGAAGTTAGGTGTCGGCGATGTTAGGGAGGGCAGATTAGGGGTTAATACTATTTATTATAGGGTTATTGAGGCAGGAGTGAGGCGGATTAGGGGTTAATACATTTATTATAGTAGCGGTGCGTCCGGTCGGCAGATTAGGGGTTAATAAGTGTAGGTAGGTGGTGGCGACATTGGGGGCGGCAGATTAGGGGTTAATAAATATTATGTAGGTGTCGGCGGTATTAGGGGCAGCAGATTAGGGGTACATAGGGATAACGTAGGTAGCGGCGGTGTACGGAGCAGCAGATTAGGGGTTAAAAAATTTTAATAGAGTGGCGGCGATGTGGGGAGGCCTCGCTTTAGGGGTACATAGGTAGTTTATGGGTGTTAGTGTACTTTAGAGCACAGTAGTTAAGAGCTTTATAAACCGGTGTTAGCCCAGAAAGCTCTTAACTACTGACTTTTTTCTGCGGCTGGAGTCTTGTCGTTAGATTACTAACGCTCACTTCAGCCCAGACTCTAAATACCGGCGTTAGAAAGATCCCATTGAAAAGATAGGATACGCAAATGGCTTAGGGGGATCTGCAGTATGGAAAAGTCGCGGCTGCAAAGTGAGCATTAGACCCTTTCCTGACTGACTCCAAATTCCAGCGGGCGGTAAAAACCAGCGTTAGGAGCCTCTAACGCTGGTTTTGACGGCTACCGCCAAACTCTAAATCTAGGCCTTGGTTTGCTAATGTAACATGGTGATTGTATAATGTTCCTACCAAGATTATGTATCTTCCTTCGTTATCTGAAGTTTTTTGTTGAAGTTGGAAAGGTGTATTACGATGGAAAAGTATCCCTACTCCATTTTGTTTAGTGGTATTAGAGTTAAAAAAATCCTAGGGGAAAGAATTTGGAGGAAAATTTGGGTTCTGATTGTTTAAGAAAATGTGTTTCCTGTAGGAATATTATGTCAGCTTTATGTTGTGTAACCAGTTTAGGGCTATTGATCTCTTTGTGGGAGAGTGAAGACCTTTAGGCCTAGATTTAGAGTTTGGCGGTAGCCGTGAAAACCAGCGTTAGAGGCTCCTAACGCTGGTTTTAGGCTACCGCCGGTATTTGGAGTCAGTCAAAAAAGGGTCTAACGCTCACTTTTCAGCCGCGACTTTTCCATACCGCAGATCCCCTTACGTAAATTGCGTATCCTATCTTTTCAATGGGATCTTTCTAACTCCAGTATTTAGAGTCGTGTCTGAAGTGAGCGTTAGAATTCTAACGACAAAACTCCAGCCGCAGAAAAAAGTCAGTAGTTAAGAGTTTTCTGGGCTAACGCCGGTTTATAAAGCTCTTAACTACTGTGCTCTAAAGTACACTAACATAGAAGTGTATCCCAGCACCAACTGTACCTTATATGCCTGTGGCGGTGATACCTAGCTGTCACCTTGTGAGAATCAAATGTAAAGAGTGTGCCCAGGCGCCAGCAATACGAAGGCTAAGGTAAAAGCAATACAAAGGTAAGGTAAAAAAGCTAAGCTGAGGTTAAAATTGTAATTGCATAAAAGATATTTTAATACAAAATAAAATCAAATTTAAATTACAATTGCATGGATCCACGCTAAATTAACATAAAAACATAGTATATAACAGTCAATAAAAGTAGACCAAGCTGGTGAGGTATGCTTGTACAATAGGTGCTGTGTATAGAGACACTTGTGGATTATTCCAGAAAAAATGAATCAACCGTGACTCAAAAATGTCCTAAAAAATGTGTAAAAGTTTAAAAAATATAAAAAACCAACTCTAAAAATCCAACTCAAAAAAGAGACTCCAATTATCCGATCTGAGTGAGATGTAAGGTGAAATAATTATAGTGTCTAAAAAATAATGTCTAGAAAAATAACAAAGCTGTAACTGTGTTCCAAACTGCAACTGTGTTTCAGACTGCAAATAACCAAAAAAATAACAAGTGAAAAAGTGTCAATCCTGAGAAGCGGTTTGGTGTTAAAATTTAATCCAGGATAAGGTGGTTTTAGTGCTTGTCTCTTGGTTCCCAGATGCTCCTAGAGGCTCTGGCCTCAATGTGGGTTAGGTGATGTGAAGAAAAGGGTGAAAAAAGGGAAAAACAAACAACTTGCTGCAAAAACGAATTTGCTACAAAAAACCTGTGGGAAAACGATAAAATGCAATGTGTAAAACAATCACAAATACAATCTCCTATTGAAATAAGGCTTACCAGGTCAACGCGTTTCGGCCCTCTCTGGGCCTTTATCAAGACTGGTATTTAAAAGGATTTGGTAGCCTTTTATAGCAGTTGGTAACATATTACCGGAAATGGTCAGATTTAGCCGTTTCCGGTTTGAGATTATATTCTAATCCTAAATATGGATATAATCAAGCTTTTGAGCGTAATGGCTTTTGAGCGTAATGGAATCAGCCAATCAGAATCAAGTTTAATCCGATTGGCTGATTCAATCAGCCAATCAGATTGAGCTCGCATTCTATTGGCTGTTCCGATCAGCCAATAGAATGCGAGCTCAATCTGATTGGCTGATCGGATCAGCCAATCGGATTGAACTTGATTCTGATTGGCTGATTCCATCAGCCAATCAGAATTTTCCTACCTTAATTCCGATTGGCTGATAGAATCCTATCAGCCAATCGGAATTCGAGGGACGCCATCTTGGATGACGTCCCTTAAAGGAACCGTCATTCTTCGGGAAGTCGTCGTCGGAAGAAGATGGGTCCTCGGTGGAGGTCTTCAAGATGGAGCCGGTCCTCATCGGATGAAGATAGAAGATGCCGCTTGGAAGAAGATGGTTGCTGATCCGGATCTACTCTTCTTCCCGGATAGGATGAAGACTTTGGAGCCTCTTCTGGACTTCTTCAGCCGTCGGATGATGGATGTCTAGCCTCCGCTTGGGCTTAGATGAAGATATCGGAGCCAGGACGGATCGGTGATACCTGGTATGGTGAAGATAAGGTAGGAAGATCTTCAGGGGCTTAGTGTTAGGTTTATTTAAGGGGGGTTTGGGTTAGATTAGGGGTATATGGGTGGTGGGTTGTAATGTTGGGGGGGGTATTGTATGTTTTTTACAGGAAAAAGAGCTGAATTTCTTGGGGCATGCCCCACAAAGGGCCCTGTTCAGGGCTGGTAAGGTAAAAGAGCTTTGAACTTTAGTAATTTAGAATAGGGTAGGGCATTTTTTTATTTTGGGGGTCTTTGTTATTTTATTAGGGGGCTTAGAGTAGGTGTAATTAGTTTAAAATTGTTGTAATATTTTTCTAATGTTTGTAAATATTTTTTTATTTTTTGTAACTTAGTTCTTTTTTATTTTTTGTACTTTAGTTAGTTTATTTCATTGTAGTTATTTGTAGGTATTGTATTTAATTAATTTATTGATAGTGTAGTGTTATGTTTAATTGTAGGTAATTGTAGGTATTTTATTTAATTAATTTATTGATAGTGTAGTGTTTAATTGTAACTTAGTTTAGGATTTATTTTACAGGTAATTTTGTAATTATTTTAACTATTTTAGCTATTAAATAGTTCTTAACTATTTAATAGCTATTGTATCTGGTTAAAATAAATACAAAGTTACCTGTAAAATAAATATTAATCCTAAAATAGCTATAATATAATTATAATTTATATTGTAGCTATATTAGGATTTATTTTACAGGTAAGTATTTAGCTTTAAATAGGAATAATTTATTTAATAAGAGTTAATTAATTTCGTTAGATTAAAATTATATTTAAGTTAGGGGGGTGTTAGTGTTAGGGTTAGACTTAGTTTTAGGGGTTAATACATTTATTAGAATAGCGGTGAGCTCCAGTCGGCAGATTAGGGGTTAATGTTTGAAGTTAGGTGTCGGCGATGTTAGGGAGGGCAGATTAGTGGTTAATACTATTTATTATAGGGTTAGTGAGGCGGATTAGGGGTTAATAACTTTATTATAATAGCGGTGCGGTCCGGTCGGCAGATTAGGGGTTAATAAGTGTAGGCAGGTGGAGGCGACATTGTGGGGGGCAGATTAGGGGTTAATAAATATAATATAGGGGTCGGCGGTGTTAGGGGCAGCAGATTAGGGGTACATAGGGATAATGTAAGTAGCGGCGGTTTACGGAGCGGCAAATTAGGGGTTAAAAATAATATGCAGGGGTCAGCGATAGCGGGGGCGGCAGAATAGGGGTTAATAAGTGTAAGGTTAGGGGTGTTTAGACTCAGGGTACATGTTAGGGTGTTAGGTGCAGACGTAGGATGTGTTTCCCCATAGACAACAATGGGGCTGCGTTAGGAGCTGAACGCGGCTTTTTTGCAGGTGTTAGGTTTTTTTTCAGCTCAAACAGCCCCATTGTTTCCTATGGGGGAATCGTGCACGAGCATGTTTTTGAGGCTGGCCGCATCCGTAAGCAACTCTGGTATTGAGAGTTGAAGTTGCGTTAAATATGCTCTACGCTCCTTTTTTGGAGCCTAACGCAGCCATTCTGTGGACTCTCAATACCAGAGTTATTTTAAAGGTGCGGCCAGAAAAAAGCCAGCGTTAGCTACGCGGGTCGTTACCGACAAAACTCTAAATCTAGCCGTTAGTGTTTTAAATTATTATTGTTATTACAGGGGTAGTTGTCATTGTATTGGTGGTTACTATTGATCCTCTGTTGGAGGCAGTGATCATTATAGAGTGGAATATAGGTCAAGGCTTTAAAGTGGTAGTGTATAAGTGTAGTTTCCTTTACCTAGTGGTATAAAATATGGCCTATGGTTTGTTGATACCTTAGGTGGAGATGTTGAAGGAGCCTTACATCCTTGGCATATACTCGCTGGTTGTAGGGCTTAACCTTTGCTGGAATGGGGAGGGTGTAGGGTAGAGGTAGAGGGTCAGCAAATGAGGATAGAAGTGAGTAGGCATCTGTGGATACCAGCAACAAACATTTGTGAATAAAACAATAAAAGTGAATAACAATGAACAATAAACAAAACTGTAGAGAATACTTAAAACAGTATTTCAAGTAGTACTTCAAATAGTATAGATAATGGTGTGGGGGAACCATAGTAACTTTGTTCAGTCACTATGTTGGGCTGTTTCCAACTATAAAATGTAGTGTATAATTTGGAGGCACCCCGTGTTTTAGGGGTGGCTTGGGACTTAGGTAATGAAAATAGGGGGATAATCAAACATATTCTCTCGATTATTAGGGAATGTAAATGGTTTGTCTCTCATGAGAACTCTATCACAAAAATAAATCAGAAAACAGTGAAATTCTATAGTCATACTTCACCAAGTAAAAGAGTTTATGTAGCTCTATAGGCTATGAAGAGAGTAAGTTTGTTCAGTTCAGGTGGGGTCTTCTTCAACAGGGTTGGCTTGTGACGTGGTTTTAGTGGATTTTCTCTGTACTCTTGCCCAGGCTGTTCACTGCTGCTTTGGTGGAGTTGAGGAAGAGTCATCTTCTGGAGTAGATGTAGCTTTTAAAGAGGTTTGGGGTAGGTATGTTGAGGCTTTTGCAGAAGTGCTCCAAGTCATCTGGTGATCTATAGACGAAGATCTTTGAATCATGTAGAACCTTTAGGCAAAAGGGAAAGCGCCAGCAATATAGAATCTTAAGTCCTGTAGGTGGTTTGTTAGATATTTGGCTTCTCTGCGTTTAGCGAGAGTGATGGTGCTGAGGTCAGCAAAGACTTGTATTGTGTCAATCATAATTCTTTCTTTATCCTTGAAATTTTGGAACTTTAAGATGATATCTCTTTATCATCCGGTGGTTTGGGGTAAGTCCTTTCCAGGGGTATTTCAATGGATTCATCTTGTAGAATGAACTGGAATAGTAGCTGCAGGTGTTGTTATATTTGTGGGGGAGTAATCTTTTTAGATATTCCTCTAATGCAGATATTTTGGCATCTCCCTCTGTTATCCAGGTCTTCTACCTGTGTCTGAAGTTGCTGTATCATGAAGTTGTGCACGTGGAGTGTGCAGTTTTGCATATCCATATCAGTATTATATTGTTCCATGTCTACTTCTATTTGTACCACTCTGTTTCCTAGGTCAGATATATCCTTCTTAACCTCTGCTAGTCCATCTTTGATAATCTTACCCTCTTAAAGAAAATTGTAAAATCAACTTTGGTTGGGAGATTACACAGGTCTGCTTTTGTAAGTGGAGTGGTAGGGTCTATGCCTGTAGTGTTGCGACCCGAATCTTGTGAATCTTCAGTATCCATAATGGAAGTTTGTAAGACTTTAAAGAAGTTGTTCATTGTTTAACTTGATGGTGTGAGTCCTTTGCTGAATTTGTTTTGCATCTAGAAGCCATTTGGTTTGTTCAGCTAGAAGGCTGTTGGTTAATGCAGTAGTGCTGCTTGGTTAAAGTAAGTTGTTATGGATATCATCTTCTGTGGGAAGGTGTGTTAAGAGTATGATTGCTGAGGTAAAACTCTGTTAATAGCGAGTTCTGAGATGTGGTAATATCTGCTGGTGGCTTATTGCGCATTTTATCTACTATGTTATTCCACAAACTTGTATGTTATTGATTAGTGCAATCTCTAGTGAGAGGATTCTATCTTGTCCTCATATGTATAATGAAGCATAAATTGATGCGCACTTACTATTTTCCAGAATACATGTTCCTGCGGTTGCAGCGCCTCTCAGAAATGTCAGACCAAAAACAAAAAACAATGCGGCCATGACAGGGACGTATTTAGGTTTTGTGCTGCCCTACCACTCAAAATTCTGCTGCCCCACCCCACCCCAGGTTTAAGGCCTTTTTTTATACCTAATATTTTTGGGGCAGGGTGTAAAAAATTAAAAAAAATGTCTTTTTAAGTAGATGTTCACCAGGGCTTGCATTCACTCTGGTCACACACACACACATATATATATATATATATATATATATATATATATATATATATAAATATATATATATATATATATATATATACACATACATATATACTGTATATATATATATATATATATATATATATATTAAGACATTATTTGCAAGTCAGATGATTAAAGTGTTTATATCAGAAAAAAATATCCTTCACTGTATGATAGTTTGTCAGTAGGTAGTTGTTTAACCTTCTTTGGTGATTGACAGTTATTTAAGCAAAATATCTGCTTGGATAAATATGTAATGAATATACAAACTGGCCTTTAAAAGTACTTAAAAAATACAACAGTAGTTATGATAGGTTTAGGAATTGTATCCTAGGGGATAAAGTCACATGAAACAATCATAATAAAGTATATACTTGTATTGTTTCTTAATGTATTAAATGCATACAACATATTTTCAGTTGTGTTTTAAGTCACATAGTTGTATAGATTCAGCAATACATACTTATTCTTTGCATGTATGACAGATAAACGGATTAGTGACTAGATACTTGTACATTTACTGTTTGTCTAAGTATTTTAATGCCTAATGAAGATGTATTGAAGGGAGAAAGGCATATGCTGTATCACAGTGGTCACATTGTAGTGCACACTGCACTGTGTAGTCTGTGTGAGTCTCAATCACGCGGTGGAGCCAGGAAGAATACCGCATTCCCTCTCAGTCCAGGCCAGGCTGTGCAAGTGAGCTCCGCCTCCACTGTCACCACGTCATGTGCACCCACATACAATCCCATAGGATAGCAATAGCCAGGCCAGCCATTTAAGTCATTAGTAATTGGTTGATTTAGCCACCTGGCCCTGAGTTCAGTAGAGTGACCCTAGGGACTCAAAATTCTGCTGCCCCTTAAAAAATCTGCTGACCTAGGCACCAGCCTTGTTGGCCTATGCCTTAATACACCCCTGGGCCATGATGTTCGCTGGCCAGCTCCACCCCGAATAATAAACTTTTTATTTTGACTTTAATGTCCCTTAAGAGGAAATTGTTATATATTTCTCATTTAAAATTAAAGTAAGTGCTTTTACATTACATTTTCATTATGCCCTTTTTAACAATTAAATTGGTCCTTTAAATAGAAAACCTACATAATTGCTGTTAAGTAGCATACAAGGTATGTGAATCCTGTGACCCTTACTTAAAGTCATATTGATGTAGTATTTCCCTATTTTGATAATAATCTCATCCCATACTGAACTGTCCTAGCTCTCTAGTAAACTGCATAAGTCAAATAGTAGACAGGATTTTCTAATAACTTGGGAAGGGCTTGGGACTAGTGATATTAAGAATAGTTCGCCGGCGAATAGTTCCCGGTGAACATAGCATGTTCGCGTTCACCGCGGCGGGCGAACATATGCGATGTTCGATCCGCCCCCTATTCATCATCATTGAGTAATACTTTGACCCCCTACCTCACAGTCAGAAGACACATTCCAGCCAATCAGCAGCAGACACTCCCTCCCAGACCCTCCTACCTCCTGGACAGCATCCATTTTAGATTCATTTGGAAGCTGCATTCTTAGTGAGAGGAGGGACAGTGTAGCTGCTGCTGATTTAATATGAAAATTGATAGTTAGGCTAGTGTATTCAGTGTCCACTACAGTCCTGAAGGACTCATCTGATCTCTGCTGTAAGGACAGCACCCCAAAAAGCTAGAACATCAGTCTGCTTTTTTTTTTCCTGTGTATTCTAATTGCAGTTGCCTGCCTGGCAAGCCACTTGCCCAGTGCCACCACTTATATCTGGTGTAACAGTAGTGTAAATTATAAAAAAAAAAAACTTTTTTGACTGTGAAACATCAGTCTGCTAGTGTAATCTAATTGCAGTTGCCTGCCTGCCAGCGTGTGTGCCAGGCCCACTTGCCCAGTGCCACCACACATATCTGGTGCAACAGTAGTGTAAATATTTAAAATAAAAAAAACTTTTTTGACTGTGAAACATCAGTCTGCTAGAGTAATCTAATTGCAGTTGCCTGCCTGCCAGCTAGTGTGCCAGGCCCACTTGCCCAGTGCCACCACTCATATCTGGTGTACCAGTAGTGTAAATTTAAAAAAAAAAACTTTTTTGACTGTGAAACATCAGTCTGCTAGTGTAATCTAATTGCAGTTGCCTGCCTGCCAGTGTGTGTGCCAGGCCCACTTGCCCAGTGCCACCACTCATATCTGGTGTAACAGTAGTGTAAATTTAAAAAAAAAACTTTTTGACTGTGAAACATCAGTCTGCTAGTGTAATCTAATTGCAGTTGTCTGCCAGCGTGTGTGTCAGGCCCACTTGCCCAGTGCCACCACTCATATCTGGTGTAACAGTAGTGTAAATTTAAAAAACAAAAACTTTTTGACTGTGAAACATCAGTCTGCTAGTGTAATCTAATTGCAGTTGTCTGCCAGCGTGTGTGCCAGGCCCACTTGCCCAGTGCCACCACACATATCTGGTGCAACAGTAGTGTAAATATTTAAAATAAAAAAAACTTTTTTGACTGTGAAACATCAGTCTGCTAGAGTAATCTAATTGCAGTTGCCTGCCTGCCAGCTAGTGTGCCAGGCCCACTTGCCCAGTGCCACCACTCATATCTGGTGTAACAGTAGTGTAAATTTAAAAAAAAAAAAAACTTTTTTGACTGTGAAACATCAGTCTGCTAGTGTAATTTAATTGCAGTTACCTGCCTGCCAGCATGTGTGCCAGGCTCACAGCGTATACTGTGCCCACTTGCCCAGTGCCACCACTCATATCTGGTGTAACAGTAGTGTAAATTTAAAAAAAAAAAACTTTTTTGACTGTGAAACATCAGTCTACTAGTGTAATCTAATTGCAGTTGCCTGCCTGCCAGCGTGTATGCCAGGCCCACTTGCCCAGTGCCACCACTCATATCTGGTGTAACAGTAGTGTAAATTATAAAAAAAAAACTTTTTTGACTGTGAAACATCAGTCTGCTAGAGTAATCTAATTGCAATTGCCTGCTTGCCTGCCAGCGTGTGTGCCAGGCCCACTTGCCCAGTGCCACCACTCATATCTGGTGTAACAGTAGTGTGAATTAAAAAAAAAAAACTTTTTTGACTGTGAAACATCAGTCTGCTAGTGTAATCTAATTGCAGTTGCCTGCCTGCCAGCGTGTGTGCCAGGCACACTTGCCCAGTGCCACCACTCATATCTGGTGTAACAGTAGTGTAAATTTTAAAAAAAACACTTTTTTGACTGTGAAACATCAGTCTGCTAGTGTAATCTAATTGCAGTTGCCTGCCTGCCAGCGTGTGTGCCAGGCACACTTGCCCAGTGCCACCACTCATATCTGGTGTAATAGTAGTGTAAATTTAAAAAAAAAAACTTTTTTGACTGTGAAACATCAGTCTGCTAGTGTAATCTAATTGCAGTTGCCTGCCTGCCAGCGTGTATGCCAGGCCCACTTGCCCAGTGCCACCACTCATATCTGGTGTAACAGTAGTGTAAATTATAAAAAAAACACTTTTTTGACTGTGAAACATCAGTCTGCTAGTGTAATCTAATTGCAGTTGCCTGCCTGCCAGCGTGTGCGCCAGGCACACTTGCCCAGTGCCACCACTCATATCTGGTGTAACAGTAGTGTAAATTAAAAAAAAAAAACTTTTTTGACTGTGAAACATCAGTCTGCTAGTGTAATCTAATTGCAGTTACCTGCCTGCCAGCGTGTGTGCCAGGCTCACAGCATATACTGTGCCCACTTGCCCAGTGCCACCACTCATATCTGGTGTAACAGTAGTGTAAATTTAAAAAAAAAAACATTTTTGACTGTGAAACTTCAGTCTGCTAGTGTAATCTAATTGCAGTTGCCTGCCTGCCATGCCACTTGCCCAGTGCCACCACTCATATCTTGTTTAATAGTAGTGTAAGTGTACATTTAAAAAAAAAAATTGACTGTGAAACATCAGTCTGCTAGTGTAATCTAATTGCAGTTGCCTCATATCTTATTTAATAGTAGTGTAAGTGTACATTTAAAAAAAAAAAGTTTTTGGACTGTGAAACATCAGTCTGCTTTTTTGTGTCAGGCTCACAGCGTATACTGTGCCCACTTGCCCAGTGCCACCACTCATATCTTGTTTAATAGTAGTGTAAGTGTACATTTAAAAAAATAAAAACTTTTTGGACTGTGAAACATCAGTCTGCTTTTTTGTGTCAGGCTCACAGCGCGTATACTGTGCCCACTTGCCCAGTGCCACCACTCATATCTTGTTTAATAGTAGTGTAAGTGTACATTTAAAAAAATAAAAACTTTTTGGACTGTGAAAAATCAGTCTGCTTTTTTGTGTCAGGCTCACAGCGTATACTGTGCCCATTTGCCCAGTGCCACCACTCATATCTTGTTTAATAGTAGTGCAAGTGTACATTTAAAAAAAAAAAGTTGCACGCAGGAGTATTGATTTTTGATATGACTCAAATACCTGTATCTCAGAAAGGATGAGTATGTAATGATAAAAGTACCTTTTTCTTTTTATGTATACTGCAAAAATTCTTTCAATAAAAATTATTTTAAAATAAAAAAAAAAAAGGTTTTGGACTGTGAAACATCAGTCTGCTTTTTAGTGTCAGGCTCACAGCGTATACTGTGCCCACTTGCCCAGTGCCACCACTCATATCTTGTTTAATAGTAGTGTAAGTGTACATTTAAAAAAATAAAACCTTTTTGGACTGTGAAACATCAGTCTGCTTTTTTGTGTCAGACTCACAGCGTATACTGTGCCCACTTGCCCAGTGGCACCACTCATATCTTGTTTAATAGTAGTGTAAGTGTACAGTTAAAAAAAATGACAGGCAGAGGCAGGCCACCCCGCAGGTGTCGTTGTGGTCGTGGTGCTGTGATTCCCTTTGGCCCTAGAATAATGCCCAGTGTTCAGAGGCCACATACCATGAACTCGAAAAGTTCTGAGGACATAGTTCACTATTTAACACAGGACACCCAATCTTCTATAGCTTCCTCTCCGAACCTTGACGCACCATACTCCTCCAGCTTATCTTCGGGCAGCACCTCTCAAGTTAACACTCGCCCGCTTGCCGCCACCACCAACACTAGCATTACAGCCACTTTACTTGATCTGTCAGAGGAGTTATTTACACATCAGTTGGAAGAAATTAGTGATACCAACCATTATTGCCAGAGGATGTAGATAACAGCATTACACACATGGACGTACGGTGTGATGATCATGATGTTGTACCCGCTGCGGGAGTTTGGTCTGTCACTGTGAAGCAGGCATAACCCTATCACTACCTGATCAATACAACATCATACCTGATGTTTTAAAGCACGCTATTCCAACAATTTAGGAATGTTAGGTGATTTATGCCCTTTATGGATTAAAACCAGACTCTACATCAACTATGTAATTTTCCGTGGGAGTTTTGCCATGGATCCCCCTCTGGCATGCCACAGTCCAGGTGTTAGTACCCTTGAAACAACTTTCCCATCACTATTGTGGCCAGAAAGAGTCCCTGTGGGTTTTAAAATTCGCCTGCCCATTGAAGTCAATGGGGGTTTGTCCGGTTCGCCGGTTCGCAAACTTTTGCGGGAGTTCACATTCGCAGTTCGCGAACCCAAATTTTTAGGTTCGCGACATCACTACTTGGGACATGACTTGTTTTTAAAAACTTGACTTTAATAATATGTTATCAGATAACTTAAAGGGACAGTCTACTCCAGTATTGTTATTGTTTAGAAATATAGATAATCCCTTTATTACCCATTCCCCTGTTTTGCATAACCAACACGGTATAACATACTTTTTACCTCTGTGATTACCTTGTATTTAAGCCTTTGGAAACTGCCCCCTTATTTCAGTTCTTTTGACAGACTTGCATTTTAGCCAATCAGTGCCCTCTCACTTGTAAATTAACGGGCATGGTCACAATGTTATCTGTATGGCACGCATGAACATATGCACTCTAGCTGTGAAAAACTGCCAAATGCATTGAAATAAGGGGCGGCTTTTAAGTTTTAAATGAATCTAAAAAAAACAGCCTTTATCAAGATTTATTGTAGCACTAGGAATGGAATTCCTAGTCAGCTGAAATATCTCATTCGAAGATTTTTGTTGGCATGGCCATAAGTTTTCTGTTTTACTGAAATCCTCTCATGTGCTTAACTATTTGACTTTGCCAAACAGAAAATAGAAAAAGTAGTAGATATTAACCCTCAAATCTCTTCTGAATAGACGCTGCCTTATCCTTGTATCTTGCTGTACAAAGAATTAGTAGTTAAAGAGGAAGAAAGAAAAGAAAAGAGTAAGGAAGACAAAATAGAAGAAAGAAGGAGATAATGAGACATAAAAGAAAAAAAATATATAGATACATAAAAGAAAGGAAGATAAATTATAAGTAGGAAAAAGGAAGAAATAAGTAAAAACATAGAGAAAGTAGAATGGAAGAAAGTAGAAAAATAAAGAAGGAGATTAAGAAGAAAAAAACAAATTGAAGGAAAAAGTAGAAGAAAGAAAAGAGAGAAATATGGAGAAAGAACAAAAAGATAGAACAAAGTAGAAGTAAATAATGAAGAAGATGGCCCATCTAACCCTCTTAAAGGGACATTAAAACCAAATAAATGCTAGATAGAATGATGCATTCAAAGAAAAGATTAGTCTGAGAATAAAATGTAGATGTATTTTTTAAAGTTCTATTAGCAGTTTAAATATGGACAAAACTAAAGTTTTAGTGTCTATAAAACAATGGGAGCTGTCATAAGATAACTTGGGTTACCTTCTCTGCTCTTTCAGTTCTAACAGGAACTGAAAAGCTCACAATTTCAGAATGCAATTACAGGAAAAGGGGGCAAAATAAATAATGAAAGTATATTGCAGAGTTTTTATTTATTTATACAGTTTAGCATTTTATATTACAATCTCAAAGTGTTTAATGTCCTTTTAAGTACTAAACTTTCAAACTCTGCATACAGTAGCTAATAAACTATTAGATTACGAGTTCTGTGTTATGAGTAAAAAAGCAGCGCTATGGCTCTTTTTCACTACCGCTGGTATTACGAGTCTTGTAGGTACAGCTGTACCGCACACTTTTTTGGCCGTCATGCAACATAACTACCGCACTTTTTAAAAAGTCCTTTTTCAATGGGACTTCCACAGCGCCAGTATTACGAGTTGGTCTGTCCGGCCAAAAAAGTGAGCGGTACAGCCTATAACTACAAGATCTGTACCGTAAACTGAAAGTCAGTAGTTATGGGTTTTGCGTTACAAAGCTGTAACAAAAAACTCATAACTAAAGTGTTACAAAGTACACTAACTCCCATAAACTACCTATTAACCCTTAAACCGAAGCCCTCCCGCATCGCAAACACTAAAATAAAATTATTAACCCCTAATCTGCCGCTTCGGACATTGCAGCCACTACTATAAACATATTAACCCCTAAACCGCCGCACTCCCACATCGTAAACACTAGTTAAATATTATTAACCCCTAATCTGCTTCCCCCAATGTCGCCACCACTATACTAATGTTATTAACCCCTAAACTTCTGGCCTCCTACATAACTAACACTAAATAAATATATTAACCCCTAACCATAAGTCTAACCCTAACCCTTACAACCCTAACTTTAATATAATTAAAATAAATCTAGATAAAACCTACTATTATTATCTAAATAATACCTATTTAAGACTAAATACTTACCTGTAAATTAACCCTAAGCTAGTTACAATATAACTAATAGTTACATTGTAGCTATCTTAGGTTTTATTTTTATTTCACAGGTAAGTTTGTATTTATTTTAGCTAGGTAGAATAGTTAGTAAATAGTTATAAACTATTTATTAACTACCTAGTTTAAATAAATACAAATTTACCTGTAAAATAAAACCTAACCTAAGTTACACTAACACCTAACATTACACTAAAATTAAATAAATTACATTAATTAAATACAATTAACGAAATTACAAAAAACAAACAAACACTAAATTACACAAAATAAAAAAGAAATTATCAAATATTTAAACTAATTACACCTAATCTAATAGCCCTATCAAAATAAAAAGTCCCCCCAAAATAAAAAAAACCCTAACCTACACTAAACTGCCAATGGCCCTTAAAAGTGCCTTTTGCTGGGCATTGCCCCAAATAAATCAGCTCTTTTACCTGTAAAATAAAATACAAACAACAGTAAAAACCACCACCCACACAACCAACCCCCCCAAAAATAATCCTACCTAAAAAAAACCTAAGCTACCCATTGTCCTGAAAAGGGCATTTGGATGGGCATTGCCCTTAAAAGGGTATATAGCTCTTTTACATTGCCCAACGTCCCTAATCTAAAAATAAAACCCACCCAATAAACCACTAAAAAAAGCTAACACTAACCCCCGAAGATCCACTTACAGTTTTTGAAGACCGGACATCCATCCTCAACGAAGCCGGTAGAAGTCTTCATCCAAGCGGCAAGAAGTCAACCTCCAGGCGAGCAGAAGTCTTCATCCAGATGGCATCTTCTATCTTCATCCTTCCGACGCGGAGCGGGTCCATCTTCAAGACATCCGTCGCGGAGCATCCTCTTCTTTCGCTGTCTACTGAAGAATGAAGGATCCTTTAAATGACGTCATCCAAGATCGCATCCCTTGAATTCCGATTGGCTGATCTATCAGCCAATCGGAATTAAAGGGTAAAAAATCCTATTGGCTGATGCAATCAACCAATAGGATTGAGCTCACATTCTATTGGCTGATCGGAACAGCCAATAGAATGCGAACTCAATAGAGTATGCAATTTTAAGCAACTTTGCTATTTACTTCTATTATCAAATCTGCTTCATTCTCTTGGCATCTTTTGTTGAAGGAGCAGCAATGCCCTACTGGGTGCTAGCTGAGAACATTATTTTTGTATGCACACTTTCTGAGGCTCTATCTCCTAGTGAGCATGTGCAAAAGCGCACAGTACATATGTATACGCATATGGATGTCACATGATACAGGGGGAGGAAAGATTGTATAAAATTTTAAATTTGCAAGAAAATATTCTACTGCTCATTTCATATTCAAAGTAAGTGTTATTGCTGTCTTTTTTATAGTGTATTTGTCAACTATTCAATTATTCTGTATTTAGTGTCCCTTTATCCAACAACAATAAGTACAAAAGAGCACTGTAATACATTTCTAAAGGTTCTCTATTAGATAGAACATAGCATATGTTGGAGTATCCTGTTTTTGAGACAGTTGTTTTTTTTGTTAGAGATATTAGAGAGAAGGTATTGTTCCAAATTCCTCTATTGTCATCTCTAACTTTAAATTGCATAAACTCCATTCAATGAAATCCAGCTCATTTTAAAATAATGGAGGAATTGCATGGCACTAATCTGAAATTAAGTATGTATTTGTATTGCCCAAGTCGATAAAGACTGTTACTTAAAATATATGCTCTTAAACAACAAACTGTCAGCATTTTACTGACAGCAGATGAAAGCCAGAGACTATTTCAACACTTACAAATATCTTCTCTTCTAAAGTCCTTAATTACGTCCAGTGTCTTATCAAGAAAAATGTACAGAATGTAAAGTTCCCTGAGTGTTCTGTCATTCAGCACTATCTGTTGGCAAAAATAATCGGACACTGTGTCACGGAGAATCTCACACACTTATTTGATAAGCACAAGTTTCTTTTATTATCAAACTACAAAAACAACTTTTGTTTTAATTAAAATGAATAGAATAGTTTCTACAGTGTATAGATCTGTTGAATAACTTATGTCGTTAAAATAAATTCTAATTTCTGTGTTTACAAAAATGGCCTCCTTTACAATCCATAAGAATCCCAATGCAAAACGGTTGTGTAAAAGCTCAAGTGAATTTTTGCTTATTTTTCAAAGTCTTGCCAATCCATATATAAGACTGTTTAAAGTAATTATATCACAGTACAGTAAAAAAAAATTGAACACCTGTAAAAAACAGATATATCACAGATTATTCAAGGGGACTTTTGCAGAACTTTACAGTAAGACACATGACCAAATAAGTAAAACAATAAAAAGTTAAGGAACTTGGTTGCTCTTTACAAATATAAAAATAAATAATAATTATTGTTATTATTATTATTAAAGGGACACTAAAGTCAAAATTAAACTTTAATGATTCAGATGGAGCATACAATTTAAAACAACTTTTCATTTTACTTTCATTATCAATTTTTGTTCAGTCTTTTTATATGCACACTTTCTGAGTCAGTAACTCCTACTGAGCATGTGCAGAAAATCACGCTGTATACCTATATGTGTCTGATTCAGCTGTCATATGTTCCAGTGGTCAGGGAAATTTAAAAAATAATTTAAATTACTCTGTTAATGTGGTTAAACATATAATTAAAGTCATCTCCAGAGCTGCAATGCAGTACTGGGACCTAGATGAAAATATAGACCCATGACTAATTCTCACATTTTACTGACCTTTGCTTCGAACTATCTCCACCACCTCTGAGTTGGTGTATGAACCACCCCAAACTTGTTTGTTCATGGGTAACTGCAGGACCTGGTCACACGTGACCCATTATGCACTTGCACAATAGCACATATTGGCAGCAGATGTACAGTGTCCACTAATCAGACACCGCAAAGTCAGCTGGACAGGTTCTCAAGTCAGGAACCATTTAAATCTTTGGCTTTGCACATAAGCAGTCATTTTTACAATGTTAAATGTGGGCAGCATACTGCTTGCCACTTGCTGCAATGCACCTGTGTTTGTTTGTGGGAGCAAACTTTGTCCTCCAAGAGTTTGTTAAATGGGGACCCAAGATAGCTTTTTTGCAAAAATTAAAAATGCTATGTGTGGTAAAAACAAATAGATCTCCATAGCTCAACAAAGATTATAGTACCCCCAAAGTAAAGTATAGTGGTAGCAGCAGAGGGGTTTGGAGGGAGAAGGAGGTAGACGGGGATCCTAGAGTGGAGGGGCGGATTAGAGGGTAGGGAAAGGATCTTGGAGCGGGATAAATGAGGGATGGGGGAGGGAGTTGGGCAGCTGCACTACAGAATTTTTTTTTGTTTTTTTATGAAAATAAATTAAATATAATAGAAAACTGGGTACAGACAGGCAGCTGGCAGTACCTAATATGGAGGGAATTGGTTAGAAAGGGGAGGGTTAGAGAGCTTTTTGGGAGGGATCAGGGAGGTGGGAAGGTAAGGGGGTAATTCTACACTAAGTAAAATAATAATAATTAAAATGAAAGTGTAAAACTGTATACTGGCAGACTGTCTGCCAGTACTTAATATGGGAGTGACAATTGGGGGGTGGGGAAGGGAAGAGAGCTGTTTGAGGGGAATCAGGTAGGCATCAGGGGGTGGGAATTGTCAGGTGGGAGGGTAATCTCTACACTAAAGCTAAAGTTAATCTTACAAGTTACCTGATTAACCCCTTCACTGCTGGAAATATTAAAAGTGTTATGCGCAGCTGCAATTAGCAGCCTTCTAATTACCAAAAAGCAATGGCAAAGCCATATATGTCTGCTATTTCTGAACAAAGGGGATCCCAGAGAAGTTTTTACAACCATTTGTGCCATGATTGCACAAGCTGTTTTTAAATAATTTCAGTGAGAAATGTAAAGTTTGTGAAAAAGTAAACAATAATTTGATCGCATTTGGCAGTGAAATGGTGGCATGAAATATACCAAAATGGGCCTAGATCAATACTTTGGGTTGTCTACTAAAATAATTATATAGTTTTTATAGATAAATAAAAAAAAAACAAGGCTCTATTTCTGCTTAAATGTAGTGATGGCAAAAATGCTAAAAATGCTCTGGTCATTTGGGGAAGTTATAGTGTTAAATCTCTTTCACTCACTTTTAGATTAGATGATCTTGCAATAAAAATATTCACCTAGATTACAAGTTTTGCGTTAGAAGCTGTGTGGTGCTAACGAGCAGTGTAAGCTCACCGCTCACTTACAGACAGCGCTGGTATTACAGGTTTTTAGAAACCCGGCGTTAACCTCAAAAAAGTGAGCTAAGAGCAAAATTTTGCTCCACATCTCACCTCAATACCAGCGCTGCTTACATTAGCGGTGAGCTGGCTGAACACGCTCATGCACGATTTCCCCATAGGAATCAATGGGGAAGAGCCGGCTGAAAAAAACCTAACACCTGCAAAAAAGCAGCGTAAAGCTCCTAACGCAGCCCCATTGATTCCAATGGGGAAATAAAAGTTATGTCTACACCTAACACCCTAACATGAACCCCGAGTCTAAACACCCCTAATCTTACATTTATTAACCCCTAATCTGCCGCCCCCAACATCACGGAAACCTACATTATATTATTAACCCCTAATCGGCCGCTACGGACACCGCCGCCACCTACATTATACTTATGAACCCCTAATCTGATGCCCCCAACATCGCTGACACCTACATTATATTTATTAACCCCTAATCTGCCGCCCCCAATCTCGCCGCAACCTAACTACATTTATTAACCCCTAATCTGCCGCCCCCAACGTCGCCACCACTATAATAAAGTTATTAACCCTAACCCCCCCCTAACTTAAATATAATTTAAATAAATCTAAATAAAATTACTACAATTAACTAAATTATTCCTATTTAAAACTAAATACTTACCTATAAAATAAACCCTAAGATAGCTACAATATAACTAATAGTTACACTGTAGCTAGCTTAGGGTTTATTTTATAGGTAAGTATTTAGTTTTAAATAGGAATACTTTAGTTAATTGAAGTAATTTTATTTAGATTTATTTAAATTATATTTAAGTTAGGGGTGTTAGGGTTAAGGTTAGACTTAGGTTTAGGGGTTAATAACTTTAGTATAGTGGCGGCGACGCTAGGGGCGGCAGATTAGGGGTTAATAAATGTAGGTAGGTGGCGGCGATGTTAGAGCCGGCAGATTATGGGTTAATAATATTTAAATAGTGTTTGCGATGCGGGATGCAGTTTAGGTGTTAATATATTTATTATAGTGGCGGCATTGGCTGGTTCGGTAGATTAGGGGTTAAAATATTTATTTTAGTGTTTGCGATGTGGGAGGGCCTCGGTTTAGGGGTTAATAGGTAGTTTATGGGTGTTAGTGTACTTTTTAGCACTTTAGTTAAGAGTTTTTTGCTACGGCGTTGTAGTGTAAAACTCTTAACTACTGACTTTAAAATGCGGTACCAGTCATAACAGGAGAGGGTGTACCGCTCACTTTTGGTCAGACTCGTAATACCGGCGCTATGCAACTCCCATTGAAAATATAGGATGCGCAATTGACGTAAGTGGATTTACGGTATTTCCGAGTCTGGCCAAAAAAGTGAGCGGTACACCTGTACCTGCAAGACTCATAATACCAGCGGGCGTTAAAAAGCAGAGTTGTGACCGGCAAACGCTACTTTTTAAGCCTAACGCAAGACTCGTAATCTAGGTGATTGTTTGGGGAAATGTGCGTATGTATTATTTGCAATCTAGAAAAATAAAGATATTTTCAAGGTTGTCTGAATACAATGCAAGGCATAGTATGTGTAGCTACAAATCAACAGCCACCTGAGGCGCTGCCTTTTGTGGTGGTTAAACACACAGCTCTATGCAAACCACAGCAGAATAATACATTATTATTATTATTATTATACTTCTTTATGAAGCGCCAACATATTCCGCAGTGCTGTCCATGGATACAATTCATTTAAATAAAACAATACAAGACTTGTAAGAGACAGGACAAAATTTACAAACACATACAGGAGGGATTGAGGGCCCTATTCCCGTGGGAACTTGCAATCTAGAAGGGTAGGAGGTTGAGAAACAGGAGGTGAGGACTGCAAGATTGAGAAAGATGTTAATACAGAGTTAGATGAGGGACATGTTAGGTAAGTGAAATTAATTTATTATTGAGTTGGGTGGTAGGCTTCCCTTAACAGAAAAGTCTTCAGGGAACATTTTAAGGAAGAAAGATTAGGGCAAAGCCTGACAGCACGAGGGAGAGTGTTCCAGAGGGTAGGTGCTGCACGACAGAAGTCCTGCAGTCTAGCATGAGAGGAGGCAGGGCCGGCCCAAGCCATTGCGGGGCCCAAGGCAGGATGACAAAAATGTGGCCCCCTGTTCTCCCTGCCCCCAACCCCGCCCAATCTCAGCCTCAACCCCAGCCCAATCTCCGTCCCTAACCCTGCCCAATCTCTGCCCCAACCTGCCCCAATCTCCGCCCCAACCCCGTCCCACAGCTTTTAAAATGAAAAAAAAATCATTTAAGGTAATGCACAACATTTTATATATACAACATAAATCCACTAATGTGGAGCACTATAACATTGTATATATTGCAATATACCATTTGTACTATTGGAACAACTGTTTATGTATATAATTAATTATTATGCTGACAATTATAAACAGTTGAGTTGAACTGGGCCTTATTTTTATGTGTTTTCTTATGATAACAAGAACATTACAGAGACGCCAGGACCGGCCCTAGCAAGTGCAGGTCCCTAGGCAGATTGAATATGATGTCCTCAGCCCCCCAGCAATAAAATTAATCCCCCCTGCAATAAAATGATGCCCCAGCCCCCTGCAATAAAATGAAGCCCCCTGCAATAAAACAAAGCACAGTCCCCTTGCAATAAAATGATGCCCAGCCTCCCTGCAATAAATGATACCCCCAGCCCCCCTGCAATAAATGATTCCCCCAGCCCCACTGCAATGATGCCCCCAGCAATAAAATGATGCCCAGTCCCCCTGCAATAAAATTATGCCCCATCACCACTGCAATAAATGATGCCCCTAGCAATAAAATAATGCCCAGTCCACCTGCAATAAAATGATGCCCCCAGCACCCCTGCAATAAATGATGCACCTAGCAATAAAATGAAGTCCCCAGTCCTCCTGCAATAAAATGATGCCCCAGCCCCACTGCAATAAAATGATGCCCCCAGCCCCACTGCAATAAAATGATGCCCCCAGTAATACAATGAAGC
This sequence comes from Bombina bombina, assembly GCF_027579735.1. Lineage (NCBI taxonomy): Eukaryota > Metazoa > Chordata > Amphibia > Anura > Bombinatoridae > Bombina > Bombina bombina. Next base: position 1,098,702,109 of record NC_069502.1, on the reverse strand, counting down.
CCCCTTGCAATAAAATGATGCCCAGCACCCCTGCAATAAGATGATGCCCTGCCCCCTGCAATAAAATGATGCCCCCAGCCCCCCTGCAATAAATGATTTCCCCAGCAATAAAATGATGCCCAGTCCCCCTGCAATAAAATGATGCCCCATCCCCACTGAAATAAAATGATGCCCCTAGCATCATTTTGGCAGTTGAATTTCTTGGTAAAATAAAAACACTCACATTTTGCGTAATCAATGTTATGACACACACTGAGTAAAGTGGAATCAATATATATATATTTTGCATGGCAAAGGGAGAAATGCATGGCACACTTAAGTCAGCCCCTGACTACTCTCTACTTGTCGCCTCTGGTTCTGCTGTTCTGTGTGTGAGTGTGACAGTCACGCAGAGCAGCAGAGGAGACGAGTAGAGTAGTCAGGGGCTGGGGCTGGCCAGGAGGTCAGATGTAGTCAGATGTAGTCAGTGAACTAGTACTTCAACACCTTAACTATTCTCCTCCATCCTGGTCACACTGACACACACATTCCCAGCCACTGTTGACACAGTGAGTGACTCACCACTCTCGTTGTCGACTGACTCATGCGCCGCTGCCTGCGACTCCCCCACTCCCTCAGGTACCTTAACATGACTTGCCCAACTGTCTTTCAAACATAGAAAGCCATATTGGGGGATTACACTAAATGTAAGAAAATATTTCCTACTTTTAGAATTTGTCTTTTGAGGATCAATTTAGCTAGAAACATTTCACTGCCAAACTCAATATTTGAATTGTAATTTTACTCAAACCTATCAACATTCACTTGTGCCTATTAACCAGTAAAATACAAGGTACTCAAACCCAATGCAAGAAAAAGCTTTTATGAAGTGTACTGCAGGCTGCAGCAGTGAAATTAATGCAGAAGTAAAACTACTGTTTTAAACTTTTTTTTAAAGAAAACTGTTGGCCAAGGTGGGTCACTACAAGAAGCAGCAATATTACCTGTGGAGAAAATTGGCAACATTATGAAGTAGATCTTTCTGTAGTGAGTCTAAAAATTATGTCAGTGTAGAACGTAAAATAAATTATTCTGAAAGGCAATTTATAAATAATATAATGAGTCATTAAGAGTGCACATGAATGCCATGAGTAAACCATTAAAAAAAAAAAAAAAAAAAAAAAAAAAAGCATTAAAAAAAAAAAAATTCACCTTTGCGGCGGGGCCACCTTGCCCACAGGCTGGCCCTGAGAGGAGGTGATAGTTGCGGATGCAAGGAGCAGGACAGAATTTTCTTTTTGCACTTTTTCTGTAGAATATTGTTAAAAAAACACTATAATTTATGGGTGTGTTCTTATTATTAAGAAAAAAAAGGACTGTATTTTCTTAGATGTCATGTAGCTTAAAGGGACATGAAACCTAAATATTTTCTATCAGGATTCAAACAGAACATACAATTAAAAAAAAACAAAGTTTCCTATTTTTTGCTATTTGCAAATTTGCTTCATTCTCATTGTATTCTTTATTGAAGAGAGACCTAGGTAGGCACTACATGGCCGGAAAAAATGCTGCCATCGAGTGCTCTTGCAAATGTATAACACTCTTTCAAAATTGCTGCCAAGTAGTGCTTCAGATGTGCACGCTCCTGAACTTATTTTCTTGCTTTTTAACAAAAGATTACTAGAAAACAAAGAAAATGTTATAATAAAAGTACATTGGAACATTGTTTAAAAGATTGCATGTTCTATCTGAATCATGAAATTAAAAATTTGGGTTTCATGACCTTTTAACTAAACTTTTTTTTCAATAAGTAGTGATGCTTTATTATTTGATTGTAGCAATGATTTAGTACCAAGATACTGTAAGCAATTTAATGCTTCTACAATGTATTGGTCTTTGGGAATAATTTTAAAAGTTAAAGGAATAGTCTACCCAAAAGTGTTTATTGTTTAAAAAAATAAATAATCCCTTTTTTACACATTCCCGGTTTAACTCTACAAGTGCTATCTACAAACTTGCATTTTAACCAGTTAGTGCTGCTTCATAAAAAAATCCACCGGATTTAGCACAGTGTTATCTATTTGGCACACATAAACGTGGGCTATCTAGATGTGAAAATATAATGCACTGAGATAAGAGGCGGCTTTCAGAGGCTTAGAAACAGGCAGAAATTTAGAGGTTTAAAGGTTATAAAGTATATTGATATAACAATGTTGGTTGTGCAAAGCTGGGGAATGCGTATTAATGGCACTTAAATATAATGGCATCTAGCAAGCTACTTGAGGCTGAGAGAAAAACAAGAAATATCAAAGTTTAGACAACAAAGTCATTGATTTATTTTACCTTTTTTCATATGTTAAAGCTTTTTGAGTCAGTCTTCCTGTATAAAAAAAAAATCCTTAGAGATCAAAAGAATTTTATTGACAGACTTTTTCAGATTTAGAAGGTTGTCATAGAAACTATAAACTTCAAAATCACCCCTGCATTGTGTGCATTGTATTTATATTGCTGGATAGAAAAATGCTAAAAATGATTAAATTTACACATCTAAAATATATATTTTTTCTTACACTGTTTACATTGTTTTCTTTTTTGTAATGAATAAACACATTTTTGGAAATGCAAAACTGTAAAGAATGAAATGGAATAGCAAAGATTTATATTCATCATACACCATAAACAGAAATATGAGAGAAATAAGCTTGCAGCATACTTGAAATGCAAAATAGCTGATACAGACTAACTTCATAATGAATGTTTCAGAAATGTATAAAAATACTTATATAACACAAGCAGACATGGAAGACATTCAAAAACAAAATATAAGCTATGGAATAAAAAATATTAAAGTGCATTATGTAAAACCAATCAGAATGAAATATTTAAATTAAACTAAAATTGAAGTAAAAAGAACAAACATAAACACTGACTTAAAAAATCTAAAACCAAAGAACAACTATTATGGAACAGATTACGAGTGGAGCATTGCATGGAAGCTCTGCACTCACAAGAGCACTTCCATAGGCTCCAATGGGAGCCTCGTTCTTATGCCGATAGTTACGGCAGAGAACCTAGTGCAGAGAAGGGTAAGTTGTGCATCAATGGGCAGCAAATGAATATATACATTTCTATGTGTTTATATGTGTATATATACATATTAACACATACATATATGTATAAAAGCATATACATATATATTTATAGTAATAACAAAATTCCCATAGACCATAATGTAAAGGCACTTTTCACTGCCGTTTTTTTCTAACACCCCACATCCGTACACTTTAACCCCTTAAAACTGCTTTGTGTAGTTCTATTTTTTTTTTTTTAAATAAAAAAAGCTCATATTTTTTAATAACAAAAAGGAACAAAACTATTTATTCTGGGGGCAATTGGGGGACTATTATTAAATTAACCAGAAGTCTGACCTCTGGTTAATTTTCGGAGTGCAAATTGGTACTGCAAGCTCACGGTAACATTAACCATCCACTCGTAATGGCTGGTTTTTTAACATTTAGCTGCACGTTAAATTAGCGGTCCACTTGTAATTTAGTCCTATATTTGGTATTAATTTGAGAGGGAGGAGAAAAAAGAAGAGATATGCTAATTGTTGGCACTAAATGTATAGGTTCTCATCACAGGGAAGAACAAGATAAGAGCCCTCTCTCTCAGCGTTAATTTTTTTTAAAATTTTTTTTTTTGCTGGGATGACAATATGCAGCTTGCAGAATGCTGCACTCAGAATACTGCAATAGATATAATACATTGCAGCCCACTCTGGATTCTAAGCTTAACCCTTAATTTAATCTTTGCCTAACCCTAGCCCTAAACATGGCCCTATCTGTAATAGTATCTGTAAACTCTGAACCTAAGCCAAGACCTAAATAGATAACTAACCCTAACCATATGAATAAATTCTTATTACCACAATATCACCATATAGATGGTGCAGATAAGGTTTATTGGTGAAATTGTTGAAGCATGGAATCATGGGCAGTGGGATCTCAATATAAACTAGATATTTAAACAAAATATTGGCCTACAGCATTGCAGCTGGACTATTCTCATTGTGACCATGACAATAGCAATGAAAACCTTCAATGAGCTGTCTCATTGACACTTCATCAAAGATTCCTTATTATTGTGTTTATGCATTCAAAAAAGCCTGGCTGTCAAAGTCACTGTTATAGCTTGATTCATATTTCTAGGTTACTTACCAACCATGCATATGGTTTGGCCTAGGCCCACAATTACCCCTGTGGGTCTTTACCCAAGCTACCTCCATATGCTCTGCAGGCTGATCCTAAGTCTCTGCTACCTTGGAGTTGGGATACATGACTATGGCAGTGCCTCCACCTGACTGGGCATCCAGGGCAAGAATGGGTTTCCCAGGCAGGAACATAATAAATAACTACAACACACACAGTAATAACAGTAAAACAGTATGAGCATGTATTAAAGGATTATGGCAAATAAAAGTAAGGCAAGTAATACAGTAGCTGATGGGTACCAGTTGGTGCACAGAAATGTTGGAGCCCTGTAAGGTAATCCACATGCATTTAAACAGTTACAACTCATAGGAAGCTGCAATCCACAGGAAGAGCTGTTTATAAGTTTCTGTGATGGACAGATTGCCCTGTCAGTATGACAAGGGGAGAGGATACTCCTTACCACTAAACAGGATTCAGCTGCACAGGCTGAAGGGAAACTCCAGGGTCTGCCAGTCATTTACTTTGTCTGCATTCTTCTCCACAGCTCTTTCACAGGGTCAGACTGCAGCTGGCAGCATACACTAAATCAGCAGATCAGAGGAATGCTGTTACTTTACACAAGATGAAGTCTCTATGCAGCTCCTCTCACAGCCAGGCCTCACACACATCTTCCCTGCTCTGACATGTCTGCTTCCTTCTGTGTCTTACACTCTTCTCCTAAGTTTCAATTGATCACATGGCCAACCATTATAATAGTTACCTAGGCAACTTCTCCTGCAGACTGTATACAGGTGCAAAAGTTCAACAGGAAAATGTTCAACAGGAGGGGCTACATTCTCCCCCTCGTAAAATCCTTGCTTTCCAGTGGCAAGGTTCCACCAAGAGGTAAATTGAAAAAACAAAACATATAAATAATAATAATAATAAATGCACTAACAGTCCTATAAACAAATGTTAACTATCTTACAGTTTACTCTAGTACAGAGTGGTTCCAACATTGATCATTTCCGCAGCCGCATACAGAAAATCAACCATTTTAAACTGTACCTGAAGCATATGTACATAACTGGGTTCTCCGACTTGATCGTAAGAAAGAACCCTGTTAGGCTGTCGTATTCTAGTACCCATTCTCTGTTCTCTCTGAGGAAGTCCAGAATGTGCCTGGGAATCTTCAGCTCTGGCTACTTGGGTGGGGAGGTCACCAGATGCTTGAGGCCCTGGCTTTCCCATGATACAAAAGTCTCTTTTTGGGGTCCCAGGCACAAAGTTGGGGCTGTTGGGATTCAATGTAGAGGAGGCTAAGGGGGGAGAGGAGGAGGAGACCACCATTGATCATCAGCACTAAGAGCTTCTGGGGTCTCCACTGCCTCATTTTCAGGACTCTCCGTTGTGCTTTTCTCCCATTCACTACTACTCCCTTCCTCTTCATCGATATAGGCTATTGGTAGTAGATGGTTCCTATGCCAAGCCTTTATCCAGCCTTCTGGACCTTTTATAGTGTACACTGGCAGCCTCTTTAGCTTAGAAACAACTTCAAATAGGGTATCCTTCCATCTGTCTGCTAATTTAAGTTTCCCAGGTACCCCTAGATTCCAGAGGAGAACCTTATCTCCTGCTTGGACTTCCCGCTTCACTTTGGTATCGTATCTTCTTTTGTTGCCTTCCTCCACTTTTGCCGCAGCTTGAGTGACCAACTCGTAGGCACTGTGAAGGTTTTGCCTGAGGGTCCTCACATACTGGAAGTGAGAGTCTGACTTTGTCCCATCTGGGGACACCCCCAACCGGACATCTATCGGTAGTCTGGTTTCCCTTCCAAACATTAGGAAGTAGGGTGAGGATCCTGTAGACTCATGCCTTGTGCAATTATATGCGTGGACCATGGCTTCTACATGCTTACTCCAGGACCGCTTCTCCACTTGTTTCAAAGTCCTGAGCATGTCTAGGAGTGTCCTATTAAAATGCTCAGGCTGGGCATCACCCTCAGGGTAGTAGGGTGTTGTTCTGGACTTGTGAACCTGCAACATATCCAACAGTTCTTTGATCAGCTTACTCTCAAAGTCTCTACCTTGATCAGAATGTATTTGATTGGGCAGACTGTAGTGCACAAAATATTTATGCCAGATCACCATGGCTACGGTCACAGCCTTCTAGTCTTTAGTGGGAAAAGCCTGAGCGTATCTGGTGAAATGGTCTGTTACTATCAGAACATTCCCGATTCCGGTAGTATCATTCTCAATACATAGATAGTCCATGCACACAAGATCCAGGGGTCCTGTACTTCTTAGTTGGCCATAGGGGCTGCTCTCACAGGCAGAGTCTTTCTCTGAATACATCTTATGCAGGCCTTCACATAATGTTCAACATGTTCTCTTATGCAAAGCCAATAGAACCAGTCTTGTACCAGGCCATAGGTCTTGTCTACCCCAAGATGCCCATGTTGATCATGGAGGGCTCTCAAGACCATTCCCCAATATCTATGAGGTAACACTAGCTGCTTTTGACAAGGTTGGTCATGGTATTTTATAATTCTATAAAGGATTCCATCTTCTAGATGTAGTTTACTCCATTCTCTCAGGTACAACTCTCTTTGTCCAATGAGGAGGGAGCTCAGTAATTTAGAGTTCTTGGCTCTCATTGCCTTGAGGACTGTCCCTATATACTAGTCATGTGACTGATCTTCTTGTCTTCATTGTTATGTGAGACCACTGTTGAAGCATTGTTGGAGCACAGACTACCTCTGGTACGACTTCTGGGGAGTGACATATGGAGTCTATTCCTCTAAGTTCAGAGAACTCATCCTGCCTCTCGGCCACTACATATATTTGGCACAGGGCTCCTACCCCAGGCACAGGGATTTCTTCCCATTCCTCCTTTTCTTCATGAGGAGGAAGTCCAGGTCTGCGGGACAGAGCATCCGCTCTGACATTCTTAGGGCCTGGCTTGTATTTAAGGCTGAAACTATAGTTCGACAATGCTGCCAGCCACCTATGCCGTGTGGCATCCAGCTTAGCTGTTGTTTGAATATATTATCTGTCCTTACCTCGAATGTTGCTCCATATAAATAGTCATGTAACTTGTCCACAATAGCCCACTTGAGCGCCAAGAATTGTAGCTTATGGACCGGATAGTTTTTCTCTGCACCAGTTAGACTTCTACTTATGTAGGCCACTGGTCTTAACCCTTCTGGGTAGCTTTGATGCAGTACGCCCCCTAGGCCTTCCATACTGGCATCAATATGGAGCACATATGGTTTCTCAGGATCTGCATACGCCAATACAGGAGCTTCTGTGAGCCTTTTTTCTTCAAGATTAAGAAGGCTTCTTCGAATCCTGAGGTCCATTTCTTTCCAAAGGAGTCTTTAGGACTTGGCGCCTTAACACTATCTATATCGGAGGTAGTCTTTAACAGGTTGTGTAGCTCTCGAGCAATCTTTGAATAGTCTTTCACAAACCTCCAGTAGTAACCGCAGAATCCAAGAAATGAGCACAGCTCACTGATGTTATCTGGCCTGGGCCAGTTTATCACCACTTTGATTTTGGTCGGGTCAGTTGTCACACCTTGTGCGGAAACAATGTGACCTACATATGCAACAGAGTTCTGGGCAAACCAACATTTGTCTATTGATAATTTCAGACTCTCTGCTTGGAGTCGATCCAACACCTTCAGCAATCACTGTTCATGCTCTTCTGGTATCCTTCCGAACACTATGAGATCATCAAGATAGACTAGGCACTCTTTGGGATTCATATCCCCCACAGTCTTCTCCATCAGCCTTTGAAAGGTGGTGGGAGCTCCAGTGACCCCTTGGGGCATCCTGGTAAACTCGTAGATTACCAAGGGACAGATGAACGCTGTCTTTTCCTGATCCTCCTTCTTCATGGGTACCAGATAATACCCAGACCTCAAGTCCAGGAGCTGAACCACTGGCTTCCAGAAAGGGCATCTAGCAGCTCTTCTATCCGTGGCAGCATATATTTATCTGGCACAGTCCTTTTGTTTATAGTTTGATAGTCAATGCAGAGCCGGACTGTGCCGTTCTTTTTCCTAACTACCACTATGGGTGAGGCATATGGACTTCTGGACTATTTAATAATGCCAGATTCTTCCATCTGTTTGAGTATATCCCAGACATCTTCCACATCTCGAGGGGGTATTCTCCTTGATCTTTCTCTGAAAGCAGCGCCTGATAGCATGTGTGGCACTCTTTGCACATCCCAGATCCATTTCTTTCCTGGAGAAGACTTTCTCTCGAGTAGCTAATTTGGATCAGAGGCTATCTCTCCACTTTTGTGGTAGAGGAGAATCTTCCAGTTCAAAAACTATAGGTTTTTCAATATCACCCCCCTGTTCTGCCTTTACAGACATTACTGAAGAGACTTGGTCTAACAAGTGAATCACATCAATCTTCTGGTGACGATCAATTCTGGTCTCTGTGGGTGTTAAATTTCTTATCATTATTCGAAAATCTTTACACCAGTGATTCCGCCAGTCTTTCACCTCAGGTACGAGAGTCCACCCTTTTTTTTGCATCCTTCCTCAGGCAAGGACTCAATCAGATATTGCCTGGTTCCTCCTGATATTTCATGGTGCATAGATGCTATGGCTCATAGAGTCTTAGGCCTAAATTTAGAGTTTGGCGGTAGCCGTGAAAACCAGCGTTAGAGGCTCCTAACACTGGTTTTAGGCTACCGCCGGTATTTGGAGTCACTCAAAATAGGGTCTAACGCTCACTTTTCAGCCGCGACTTTTCCATACCGCAGATCCCCCTACGCCATTTGCGTATCCTATCTTTTCAATGGGATCTTTCTAACTCCGGTATTTAGAGTCGTTTCTGAAGTGAGCGTTAGAGCTCTAACGACAAAACTGCAGCCGCAGGAAAAAAGCAGGAGTTAAGAGCTTTCTGGGCTAACGCCGGTTCATAAAGCTCTTAACTACTGTACCCTAAAGTACACTAACACCCATAAACTACCTATGTACCCCTAAACCGAGGTCCCCCCACATCACCGACACTCGATTAAATTTTTTTAACCCCTAATCTGCCGACCGCCACCTACGTTATACTTATGTACCCCTAATCTGCTGCCCCTAACACCGCCGACCCCTGTATTATATTTATCAACCCCTAACCTGCCCCCCACAATGTCGCCGCCAGCTACTTACAATAATTAACCCCTAATCTGCCGACCGCAAAGCGCCGCCACCTACGTTATCCTTATGTACCCCTAATCTGCTGCCCCTAACACCGCCGACCCCTATATTATATTTATTAACCCCTAATCTGCCCCCCTCAACGTCGCCGACACCTAACTACACTTATTAACCCCTAATCTGCCGAGCGGACCTGAGCGCTACTATAATAAAGTTATTAACCCCTAATCCGCCTCACTAACCCTATCATAAATAGTATTAACCCCTAATCTGCCCTCCCTAACATCGCCGACACCTAACTTCAATTATTAACCCCTAATCTGCCGAACGAATCTCGCCGCTATTCTAATAAATGTATTAACCCCTAAAGCTAAGTCTAACCCTAACACTAACACCCCCCTAAGTTAAATATAATTTAAATCTAACGAAATTAATTAACTCTTATTAAATAAATTATTCCTATTTAAATCTAAATACTTACCTGTAAAATAAACCCTAATATAGCTACAATATAAATTATAATTACATTGTAGCTATTTTAGGATTAATATTTATTTTACAGGCAACTTTGTAATTATTTTAACCAGGTACAATAGCTATTAAATAGTTAAGAACTATTTAATAGTTACCTAGTTAAAATAATAACAAAATTACCTGTAAAATAAGTCCTAACCTAAGTTATAATTAAACCTAACACTACCCTATCAATAAATTAATTAAATAAAATACCTACAATTACCTACAATAAAACCTAACACTACACTATCAATAAATAAATTAAATACAATTTCTACAAATAACTACAATTACATAAACTAACTAAAGTACAAAAAATAAAAAAGAACTAAGTTACAAAAAATAAAAAAATATTTACAAACATAAGAAAAATATTACAACAATTTTAAACTAATTACACCTACTCTAAGCCCCCTAATAAAATAACAAAGACCCCCAAAATAAAAAAATGCCCTACCCTATTCTAAATTAATAGAGTTAAAAGCTCTTTTACCTTACCAGCCCTGAACAGGGCCCTTTGCGGGGCATGCCCCAAGAAAATCAGCTCTTTTGCCTGTAAAAAAAAACATACAATACCCCCCCCAACATTACAACCCACCACCCACATACCCCTAATCTAACCCAAACCCCCCTTAAATAAACCTAACACTAAGCCCCTGAAGATCTTCCTACCTTGTCTTCACCTCAACAGGTATCACCGATCCGTCCTGGCATCCGGTGCTGAAGAGGTCCAGAAGAGGCTCCAAAGTCTTCCTCCTATCCGGCAAGAAGAGGACATCCGGACCGGCAAACATCTTCATCCAAGCTGCATCTTCGATCTTCTTCCATCCGGTGCGGAACGGGTCAATGTTGAAGCATCCGACGCGGATCCATCCTCTTCTTCCGGCGTCTCCCGACGAATGACGGTTCCTTTAAGGGACGTCATCCAAGATGGCGTCCCTCGAATTCCGATTGGCTGATAGGATTCTATCAGCCAATCGGAATTAAGGTAGGAATATTCTGATTGGCTGATGGAATCAGCCAATCAGAATCAAGTTCAATCCGATTGGCTGATCCAATCAGCCAATCAGATTGAGCTCGCATTCTATTGGATGTTCCAATCAGCCAATAGAATGCGAGCTCAATCTGATTGGCTGATTGGATCAGCCAATCGGATTGAACTTGAATCTGATTGGCTGATTCCATCAGCCAATCAGAATATTCCTACCTTAATTCCGATTGGCTGATAGAATCCTATCAGCCAATCGGAATTCGAGGGATGCCATCTTGGATGACGTCCCTTAAAGGAACCGTCATTCGTCGGGAGACGCCGGAAGAAGAGGATGGATCCGCGTCGGATGCTTCAACATGGACCCGCTCCGCACCGGATGGAAGAAGATCGAAGATGCAGCTTGGATGAAGATGTTTGCCGGTCCGGATGTCCTCTTCTTGCCGGATAGGAGGAAGACTTTGGAGCCTCTTCTGGACCTCTTCAGCACCGGATGCCAGGACGGATCGGTGATACCTGTTGAGGTGAAGATAAGGTAGGAAGATCTTCAGGGGCTTAGTGTTAGGTTTATTTAAGGGGGGTTTGGGTTAGATTAGGGGTATGTGGGTGGTGGGTTGTAATGTTGGGGGGGGTATTGTATGTTTTTTTTTACAGGCAAAAGAGCTGATTTTCTTGGGGCATGCCCCGCAAAGGGCCCTGTTCAGGGCTGGTAAGGTAAAAGAGCTTTTAAATTTATTAATTTAGAATAGGGTAGGGAATTTTTTTATTTTGGGGGTCTTTGTTATTTTATTAGGGGGCTTAGAGTAGGTGTAATTAGTTTAAAATTGTTGTAATATTTTTCTTATGTTTGTAAATATTTTTTTATTTTTTGTAACTTAGTTCTTTTTTATTTTTTGTACTTTAGTTAGTTTATGTAATTGTAGTTATTTGTAGAAATTGTATTTAATGTATTTATTGATAGTGTAGTGTTAGGTTTTATTGTAGGTAATTGTAGGTATTTTATTTAATTAATTTATTGATAGGGTAGTGTTAGGTTTAATTATAACTTAGGTTAGGACTTATTTTACAGGTAATTTTGTTATTATTTTAACTAGGTAACTATTAAATAGTTCTTAACTATTTAATAGCTATTGTACCTGGTTAAAATAATTACAAAGTTGCCTGTAAAATAAATATTAATCCTAAAATAGCTACAATGTAATTATAATTTATATTGTAGCTATATTAGGGTTTATTTTACAGGTAAGTATTTAGATTTAAATAGGAATAATTTATTTAATAAGAGTTAATTAATTTCGTTAGATTTAAATTATATTTAACTTAGGGGGGTGTTAGTGTTAGGGTTAGGGTTAGCTTTAGGGGTTAATACATTTATTAGAATAGCGGCGAGATTCGTTCGGCAGATTAGGGGTTAATAATTGAAGTTAGGTGTTGGCGATGTTAGGGAGGGCAGATTAGGGGTTAATACTATTTATGATAGGGTTAGTGAGGCGGATTAGGGGTTAATAACTTTATTATAGTAGCGCTCAGGTCCGCTCGGCAGATTAGGGGTTAATAAGTGTAGTTAGGTGTCGGCGACGTTGAGGGGGGCAGATTAGGGGTTAATAAATATAATATAGGGGTCGGCGGTGTTAGGGGCAGCAGATTAGGGGTACATAAGGATAACGTATGTGGCGGCGCTTTGCGGTCGGCAGATTAGGGGTTAATTATTGTAAGTAGCTGGCGGCGACGTTGTGGGGCGCAGGTTAGGGGTTAATAAATATAATATAGGGGTCGGCGGTGTTAGGGGCAGCAGATTAGGGGTACATAGGGATAACGTAGGTTGCGACGGTGTACGGAGCGGCAGATTAGGGGTTAATAATAATATGCAGGGGTCAGCGATAGCTGGGGCGGCAGATTAGGGGTTAATAAGTGTAAGGGTAGGGGTGTTTAGACTCGGGGTACATGTTAGAGTGTTAGGTGCAGACGTAGGAAGTGTTTCCCCATAGGAAACAATGGGGCTGCGTTAGGAGCTGAACGCTGCTTTTTTGCAGGTGTTAGGGTTTTTTTCAGCTCAAACAGCCCCATTGTTTCCTATGGGAGAATCATGCACGAGCACGTTTTTGAGGCTGGCCGCGTCCGTAAGCAACTCTGGTATCGAGAGTTGCATTTGCGGTAAAAATGCTCTACGCTCCTTTTTTGGAGCCTAACGCAGCATTTTTTTGAACTCTCGATACCAGAGTTAATTTTATGGTGCGGCCAGAAAAAAGCCCGCGTAGCGTTAACAGCCCATCTACCGCCAAACTCCAAATCTAGGCCTTAGTCTCTCCAGGCCTTACAAATAAAGGTTTTTTCCCTGAGTAGTGGCATGATCCTGGTCTAGCTTGTAGGGCTAGTCGATGGCACTCTTTACCTAGAACAGAGCTGACCTCCATCAGTCGGGTTAGAGATACATCTCCCACTTCAGTTAGGTAGGCCCTGAACATGTCCTGCACCATTCTTGCGTTGGTAACAAAAATTATTGGGGCGCACATTGTTTTCTTCATGGGGCATACAAGAGCTTCCAATTCCATAGGGCAGATCATTCCTGTGTTTAACTGTGGGATGGTTATTGTCACTCTTATACATCCCTCTACAGGCTGGGCCTGAGATCCCACTCCCCACAACTGCAACTCTCCTGCTGGCTCCAGGGGAATATGTTTTAGGTGATGGTCATAGAAGTCTCTATTAATGATGGTGACCTGGGATCCAGTATCTAACAAGGCTGTTATCAGAGATTTGGGCCCAATCTTGGCCCCCACAGATAACATGGGTGTGTTTTTTTTTTTCTCTTTTCCTGAAAGGACTGGTAACTTTGGCCTCCTCCAGCTCAATAGCTAGCACTTGGGACACTCCCGCTTGAAATGCCCTGATTTTCTGCACTTAAAACAGTTCCCTCGGGGGGACTGTTCCTCTGGGAATAACCTTCCTGTGGTCTCCCTGCGGTACTGCCTCCTGGTAGGAGAATAATCTGTTCTTCTTGGTGATGGCTTAGACAATATTTAAAATTCAACTACCTTCTTTTTAAAGATGGACAGTTCAATATCCTCTTTCTCTGCGGCTTTAAAAGAATTTCCTTTTTGTGGAAGAGATGGGGACATTTGGTTCTCCAGTATTTTTGCTTTTCGGATCAGTGTGGAATAGGACAAGACTTGATCATCCAACTTAACTCTTAACATGATCATGACTGGATCATTGCTAAGGCCTCCCTTCTGAATTTGTTTGGATAGTCGAGCATCCAACTCAGATGCAGTGATCGCTCCATTATGAAACAGTTTTCCCAGTGACAATTGTAATCGATTGATATAGTCTGAAGCTTTCTAATGTTCCTTCTGTTTAGTGGCTAGGAACTTGATTAATAGATAATCAGAGTCCTCTGATTTTCTATACGCATCCTGCAAAACTTTCAGGTAATCTTGTGTGGTAGCTTGTTCATTCACTCCCCTAAACAGCCTTATCATATTTGTAGCTGGGAATCGAAGAGTCTCCATTATTCGTTGTTTTTATTATTCTTCCAATAATTGTACAGCATTATCCTTCCGGGCCTTAAAGGGTTCCTCCCCGGCAGGAACAGGCTGATTCCCAGAAAACACTTTCAGCTTACGATAACTGTGGGTATGGGTAGCCGTCACTATGGCTTCTGAGAGTTTTTGCAGTATTTCAGATATGTTTACATTAAAGTCTCTTAGGCCTATACTGGAGGGTTGCTGCAGTGTAACCCCTTCCTCCTTATCATGGAGAGCGTACACTAAGCAACATCCTTCAGGAGCTGTTTAAAGAAGGTATAGCCATGTAGGCCTATGATGGCCTCTCAAATATGCATGGGAATATACTAACATGTAAGCTTGACCATATGAATCATGTAGGATATCTCTGATGGTAGCCATCTCTATTCCTAGTACAATCTCTATGCACTTGGTGAGATGTTTTATGTAACTATAGGGAGGTACCTGGCATATCATCACTGCATGATGCAATGGTACCTTCTGTTGCTGGGCCCAATCTGTCGCAAATGAGAGCGTGGGCTGGGAAATTAATGTATCCTTACTGGGTGTACCCCAATTTATCTCAGCAGTACCACCAAATGTGGTTTGGCCTAGGCCCAGAATTACCCCTGTGGGTCTTTACCCCAGCTACCTCCATGTGCTCTGCAGGCTGATCCTGAGTCTCCGCTACCTGGGAGTTGGGGTACATGACTGTGGCAGTGCCTCCACCTGACTGGGCATCCAGGGCAAGAATGGGTTTCCCAGACACTAACATAATAAATAACTACAACACACACAATAATAACAGTAAAACAGTATGAACATGTATTAAAGGATTATGGCAAATAAAAGTAAGTTAAGTAATACAGTGGCTAACTAACACACCAACTCTCACTAACCAGGCCCAGCACCCTCCCAAACCACCTGAGAGCCCACCCTCAGGCTTCACCCTAATGGCTGATGGGTACCAGTTGGTGCACAGAAATGTTGGGGCCCTTTAAGGTAATCCACATGCATTTAAACAGTTACAACTCATAGGAAGCTGCAATCCACAGGAAGGGCTGTTTATAAGTTTCTGTGATGGACAGATTGCCCTGTCAGTATGACAAGGGGAGAGGATACTCCTTACCACTAAACAGGATTCAGCTGCCTAGGCTGAAGGGAAACTCCAGGGTCTGCCAGTCATTTACTTTGTCTGCATTCTTTTCCACAGCTCTCTCACAGGGTCAGACTGCAGCTGGCAGCATACACTAAATCAGCAGATCAGAGGAATGCTATTACTTTACAGATGAAGTCTCTATGCAGCTCCTCTCACAGCCAGCCACCTTCACTGTTCTGACATGTCTGCTTCCTTCTGTGTCTTAAACTCTTCTCCAAAGTTTCAATTAATCACATGACCAACCAGTCTAATAGTTACCTAGGCAACTTCTCCTGCAGACTGTATACAGGTGCAAAAGTTCAACAGGAAAATGTTCAACAGGAGGGGCTACAAATATCTTCTATAGTATTATGCCCTGGCAAGCATTCTAATATATCTAAGGCAAGATTCATTAACTTGGAATTGGAAATAGTGGATATGGTTTAACACTAGGTTCCTATTTAATATCAGATACAGTCAAATGAGAATATTTTAAAATGTAACCTATTAAAAGATGCGCTGACCCCAATTGTGATAATGACCTGAGCCCTTAAATTTGATCAATTAATTATTGAATTACCAATCAGAGGAATACCACCGATACTATACGCATGTTGTATAAATAAATCAAGTATGCTCTGAATGTGTAAGCATTTAAAGTTTTTTTCCAAGCAAAATGATGACCAAAAAAGATTGAAACATGAAGCCTTCAATAAAGCCTAATTTGACTGAAACTTATACTATTAATGTACCTGAAGTTCAGCTAAAAAAAAAAAATGTGATTCTAGTTTCCGCTAGCTACATTAAATATTAAGATGCAATATTGAAGCATGATTTAAAATGGTATTGAATTTAACTATATCCCACTGATAGATGAACTTAGATGTCCTTTCAACAAGTGGCTGCATTGAGGTGTTTTTCCAAAATGAACCTACTTACAAAGATGCACTTAATAACAGTACCAAGAGGGATGTTTCTTTAATACCAAAACTGTTCTTCACATATGTTTGGAGAGGAAAAAATTGTATAAGTTATGCTTTAGATATTTGTATTTCTGTGGAGCTTAACAAAGTCCAGTGTTATAAGGTATTATTCCATAGGTAGATTGTCTTGTGTTACTACTAAATATTGATTAACCATTACTATGAATATGCACAAAAAGTTGTTTTTGGTTGTCTAAATGCGTAAGATAAATTCATGCACTTGCCTGTGGTCTCTCCTTATCCATCCACTTAGTGGCTGGTCCTTTAAAAAGCTTACCTGACACTGGAAGAAGGCAAACAAGTGCTTAGAGTCCCTTAAAGGGACAGTCTAGTCAAAATTAAACTTTCATGATTCAGATAGGTCATGCAATTTTAAACAACTTCCAATTTACTTTTATCATTAAATTTACTTTGTTCCCTTGGTAGTATTTTTGAAAAGCTAAACCTAGGTAGGCTCAAACTGATTTCTGAAACCGTTGAAAACCGACTCTTAGCTCAGATCATTTTGAAAGTTTTTCACAGTTAGACAGTACTAGTTCATGTGTGTCATATCGATAACATTGTGCTCACCCCGTTGAGTTATTTAGGAGTCTGCACTGATTGGCTAAACTGCATGTCTGTCAAAAGCCACTGAGATAAGGGGCAGTCTGCAGAGGCTTAGATACAAACTAATCACAGAGGTAAAACATATATTAATATAACTGTGTTGGTTATGCAAAACTGGGGAATGGGTAATAAAGGGATTATCTATCTTTTTAAACAATAACAATGCTGGTGTAGACGGCCCCCTTAAACACACCAGCCAACAGTTGTTACAGTTTTCTACTTTAACTGATGATGACTACCACAGAGCAGGAAAGGCAGGAGCAGGAGAGGCAGCAGCAGGCAGAGTTATTGAACCAAGTAGTCCTCTGGTACACAAACCCCATAAATACATCTCCAATGGATGAGGACAAACATGTGCATAGAGCCCCTTGGACACAGTGGCCAATAGTTCCCTGAGGATTAGACATTGACGGATGATGACCACCACAGAGCAGGAAGGACAGGAGCAGAAGAGGCAGCAGCAGCAGCATAAATACTAAACTAGGTAGGCCTAACAGTACACTAACCACACCAAGGGACGAGGACAAAAGGACAAACATATGTTTAGAGTTGTTTGGACACAGCAGCCAGCCGTTCTCTGAGGATTTGGCATTGACGGATGATGTCTACCTCTGATCAGGAAGGGGGGAGCTGGTGAAACAGCAGCAGGAAGAACAAATACTGAACTAGGTAGGCCTCTGCTACACAAACCCCAAAAATAAACCTCCAAAGGAGGAAGACAAAC
The DNA here is from genome assembly GCF_027579735.1 of Bombina bombina. Lineage (NCBI taxonomy): Eukaryota > Metazoa > Chordata > Amphibia > Anura > Bombinatoridae > Bombina > Bombina bombina. Next base: position 1,098,684,313 of record NC_069502.1, on the reverse strand, counting down.
ATGTTCTTAGAGACCCTTGGACACAGAGGCCAGCAGTTTACTACAATTTTTTACTTTAACCAATGATGACCACCACAGAGCATGAAGGGCAGGAGGACAAGAGGCTATTTTAAAATGCAACCTATTAGAAGATGGGCTGACCCCAATTGTGATAATGACCTGAGCCCTTACATTTGATCAATTAATTATTGAATTACTAATCAGGGGAATACCACCAATACTAAATGCATGTTGTATAAATAAATCCAGTGTGATCCGAATATGTAAGGATTTAAAGGTTTTTTCTAAGCAAAATGATGACCAAAAAAGATTGTAACATGAAGCCTTCAATAAAGCCTAATTTGACTGAAACTTATACTATAAATGTACCCAAAGTTCAGCTAAATAAAAAATGTGATTCCAGTTTCTGCTAGCTACATTAAATACTTAGATGAGCTATTGACGCATGATTTAAAATGGCATTGAATTTTACTATATCCCACTGATAGATGAACTTATATGTCCTTTCAACAAGTGGGAAAGCAACAATGATTTGTGTATAGGCCTAGTGGCTGCATTGAGGCGTTTTCCCAAAACGAACCTACTTACAAAGATGCACTTAATAACAGTACCAAGAGGGATGTTTCTATAATAACCAAACTGTTCTTCTAATATTTTTGGAGAGGAAAAAGGTGTATAAGTTATGCTTCAGATATTTGTATTTCTGTGGAGCTTAGTAAAGTCCAGTGTTATAAGGTATTATTCCATAGCTAGATTGTCTTGTGTTACTACTAAATGTTGATTAACCTTTACTAGGAATATGCACAAAAATTTGTTTTGGCTGTCTAAATGCGTAAGATAAATTCATGCACTTGCCCGAGGTCTCTAATTATCCATCCAATTAGTGACTGGTCTTTTAAAAAGCTTACCTGACACTTGCACAGTTTTACATAAAAAGCTTTGTTTTCACAGATTGGAAGATCTGGTATATATAAGGAATATGGGGAAAATGGTACTAATATTGTGAACCTTTTACAAATTGAGACCCTAAGAATGATTCATTTAAAGCTTTTTTTCCCCAAGGAAGCTCACTGCATAGAAGATGAGATGTCAGAAATGGGGGTGTATTTTCCAATCACTCGGCCAGATTACGAGTTTTGCGTTATGAGCTGTGTGATGCTAACGTGCAGTTTTTTCTCACCGCTCACTTACCTGCAGCGCTGGTATTACAGGTTTTTACAAACCCGGCGTTAAAAGGCAAGAAGTGAGCGTAGAACAAAATTGAGCTCCATACCACACTTCAACAATACCAGCGCTTCTTAAGTCAGCGATGAGCTGGTCTACGTGCTCGTGCACGATTTCCCCATAGACATCAATAGGGAAAGCCGACTGATAAAAAGTCTAACAACTGCAAAAATGCAGTAAAACTCAGTAATGCAGCCCCATTGATTCCTATGGGGAAACTAAAGTTATGTTTACACCTAACACCCTAACATGAACCCCGAGTCTAAACACCCCTAATCTTACACTTATATACCCCTAATCTGCCGCCCCCGAAATCGCCGCCACCTGCATTATACTTATTAACACCTAATCTGTCGCTCCGGACATCGCCGCCACCTACATTATATTTATTAACCCCTAATCTGCTGCCCCAACATCGCCGACACCTACATTATATTTATTAACCCCTAATCTGCCGCCCCCAATGTCGCCGCAACCTACCTACACTTATTAACCCCTAATCTGCTGCCAACAACATTGCAGCCACTATTCTAAATGTATTAACCCCTAAACCTAAGTCTAACCCTAACACCCCCTAATTTAAATATAATTTAAATAAATCTAAATAAAAATTACTATTATTACTTAAAAAAATCCTATTTAAAACAAAATACTTACCTATAAAATAAACCCTAAGATAGCTACAATATAACTAATAGTTACATTGTAGCTAGCTTAGGGTTTATTTTTATTTTACAAGCAAGTTTGTATTTATTTTAACTAGGTAGAATAGTTACTAAATAGTTATTAACTATTTGCTAACTACCTAGCTAAAATAAATACAAATTTACGTGTAAAATAAAACCTAACCTAAGTTACACTAACACCTAACACTACACTAAAATTGAATACATTACCTAAATTAAATACAATTAAATAAATTAAATTAAATGAGCTAAATCACAAAAAAAACACTAAATTCCAGAAAATAAAAAAAATACAAGATATCTAAACTAATTACACCTAATCTAATAGCCCTACCAAAATAAAAAGCCCCCCCCCAAATAAAAAAACCCTAGCCTAAACTAAACTATCAATAGCCCTTAAAAGGGCCTTTTGTGGGGCATTGCCCCAAAGAAATCAGCTCTTTTACCTGTAAATAAAAATACAAACAACCCCCCAACAATAAAACCCACCACCCACACAACCAACCCCCCAAATAAAAGCCTAACTAAAAAAACCTAAGCTTCCCATTGCCCTGAAGAGGGCATTTGGATGGGCACTGCCCTTAAAAGGGCATTTAGCTCTATTGCAGGCCCAAAGCCCTAACCTAAAAAATAAACCCACCCAAAACACCCCTAAAAAAATCCTAACACTAACCCCCGAAGATTCCCTTACTGGGAGAAGTCTTCATCTAAGCGGCAAGATGTCCTCAACGAAGCCGGCAGAAGTGGTCCTCCAGATAGGCAGAAGTGGTCCTCCAGATGGGCAGAAGTGTTCATCCAGACTGCATCTTCTATCTTCATCCTTCCGGCATGGAGCGGGTCCATCTTCAAGACATCCGACGCAGAGCATCCTCTTCATCCGATGGACTAATGACGAATGAAGGTACCTTTAAATGACATCATCCAAGATGGCGTCCCTTAGATTCCGATTGGCAGCCAATAGAAATTAAGGTAGAAAAATTCCTATTGGCTGATGCAATCAGCCAATAGGATTGAACTTCAATCCTATTGGCTGAATGGATCAGCCAATAGGATTGAGCTTGCATTCTATTGGCTGTTTCAATCAGCCAATGGAATGCAAGCTCAATCCTATTGACTGATCCAATCAGCCAATATGATTTTTTCTACCTTAATTCCGATTGGCTGATAGAATTCTATCAGCCAATCGGAATCTAAGGGACGCCATCTTGGATGATGTCATTTAAAGGTACCTTCATTCGTCGTTAGTCCGTCGGATGAAGAGGATGCTCCGCGTTGGATGTCTTGAAGATGGACCCGCTCCCCGCGGGAAGGATGAAGATAGAAGATGCCGTCTGGATGAAGACTTCTGTCCATCTGGAGGACCACTTCTGCCCGTCTGGAGGACTACTTCTGCCGGCTTCGTTGAGGACATCTTGCCGCTTGGATGAAGACTTCTCCCGGTAAGTGAATCTTCGGAGGTTAGTGTTAGGATTTTTTTAAGGGTGTATTGGGTGGGTTTATTTTTTAGGTTAGGGCTTCGGGCCTGAAATAGAGCTAAATGCCCTTTCAAAGGGACAGTCTACACCAGAATTGTTATTGTTTAAAAAGATGGATAATCCCTTTATTACCAATTCCCCAGTTTGCATAACCAACACAGTTACATTAATATACTTTTTATCTCTGTGATTACCTTGTATCTAAGCCTCTGTAGACTGCCCCCTTATCTCAGCGCTTTTGACAGACAGCCAGTTTAGCTAATCAGTGCAAACACCTAAATAACTCCACGGGAGTGAGCACAATGTTATCTATATGACACACATGAACTAGTACTGTCTAACTGTGAAAAACTTTCAAAATGCTCTGAGCTAAGAGACGGTTTTCAACAGTTTAGAAATCAGTTTGAGCCTAGCTAGGTTTAGCTTTTGAAAAATACCACCAAGGGAACAAAGCAAATTTTGTGATAAAAGTCAATTGGAAAGTTGCTTACATTTTCATGTCCTATCTGAATCATGAAAGTTTAATTTTGACTAGACTGTTCCTTTAAGGGCAATGCCCATCCAAATGCCCTTTTCAAGGCAATGGGGAGCTTAGTTTTTTTTTAGTTAGGCTTTTATTTGAGGGGTTGGTTGTGTGGGTGGTGGGTTTTATTGTTGGGGGGGTGTTTGTATTTCTTTTTACAGGTAAAAGAGCTGATTTCTTTGGGGCAATGCCCCGCAAAAGGCACTTTTAAGGACTATTGATAGTTTAGTTTAGGCTAGGGTTTTTTTTTATTTTGGGGGGGCTTTTTTATTTTGATAGGCTATTGTGTTAGGTGTTAGTGTAACTTAGGTTAGGTTTTATTTTACAGGTAAATTTGTATTTATTTTAGCTAGGTAGTTATTAAATAGTTAATAACTATTTAATAACTATTCTACCTAGTTAAAATAAATATAAACTTGCCTGTAAAATAAAAATAAACCCTAAGCTAGCTACAATGTAACTATTAGTTATATTGTAGCTAGTTTAGGGTTTATTTTACAGGTAAGTATTTAGTTTTAAATAGGAATTATTTAGGTAATAATAGTAATTTTTATTTAGATTTATCTAAATTATATTTAAGTTAGGGGGTATTAGGGTTAGACTTAGATTTACGGGTTAATAAATTTAGAATAGTGACTGCGACATTGGGGGCGGCAGATTAGGGGTTAATAAGTGTAGGTAGGTTGCGGCAGATTAGGGGTTAATAAATATAATATAGGTTGCGGCGATGTTAGGGGTGGCAGATTAGGGGTTTATAAGTATAATGTAGGGGGTGGTGATGTTTGGGATGGCAGATTAGGAGTTAATAATATTTAACTAATATTTGCGAGGCGGGAGTGCGGTGGTTTAGGGGTTAATATGTTTATTCTAGTGGCGGCGATGTCCAGAGCGGCAGATTAGGGGTTAAAACATTTATTATAGTGTTTGCAATGCGGGAGGGCCTCGGTTTAGGGGTTAATAGGTAGTTTATGGGTGTTAGTGTACTTTTTAGCACTTTAGTTATGAGTTTTATGCTACAGCGTTGTAGTGTAAAACTCATAACTACTGACTTTAGAGGTAGAGGGTGTACCGCTCACTTTTTGGCCTCCCATGACAAACTCGTAATACCGGCGCTATGGAAGTCCCATAGAAAAAAGGGTTTACGAACTTTACGTAAGTCGGTTTGCGGTAAGGCCAAAAAAGTGTGCGGTGCCCCTAAACCTGCAAGACTCGTAATAGCAGCGGTAGTGAAAAAGCAGCGTTAGGACCTGTTAACGCTGCTTTTTCAGCTTACCGCAAAACTCGTTATCTAGCCGACTGTCTTTTCATTTTAATATACTTATTAAATGAATATAAAAGTTTGTTTCATTGTTGCCATAAAAAAGTGCTAAGCAGTGGGTTATACTTAATATCATTGCAGTGTTTTCTTCATCATTTTAACGGATTTTACCTTTTATTTCTTTTTTTTAACATCATATGTAATGGTTTCACTTCATCCTGTGACAGCCCCACAAGGGGGTTGGGGCCTTTACTGGAAGGCAAATGAATAGCTTTTACTTTGAAGCATTGCTAGGAGGCATCTTCTCTAGATGTATTCAGTTATTGCCATGCTCAAGAGAGGACTTTTGCAGCAACAATTATGTGACAGTAGAACTTAAGTTCTGTAATGCTAGCTCTTTTATCTAGCTGCAAGTAGTAGCTATGCTGAGAATTTCTAAGTACTAAATTAAGAAGAAAACAAATAATTTCTTTGTTGTTTTTTAACACAATCTCCTTCTTTGTATGTTTACTTTGATTTAACAATTATTATTATTATTATTATTATTTGGTTATTTTTTAACCAAATAAGTTCTGTTTCGTATTGCTTTTAAGAAACTAGTTATTATAGATTAGGATATGAAAGTGGTAATTAAATTAATTTAGATTTTAAGCCATGGATTTAAGCACTGAAACTCAGTTAATTTGCATAAATGTTTGAATTATTATACAAAATTATTTATAGGCAGCTTCTATGGGCTCCATTAAGTATTTGCCAACTTAATCATTTGTCAAACATCCTGATTGGATTGATCAGCGGATCATGTCCGACAGACATCGATAAACTGCTTGTGCAATGCCACCCCCTGCAGATTTGTGGCAAATTGGCCGCTAGCAGGGGGTGTCAATCAACCCGATCATAGATCAGGCTGATTGCAGACAGCAGCCTCAGAGGCAGCGGACCAGTTATGGAGCAGCGGTCTTAAGACCGCTACTTCATAACTGCTGTTTCCGGCGAGCCTGAAGGCTCGCACGGAAACAGGGGCCATTCGGCCCTTGATAAATCGGCCCCTAAGGGCTAGATTACAGTTAGAATGTAAAATAGCGTTTATGCAAAGCAATACATTTTGCTGACGAATTATACATTGAAAGAAGAAACATTGCTTTCTCGCTTGTATAGGTTAGCGTATATTATAGCAAGAAAATATTGCCTTCCTGATACACCACTTACGCACTAAAAGGCCTGTTTGGACTGTGATGTCATTAGTTGAGGGGATATAAACACATTTTTTTGCAATTAAAACAGACTAATTAATTAAAATGGTGACAACCAATAATGTGTTGAAAAACTACCAAGAACAACTGCGTATTAAAACATCTAACATGTGCATATGTATGTACAAAATGTAATTAAAGGATCTGCACAAAAAGGACACTTTAATTGGATTTACATCATTAGCACAGTTTACAATGATCACTGGAGTGTGCCTAGGGTTGACACCTCAGCCATGGTTTTATAGACACTTATGACTTATACATGCTGCAGGGTGTGCCGAGGGGAACAGGAATAATGATCTCCAGCCTCAGTATCTGTGCTGTCCTGGGACGCAATGCATGTTACCATATACACGCCCTGAAAAATGCGAATTCTCCTGAGCTTACATTACTACTTTTCAAAAAAGGATAACAAGAAAACAAAGAAAATTTGATAATAGAATTAAACTGGAAAGCTGTTAAAAATTGTATGCTCTATATGGCTCACAAAAGAAAAAATTGTGAATTTATGTCCCTTTAATGTATTAGTTTTGTTAAAATGAAGGCTTGCAGTAAAAAAAGTCTTATTGCTGTCATGTTATTACCTTTTTGCTATTCCATTCTTCTCTTATCAAGTCAAACAAGTGTTATTGTATTAATATGTAGTATATTACCAGATATAAAGCCCTATAGCTTTTTATCAAATTGGTTCTAGTTTTAGTAGAAAGAAATGCATAGGAATCGCCAGCATTAACTTTAGAATACGATTGCTTTATTTCAGACCCTATTAGGTTCAAATGGTTGTTCTTAAAAGTGAATATATTCCAGTCGAGATACAACTTTTAATGATAACAACTAAAACAAAACAAAAAAACAAATTAAAAGAAAAAAGGAACTAAGCTTCAATGCTTTAACTGTTATTTAAAAAACTTTTTTTATGACGTGGTGCTGCTCAACTTTAACTATAAATTGAATTTGGCTACCGATCAATTTTTCTATCACCAAATTGTATGAAAATATGTAACTGTTAGTTATTATTAGCCACGTAGGAAATATTAGTATTTGTATAATACACATTGCTACCCACATTTACCAAATCAGGTTTTCTTGTTACTGTTTATTGGCTGATTTGTTTTATGTTAGCAAAATAAAATAAAGATTACTGTTTTATGGGATCCTGTTTTATATTCACTTTGGGGAACAGACTGAGATTAAAGGACCTAAATGAATTCTCTACTCATTTTTAGTATCATATATTTGTTGCCTTGAGTGAGAGATGCTACTTACATAATAACTTTGTTCAAGTTTGAGCTATAATTAAAGGGACACTAAACCCACGTTTTTACTTTCGTGATTCAGATAGAGCATGCAATTTTAAGCAACTTTCTACTTTACTCCTATTATCAATTTTTCTTCGTCCTCTTGCTATCTTTATTTAAAAAGCAGGAATGTGATGCATAGGAGCTGGCAATTTTTGGTTAAGAAACTGGGTTATGCTTTCTTATTGGTGGATAAATTTAAGCCTCCAATAAGCAAGCACTATCCATGGTGCTGAACCTAAAATGGGCTGGCTGCTAAGATTTACATTCCTGTTTTTAAAATAAAGATAGCAAGAGAACAAAGAAAAATTGATAATAGGAGTAAATTAGAAAGTTGCTTAAAATTTCATGCTCTGTCTGAATTATGACAGAAAAAAAATTGGGTTCAGTGTCCCTTTAATGAGTTGGACTGTACAGCCATTGACGGTTCATTAAACCAGAAATAGGATGGTTCATCTATTTGGAGGAAAAAACAGATCAGATAGCTACTTTGTCATTAATTCTAGAGAAGGAGCAAGGATTTTTCAAGGATTTGCAAAAATGTATAAAACAGGAAACTCATTTAAACATTTCTAATGTAGAAATCTATTTTAAACATATTGGCCTAGATTACCAGTGGCACTCAATCGATAGAGCAAGGTGTGCTACCTATACTGCAACCCTGTGATAAGAATAACACACAAGATAAAATTTACCAAAGAGTGTTAAAGCAGTCCACGTTTTTTTAGTGTGCCATATTATTCCAATGGACAATGCAGGGTGCACTATCATTGTTTATATTAAGTGTTATGTGATGCACTCAAGTGCAAATCATAATAACTCTGAAAAATGTAGTGTGCTTAAAGACCTGAAACAAAGTGTCAAGGATAAATGCATACAAAAATCACGTTTAACCCCTTAACGACCAACGACGTACAGGGTACGTCCTACAAAAAACGGTTGTTAACGACCAAGGACGTACCCTGTATGTTGTTAGTGTTTTCAAGTGGTGGAAGCGATCCTGATCACTTCCAGCTGCTTTCATGTTATTGCAGTGATGTCTCGATATTGAGGCATCCTGCAATAACATTTTTTAGCCATCCGATGCAGAGAGAGCCACTCTGTGGCCCTCTCTGCATCGGATATCGATGGTCAAGATCGTTAGTGGGTGGGAGCCATTGCAGGGAGGAGGGTGGGTGGGCGGCCATTGATGGGGGAGTGCATTGGAGGGGCAGGATCACGTGCGGGGGCGCCGGGCGTGTGCACGTGCACACGGGCGGGCATGAACACAGGGGCGGGAGTGGGTGGAAACGCTACACTATGGCACAATTTGATTTTGCTTAGGATAAGGTGGGAGAGAGGAGGAAGGAATTTTTATCTAAGGGATCTGGGAGGGGGTGGGGGTTTGGTTATTGAGGGGAGGGAGCTACACTACAGACAAATATTAAAAAAAATGCATATTTTATGGCAAACTGGGTACTGGCAGACAGCTGCCAGTACCCAAGATGGCGCACAATAAGGTAGAGGGGGAGGGTTAGAGAGCTGTTTGGGGAGGAGATCAGGGAGTTGGGGGCTAAGGGGGATCCTACACATCAGAATATGTTTTTTTTTGTGTTTTTTTTAATACAAGTGTGGTGCACAGCGGCATTTAGCGGCCTTCTAATTGCCAAAAAGCAACGCCAAAGCCATGTATGTCTGCTGTTTCTGAACAAAGGGGATCCCAGAGAAGAATTTACAACCATTTGTGCCATAATTGCACAAACTGTTTGTAAATAATTTCAGTGAGAAACCTAAAGTTTGTGAAAAAGTTTGTGCAAAAGTGAACAATTTTTTTTATTTGGTCGCATTTGGCGGTGAAATGGTGGCATGAAATATACGAAAATGGGCCTAGATCAATACTTTGGGTGGTCTTCTACACTACACTAAAGCTAAAATTACCCTACAAGCTATCTAATTAACCCCTTTACTGCTGGGCATAATACACATGTGGTGCACAGAAGCATTTAGCGGCTTTCTAATTACCAAAAAGCATTGCCAAATCCATATATGTCTGCTATTTATGAACAAAGGGGATCCCAGAGAAGCTTTTACAAACATTTGTGAGATAATTGCACAAACTGTTTGTAAATAATTACAGTGAGAAACCTAAAATTGTGAAAAATTTAATATTTTTCTTTACTTGATTGCATTTGGCAGTGAAATGGCGGGATGAAATATACCAAAATGGACCTAGATCAATACTTGGGGTTGTCTACTACACTACACTACAGCTAAAATTAACCCTACAAGCTCCCTAATTAACCCCTCTACTGCTGGGCATAATACATGTGTGATGCACAGCGGCATTTAGCGGCCTTCTAATTACTAAAAAGCAACACCAAAGCCATATAAGTCTGCTTTTTCTGAACAAAGGTGATCCCAGAGAAGCATTTACAACCATTTGTGCCATATTTACACAAGCTGTTTGTAAATAATTTCAGTGAGAAACTTAAAGTTTGTGAAAAAGTGAACATTTTTTTTTTTTATTTGATCGCATTTGGCGGTGAAATTGTGGCATGAAATATACCAAAATGGGACTAGATCAATACTTTGGGTTGTCTTCTAAAAACAAAATATATCCATGTCAATAGATATTCAGGGATTCCTGATAGATATCAGTGTTCCAATCTAACTAGCGCTAATTTTGAAAAAAAAAAATGGTTTGGAAATAGTAAAGTGCTACTTGTATTTATTGCCCTATAACTTGCAAAAAAGTAAAGAACATGTAAACATTTGGTATTTCTATACTCAGGACAAAATTTAGAAACTATTTAGTATGGGTGTTTTTTGATGGTTGTAGATGTGTAACAGATTTTGGGGGTCAAAGTTAGAAAAGTTGTGTTTTTTTTCCATTTTTTCATCATATTTTATATAAAAAAAAATCTAGTAATTTATAAGATATGATGAAAATAATGGTATCTTTAGAAAGTCCATTTAATGGCGAAAAAAATGGTATATAATATGTGTAGGTACAGTAAATGAGTAAGAGGAAAATTACAGCTAAACACAAACACCGCAGAAATGTAAAAATAGCCCTGATCCCAAACGTTCAGAAATTGGAAAAGTGTTGTGGTTCTTAAGGGGTTAATATAATAAATTAAAGTATTTCACTTCTATATTATGAATTATAGAATTCTAACAACTAACCAACTCCAAATGGACTGATTCAAGCAGGAAACTGTATTGCTAGATGGTCAGGTAGGCAACTCTCTTTTACATATGAGTAAAGGCCGGGAAATTAAAATGTGACAGCTTATTGCCTGTCTTGCTTGCGTTTGCCATCACCGGATGTTCAACTTGAGGATGATGTAGAAGTTGTTTTACTTCTAATAAGCACTCTCACTGCAGAAACACAAGAAATTATTCAATCTGCCTGTTTAGCCTGCCCAGTTTAGCATTCATTCTGTTAAAGAAATGGCCCAGCACTTCTAAAGGACTTGATTCAGCATTGCTGCCCTATTTTAAAGCGGGCAATAAACTTCTCTTACAAAATTGTTCTACTATGAGGCACACATTGACTACTTGTGCCAAAATAATTAAAGTTTACATTGATAAGTCTTGCTCACGATGGGTAGTGGTTGTCACTGATAAAAGAACTTGCTGCTCTACAATTATAAATGATGGTGGCGATTAAGAGTAAAGGGCAGCTATAGATGACATGCTGGGAATTAGAATAATATATCCTCATTGTCCAAACCAGAGACTGGGGAAATCTGCTCAATAATTTCCTATTGTCTCTGACTGCTTTGCACAATGGAATCATCATCTATTTCAGCAATGTCTGTCCTGCCACTGCTGCTTCTGTGAGACAACCTTATGATTCTAATGAACCCACGGGTTGCTGCTATAAATTATGGAGGAAATCGGGAGAGTGGCAGAACTGGCAGTAGTAGAACTAATGTTGGCACTGGGGTGAATACCTGTAACGGTGGTTTTGGGAGTATACTAAAAAAAGAATGTGTACATGGAGGCATCTTGGTAACCTCAGACCCCCTCCTGATCACACTATTGGCTTGGAGCCAACCAATGTCTATTGAGCACCTACACATCCAGTGCTGCTACTATGTTTGTTATCGGTTGGCCCTGCATATCTCCTACCCCCGGTAGACATGGGATTGCCTGCTACAGCAGATGCTGAAGATGACTCTGCTTCTGCAGGGTACTTGTCCCACTTCCGCTCTTTAGACAAGTAGATGCAGACACTGACTGCACTGGCAGTGACGGTGCTGGTGGCAGTGATACTACTGGTGGTGTCAGAAACAATTCTATAACAGAATATTATATATTCGTTTTACTAGTTGTTTTGTTGTTGATGCCCCCATTGCAATAACAAATAAAAATTTAATTAAATGAGGGGTACACCATACTATGATATATGTACTACAGATAGTATATTGGTAACAGCATATGCAACAGGAATGCACTGTGTGCAATATTGCCAGCCACTGAGAAATGATTGTTATTAATTATTGTTGTTATATATTTTAAACACAAATGAAAATGTATGCTACTTAACTGCTATGGTGCTGTAGACAGCCTATAGCAAACTGCCAGGTACCCACAATGCCCACACTGCAATAACATAAGGTGTAAAGACAGTAATATTATATATTTACTGAAATGTATATGTGGAAAACAATACGTGGGGGAATCAGAGAGAACCCTGCAAGATAGAATAAGGGAGCATTTCTGGTCCATTGAAAATTGTGACACAGATAGAAACAAAGTTTTACCCATTCCTAAACATTTCAAAGTTTGTAATGAGGCAAATGTTGGTCATTTTTCATATGTAGGGATAGCCAAATTTAAAAATTATTGGAGGGAAATTGACAAAAATAGGGAACTATTAAAACTGGAAACCAAGTGGATATTTAAATTAGAAACACTTACACCAAAAGGATGGAACCAGGAAATAGAACTAAGTTGTTTTTTATCAGACTAAAAATACATCATAATAAATATATATATATATATAAAAAATATATATATATAAATACAGTATTCTTATCAGAATTGAAAAATATAATTGATTAGGCAAGAACTACACTATATAGAAAAAAGTCTACCATGGACACATTTATTAAAATAGTTGATCAATTTCACATAGAAAAAAGCACATCACTGATTTCTATATTTATCTATAAATAAAACTTGAACAACTACGTAATAACCTAGAAATAATCTTAAAAATTAATAAAATAATAAATTATGAATCATTATGAATATATAAAGAATAAATTTCACTTTCTAATGCACAATACTTAGATGCAAATATTTAGGAACCCCTAAATAAATATATCCAATTAATTTGTATATAGTATACAATAATTGATTTACCAGGGAACTTAGACTATAATTAACACCAAAAATAGCAGTAAATTAGATAATGCTAGGACTCTAAAATATTCCATGCTCTAATAAATATTAGTATAATCCATTATCTACCTTTCCCATAGAAGGAACATATATATATAAGAAAAATAGATATCCTGCATATATATATATATATATGTATATATATATATAGAGAGCGAGAGAGAGAGATAGAGAGAGAGAGAGAGAGAGAGAGAGAGAGAGAGAGAGAGAGAGAGAAAATAACTCATTGTGTAGTTCATTAACAAATCTAGACAGGCCCGAAGGCTTGTTTTCCCACAGAAAACCTCTGAATTACATTGCTTCCAATGCAGCAAAGGATTCTGGGTAAGATATGCAAATTAAGTACACAATAACACACCTTTTTACTTCAGTCTGCTTTTAAGCAGATTTCCTTTATGCCAAAATATCACTAAAGGCACCTTATTGTTAAATACTTTGCCATACGTTTGACAAGGATCCCTTGTCTTCTTTGTTGTTCTTTAGTAAAACCAGAAGAAGAAGCTTTTCATTTGAATTCATAACCATAATATTGGACTCTTGATCTAAATTTACAAAGTAGCCCTGAGATTAATGGAGGGTAATTTGTAACCGCTATTGTGGCAGATTGCAACAATTGTTTTTAACACTGTTTGTATGCATATTTATGTATGGTAACGTTTTATTTTGTATATGTACTTAAGTAAGTATTTTTTATGTGAATTATAAAGAAATGTATTATCTTTTACTGAAGAAATTCTGAGTCTCTGAAACTACACTTATATTAGACTGATACTATTGTACCTGTCATATTTTCTATATTTAGAGAGTAAGAGATCTATTTTACCTGTTACACTTTTTTTCTTAAAAGTATTATACAGTTCTATCCATCTTGAACATTAGCCCATCTTTCTACCTTACCCAAGTTTTGGAATTTATTACCCCATTTAGCCTACAATACGAATATTGAACTTTAATAATAATTCAAAGCTCTATCTTTTAAACAATTCATGGTTCCATCTTCTAAAATTTGGTGAACATTTAAAAAAATTATAGAACCGTACACATTTATTTGGAGACATCCAATTTGCTGGGGAAAGCACATGTTCATAAATGAAAGTTAATTTTAGTTAAATACCTATATATATTCAGCCATTAGGTGGCGCCACAGAATCTTTTTACCTTATATCTAAATATAGATTTTAAGTTAAAATCACCTAACAAATGCTAAAAGGTATTTAAGGAGATATACCTATCTGTGAGTTTTTATATAGGATATACATATTAGCGCTGATACACTACCCCTTCTTTTTTGTTACATATTTTACACCCTATATGAAAATGTATGCTGCTATGGTGCTGTAGAGCAATGTTTCTCAACCGCAGTCTTCAAGTACCCTCAATGTTTTAATTATAGCTGAACTAGGGCACAGGTGAAATAATCAGCTGATCAGTAACCATGGTTACTAACCTGCTCTTACCCATCAGCTGATTATTTCCCCTGTGCTCTAGTTCAGCTATAATGAAAACATGGCCTGTTGGGGGGTACTTGAGGGCCGTGGTTGAGAAACACTGCTGTAGACATTCTTTAGAAAACTGCTAGGAGCTCTTGGGACCCCCACTGCAATAACAAATATGATTTAAATTAGATGAGAAGTACACTGTACTACAATATATGTAATACTTATAGTATACTAGCAACAATATAAGCAACAGATGTGCACTGTATGCAATATTGCCAGCCACTGAGAAATGATTGTTATTAATAATTGTTGTTATATATTTTAAGCACAAATGAAAATGTATGCTACTTAACTGCTATGGTGCTGTAGACAGCCTATAGCAAACTGCAAGGTACCCACAATGCCCCCACTGCAATAACAAACATAGTTTAAATTAGATAATCGGTACACAGTGCTTTGATACTGATACATGAGTGTGGCTTATGTGATAAGTATAGCCCTGATATAGCAAATAATGCCGTACTGACAAGATCAGTATAGGTGGTAGTTTCCACAGGCAAATTCAGCTATTTGAAATTATTGTCCTCTTAATGAAGCTAATGGCTACCCATGGTTAGTTGTCCTGGTTACAACCCATGCAAACTTAAAAGAATGCAAATTGGAAACTAAAAAGATTTGTTTCATGTCCCTGCTGCCTTAGATTGAACCTTCCCTGGTTTACATAACTTTGCATCAAGTGAGAGGGAGATAAATGATGTCTATACACTGTGCCAAATGTACAGTAAATGTATATATTTTTTTAAATGTTTTAAAAGTATATAACTGGTTATGGTTTCATTGGGCAGATTTATCTTTGCAAAGGATGCAGGAATCAAGCCATGTACAAGGTTATACTGGAATAAAACTTGCTTCCTTCTGCTCTGACAATGTTCCCCAACTCTGAGGAATGTTTTTTCCAGCAGGACAATGCTCCATGCGGCACAGCCAGGTCAATCAAGGTGTGGATGGAGGACCACCAGATCAAGACTCTTTTATGGACAGCCCATTCTCCTGACCTGAACCTCATTTAAAATATCTGTAAAGTAATCAAGATGAAGATGAATGGTCACAAGTCATCAAACAAAGTCGCGCTGCTTGAATTTTTGTGCTAGGAGTGGCATAAAGCCAACCAACAGCAATGTGAAAGACTGGTGGAGAGCATGCCAAGTCGCATTAAGCTGTTATTCCACCAAATATTGATTTTTGAACTCTTACTAACTTAAAACAGTATTGCGTTGTTTAAAAATTGAATATGAACTTTTTTTTTGCATTATTTGAGGTGCAAGCATATCAAAATGCTCCATCTTTTTGTTATTTTGACCAGTTGTCATTTTCTGCAAATAAATGCTCTAAAAAACAACATTTTTATTTCTAGAAATGCTGTTAGTAGTTTATAGCATAAAACAAAAATGTTCATTTTGCTCAAACTCATACCTATACATAGTTAAGTTTGCAGTGGTCTCTTCAATTTTTACAGAGCTGTGCAGCTGGCTGTGAGTGCTGTTGAGCTTCCAGGGCTTTGCATATTGCAGGGTCATGGAATGTGTACCAGGTCCAGTTTTAGATAGCAGTCCATTTCCATGTTTTGTATGTTTCTAGGGAGATTACATAAGGCCTGTGCACCCTTGTGTGGTTTTTAGTTTGTTTGATTGAAATCATGCATTGTTTGGCTGTGGATATGGAGCAGGAGACAAGAGAGCTTGACATGGTTCCTGGGCTTGGTCCTTTTGGCCAGATGTGATAACCAACTCTTCCATTTTTTGCTTTTAGTCTTAGCTGTATACATGCAAAATAATGCCAGACTTTCTCTGTGTGTGGTGTTGATTATTTTGTTTTGTAATTTTCACTATAGGCATTGCATCCAGACTGGTCTGGGGTTAACTGCCTGGATCTCTGGAGGCTGTGCAGCTGGCTGTGAGTGCTATTGAGCAACCAGGGCTGTGTATTTTACAGGGTCATAGGATATGTACCCGATCCAGTTTGAGAGTTTAGTCCATTTCTGTGGTTTGTATGTGTCTAGGGAGATTACATAAGGCCTGTGCACCCTTGTGTGATTTCCAGTTTGTTTGATTGAAAACATGCATTATTTGGCTGTGGACAGGGACCCAGGAGGCAACAGACCTTCAAGTGGTTCCCAGGCTTGACCCTATTTGTCAGATGTGGTAACTAACTCTTGAATTTTTTAGCTGTGCACTTGCAAGAAAGTTCCAGATTTTCTCTGTGTGTGGTTTTGATTAATTTGTTTTGCAATTTTCCCTATGTGCTTTGCACCCAGACTGGTCTGGGGTTAACTGTCTGGGTCTCTGGAGGCTGTGCAGCTGGCTGTGAGTGCTATTGAGCACTCAGGGCTGTGAATTTTGCAGGTTCATAGGCTGTTTACCATGTCCAGTTTGAGAATGAAGTCCATTTCCATATTTTGTATGTGTCTAGGGAGATTACATTGCACCCTTGTGTGATTTCTAGTTTGTTTGATTGAAAGCATGCATTGTTTGGCTGTGGACAGGGACCCCGAAGGGAAAAGACTTTAATTTGTTCCTGGGCTTAACCCTGTTGGCCAGATGAGGTAACTAATTCTTACATTTTTTTGCTTTTAATCTTAGCTGTGTACTTGCAAGAGAGTGTTAGACTTACCAGGAGACCTACCAGTTCCAGCAATGCCCCCACTGCAATATACATGTGCAGCTATTGTGATGTACTCACTACAAGAAAAAAACTGATTATGCCCACAAAGGGTTAAATTAAAATGTTTTTTTACGAAACAACAAAGGTATGACCCCCTGCAATATACATTAAGATACAGCCCTTTAACACTAAACTAGTGAAGAAAAATTATAAATTCCTTACACTACAATGCAAGAAAAAATCTGGTTCTGCACACAAAGGTTTTTTGGCTGAGTTTTTTTTACAAAAAAAAAACAGCACACACAAGCTGAAGTGATTAAAAGACGGCTGATGTTATCTTAGACTCCTACTTCTCTATGCTAGGGTAAACATGAATTGGAGAAGCCTGTTTGGTATTAATGCCTGACTTGCTAGACCTCATATCAATCATTTAGTAATACTCTGTCAGGATTGGACATGAGAAGTTGTACACATGAATGGATGGACCCCTTGTAAACCACTACAAACAAATTAGCTGATTTGTCAAACTAGCTCTGCTCCTTTCCCATTTTCTGTGTTCTCTGCCCTTTTTTTGGTGTCAAAAGTTCCAAATGAAGAGGTAAAAATAATACCAACAAATATAATTCCTCACTTTTACTTGCATCTTTATAATGTTTTTTGTATTTCTCATACATGTTACACAACAACCCTAAAGATACCAGTTAAAGCCTTAAGTATAAATGATATTTAGACTCAAAGGTCACCCTATATATGACCCCTAAGTATTGTGCTGTTATTTCCAATTTTCTAATTTTCTAATTTTGAATTTTGGAGAATGATTGTTCGAATTTTACTTGTTACTGTTTTCATTGTTATATTATTAGTTTGTTTTGTAAACATTGAGGTTAAATACTGTACAATTACATTTCTAGTTTTGAAAGGGACAATGCTTCCCTCTGAGCACAGTTTAGGTTGTGGCAAAGTGTTCATATGGGTGATAAGATCTATGGGAAGCCTTTACAAGGTTCACCCTGATTTCACACACCCCCACTGCAGTCCCATAGAATTGAATATTTTATACGCTCTTACATTCCCCTACTGCTCTCATGACAAATATTATGACGCATAACCTAAATATCATATCCCAGAATGTAAAGGGATTAAATTCACCACAAAAACGTGCAGCAGCGCTATCAGACTTGCATAAGCGTAAAGCAAATGTCCTTTTCTTGCAGGAAACACATTACAAAAGACATAGGGAGCCCAAATACCATGGTCAACATTTCACACAACAATACCATAACTCATACACACAAAAAAAAAGAGGGGTTAGCATCCTTATAGATAAGAATATTGCTTTTCAGCACATTCAAACATCTAAAGATAGAGAAGGTAGGTTTTTGGGGATCTTTGGGCTTCTATATGGAAACCCAGTGACACTTATAAATATATATGCGCCAAATAACAAACAAACAGCCTTCTTCAAAAGTATGTTTCAAAGGATATTAGATTTTTCTAGAGGAGTACTCATATTGGGAGGTGATTTTAATTTCCCAATCCAGCCAACATTAGATAGCTCAAACCCCACAACCAGAGTGTCCCTCAAAACAGCCAGATTTTTATGGAAGGCATTAAGAGAACATAATCTTTTTGACACCTGGCGGTATTTTCATGGTGAAAAGCGCGATTATACATTTTTCTCGACCCCCTATAAAACCTACACAAGGTTAGACTATTTTTTCATCAACCAAAAAGGCCTACCACTCCCCAAAAACTCTATGATAAAACCAACTGCATGGTCAGACCATTCTGCAATGACCCTGCAGTTATGTTGGCCCAACACTAGGAATTCTGAGTTTCAATGGAGACTGGACGACTCCTTGTTAGATTTTGAAGAAAGAAAAGAGATATTAGATAAGACTCTTAAAGTCTTCTTTGACATAAATAACACTGCAGAAGTTGATGAAATAACATTATGGGAAACACATAAATGTTATATAAGAGGAGAATTTATAAAATACAAAGCCCAAAAACAGAGGATAGACAGACAACATTACACTGACTTGACCACACAGCTCTCAAACCTAGACATACAACACAAAAAAAAACCTTCAGACCCTTGCACTCTCAAAAGATTGCAAGAGTGTAGATATAAACTTAAAGAATTATTAGCCCAGGAACAGCAGACTATTGCTCAAAAATATAGGCAAAGATTCTTCTATGAGGGGAATAGGGCAGGGAAAATGTTAGCTAGATACCTGAAGGCCAAGAAACTCAAATCCCACATTCACAAATTACATACTTCCAAGACACACAAAATCTATACTACCCCGGAGATCATTGCACGATTTCGGGAATATTATAATAAACTATACAACCTAAATAATCCAACCTCACAAGCAGGTCTAGGATCCAGCGTGTCCACATATCTAGATAACACTAAACTTCCAACATTAACTGATGAGCAGAGAAAAGATTTAAACGCCCCTATCTCCAAAATGGAGATATTTCAAGCCATTAAAAAATCTGAAAGGGGGAAAAAGTCCAGGCCCAGATGGGTTCTCAGCTCGCTATTATCAATCCTTTCAGGATATCTTGATTCCCTATCTTTTGAACCTCTTCAATAAAATAAATAAAGACAACCCTTTTCCCAAAAATATGGTAGAAGCGCATATCACAGTACTTCCCAAACCCGGGAAACCCCCCACCACTCCAGCCAATTTTAGACCAATATCATTGCTTAATGTAGATACAAAATTATTTGCAAAAATAATAGCCACACGTATGAATAGAATACTCCCTTTAATAATCAACACCAATCAAGCAGGATTTACACCTCATCGAGAAGCCAGAGATAACACTATTAAAATAATTAATCTTATCGATTACACCTCTAAGATGAACACTCCCATAATATTTTTGTCCGTAGACGCGGAAAAAGCCTTTGACAGGCTAAACTGGGATTTTTTAAAGGCTACCCTGTATAAATTTGGTTTTGGCCCCCTCATAATTGAGAACATTTTCGCCCTATATAGGCATCCCACAGCTAAAATACGTTTAAATGATACATTATCCTCACCAATAAGTATATCGAATGGCACACGCCAGGGATGCCCATTATCACCCATTCTCTTTGTGATGGCCATGGAAGCATTGGCGACAAATATAAGACAGAATTCCAATATTTCGGGTATCACAGTACATAATAGAGAGCATAAAATGGCATTATATGCAGACGATGTTATGTTAACACTCACAAACCCAATACAATCCTTGACGGCCCTTTCCACAGAATTTTCTAGGTACAGAAAAGTGTCATATTTCAAAATCAATGAATCTAAATTGGAATTCCTCAGCTTCAACAACACTCAAAATACCTTACAGTATATACAACAAACATTTTCATATAAACACAATAATACCTCTATTAGGTATCTGGGGATACAAGTCCCTAATGATAAAGATAAACTATTTTCCTTAAATTTTCTCCCATTGCAACAAAGAGTTAAGCAGGAACTCCAGGACTGGACATACAAAACTATGTCATGGTTAGGCAGAATTAGTGCCATAAAGATGATGATACTCCCAAAGATACTGTATCTGCTACAGACATTACCTATACCCAAACCTGAACAATATATGCAATCCCTACAAAACACCATCAATACCTTTATTTGGTCTAAACACATGATTAGAGTATCAATGAAGACGATGTACATGCGTAAGGAGAGGGGGGGAATGGGAGTCCCAAATTTAACGTTATATAAATCTGCAGTGCACTTAACACGCATTATTAACTGGTGTAAGGACGAAAATGATAAAGAATGGGTAGCGCTAGAAAGAGAAATGGCCAATTACACCAACCTCGGTAGTATATGCTGGAAGACGGGATCACAACGGAAAACGTTACTTACACCTTCGTGGCTCACTACTGAAACACTCAAACAATGGGACAGAATGCTCAAAAAGGACAGCATGCTCTCTTCTAATCCTTCTCCACTGACACCAACTTTAGCGAAAGGGGAGAAAAATATCAACCCAAATGCGACAAGTTCCATACACACACTACTACCCTTTCATACATTACTTGACAATGGTAGACTGCGCACACAGGCAGAATTGCTTAATTTAGGCATAACACATCTTAACCACTGGTTTAAATACCATCAGCTAGCTCATATAATCAGCTCACATCCCGAGAAAAACAAACTGTGCAGGGTATTAACCCCGTTTGAATCCCTTTGTTACACGACAATAATATCTAGGGGATATCTATCCACCACATACAAACTACTAACACAAGGAACATCTCGCACACTTCCCACATATACCCAAAAGTGGGAAGAAGAGCTAAACTCTAAACCTTCTGAAAAGGAGTGGTTAGATATCATCTCTAAGATGAACTCCTCGAAATCCTCAGTGAGATTCAGGGAGACAAATATGAAACTTCTCAGTAGATGGTATTACACACCCCAAAGATTAGAACAAATATACCCCATGGCAAATGCCAACTGTTGGAGAGGCTGCGGTCAAATAGGCTCACTCACGCACATATGGTGGGACTGCCCCAAGATAAGTGAATATTGGCAGGATATAATTAGAGAAATAAGTAAAGTAATTCATATCACCCTACCTCTAGATCCTCTGATATGCTTATTCCACAAGCCAGTTAAATTGAATTGTAAACTGAGGACTACATTATTATACATTATGTTAAACTGTGCGAAACAACTAATTCCCCGGTTGTGGAAGAAAGAATCTATACCTCTAATAGGAGAATGGAAGGAATATGTTAGTTTGGTGTTGTCCCTTGAAAAATATCATTACTACAAACTCCGACCTAGATTTGGAGTTTGGCGGTAGCCGTGAAAACCAGCGTTAGAGGCTCCTAACGCTGGTTTTAGGCTACCGCCGGTATTTAGAGTCACTCAAAATAAGGTCTAACGCTCACTTTTCAGCCGCGACTTTTCCATACCGCAGATCCCCTTACGTCAATTGCGTATCCTATCTTTTCAATGGGATCTTCCTAACTCCGGTATTTAGAGTCGTTTCTGAAGTGAGCGTTAGACATCTAACGACAAAACTCCAGCCGCAGGAAAAAAGTCAGTAGTTAAGAGCTTTCTGGGCTAACGCCGGTTCATAAAGCTCTTAACTACTGTACTCTAAAGTACACTAACACCCATAAACTACCTATGTACCCCTAAACCGAGGTCCCCCCACATCGCCGCCACTCGATTAAATTTTTTTAACCCCTAATCTGCCGACCGCCACCTACGTTATCCTTATGTACCCCTAATCTGCTGCCCCTAACACCGCCGACCCCTGTATTATATTTATTAACCCCTAATCTGCCCCCCATAACGTCGCCGCCAGCTACCTACACTTATTAACCCCTAATCTGCCGTCCGCACACCGCCGCCAGCTACATTATCCCTATGTACCCCTAATCTGCTGCCCCTAACACCGCCGACCCCTATATTATATTTATTAACCCCTAATCTGCCCCCCACAACGTCGCCTCCACCTGCCTACACTTATTAACCCCTAATCTGCCGAGCGGACCTGAGCGCTACTATAATAAAGTTATTAACCCCTAATCCGCCTCACTAACCCTATAATAAATAGTATTAACCCCTAATCTGCCCTCCCTAACATCGCCGACACCTAACTTCAATTATTAACCCCTAATCTGCCGACCGGAGCTCACCGCTATTCTAATAAATGGATTAACCCCTAAAGCTAAGTCTAACCCTAACACTAACACCCCCCTAAATTAAATATAATTTAAATCTAACGAAATAAATTAACTCTTATTAAATAAATTATTCCTATTTAAAGCTAAATACTTACCTGTAAAATAAATCCTAATATAGCTACAATATAAATTATAATTATATTATAGCTATTTTAGGATTTATATTTATTTTACAGGTAACTTTGTATTTATTTTAACCAGGTACAATAGCTATTAAATAGTTAAGAACTATTTAATAGCTAAAATAGTTAAAATAATTACAAATTTACCTGTAAAAGAAATCCTAAACTAAGTTACAATTAAAACTAACACTATACTATCAATAAATTAATTAAATAAACTACCTACAATTACCTACAATTAACCTAACACTACACTATCAATAAATTAATTAAATACAATTCCTACAAATAAATACAATTAAATAAACTTGCTAAAGTACAAAAAATAAAAAAGAACTAAGTTACAAAAAATAAAAAAATATCTACAAACATAAGAAAAATATTACAACAATTACTAATTACTCTAAGCCCCCTAATAAAACAACAAAGCCCCCCAAAATAAAAAATGCCCTACCCTATTCTAAATTACTAAAGTTAAAAGCTCTTTTACCTTACCAGCCCTGAACAGGGCCCTTTGCGGGGCATGCCCCAAGAAGTTCAGCTCTTTTGCCTGTAAAAAAAAAACATACAATACCCCCCCCCAACATTACAACCCACTACCCACATACCCCTAATCTAACCCAAACCCCCCTTAAATAAACCTAACACTAAGCCCCTGAAGATCATCCTACCTTGTCTTCACCTCACCAGGTATCACCGATCCGTCCTGGCTCCAAAATCTTCATCCAACCCAAGCGGGGGTTGGCGATCCATCATCCGGTGCCTGAAGAGGTCCAGAAGAGGCTCCAAAGTCTTCATCCTATCTGGGAAGAAGAGGCGATCCGGATCGGCAACCATCTTGATCCAAGCGGCATCTTCTATCTTCATCCGATGACGACCGGCTCCATCCTGAAGACCTCCACCGCGGACCCATCTTCTTCCGGCGACGTCCAACTGCAGAATGACGGTTCCTTTAAGGGACGTCATCCAAGATGGCGTCCCTCGAATTCCGATTGGCTGATAGGATTCTATCAGCCAATCGGAATTAAGGTAGGAATATTCTGATTGGCTGATGGAATCAGCCAATCAGAATCAAGTTCAATCCGATTGGCTGATCCAATCAGCCAATCAGATTGAGCTCGCATTCTATTGGCTGATCGGAACAGCCAATAGAATGCAAGCTCAATCTGATTGGCTGATTGGATCAGCCAATCGGATTGAACTTGATTCTGATTGGCTGATTCCATCAGCCAATCAGAATATTCCTACCTTAATTCCGATTGGCTGATAGAATCCTATCAGCCAATTGGAATTTGAGGGACGCCATCTTGGATGACGTCATTTAAAGGAACCGTCATTCGTCGTTCAGTCGTCGGCCAGGATGGATGTTCCGCGGTGGAGGTCTTCAGGATGCTGCCGCTTCGCTCCGGATGGATGCCGCTTGGATGAAGACTTCAATCGGATGGAAGAACTCTTCTGCCCCGCTTGGATGAAGACTTCAGCCGGATCATGGACCTCTTCAGCCCCCCGCTTGGGCTTGGATCAGGACATCGGAGGAGCTCTTCTGGACCGATCAGTGAACCTGGTATGGTGAAGACAAGGTAGGATGATCTTCAGGGGCTTAGTGTTAGATTTATTTAAGGGGGGTTTGGGTTAGATTAGGGGTATGTGGGTGGTGGGTTGTAATGTTGGGGGGGGTATTGTATGTTTTTATTTACAGGCAAAAGAGCTGAACTTCTTGGGGCATGCCCCGCAAAGGGCCCTGTTCAGGGCTGGTAAGGTAAAAGAGCTTTGAACTTTAGTAATTTAGAATAGGGTAGGGCATTTTTTTATTTTGGGGGGCTTTGTTATTTTATTAGGGGGCTTAGAGTAGGTGTAATTAGTTTAAAATTGTTGTAATATTTTTCTTATGTTTGTAAATATTTTTTTATTTTTTGTAACTTAGTTCTTTTTTATTTTTTGTACTTTAGCTAGTTTATTTAATTGTATTTATTTGTAGCAATTGTATTTAATTAATTTATTGATAGTGTAGTGTTAGGTTAATTGTAGGTAATTGTAGGTAGTTTATTTAATTAATTTATTGATAGTCTAGTGTTAGGTTTATTTGTAACTTAGGTTAGGATTTCTTTTACAGGTAAATTTGTAATTATTTTAACTATTTTAGCTATTAAATAGTTCTTAACTATTTAATAGCTATTGTACCTGGTTAAAATAAATACGAAGTTACCTGTAAAATAAATATAAATCCTAAAATAGCTATAATATAATTATAATTTATATTCTAGCTATATTAGGATTTATTTTACAGGTAAGTATTTAGCTTTAAATAGGAATAATTTATTTAATAAGAGTTAATTAATTTCGTTAGATTTCAATTATATTTAACTTAGGGGGGTGTTAGTATTAGGGTTAGACTTAGCTTTAGGGGTTAATACATTTATTAGAATAGCGGCGAGATTCGGTCGGCAGATTAGGGGTTAATGTTTTAAGTTAGGTGTCGGCAATGTTAGGGAGGGCAGATTAGGGGTTAATACTATTTATGATAGGGTTAGTGAGGCAGATTAGGGGTTAATAACTTTATTATAATAGCGGTGCGGTCCGGTCGGCAGATTAGGGGTTAATAAGTGTAGGCAGGTGGAGGCGACGTTGTGGGGGGCAGATTAGGGGTTAATAAATATAATATAGGGGTCGGCGGTGTTAGGGGCAGCAGATTAGGGGTACATAAGGATGATGTAAGTAGCGTCGGTTTACGGAGCGGCAGATTAGGGGTTAAAAATAATATGCAGGGGTCAGCGATAGCGGGGGCGGCAGATTAGGGGTTAATAAGTGTAAGGTTAGGGGTGTTTAGACTCGGGGTACATGTTAGAGTGTTAAGTGCAGACGTCGGAAGGGTTACCGCATAGCAAACAATGGGGCTGCGTTAGGAGCTGAACGCGGCTTTTTTGCAGGTGTTAGTTTTTTTTTCAGCTCAAACAGCCCCATTGTTTCCTATGGGAGAATCGTGCACGAGCACGTTTTTGAGGCTGGCCGCGTCCGTAAGCAACTCTGGTATCGAGAGTTGAAGCTGCGTTAAAAATGCTCTACGCTCCTTTTTTGGAGCCTAACGCAGCCTTTATGTGGACTCTCGATACCAGAGTTATTTTTATGGTGCGGCCAGTAAAACGCGGGCGTTAGTTTTTCGGGTCGTTACCGACAAAACTCCAAATCTAGCCGTCCATAAGCTAGAGGATTACTTTAATATTAAATTTATTTGGGAAGAATACATACATGCAACAAAATAATTTGCTAGGTGTCTGCTCTGAGTAGAAGGAAAGCTGACCAATGAATGTAGATCACTTATGTAATTGTATTTATGAAGATGATATTATTACAATGTATCACTGCTGATTGTTCACTAATGTCACCTCATTATGTTGTAAGTTTTCAATTTTATAAATAAAAACTCTTTAAAAAAAATAAAAAAATAAAAATAAAAAAAAGTTCCAAATGAAAATGAAATGAATATGACTAATAAACCTGACTCAATTTCTTACTCCACCATTTTGATCCCAGTTCCATTCATCTATTCGTTATGTGGATGAATAGACAAATGCACATCCCTAATTATATATACGTAAAAATATATACCGGTATATATATATATATATATATATATTTATATTTAAATGTGTTCAAATGAATGAGCAAGTCTCTCTATTATCAATTCTCACAGTACATGTGCCAATAGGTGCCCCAGGACCATAGACTATCACAAAGATACTTAAACACTACGGTATACAGTGTTACAGCGTTAGGTAATAAGCATATGCTTGTACTAAAAAATAGATAAACAGATCTTGAGTAAGAGCCAAATAGGCTTGCAGCGACATAAGGGTTAAGGCTGTCAGGGAGAGTGAAGATAGAGGGAGTTTCTTGTGTTGCAACAATGTTGCAGGGGTAGGAAGTGGCTTACCTTTCTTATACTGATGCCTGCAGTTCCTGTTCCTCTTTGACCTTGGACAAGAAGCTGACAAGTTGATCCTTCTTCACAGAAGCAGATTAGTTTACCATTCTTCTCTCCATCTTCAATTTTTTCATCATGAGGTGTTCCAGAAGATCCTCCGCTCCACCCCTGAGGTTTAGGGAGGGAAAAGTTCCTGTTACTAGGTGTGGATTACAAGAGCAACAGCTAAGTATTACTGAAGCTGATCAAATTATTCCTCTTTCTCAAATCATTGAAGAAACACCCCCCTCCCCAACTATAGCCCAGGCCCCTATTAATAATCCTATTACAACTCCTAGGCAAACAATCCACACTGTAGAAATTCACCCTCCTAGGCAA
Organism: Bombina bombina; assembly: GCF_027579735.1. Classification (NCBI taxonomy): domain Eukaryota; kingdom Metazoa; phylum Chordata; class Amphibia; order Anura; family Bombinatoridae; genus Bombina; species Bombina bombina. The sequence goes on along the minus strand of NC_069502.1, from coordinate 1,098,656,946 downwards.
ACAATCCACACTGTAGAAATTCACCCTCCTCCTACCTCCCTACTTCATGCCCACTCTGTCACTACCCCTGATCATCAGCCTACCCCCTCTGGTATGGCCCCCCCAGCAGCTAGTGACCAAGATTTAAATATTTTAGGGATGTTTGCAGCCCTTCCACCAAATGCGGCAGGTGCAGTTGCATCCCTGCTTTCCTCCCTTGCGCAAGCAATCTCAGTAGGTAACCCCCTGCAAAACTTAAATTTAGCCCCAAGTATAGTCATGGCTAACACAGCCGCTGTGGCGCAGCCGCAAATTTTGGCGCCAGAACCGCCATCTTTGAATACCCCTGTGGGCCCAGACTCAGCTCCTCCATCTTTAGCCCCCACTATGAGTCGCTCGCGGCTTGTCACTCCCCCTGCGGTGGCCCGTCCCCCGCATTACAAATTACAAGGCAGTTGTTCCCTAAGTCAACCCCTGCTTCAAGGCCTGTCCCACATACCTTACTGCATCCATCCGATGGCCTCCTATCTCCTCGGGCGCAAGCTGCGCGCGCTAATGCCCCATCCATTGGCCTCCTAAAGGACTCGTTGCCCTCACATCCTCCTAGGCCGCATTCCGATCAACCGCTGACGTCACTTCCGGTCCAGTGTTGTTACGCTTCCGGTGACGTCAGCGGTACATTCACTCAGTCACGCGGTAGAACGGCGATCAGACGCGGACTCCTGACAGGTGAGCACCGTAAGCTCTCTCTGGCCAGGGGCCGCTTAGTCGGTCGCCGGAGGGGCTTTGGGGACACTAGGCAAATGTGTAATGTGCGTGGAAGCGGGGAGCCTGTTTTTGCAAAGGGTAGTGTGGCGGATGTCAGCAGGGCCCAAGACAATAATAGGCAGATGAATGAGAACGTTACACAGATGAATGAGAACGTTACTCAGAATGTTAATATGCGGACACAGAATGTTAATGTTAACCCTATGGGGATAAATACTATTAACAAGCTTAATGTGCAAACTCAGAATATTAACCCTTTAGGGCAAAATGCGGTGACCAATGGTGTTAACGTGCAAACACAAAACGTTAACCCTATAGGGCACAATCTGGTTAGGGTTGCTGCAGATGTGCACACGCAGCATGTCAGCACATTTACAAATATTGGCACACAGCTAAATTCTGATAAGGATGGTGTGAATGTGGATAGGCAGATATTAGGTGCTGCAAACACTTATGCAGCCAGGCCCAGCTCAGTTAATGCGGCTATGAGCATGGATAATACTGGTAGTAGGGATTTGCATGTGGGAATGGCTGGGATGAATGCTGCTGGGATGAATGCTGCAAATGCTGTTAATATGGCTGCTAATGTTAATGTTGTTCATGTGCCTGTGCAAACGGTTTCTGCTGAGAATGTTCTCGTGCATGGTGGTGTGAACGGTCAAAATGCGGCAAATGTTAATACTGTTCAGGTGCAATTGCAAAAGAGTGTTTCTGATGCTGTTAATGTTATACAGATGAATGAGCAGCATAAACAGGTAGGGTTTGGGACCCCTCAGGCCACACCTGGGCTTCCCTTGGTTCAAGGGCAAAGTGCTCGCGATTTCCTCTCTTTTTTGCAGGACGTTTTGTCCGGGAAACAGAACACCACTGTTGCAGAAGCATCCAGCATGGCATCCACTGGAACAGCTTCCTCATCCGCTACAACGGTCCCATCAGCAGCACAGCAGACAGCCTCAGTCAGCCCTGAAGGAGTAACCCCGGCAGCGGTGCAGACTTCTTTAGCAACAGCAACATCAGCAGCAGAGGCCCCCAACACATCCTCAACAGGAAATGGTGAGGCATATGCACCTAATCACCCTAGGGAACACTTATCTGATTCTTCCTCTACTGACTCTGATCTAAGTAATGACACGTCTTTAGGCTTAAAAACTAAAGGGCAAAAACGCATATACAAGATGCTTAAGGAGATGAGGTCAGACAAGTTACAAAAAGATCAGAGAACTGAGGTAGTAACCCCATTAGCCACCGGGCAGCCACAAACTACTTCAGCAGCGGTTAGCAGGAAATTAGCTTTAGCTGGAGATTCTTTATCCTGCCCAATTTTCTCGCTTCACGGTCATCTGAAGCAGAAATTGGTAAGGAGTATTCAAGAGGGCAGATATGTTAACATTTTCGAACTTTCTCTTGAAGCGCATAGGCAAAAAGAGAAGAGTGCGGATGGAATGGACCCGAAATGAGTCAAGCGTCCTGAAACATTTTGACGAGTGGCTCAAGTGTTTCAGGATCCTTTCCTCTTGCTACTTAGATAAATTTCCAGACCAAGGACAGGCGCTACTTAAGCACGCTGACACAAACCACTGGATTTACCAGCACCATAAAGAAGGAGTGTGGAGGGACTATGATTCCAATTTCCGGAGGAAAATGGCCGGAAATTCAGCGCTAGCATTCGGGTCACAAGAAATGCATTTGTGGTCCCGTCTGGGCGCTGAGAGATCCCCCTCACCACCATCAGGTAACAGGGGCACAGGGCTGCGTTTTCAAAGCAAGAGTAGGTGTAAGGGTAGAGAGTGCTGGGCCTTTCAAGAGAAGAGGTGTGACAAGGGCACAGCATGCCTGTACCGGCATGTATGCAAGTTCTGTGGTGCGCCGTATCCGGGAGCGGATTGCTCCCGAAGAAAGGACACTAACACGGATAAATCAACAGCCTAGCAACCCCTTGCTGCTAAGGGCGCCCACCCCGGCGAGGGTGGATGCTCTTGAGCTGTGGTTGTGCACATATCCTGACCGCCAAGCAGCAGGCTTGCTCTTGGAGGGATTTAGGTATGGTTTTGTGATACCCACAAACAAACCTGTTGTGGGTTCGCAAAACCATTGTAATCTGAAATCTACCTATCAGTACCCAGGAGTGGTCAGGGATAAGCTAGCGAAGGAAATAGCTTTGGGCAGAGTAGTGCGCCCCTTTAGTGTACCACCGATGGATAACTTGGTTATCTCTCCTCTGGGGGTGGTCCCAAAAAAGGAACCAGGGAAGTTTCGCCTAATACAGCATCTCTCTTACCCTAGAGGTCAATCAGTCAATAATGCGATTGCCCCGGAGCTTAGCACGGTTCACTACCAGTCATTTGATAAAGCTCTTGACTTGGTCCGTGGGTTCGGGAGAGGTGCTTTATTGGCAAAACTGGATGTCGAATCCGCCTTTCGTCTCCTTCCTTTGCACCCTTCATCATTTCACCTTATGGGATGTAAATTTGAGGGTAGTTACTACGTGGACAGATGCTTACCCATGGGGTGTGCCATCTCATGCTCAATGTTCGAATGTTTTAATACATTTTTACACTGGGCAGTAGTGAAATTGGTGGGAGGAGACTACGTAGCACACTACCTTGATGATTTTCTCCTGGTAGGGTAACGCAATACAGACAGGTGTAGCCACCTTATGACTGAGATGGGGAGTCTCATGTCACAACTGGGCGTACCATTAGCAGAGGATAAGACACAGGGTCCATGTACTACTTTGACCTTCCTGGGTATTGAAATAGACACCTTGCAGATGATATGCAGATTACCCATGGAAAAGGTACAACACATGTTGGTTGCAGTTAGGGCGGCTGTTTCCAAAAAATACGTATCTTTTGGGGTTGTTAAACTTTGCCTGTAGGGTGATCCCAATGGGCAGGGTTTTTAATAGGAGACTGGAAAGTCCGCTTAAGGGCAACCCCAGCGTGTCAGTGAAAATACTTGTCTCACAGGACATGAGGGATGATCTAAAAGTCTGGGAGCTGTTTTAAAGCCAATTTAACGGCATTACTGTTTGGCGATCTGCCCCGATATCTAGTCAGATTCTGCATCTGTTTACAGACACAGCGGGGTCCCAGGGTTACGGTGCCTATTTCCAAGGGGAATGGTGCGCCAGACCCTGGCCTTTGGAATGGAGTTCTACTCCCCTTATCAGGAACATGACTCTCCTCGAATTGTTCCCAATTGTCATGGCAGTTGAGCTGTGGGGACAGAGGCTGCGGAATAGGTCGGTAATATTTTGGACAGATAACTTAAGTGTTGTGCATTCCATTAATAGACTTTCCGCTTCCTCTGTAACTGTGGTACGATTGTTGCGACATTTAGTTTTGAAGTGCCTTCAGCTCAACATTCATTTCCAAGCGAGTCACGTGCCAGGGGTCAATAACGTTATAGCAGATGCCCTATCTAGGTTTGATTGGGCTACTTTTAGACGATTAGCGCCACGAGCGGCAGAGGCAGGGCTAACCTATCCCGGTTTTCTTTGGCAGCTAGTGGAACCTGGCTCTCCTTAATCCCATTAGTCCGCTCATCCCTCGCCCCAGCGACCTGGCGAACCTACGTAAGCCACTGGAAGGAATGGGACCAATTCTGCACTACGCGGAGGGCGGAGTCATCATTCAGCTCCCAAGTGATGCTGGGTGAGTGGCTAGTAAGCATGCAAGCAGAAGGTTTGCGGAAAGGGGGGGTCCAGTCTCATCTGGCAGCCCTATCATTCTTCTTCAAACTGCTGGGATCAGGGGACCCCACAGGCTGTTTTTTCATTAGACAGACTCTCAAGGGTTGGGGGCGGATGCAGCCCAACAAGGGAGATATTAGGGAACCTATCACTCGGGACCGGCTTGAGAGGCTGCTAGCGGTTTTACCTAACATTTGTAATTCGGAATTTGAGGTCTTACTTTTCAAAGCAGCCTTTGTCCTGGCATTCGCAGGGGCCCTGCGGATTACAGAACTAGTGTCCCCATCGAAAAAGCATATGGACAGAGGGGTGCAATTTGATCATGTCAAAATTTCGCCACCCGCTGTTTTACTTTTTATACCTAAATCCAAAACAGATCATGCGGCTAAGGGTTCTTGGCTAACTTTTGCAGCGCAAGGGGATCTTTGCTGCCCCTTAGCGACATTGGCAGCATACGTGCGCCATAGGCCGGTGGTGGCCGGCCAATTCTTAGTGCATGAGAACGGGACGGCTCTTTCTATCTACCAGTTTCGTAGAGTCTTGGCGCTTGCGGTAGAAGCGGCTGGTTTCGATCCCTCCAGGATTACCCCTCATTCGTTCCGTATTGGTGCGGCTACAGATGCTGCATTACAAGGGGCGCAGGAGCATACTATTAAAAAATTTGGTCACTGGCGATCAAACCGTTATAAGTTGTATGTTCGCCCATTATCTGGTAGCAGTGCTTCTCATCCAATGTAATGAGAAAAGAGGGGGGAGAGGGGGGGTTTTGTTGATTTTATGCTTATCTAACACTTGTTTCTATCTTCCAGGTGTACGCAAGGCTGCAACAAGGGTATGGATCGTGGATATTCCTTCATTCATTGGGCAGCGATCCGTGCTATCACCAGGGTTGGGGGGCAGAATTTGGGTTTCCCTGCATCCAAGGCTTCCATCCGATGGCTGGGGTTTAAGGGTATGTGCTGGCCCCAGCTTCCCAATGTTCTCACAGATGCCCATAGGCGGTGGGGTAAACCCCACATTATTCTAATACATTTAGGGGGTAACGACATTGGCGCCATTCCATCTCTAGAATTGACCAAAATTATTCAGTCTGACCTAGGCTGGCTTAGGGCATGGATGCCGGGGGTAATTATAGGATGATCAAATGTAATAGCGCAGCGCCAATGGCAATATATGGGATCCTCAGGCGCAGCCTATAGGGTGAGAAAGAAGCTGAACAGGGATGTGGGGGCGGCCGTCACTGGTTCTCAGGGCTTCGTGGTACGGCACGATGCAATTACGGCTGACAAGCGGGAGCTCTATAGACCCGATGGGGTTCATTTATCTGATATAGGGCTAGACTTATTTTTAGGTGAATTGTCAAGGGCTCTCGCTCCCTTCCTGTAAGTCAGGTCAGGTGGGTGGAGGCAAGTGATACCTGAGATGCTATCCCTTGTGGCGGGAGGTTTGCGGCCCAGTAGCGGCGAACGGGGGGAGTGATGGCCAGGCTGATGAGGGTGGGGCCGATTACTTCAGTTAACTGGAGTGCCCCTCCCACCGGGTAGGTAGGCCAGAAGAACTCGGAACACCCCTAGTAGCATCTCCATCCCTCGTGCAGAGTTTTCTGCTGTTGCCTTCCATCAGGCCGCTCTCCTCTGTAGTCCGGGGGGTTAGTCTTAGCCTCTCATTTGCCACCATCTGTTGAGTTATTTATCTGTCGGTTTATTTAATAGTTAATCCTAAAAGTTATAGGTTAATAAAAGGGACCAGTGATGGTTCAAATTTTACCCAAACAATTGTGTCTGTCATTATTAAGGTTAGGCCCCGTGGGCCAGTTAAAGCACAGTTATGTTTACTATGTTTATTGAAGGTTATTGTGTCTGCCTGTAAAGATCTGATATTCTTTAAAAATATTTGTTTGTGTCAAGTAACTAAGTTTGTCTGCTAGCAAGGAGACAATGTCTTAATCACCTGCAGTTATGTTGCCCAGAAACTTTTACCACAATATTATGAGAAATAATACTAGGTAAATAATAAAGGCTCAAGAGATTTAAATAACAGGCTAAGATCTATAGACTTTAAACATTCAAGCTTTAACAAATATAAGCAGAGGATAACGTTATACTACTTTCCAGGTACTGTGGCTTTAACACATTAACCCCTGAATTGATTCTTATCAGTAAGTAGCAACTGTATTGCACAGACTTTTATGCACCTTGTATAGAGTGGCAGATAATGACTGAACTGGTATTGTGTGCAGGCCCTCTTAGTAACACAGTTTGGTAATACTGTTTAGTTCTGAGAGAATGGCAACAACAATATTAGTGCATACGGAACCTGGCTCTGGCAGCTGTGAGTGAGTAGCAGCGTAGGATCTTAAACTCTGTCTGTAGGCTCTCTATCCGTTAGCGTGGTTGTTTGTAGTGCAGCGTGAGGAGCTGCGGATAAGCGGTATGAAGCTGACAGATTTCACCTGAGGCAGCGTGACACGCTGAATGGAGGAGGAGAGTGAGGCTTCAGTGTATCTTGGAAGGAAGGCGTGAGCCATGGCTGGAGAGCGGGTGACGTCACAGCTTGAATTCAGAGAGGTAAAACCTTCAGATGGCACGGAAGATCACAGTACAAGTGATTGTTCGGCAAAGACAACAAGTAGTGAGCTGGAGGCTTTGGGTAGTAAGCTTCAATAAACCAGCAAAGGTTTATGGGAGAAGGGAGGTTTTATGGGAATTCTGAAGATGTTAATTGATTTATAAGGTGGTATGTGAAGCATAAGAGATTAGCTTGAGGTGGAATTGAGGTGTTCATGACACATCCCCCCCCCAAGAGAATCTCAAGGAGGTGTCAAGGTGCAGGACGGTCAGGATGCCAACGATGGAACACAGACACCAGACGGGGAGCTGAGAGGTTGGTTGCAGGTTCCCAGGAATCCTCCGAAGAATCATACCCAGTCCAGTGGACAAGGTACTGAAGTTCTCCACGATATCTTCGGGAGTCTAGTATAGAATGTACTTCGTATTCAGGATCAGGTGTCGGTGAATCCGTAGTAGATGGAGGTAATTGACGGGAGGTATCACAGGGTTTGACCAGAGATACATGAAATGTCGGATGAATGCGGTAATTTACTGGAAGTTGAAGTGTAACAGTAACAGGGTTGCGTATGGCAACTATTGGGAAAGGCCCCACGAAGAGTTTATTGAACTTCCTACAAGGGGTAGGTAGTTTCAGATTTTTGGTGGTAAGCCAAACCAAGTCTCCCACCTTATAGGCAAGTTGAGGACAATGGTGTAGATCGTAGGATCTCTTTTGAATGGCCTGTGCTTGTTTGATGTTCTCTTGAATAACAGTATAGGTTTGTTTAATGGAATTGACCAAATCGTTAACTTGTGGACAGGGAGTGTCTGTAGGAGGTAAAGGGTGGAAACATGGATGCCTACCAGAATTGACGTAAAAAAGAGAGTAACCTGTGGAAGAGTTGGTAGTATTATTGTAGGAGAATTCTGCCTGGGGGAGGAACGAAACTAAGGAATCATGCTTGTGGGAGGAGAAGCATCTTAAGTATTGCTCCAACCATGGATTGGTTCGCTCACATAGTCCATTTGTTTGTGGGTGGTAAGATGTGGTCAGGTGTTGCTGAATGCCAAGAGATTGACATAAACATTTCCAGAATTTGGATGTAAATTTTGAACCTCTGTCACTGAGTACGGAAGTTGGGAGACCATGCAAACGAACGACCTCCTTGATGAATAATTCAGCAGTTTGCTGTGCTGTAGGGAGTGAGTCTGTAGGAATGAAATGGGCCATTCTCGAGAATAAGTCAACGACGACAAAGATGACAGTCATGCCACAAGATCTTGGTAGGTCAACAATAAAATCCATGGAGACGTATGCCCATGGATTTTCAGGTATGGGTACGTTTTTTATGGTCCATGTAAATCACTATGGGTTGTTCAGCGCCCTCCAGCAGATGCCTCCACTGGTCAAAAGATGTCTTAATTGCCAGGAGCTCTTTCTCCCCCACAGGATAATTCAGTTCAGCAGGTGTTAGAAGTCGAGAGAAGTAGCAAACGGGGTGTAGATGATCCTTTGGTGACAGTCTCTGAGACAGATCTGAACCGATGGCATATTCGGAAGCATCCACTTCTAATACAAACTGGGCTTTGCTGTTGGGGATATGCAGAACAGGAGAAGTGACAAAAAGTGACTTAAGCAAATCAAAGGCTTTTTGGGTCTGTGAAGTCCACATAAAAGGTTTAGTGGTCCTAGTCAAGTTAGTAAGTGGTCTCGCAATGGCTGCGAAATTCCGGATGAAGCGCTGGTAAAAGTTGGCGAAGCCTAGAAACCACTGGACTTCTTTTATGTTGGAGGGTTTAGGCCAAGAGGTGATGGCAGAGATTTTACTATCCTCCATCAAGACTTTGCTCTTGCTGATACGGTAGCCAAGGAAAGATACTTCGTTAACATGAAAAAGGCACTTCTCCAACTTGACGTACAGTTTATGAGTCTGTAACCTGGATAACACTAACCTCACGTGTGTGACATGTTCAGAGAAAGAGGAGGAATAGATAAGAATGTCGTCAAGATAGACCACCAAGAAAGTGTCAAGGATGTCTCTAAAGATGTCATTAATGAAATTCTGGAATGTTGCCGGAGCATTGCATAACCCGAATGGCATAACTGTATACTCAAAAAGACCATACCTGGTCCTAAATGCAGTCAGCCACTCGTCTCCGGCCCTTATTCTAACAAGGTTATAGGCACCCCTAAGATCCAGTTTAGTGAATATAGTAGCACCTCTCAACCTCTCGATCAACTCTGGGATGAGAGGTAGGGGGTACCTGTTCTTTTTAGTACGCTTGTTTAATTCCCGATAATCGATTATCGGGCGTAAGGACCCATCCTTGTTCTTGACAAAAAATATGCCGGGACCGGAGGGGTGGTGGAGGACCGGATGAACCCTTTCTTCAGATTATCAGTAATGTAAGTTTTTAGATGTGCCAACTCTGGTCTAGAAAGAGGATAGATATGGCCATAAGGGATGGTTGCCCCGGGAAGTAGGTCTATGGGGCAATCATAAGGCCTATGAGGAGGTAATGACTCGGCTTCTGTTTTATTGAATACATCAGAAAAATCAAGATATTGTGCAGGAATAGGAGACGGAGTTGTGGTGAGCAAATGAGTATTTGTAAAACAAGTTGAGGTACAGTACGGAGAAGAAAAAGACAGTGTGAGGGTATCCCAATGTACCAGAGGTTGGTGTAGTTGAAGCCAAGTGATTCCCAGAACAATAGGGTATATAGGAGAAGAAATTATTACAAAAGTGATGGTTTCAGTGTGACCAGGGGGAGATGAAACAAGTAGAGGAATTGTTTGCTGAGAGACAGGACCAGATGCTAAGTGTGAACCATCAATGACTTTAAGAGGCAACGGTGTGCTTTTAAACAAAAAAGGTATTTTATTAACTTTTACCAAACGTAAATCAATAAAGTTGGCGCATGCGCCAGTATCGATGATGGCGTTACACTCTATCCTGTGTCGATCCCACTGCAAAAGCAAGAGAATGGTAAGATAAGCAGTAGCAGAGGTTTTAGTGTGGAAACAGTGTTTTATGTAAGGTATCTTACCTATCTTCTGTCTCAGCAAGAGAGGGCAATCCTTTACAGCATGCTCAGTGCCTGCGCAATACATACATAAGTTCAATGTACGGCGTCTAGCCTTCTCCTGCGGGGTAAGAGGACCCCTAACAAAATTGATGTCCTTTGGTTGTTGTGGTGGTGGACTAGTGGTCGGTGGAGTAGGAAGTACTCTGCGTACAGGAGCTGTAGAAGGGTTTTTTTCTTGCTTCCTCTCTCTAAGACGGCGGTCAATAGTAATCGTGAGGGCATAGAGGTCGTCAAGGCGATCCGGTATTCCAATACTGGCAAGCTCGTCCTTGATTTCCTCTGCTAGTCCGAGGCGATATTGGTTTTTTAGAGAAACCTCATTCCAGAGAGAGTCTCTGGCCCAGATCTTGAATCGGGTAATGTACTCCTCTACAGGTGCTTTTTAAGTTTCTGAGTTTACTCTCTGCAGTTTTTTGTCGGTAGGGGTCATCGTAGAGGCCAGACAATGCCTTTAAGAAGGCATCCAGAGAATTTAATATGGGGTCCTGGGTCTCATAAAATGAGTCTGCCCAGGCCCTTGGTTCTCCCCTAAGATAGGAGAGTATGGTTAGTACCTTGGACCTATCGGTTGCATAGGTCCTTGGACGTAAGTCAAACAGCAAGATTCAGGCATTCCTGAATTGCCTAAAAGAGGAGCGATCTCCAGAAAACTTCTCTGGGTATGAAACCTGGGGTTCAGCCCGGTGATCGGTACCAGTGTTCCTGTTTGACAGTGCTTCCCTTAAGCAGGCTTTGAGACTCTGGTTTTCTACCTGTAGTTCTCTAAAAGCCTGAGTCAAGTTGTCTAAGCGCTGGTTAAGAGTATGAATTTGTGGGGTCAGATCAGTGGGCTCCATTTTAGTTTTAGGCTGGTTTATTATGTAAAGATCTGATATTCTTTAAAAATATTTGTTTGTGTCAAGTAACTAAGTTTGTCTGCTAGCAAGGAGACAATGTCTTAATCACCTGCAGTTATGTTGCCCAGAAACTTTTACCACAATATTATGAGAAATAATACTAGGTAAATAATAAAGGCTCAAGAGATTTAAATAACAGGCTAGGATCTATAGACTTTAAACATTCAAGCTTTAACAAATATAAGCAGAGGATAACGTTATACTACTTTCCAGGTACTGTGGCTTTAAAACATTAACCCCTGAATTGATTCTTATCAGTAAGTAGCAACTGTATTGCCCAGACTTTTACTCCATATGCACCTTGTATAGAGTGGCAGATAATGACTGAACTGGTATTGTGTGCAGGCCCTCTTAGTAACACAATTTGGTAATACTGTTTAGTTCTGAGAGAATGGCAACAACAATATTAGTGCATACGGAACCTGGCTCTGGCAGCTGTGAGTGAGTAGCAGCGTAGGATCTTAAACTCTGTCTGTAGGCTCTCTATCCGTTAGCGTGGTTGTTTGTAGTGCAGCGTGAGGAGCTGCGGATAAGCGGTATGAAGCTGACAGATTTCACCTGAGGCAGCGTGACACGCTGAATGGAGGAGGAGAGTGAGGCTTCAGTGTATCTTGGAAGGAAGGCGTGAGCCATGGCTGGAGAGCGGGTGACGTCACAGCTTGAATTCAGAGAGGTAAAACCTTCAGATGGCACGGAAGATCACATTACAAGTCATTGTTCGGCAAAGACAACAAGTAGTGAGCTGGAGGCTTTGGGTAGTAAGCTTCAATAAACCAGCAAAGGTTTATGGGAGAAGGGAGGTTTTATGGGAATTCTGAAGATGTTAATTGATTTATAAGGTGGTATGTGAAGCATAAGAGATTAGCTTAAGGTGGAATTGAGGTGTTCATGACACTGCCATTATAAAGGTTAGGCCCCATGGGCCAGTTAAAGCATAGTCATGTTTAGTAGGTTTATTGAAGGTATTTTTTCCCCCTCTTTCCTGGGATCGACAAGGTAAGCCTTTAATCCCTTAAGTAAGTGTAGAGCCATAAGGGTTAAGGCTGTCAGGGAGAGTGAAGATAGAGGGAGTTTCTTGTGTTGCAACAATGTTGCAGGGGTAGGGAGTGGCTTACCTTTCTTATACTGATGCCTGCAGTTCCTGTTCCTCTTTGACCTTGGACAAGAAGCTGGCAAGTTGACTGCCCTCCCACCCATTTGGCGGCATGAGTAGTTTAGGTAGGGTGGTAAGGCATAGGTAGGGATAGGTGTCCTAATCTGTGTAAGTCCTTAGCAGTAGTTTTACCTCCCTCTGCGGACTAACCGGCTCAAGCGGCTGGTTGTCTCAGAGCCTATTGGATGGTAGGTTAAAAAAGCACCCTAACTGCGGGAGGTTTGCGGACCAGTAACGGCGAACGGGGGGAGTGATGGCCAGGCTGATGAGGGTGGGGCCGATTACTTCAGTTAACTGGAGTGCCCCTCCCTCCGGGTAGGTAGGCCAGAAGAACTCGGAACACCCCTAGTAGCATCTCCATCCCTCATGCAGAGTTTTCTGCTGTTGCCTTCCATCAGGCCGCTCTCCTCTGTAGCCTGGGGGGTTAGTCTTAGCCTCTCATTTGCCGCCATCTGTTGAGTTATTTATCTGTCGGTTTATTTAATAGTTAATCCTAAAAGTTATAGGTTAATAAAAGGGACCAGTGATGGTTCAAATTTTACCCAAACAATTGTGTCTGTCATTATTAAGGTTAGGCCCCATGGGCCAGTTAAAGCACAGTTATGTTTAGTATGTTTATTGAAGGTTATTGTGTCTGCCATTATTAAGGTTAGGCCCCGTGGGCCAGTTAAAGCATAGTCATGTTTAGTCGGTTTACTCTTGATTTAAATCTTGAAAGCCTATTTTAGCATCTTTCAAATGGCATATCTCAGCTGTTAGTTTTTATGTAAAAGCTTTTGTGCATTCTTAAAGAATCAATAGGGTCAAAATTAACTTTCTTGTATGTTATTGTTATTGATGACTTGAATTTGCACTATTTCTTGTTATTATTAATGTTTTAATCATAGAATGGGCATTTTGTTGTTTTATTGTTATATATGTTATATATTGTTATATATATATATATATATATATATATATATATATATATATATATTTGTATCTCACAAAAGTAAGTACACCCCTCACATTTTTGTAAATATTTTATTATATCTTTTCATGTGACAACACTGAAGAAATTACACTTTTCTACAATTTTAAAGTAGTGAGTGTACAGCCTGTATAACAGTGTAAATTTGCTGTCCCCTCAAAATAACTCAACACACAGCCATTAATGTCTAAACCGTTGGCAACAAAGGTGAGTACAAATTTGGAAATGTATAAATTGGGACCAAAGTGTCAATATTTTGTGTGGCCACCATTATTTCCCAGCACTGCCTTAACCCTCTTGGGCATGAAGTTCACCAGAGCTTCACAGGTTGCCACTGGAGTCCTCTTCCACTCTTCCACTCCTCCATGATGACATCACGGAGCTGGTGGATTCTAGAGACCTCCCAAACCTTCCGATTGAGGATGCTCCACAGATGCTCAATAGGGTTTAGGTCTGGAGACATGCTTGGCCAGTTCATCACCTTTACCCTCAGCTTCTTTAGCAAGGTAGTGGTCATCTTGGAGATGTGTTTAGGGTCGTTATCATGTTGGAATACTGCCCTGCGGCCCAGTCTCTGAAGGGAGGGGATCATGCCCTGCTTCAGTATGTCACAGTACATGTTGGCATTCATGGTTACCTCAATGAACTGTAGCTCCCCAGTGCTGGCAGCACTCATGCAAAATAGACCTTCTAGGAACCAGTATGATGGTGAATGAATGAATTGAGTGGAAATATCTTCCCTTTTTCTCATTTCTCCACATCCTCCTCTAACTCAAGTAATATGTTACTCCCTTTCAGAGAAGTAGTATGTGCCCATGACATGACAAGGCTGCCTAAGCTGTGAATGTACAATGATGATCGAGAGAATGGTAAGAGCTAATGTTATTATTAATATTTCAAGTTGAGTCATCATTTGATGAACTGGGAGTGGCTAAAAAAAGAGCTGTCATTCTGTCCTGTTGGAAAAACCTAAAAATGTACAGCTTGAACTGGACTTGCATCTTTGTTTTTATGATTCTCAAGCTTAAAGCACATTGTTCTGAGAAACCTGTTCTTATGAGCGCTACTTGTTACTCATATGTGTTAGATGTTCCATATGTAGACCTAGATGTCAAAATTAATTTCCCTCCTACCTCTTATTTTGAGCTGTCAATATATATTAATATTAGTAGAAAAAGAACTTCAAAACCATATGTGAAATTCACCACCAAAAAGTTTGCCTTTAGGGACAGGGCTGTGGTGATGATTTACAAATAACACAAATACCAATAATAATAAAAACAACTTATAACACTTTTCTCTGGTTGGACACATCCTATTATTTATCACATAATAACAATACCAGGGGTGTATTATGACCTAGGCCAACAAGGCCAGTGCTTATGGCAGCAGATTTGGGAGGGGCAGTACATCTGACCTATCCTCTTTTTAAAAGCCAGCATACAGTACAATGAGTGATAAAGTGCAGGCTTTTACAGAGAAGACAAGGCACGTGCGCTGATTAAGGTCGCTCTTTACAGGCAGTGCTCCTTTAAACCATTGCTTCATTTAGAGCTACCGGCATTTTCTCCAACATTGGTGTGTCCGGTCCACGGTGTCATCCATTACTTGTGGGATATTCTCCTCCCCCACAGGGAAAGGCAAGGAGAGCACACAGCAAGAGCTGTCCATATAGTCCCTCCCAGGCTCCGCCCCTCCAGTCATTCTCCTTGCCGCTCTGAACAAGTAGCATCTCCTCGGGGATGGTGAGGAGTTTGTGGTGTTTAGTTGTAGTTTTTTATTCTTCTATCAAGAGTTTGTTATTTTAAAATAGTGCTGGTATGTACTATTTACTCTGAAACAGAAAAGGATGAAGATTTCTGTTTGTGAGAGGATTATGATTTTAGCAGTAGTTACTAAAATCGTTTGCTGTTTCCACATAGGACTGTTGAGATGAGATAACTTCAGTTGGGGGGAACAGTTTGCAGACTTTTCTGCTCAAGGTATGACTAGCCATATTTCTAACAAGACTGTGTAATGCTGGAAGGCTGTCATTTTCCCTCATGGGGATCGGTAAGCCATTTTCTTAGTCTCAAACAGAATAAAGGGCTTATTATGGGCTATAAACTGGTAGACACTTTTAGGGGCTAAATCGATTGCTTTATTTAAGTATTATATGTAGTTTGAAGTTGTATTTCACACTTTTATAACATTGGGGAACGTTTTTAGCACCAGGCACTTGTTAAGACACCTTCCCAGTCAGGAAGGGCCTTTCTCTGTAGTAGGCAGAGCCTCATTTTCGCGCCATTACTGTGCAGTTAATTTTGAGTTCAGTACATGCAGCTGCATGTGTGAGGGTCTGGAATCCACTAAAAACGTTCCTAGAAGGCTTCATTTGGTATCATATACCCCCCTGGGATTGGTGAAGTTGCAGCAAAGGCTGGGGCTGGGACTGTAAGGGGGTTAAAATGAAAAACGGCTCCGGTTTCCACATTTTAAGGGTTAACAGCTTGAAAATTGGGGTGCAATACTTTGAATGTATTAAGACACTGTGGTGAAAATTTGGTAAAGATTGGATAATTTCTTCATAGTTTTTCACATATTCAGTAATAAAGTGTGCCCTGTTTAACATTTAAAGAGACAGTAACGGTTTTGTTTTAAAACGGTTTTTGTGCTTTATTAACCAGTTTAAGCCTGTTTAACATGTCTGTACCTTCAGATAGATCATGTTCTGTATGTATGGTAGCCAATGTGGTTCCCCCTTCAAATATAGTGTGATAATTGTGCCATTGCGTCCAAACAAAGTAAGGACAGAACTGTCACAAATTGTAAAGTTGCCCAGGATGATTCCTCAGATGAAGGAAGTAGACATAGTTCTACATCATCTCCTTCTGTGTCTATACCAGTTATGCCCGCGCAGGCGACCCCTAGTACTTCTAGCGCGCCAATGCTTGTTACTATGCAGTAATTGACGGCAGTAATGGATAACTCCATAGCTAATATTTTATCCAAAATGCCAGCATTTCAGAGAAAGCGCGATTGCTCTGTTTTAAACACTGTAGAGCAGGAGGGCGCTGATGATAATTTTTCTGTCATACCCTCACACCAATCTGAAGTGGCAGTGAGGGAGGGTTTGTCAGATGGGGAAATTTCTGATACAGGAAGAATTTCTCAGCAGGCAGAACCTGATGTTGTGACATTTAAATTTAAATTAGAGCATCTCCGCGCATTACTTAAGGAGGTGCTATCTACTCTGGATGATTGTGACAATCTGGTCAACCCAGAAAAATTGTGCAAGATGGACAGTTCCTTGAGGTCCCGGTGCACTCTGATGCTTTTCCGATACCTAAACGGGTGGCGGACATAGTGAATAAGGAGTGGGAGAAGCCAGGCATACCTTTTGTCCCTCCTCCTATATTTAAGAAATTGTTCCCTATGGTCGACCCCAGGAAGGACACATGGCAAACAGTCCCTAAGGTCGAGGGGGAGTTTTCTACTCTAGCCAAGCGCACGACCATTCCTATTGAGGACAATTGTGCTTTCAAAGATCCTATGGATAAAAAATTGGAGGGTTTGCTTAAAAAGATTTTTGTACAGCAAGGTTACCTCCTTCAACCTATTTCGTGCATTATTCCTGTCACTACAGAGGCGTGGTTCTGGTTCGAGGAACTGGAAAAGTCGCTCAGTAGGGAGACTCCGTATGAGGAAGTCATGGACAGAATTTACGCACTTAAGTTAGCTAATTCCTTTATTTTAGACGCCGCTTTGCAGTTAGCGAGGTTAGCGGCAAAAAATTCAGGGTTTACAATTGTGGCGCGCAGAGCGCTCTGGCTAAAGTCTTGGTCGGCGGATGTATCTTCCAAGACAAAATTGCTTAATACCCCTTTCAAAGGTAAGACCCCTTTTTGGGCCAGAATTGAAAGAGATTATTTCAGTCATCACTGGGGGAAAGGGCCATGCCCTCCCACAAGATAAACCTTTCAAGGCTAAGAATAAGTCCAATTTTCGTTCCTTTCGCAATTTCAGGAACGGACCGGCTTCCAACTCGGCAGCCTCTAGACAAGAGGGTAACACTTCCCAGACTAAACCAGCTTGGAAATCAATGCAAGGCTGGAACAAGGGTAAACAGGCCAAGAAACCTGCTGCTGCTACCAAGACAGCATGAAGAGGTAGCCCCCGATCCAGAACCGGATCTAGTAGGGGGCAGACTCTCTCTCTTTGCTCAGGCTTGGGCAAGAGATGTTCAGGATCCCTGGGCACTAGAAATAGTCTCTCAGGGTTATCTTCTAGAATTCAAGGAACTACCCCCAAGGGGAAGGTTCCACATGTCTCACTTATCTTCAAACCAAGTAAATAGACAGGCATTCTTACATTGTGTAGAAGACCTGTTAAAGATGGGAGTGATACTCCCAGTTCCAACTGTGGAACAAGGTCAGGGGTTTTACTCAAATCTGTTTGTAGTTCCCAAAAAAAGAGGGAACTTTCAGACCAATTCTGGATTTAAAAATTCTAAACAAATTTCTCAGAGTGCCATCGTTCAAAATGGAAACTATTCGAATGATTTTACCTACAATCCAGGAGGGTCAATTTATGACTACCGTGGATCTAAAGGATGCGTATCTGCATATTCCTATCCACAAAGATCATCATCAGTTCCTAAGGTTCGCCTTTCTGGACAAACATTACCTATTGTGGCTCTCCTATTCGGACTAGCCACTGCTCCAAGGATTTTCACAAAGGTGCTCGGGTCCCTTCTAGCGGTTCTAAGACCCAGGGGCATTGCAGTGGCACCTTACTTGGACGACATCCTAATTCAAGCGTCGTCTCTTTCAAAGACAAAGGCTCACACAGACATTGTTCTAGCCTTTCTCAGATCTCACGGGTGGTAGGTGAACATAGAAAAAAGTTCCCCGTCTCCGTCAACAAGAGTCCCTTTCTTGGGAACAATAATAGATTCTTTAGAAATGAAGATTTTCCTGACAGATGTCAGAGAGTCAAAGCTTCTAAACGCTTGTCAAGTTCTTCACTCTGTTCTACGGCCTTCCATAGCTCAGTGCATGGAAGTAGTAGGGTTGATGGTTGCAGCAATGGACATAGTTCCTTTTGCGCAAATTCATCTAAGACCATTACAACTGTGCATGCTCAAACAGTGGAATGGGGACTATACAGACTTGTCTCCAGTGATTCAAGTAGATCAGAAGACCAGAGACTCACTCCGTTGGTGGCTGACTCAGGATCACCTGTCCCAGGGAATGAGCTTCCGCAGACCAGAGTGGGTCATTGTCACAACCGACGCCAGTCTATTAGGCTGGGGCGCGGTCTGGGATTCCCTGAAAGCTCAGGGTCTATGGTCTCGGGAAGAGTCTCTTCTCCCGATAAACATCCTGGAACTGAGAGCGATATTCAATGCTCTCCGGGCTTGGCCTCAACTAGCAAAGGCCAGATTCATAAGATTCCAATCAGACAACATGACGACTGTTGCTTACTTCAACCATCAGGGGGGAACAAGGAGTTCCCTGGCAATGAGAGAGGTGACCAAGATCATCAAATGGGCGGAGGATCACTCCTACCACCTGTCTGCGATCCACATCCCAGGAGTGGAAAACTGGGAGGCGGATTATCTGAGTCGTCAGACCTTTCATCCGGGGGAGTGGGAACTCCACCCGGAGGTGTTTGCCCAGTTGACCCAATTATGGGGCATTCCAGACATGGATCTGATGGCGTCTCATCAGAACTTCAAGGTTCCTTGCTACGGGTCCAGATCCAGGGATCCCAAGGCGACTCTAGTGGATGCATTAGTGGCGCCTTGGACTTTCAACCTAGCTTATGCGTTTCCACCGTTCCTTCTCATTCCCAGGCTGGTAGCCAGGATCAAACAGGAGAAGGCCTCGGTGATTTTGATAGCTCCTGCATGGCCACGCAGGACTTGGTATGCAGACCTGGTGAATATGTCATCGGCTCCACCATGGAAGCTACCTTTGAGACAGGATCTTCTAGTACAAGGTCCATTCGAACATCCAAATCTAGTTTCTCTCCAGCTGACTGCTTGGAAATTGAACGCTTGATTTTGTCTAAGCGTGGGTTTTCGGATTCTGTGATAGATACTCTGGTACAAGCCAGAAAACCTGTGACTAGAAAGATTACCATAAAATATGGAAAAGATATATCTGTTGGTGTGAATCCAAGGGATTCTCATGGAGTAAGATTAAAATTCCTAGGATCCTTTCCTTTCTCCAAGAAGGTTTGGATAAGGGATTATCAGCGAGTTCTCTAAAAGGACAGATTTCTGCTTTATCTGTCTTGTTACACAAACGACTGGCAGCTGTGCCAGATGTTCAAGCTTTTGTTCAGGCTTTGGTCAGGATCAAGCCTGTTTACAGACCCTTGACTCCTCCCTGGAGTCTAAATTTGGTTCTTTCAGTTCTTCAAGGGGTTCCGTTTGAACCCTTACATTCCATAGATATCAAGTTGTTATCTTGGAAAGTTCTGTTTTTGGTTGCTATTCTTCTGCTAGAAGAGTTTCTGAATTATCTGCTCTGCAGTGTAATCCTCCCTATCTGGTGTTCCATTCAGATAAGGTTGTTTTGCGTACTAAACCTGGTTTCCTTCCAAAGGTTGTTTCCAACAAGAATATTAACCAGGAAATAGTTGTGCCTTCTTTGTGTCCGAATCCAGTTTCAAAGAAGGAACGCTTGTTACACAATTTAGATGTAGTCCATGCTTTAAAGTTCTATTTAGAAGCAACAAAGGATTTCAGACAAACGTCTTCTCTGTTTGTAGTTTATTCTGGCAAGAGGAGAGGTCAAAAAAGCTACTGCTACCTCTCTTTCCTTTTGGCTGAAAAGCATCATACGATTGGCTTACGAGACTGCTGGACGGCAGCCTCCTGAACGAATCACAGCTCAATCTACTAGGGCTGTGGCTTCCACATGGGCCTTCAAGAACGAGGCTTCTGTTGATCAGATATGTAAGGCAGCGACCTGGTCTTCTCTGCACACTTTGTCCAAATTCTACAAATTTGATACTTTTGCTTCTTCGGAGGCTATTTTTGGGAGAAAGGTTTTGCAAGCCGTGGTGCCTTCTGTTTAGGTAACCTGATTTGCTCCCTCCCTTCATCCGTGTCCTAAAGCTTTGGTATTGGTTCCCACAAGTAATGGATGACACCGTGGACCGGACACACCAATGTTGGAGAAAACAGAATTTATGCTTACCTGATAAATTACTTTCTCCAACGGTGTGTCCGGTCCACGGCCCACCCTGGTTTTTTAATCAGGTTTGAAGAATTTCTTTCTCTATACACTACAGTCACCACGGCACACTATAGTTTCTCCTTTTTTCTCCTAACCGTCGGTCTTGCTGTGTGCTCTCCTTGCCTTTCCCTGTGGGGGAGGAGAATATCCCACAAGTAATGGATGACACCGTGGACCGGACACACCGTTGGAGAAAGTAATTTATCAGGTAAGCATAAATTCTGTTTTTGCAGTGGAAGCGTTCTTGGTGAGAAACTTGCCCGGGGATATGCTTACAAGGTGAGGCTGGAGGAGAAGACCTTGTGCCGATATTCTGCCTCCCCTTGTCAGCTGTGGTGGGTCTGCGAGCGCAGTGCTTATTGCAGGTCTTAGTAACTAACAGACTGGATGCGTCTGTGCACTGCTTAGATCAGCTTGTGATGTCTTATCATAAACTCTCAGCGCTAATGTATGTTAGTTACTAATAGCTTTCTCTGCATTCATGAACCCACGGAGTAAATAGTAAACGGACACTTAAAAAGTTTAATTACTTGAATGATGGTAATTACTGTATGGTGTTGCATGTAAAGGGCGTGATTGTTTCAAAGTCTATTCTTCCTCTCTCCCTTTTGTCTCTTTCTCGCTCCCTTCCTCCCTCAACTCACTCCCTCCCTCCCTTCTTTCTTTCTTTCCCTCCCTCCCTTCTTTTACTCCCTCCCTTGCTCCCTTCTTTCCCTCCTTTCTTTCCCTCCCTTCTTAATAAAGTTATTAACCCCTAAACCTCTGACCTCCCACATCACTACCACTAAATAAACTTATTAACCCCTACCAGTCCCCAACATCGCAACAACCTAAATTAAACTATATTAACCCCTAAACCTAACCCTAAACCTAACCGTAACCCTAACCGTAACCTTAAACCTAACCCTAAACCTAACCGTAACCCTAAACCTAACCGTAACCCTAAACCTAACACCCCCTAACTTTAACATAATTAAAATAGAGCTAAATTAAAGTTACAATTATTTACTAAATAATACCTATTTAAAACTAAATACATACTTACCTGTGCAATAAATCCTAAGCTAGCTACAATATAACTAATAGTTATATTATAGCTAGCTTAGGTTTTATTTTTATTTGACAGGTAAGTTTGTATTTATTTTAACTAGATAGAATAGTTACTAAATAGTTATTAACTATTTACTAACTACCTAGTTAAAATAAATACAAACTTACCTGTGAAATAAAACCTAGGCTGCCTTACACTAAAAACTAACATTACAAAAAATTTTTAAAAAAACTACTGTTACAAAAAATAAAAAAACCTACCATTACAAAAAATTATTACTGTATGGTGTCTCATGTAAAGGGCAGTGATTGTTTCAGTGTATTCTTCTTTCCCTCCCTTCCTCTCTCCCTTCTGTCCCTTTCTTGCTCCCTTCCTCCCTCAACTCACTCCTTCCCTTCCTTCTTTTCTTTCTTTCCCTCCCTCCCTTCTTTCACTCCCTCCCTTGCTCCATTCTTTCACTCATTTCTTTCCCTCCCTACTTTCCCTCCCCCCCTTTCTCCTCTCCCTCCACACTTTTCTCTTCTCTCTCTCTCTCTCTCTCTCTCTCTCCCTCCCTTCTTTCCTTTCTCTCCCTTTTCTCCCCTTCCCTTTCTTTTCTCTCCGTTATCTCAGGGAGAAAATGTTATGAGATGCATGCAATTCTACCCACCTGTGTGCAAGTGTTTTGCTAGCCCATTTTCTTTTGAATTGTTATTAAAAGAAATAACAACAAAACATTTTTTACACACTGACACAAATATTAAGGGGGAAAAGGTCTAGAACTTTTTGGTGGGGGGGGGGCAGACTTTTGAGTGCCTAGGGCAGCACAAAACTAAATACGCCACTGAACAATACTGAACTTAGCAAACATATACTGTATAATCTACATTTATAAATGTCTAAGTTCCTTTAAAAGTTATTCTAAACATAATGATCCATTTCCAAAGCACAACATAGTTTTGATCTGGTGGCAATGAAAATGTTATTCATAAACCCAGACTCAGATCTATTTTTATTATACTGCTTTACTTTCATTATTGCAAAATCATTACTGATAGTTCTAAAAAGCAGTCGTTCTCTTTGGTGCCTCAGCTAAATAAACATAATCGATACTTAGGCATAAATCTATCTATGGTTTATTTATTATTTGCTAGTTTGCTGTCCAGATTATCTTTCTGTTAAAATGAGAAACTCAATAATTAGGTTGTTGTATTGAGATGGTTTTAATTTACTAACAAACACACACACACACACTCACAGGCACACACATACACACTCACAGGCACACAAACACACTCACAGGCACACACAAACACACTCACAGGCACACATACACAAACACACTCACAGAAACACACACACATAGACAAACACACTCACAGGCACACACACAAACACACTTACAGGCACACACACACACAAACACTCACAGACACACACAAACATACACAAACACACTCACATGCACACACACATGTACACAAACACACTCACAGACACACATACACAAACACACTCACAGGCACAGACACACACACATACACACTCACAGGCACACACCCATACACAAACACACTCACAGGCACAGACACATGTACACAAACACACTCACAGGCACACACAAACACACTCACAGGCACAGACACACACACATACACACTCACAGGCACACACACACACAAACACTCACAGACACACACAAACATACACAAACACACTCACATGCACACACACATGTACACAAACACACTCACAGACACACATACACAAACACACTCACAGGCACAGACACACACACATACACACTCACAGGCACACACCCATACACAAACACACTCACAGGCACAGACACATGTACACAAACACACTCACAGGCACACACAAACACACTCACAGGCACAGACACACACACATACACACTCACAGGCACACACACACATACACAAACACACTCACAGGCACAGACACGCAGACACACTCACAGACACATGCACACAAATAAATATATATATTAGACTTGTTCAAGGGTGAAATATTTGATTCAGATTAATCATTTGTTCCAAAATTCATTTTATATTATATTTGTTTTGTACAAGTATTTGTTATTAAATTAGTCTGTTTGCCATTAATTCCTATGGGATATAAAATTTGTTCATTTAAAATCATATTTTTGGTTAAATATGTGGTTAAAAGAGTAAAGAAAAGCATTGTATGGCCATTTTTTAATTATATTTTATCTTCAAACTAACACCTAGATTACAAGTTTTGCGCTATAGAGGGTGCGAAAACAACGCAACAAAAGTTGCGTTATTTTACCCTCCATAGCGCTGCCATTACAAAAAAAGCCGGTTTGTGCGTGCGATATGGTTGCGTTAAGCTCCATACCGCACAAAATACAAACGCTGCTTTGATTTGCTTGTGCACGCTTTCCCCATAGACATCAATGGGGAGAAAGTGTTAGAAAAAAAACTAACACCTGCGAGCGCAGAATGAAAAGCTCCGTAATGCAGCCCCATTGGTGTCTATGGTAAAAAAAATGTTACGTTCACACCTAACACCCTAACATAAACCCCAAATCTAAACACCCCTTATCTGCTGCCCCCGACATTGCCAGCACCTAAATAATGTTATTAACCCCTAATCTGCCGCTCCCGATATCGCAACAACCAAAATAAATCTATTAACCCCTAATCTGCCGCTCCCGATATCGCTGCCACTATACTAAAGTTATTAACCCCTATTCCTACACATCCCAACATCGCCCACACTATAATAAAAATATTAACCCCTATTCCGTTATTAACCCCTAAACCTCTGGCCTCCCACATCACTACCACTAAATAAACATATTAACCCCTAAACCGCCAGCCCCCCACATCGCAACAACCTAAATTGAGCTACATTAACCCCTGAACCTAACCCTAACCGTAACCCTAAACCTAACACCCCCTAACTTTAACATAATTAAAATAGAGCTAAATTAAAGTTACAATTATTAACTAAATTGAAACTAAATACATACTTGCCTGTGAAATAAAACCTAAGCTAGCTGCAATATAACTAATAGTTATATTGTAGCTAGCTTAGGTTTTATTTTTATTTCACAGGTAAGTTTGTATTTATTTTAACTAGGTAGACTAGTTAGTAAATAGTTATTAACTATTTACTAACTACCTAGTTAAAATAAATACAAACTTACCTGTGAAATAAAACCTAAGCTGCCATACACTAAAAACTAACATTACAAAAAATAAAAAACACTAAAATTACAAAAATAAAAAACCTACCATTACAAAAAATAACAAACGAAATCATCCAAAACAATAAAAATTATTGCTATTCTAACACTCCAAAATAAAAGAACCCTAATCTATAATAAACTACCAATAGCCCGTAAAAGGGCCTTTTGTAGGGCATTTCCCTAAAGAAATCAACTCTTTTTCTAAAAAATAAAAACAGACACCCCCTAATATTACAACCCCCCAAACCCACTAAATAAAAAAAAACTAACTAAAAAAACCTAAGCTACCCATTGCCATGTATGGGCAGTTGTATGGGCATTGCTCTTAAAAGGGTATTCAGCTCTTTTTCAGATAGCCCAAACCCTAATCTAAAAAAATAAAACACCCAAAAGGCCCCGTAAAAGGGCCTTTTGTAGGGCATTGCCCTAAAGAAATCAACTCTTTTTCTAAAAAATAAAAACAGACACCCCCTAATATTACAACCCCCCAAACCCACTAAATAAAAAAAAACTAACTAAAAAAACCTAAGCTACCCATTGCCATGTATGGGCAGTTGTATGGGCATTGCTCTTAAAAGGGTATTCAGCTCTTTTTCAGATAGCCCAAACCCTAATCTAAAAAAATAAAACACCCAAAAAAACCTTAAAAAAACTTAACACTAACCCCTCTTTAGGTACTCACAGTTGCTGAATTCCAGCTTGAACAATTTCATCCCAGCGGCTCCATCTTCATCCAGGCGGCTCCATCTTCATCCAGGCGGATCCATCTTCATCCATCGCAAGACCAGCATCTTCTTCATCCCTGCGGAGGCGAAACGGTCGATGCGCGGAGGTCCAAGCGCAAGTCCAAGGCAGAGGTCCAGGCAAAGGTCCAAGGCAGAGGTCCAAGCGGAGATCCAAGGCGGAGGTCCAGGTAGAGGTCCATCTATCCGATGAGGAGGTCCTCTTCATGCGATCCTCCACCGCACACTGAGGATTCAAATGCAAGGTACACCTTCGAATCAGCCAATAGGAATGAGAGCTGCTTAAATCCTATTGGCTGATTTGAACAGAAAATAGGATTTTAGCAGCCCTAATTCCTATTGGCTGCTTTAATTTTTTCAGCCAATAGGAATGCAATGGTACCCCCAGTATAAAAGTGGTACCTTGCATTTGAATTCTCAGTGTGTGGCAGACGATCGCATTAAGAGGACCTCCACGTTGGATCGATGGACCTCCGCCTGGACCTCCGCATTGGACCTCCGACCGGCCCTCTGCCTTGGACCTTTGCTTGGACCTCTGCCTTGGACCTTCATCTGGACCTCCACCTCCATGCATCGACCGCTCCGCCTCTGCAGGAATGAAGAAGATGCCGGTCCCGCGATGGATGAAGATGGATCCACCTGGATGAAGATGGAGCCGCCTGGATGAAGATGGAGCCGCTGGGATGAAGATCGTTCAAGCCGGACTTTAACAACTGTGAGTACCTAAAGAGGGGTTAGTGTTAGCTTTTTTAAGGGTTTTTTTGGGTGGGTTTTTTAAGATTAGGGTTTGGGCTATTTGAAAAAGAGCTGAATGTCCTTTTAAGGGCAATGCCCGTACAAATGACCTTTTAAGGGCAATGGGTAGCTTAAGTTTTTTTTAGAGTTAGGTTTTTTATTTTGGGGGGATGGTTGGGTGGTGGGTTTTACTGTTGGGGGGTCTTTGTATTTTTTTACAGGGAAAAAAGCAGATTTATTTAGGGCAATGTCCTATAAAAGGCTCTTTTGCTGACTATTGGTAGTTTATTGTAGGCTAGGATCTTTTTTATTATGGGGGGCTTTTTTATTTTGATAGGGCTATTAGATTACGTGCAATTGTTTTTAATTTGGATCATTTTGTTTATCTTTTGTAATTTTGTATTTTTTTATTTTTTGTAATTTAGTATTTATTTTATTTTTTTTAACTGTAGATTTAATTTTTTCAGTAGGGTTAGATTTTTTTAATGTGTAATTTCATTAATTTAATTTGTAGTTATTTTAATTTTAGTATAATAGTAATGTCAGTTTAATTTATAGGTTAAACTTAGTTTTTTTTTTTATTTCCCAGGTAAGTCTTTATTTATTTTAAGATTTGGATCTTGTAATTTTAATTTAAAGTTAGGGGGTTGTTAGCTTTAGGGGTCAATAGTTTAATTTAGTTTTTGGCGATGTGGGGGACTGGTGGTTTAGGGGATAATAGGTTTATTTAGTGATGTGGGAGGCCAGAAGTTTAGGGGTTAATAACTTTATTTAGTGGCGGCAATGTCGGGGAGTGGCAGAATAGGGGTTAATATATTTATTATAGTGTGGGAAATGTTGGGGTGCAGGGGAATATGGGTTAATAACTTTAGTATAGTGGTGACAATGTCGGCGAGCGGGGGAATAGGGTTTAATACATTTTATTAGTGGCGGCGATGTAGGGAACTGCAGATTAGGGGTTAATAACTTTAAAATAGTATTTGTCATGCGGGAGGGCCTCGGTTTAGGGGTTAATAGGTAGTTTATGGGTGTTAGAACTCATAACTAAACTGTTACAAAGTACACTGTGTAACAGTTTTGTTGCATAAAACTCATAACTACTGCTCTCGGATGGGGTACAGATCTTGTCGTTATGGGGTGTAATGAAAGTTTTTTAGCCTCACAGCAAAACTCATAATGGCAGCTCTATTGGAATCCCATGAAAAAAACATAATTTTTTTGAGTGCGGGACTGACGTTGCATTACAGGCTAAAAGGCTTGCGGTAGAGCTATACCGACAAGACTCGTAATGACTGCGTTGCTGTTTTAACGCTGAAATTACCATTTTTTCAGTGTTAAAACACAAACACAAAACTTGCAATCTAGGTGTTATTCTTTTATTTTATGTATGTAATTTTATGAACTGTTTTGTTTTTAAAAAAAAGTTTACTTAAAGGTACAGTACAGTGTACCCCAATATTTTTCTCCCCTTTAATTTGTTCCTAAAAATCCATTTTACCTGCTTGAGTCTATTAGATTGTTTACAAATAGCTCCTTTACCTTTATAAAGGCATTTTAAATAGCTGATGATTCAGATACAACATACAATTTTAAACAACTTTCTAATTTACTTCTATTATTACTAGGGATGGGCGAATGTGTACATTTTCTAATTTCGAATGTAGAACGAATGTTATTACCGAAATTCGAATTCTAAATCCGAATGTCGATAAGAACGAATATTCTTAAAAATTCGAAAATCGAATGTTATTTACAGTTTTCGAATGTCACTTTCGAATTCGAATGTTTATAATTATATCGAATGTCCACATTCGAAATTTCGAATTTAACATTCTATTTAACAAATACTATTCAGAAGTTCAATAGTTCATGTGGTAGGGCGGGAATCTAGTAAATTGATGAATAATAGATACAAATATATCATTTAGAATGTTTCCATGTAGAATATTGCATAATTTGAATATTACATTTAAAGAAAGCATTAGAAATACTATTACAAACATATAAATTCGAATTTTTCGAATTTGAATATAAATTCGAATTTTTCGAATTCGAATATAAATTCGAATTTTTCTAATTCGAATATTGCATAATTCGAATATTACATTTAAAGAAAAAGCATTAGAAATACTATTACAATCTAAATTCGAATTTTTTGAATTCGAATACACGTATTGCATAATTCGAATATTACATTTAAAGAAAAAGCATTAGAAATACTATTACAATCTAAATTCAAATTTTTCGAATTCGAATATTTCATAATTTGAATATTACATTTAAAGAAAAAGCATTAGCAATACTATTACAATCTAAATTCTAATTTTTTGAAAAGAATATTTTCGAATGTAATCTTAAAATTCGAAACTGAACATTCGAAAATCGAATGTTAGAATGTTATGTAAACATTCGAAATTCGATTCGAATAAACGAATGTGTTAAAATTCGTGCCGTTTTTCGAATGTTGCGAAACATTCGCCCATCCCTAATTATTACATGGACTTCATTCTCTTAGTATTCTTTCCTATCTCTTTAAGTATTGGGTAATAGAAAAGCTGTATACATAGCCAGCAGAATAAATTAAATTACACTCCCAGTGGGGGTTAAGAGAGAAAAGTAAAAAAGCTAACTTTCAATTGTTCTCTCTATTTATTGAGCTTTGGTTTACATATTTAAGATAAAAACAGCATTGATAAATAAGGAGATTGTATTTCCCTGTAAGTTCATTCAATTTTAATGAGTTGTGTATTCAAACAACAAAATCAGCTATTTTATATACAAAATAAACATACCAGAGCAATTTCTCATACATTTTATACTCTGCAGCCGGCATAACAAGTCATTGAAAACACATTAAAGGAAAAACAATTTTACAGTAACTGTCCCCATGACTTAAACAACATATAGGGCATACAAGTTTCAATAAGACAAATTATTAATAAAAATAAAGGAAAATACAATTACAATGACTTCCCTTGTATTTCAAGATGCTGCCAGCCCCGGTTACTCCTCCATCATCTGCACAGAACTGTTTTTTGGATGGTGGCGCAGGGGTCAATGTTTAAAGGGTCATTAAACACTAAATAAAAGCTAAATTGTATGAAGATAGTCAAAGAAAAGATTAGTTTGAGAATAACTTGGTTGTATGTTTTCATTAGCTATTTAAATATTGACAAAATAAGTGTAAAGTTTTCAGGGTACAATTACCAAGCAGCGGATGTTGTTTAATATCGCTGCTCCTTAACTTGTCCAGCCACCTTTTAGGTGGCGGCCTGCAATCATCCCAATCAGATACGATCGGGATAATTGACACCCCCTGCTACCAGTCGATTGGCTGCGAATGTGCAGGGGAGGTATTGCACAAGCATTTTACCCGAAATTCTTGTGCAATGTTAAATGCTGACAGCGTATGCTGTCGGCATTTAGCGATGCCAGGCGGACATGATTCGCTGCAGCAAATCATGTACGCCCGCAATTTGATAAATGTACCCCAATGTGTCTATAACACAATTGGAGCTGCCATGTTGTAAGGTACAGTTATAAATAGTTCACTAGAGTGTGCAGAAAATGGATGTGTGGAAAATAACAGTGTTCTGCACTTACATTTCTAACAGGAACAGAAATGCTCACAATTTCAGAATGGAATTAGAGGAAAAGGGGACAAAATAAATAATGAATGTATATTGCAGAGATTTTTTTACAAATATATGATATATCACTTTATATGAAAAAAAGAGTTCAGCCTTGAGCCTTAAAATCACGTAAACTTTATTTCAAGCCTTAAAATCATGGAGCATACAAACGGACAACAGATTGCCGGCAATTTGATGAGGCACCTAGGGATACCTCTTGTTTGGGGGTGCTACCTGGGAGGAATGGGGGGGGGAGAATTGAATAGATGTTGTTTATTTATTAACTTGAAGCTGCAAGATTCAATATTTAGGACAAACCTCTAGATTTCTCAAAACCAGAATATTAGAATATTTAAATGAGATAGATAAAGAGAAATATGATCATGGAGTGCCCACTCATTGTAATAGTTGTCAGTCATACAAAATCCTTCCTAATAATTTTAAATGGATAGGTATAGAATCAGTTCAAATTCCTTGAAGAGAAGATACTTTAGATTCACTTCTCCTTTAAATCTTCAATTAACCCTGTATGTTCCTTTTAGGGCATTTTGTTTGCTAAGCTATTGTTGGCCTTTTCTTCTAAGGTTTTCTGCTGAGACCTGACGTGGGAGAAAGAGGTTTGGGAAGCTCCTTGTGAAAGACTGCCTGTTTTAAGGGATCATTTACATTACACCTTCGATGTAGATGCCAAGACTGCTTGGAATATATTGCTGGTATCAGATTGCCACCTGCTGAAATGTATAGTAAGAAGATGCTCGGTGATGCTGCCTTTAAGCAGCACTGTCTGCCCTTTGGAATATTTTGATGTCTTTCTCAACGTCCCTTTTGAATATCATGACGCTTGGTGGCACTTTCAATCATCAGGACCTGAGTCTCTCAGTGTAAATCAACAGCAAAGGTTTGTCTCTCTCACTGGCACAACAGAGTGGGGATTACTTACTCTAAATTTGTGTATATATGCGTTGCTTAGTCCTACCAAACTAACAGACAGGATTGGTCAGATCATGTCACAAATCACAGGCTTACAAAATCATTTACTTCCTGATATCTTTCAATTGGCATTCAGGCTGCATTTGAAAGAAAACCAATCAAACAAATTAACTAATATTAACAAATGTATTTGTTCAGTTTTTATTATTTAAAGGGACATTCTTCTCCAGAATTGTTATTGTTTAAAAAGATAGACAATCCCTTTATTATCCATTCCCCAGGTTTGCATAACCAACACTGTTATATTAATATACTTTTTACCTCTGTAAATACCTTGCATCTAAGCCTCTGCAGACTGCCCCTTTATTTCAGACTTTTGACAGGCTTGCATTTTAGCTAATCAGTACTGACTCCTAGGTAACTCTAGAGGAGTGAACACAATGTTATTTATGTAGCACACATGAACTTGTGCTCTCTAGATGTAAAAAAAACTGAGATAATAGGCAGCCTTCAAAGACTTTATTATTAGCATATGAGCCTACCTAGGTTTAGCTTTCAACAAAGAATACCAAGAGAGCAAAGCAAATTTTATGATAAAGGTAAACTGGAAAGTTGTTTAAAATTGCATGGCCTATCAGAATCATAAAAGTTAAATTTTGACTAGACTGTCCCTTCTATTTGTTTATTCGCTAATCCCTTTGAAGAGCCCTTCTGGTCATGCAAGGGGATCCTCATGCAAATGCGGTTTTCAGCGATCCCAAACACTACAAGCCAGGGCATCATTGGTGGCCTCGTGGGCGACGCTCCCAAGCTTCATGGGAGTACTGGCAGTCATCACCATGTACACACGTGGTGAAGTCACAAAGGCCCTAAGGATTCACAGGGAACTGCAAAGGAGCTAAATAGGGAGGTTTTTCTAACTCCTCAATTATAGCTCCCATAGCAGCTATAAAAGCTCCAAGAGCCGTCATTTGAAAGAGAAAGCCTGCTCTGTAGTAGTAGTAGAAAACCCAATTCATTTAACAATAAAGTAAACCAAAAACACAGGGATTCTTTGGCAATAGTACTGTATATGCACCATAAAAAAATGTGTATGTCTAGTTACCCCTAATGAAATTTATTTTCCAGTAGAGAAGTCACTCTCTTAAAAATATTTATATAATTTATCTGTATAGTCTGGTGATCACTGTGGTAACAGTAAACACTTTGCAAGAAAACAAGTGCTTTTGTTTCTGCACTGCACAATGGGGTCTCTCTAATCTACATTATAAGCCCCAAAAGCCTGTATGGGCCACTATTTTACATGTGGCTACTCTTGATGACAATTTAGTAAGGTGATCACAGTAACAGCAGTGGTCAGTGGGCCATTTTCAATATTTTGTTTACTAAAATCTACCCAAAAACATTTTTATTTACAGTT
This sequence comes from Bombina bombina, assembly GCF_027579735.1. Taxonomy (NCBI): domain Eukaryota; kingdom Metazoa; phylum Chordata; class Amphibia; order Anura; family Bombinatoridae; genus Bombina; species Bombina bombina. The sequence continues at coordinate 1,098,624,887 of NC_069502.1, read as the reverse complement.
TTTGCCGGAGTTTTCTCTCATGCCATGAATTAGAAATATAATAATGACATATTGTGAATTTGCTGGGCCTTCTGAAAATACAATATATAATTTGTCTGGGTCACTCACTAAAATTTCACTGCAATAGGGTTTAAATGTAGCTAATAGTGATGTCGAGAACCTAAAATTTTCGGTTCGCGAACGGCGGACTCGAACTTCCGGTATTGTATTGAATTCAATAGGCAGGCGAACTTTAAAACCTACAAGGACTCTTTCTGGCCACAATAGTGATGAAAAAGTTGTTTCAAGGGTACTAACACCTGGACTGTCGCATGCTGGAGGGGGATCCCTGGCAAAACTCCCATGGAAAATTACATAGTTTATGCAGAGTCTGCTTTTAAGCCATAATGGGTCTAAATCAACTAACATTCCCAAAGTGGCTGTCTCAAAACATCCCGGACAGAAGATAGATTGATAGATAGGATAGATAGATATACATAGATTGATAGTTAGATAGAATTGATAGAAGAGAAATAGATAGATTTGTTAGATATATAATTACCCTAATAAATTCTGATAATCAAACATGCGTTCTTGGACCCAACTAGCTTGTGTTAATTAGTACTTTTCTTAGCACTTTAATCCCTGTTCCCCCCCCCCTATCGGGGGTGTTCTATATGGCCTGCCAGATTACCCTGAAAAATTATAATAATAAGACATGTGGTCTGCTACCTATTTTAACTAGGTTGTGTTTTAAGTACTACCATTCTTAGCACTTTACTCTCTGTAACTCCCCCTATTTGGTGAGGTCTATACGGCCTCGATGATTACCCATACAAAATATAATAATAAGACATCTGCTCTTGGTCTGCGACCCATGGTAACTATGTTGTGTTAATTAGTAATGTCCTTCGCATTTTAATAGCTGTTACTCATACTCACCCTATTGGTGGAGGTCTGTATGGCCTGCATGATTACCCTTACAAAATATAACAACCAAACATATGCTCTGGGACCCATGGTAAGTAGGTTGTGTTAAGTAGTACTGTTCTTTGCATTTTCATACCTGTTACAACACCAAATGGTGGCAGGTCTATCTGGCCTTCATGATTAGCTGCACCCAAACCCAAAAAAAAGCCGAGTGGTCTTAGACTAACACCCATGGCTAACTCGGTTGTTTCAATTAGTACTATTCTTAGCACTTTCATCCCTGTTACGGGTGGTCTACATGGCCATCATGATTAGCCGAACAAAATACTACAATCAAACCTTTGCTCAGTCTTCATAGGCCCTTCATTGTCTGTATTTTGATAGAACAGTTCTTATTATTTTTATAGCTGATACAACACCGAATGGTGACAGCTCTATATGGCCTGCATGATTAGCCACACCCAATACAAAAATAAATCCAAGCGGTCTTGGATTACCACCCATGGCTAACTCTGTTGTTTCAAGTAGTACTATTCTTAGCACTTTCATCTCATCATCCCTGTTACTTCCAGGACTCTCGGTGGTGGTGGTCTACATGGCTATCATGATTAGCCTAACCAAATACTACAATCCAACCTTGGCTCAGTCTTCCTAAGGCCCTTCATTGGCTGTATTTTGGTAGTACTGTTCTTATTAGTTTAATAGCTGATACGACACTGAATGTTGTCAGCTCTATATGGCCTGCATGAATAGCCGCACCCAAAGCCAAAAAAAAGCCAAGCGGTTTTGCACTAACACCCATGGCTAACTCTGTTGTTGTAATTATTAGAATACTGTCACAACAAATATGATTGGTGTAAATATTTTTTAAGTAGGCCTGGCACACAGGCTTGGAAGGCTGTAGAAAAGTGCAATTATAGGGCACGAGCAAACTGAGGATTAAGATCATCAACAATCAAGATTTTTTTAATTTTAATTAGTAACTATACTGTGACAAAAAATTAGGATTGGTGTAAATAGTTGGCAAGACGGCCTGGCACAAAAGGATGGCAGGCAGGAGGTAGATTCAATTCAAGGACACTAGGAGACTGATTAATGACAGTCTAAACAGTGATGATTGACAATTTTTGCAATACTGTTAACAGAAATATGATTGTTGACAACAATTGGCTAGGTAGGGGCCTGGCTCACAGCAGGCTGCAAGGCAGGAGGAAAGTGCTATTCAATGGCACCAGCAAACTGAGGATTCAAATCACAACTATTACCAAAAATTTTAATTTTTAATTATTAGAATACTGTCACAACAAATATGATTGGTGTAAATATTTTTTAAGTAGGCCTGGCACACAGGCTTGGAAGGCTGTAGAAAGGTGCAATTCTAGGGCACAAGCAAACTGAGGATTAACACTAAAAATTTTTTTTATTTAAATGAATAACTATACTGTCTGTGACAACAATTATGATTGGTGTAAATAGTTGGCTAGACGACCTGGCACAAAAGGCTGGGAGTGGCAGGCAGGAGGTAAATGAAATTCAATGGCACTAGGAGACTGAATATTTGCAGTCCAAAAAAATATGATTTTTTTTTTTAATTACTGTTACAAGAATTGTGATTGGTGCCACTAATAGGCTACTTGGGCCTGGCAGACAGGCTGGCAGATATGAGTCGTGGATGGTAGGTAGGGCAGCAATTTAACACAGTATGCTGTGTAAGTGACAAAAACACAGGACTGATAGAAAATTAAGTTGCATTACACTAGCAAAATATTTTAAAATTTTAGATTTTAATATTAAAATTATGTTAAGAAGTGCAATGCACATATGACTCTATGAGTGGTCGCACTGGCTGGCTGCTACGTAGGGCAGCAATTATAACAACAGTATGCTGTGTAAGTCAGATAGTCAGTTAGACACAGGCCTGATAGAAAATACAATTAGATTACACTAGCATATTGATTTAAAGACTTTTTTTTGGAAGTTTTAAGAAAAAGGTTAAGCACATACATATGAGTCGTGGCTGATAGCCTTGGAAGGGCAGCTATTAAAAACAGTAGGCTCTGTAAGTCAGATACACACACGCCTGATAGAAAATACTATTAGATTACACTAGAAAAATGATTGAAATTATTTTTTTTGGGGGGGGAATTAAAAAAAGGTTAAACACATATGAGTCGTGGCTCATAGGCTAGGGAGGGCATCAAGTAAACACAGTAGGCTCTCTATGTCAGCAAAACACACAGGCCGGATAGAAAATTATATTAGATTACACTAGCAAACAAATTTAAACTTTTTTTTTATATTAAAATTAAGGTGAAGAAGAATAGATATGAGTGCTGGGTGGCTGCCTGGCACAGACCAATTAACCAAAAGACTGAAAAAAAGAGGTATATTAATGCTGAGTGAGCCTGACAGACACAGGCATGATAGTAAATGTAATTAGATTACACTAGCAATATATATATATATATATATTTTTTTTTTTTTTTAATTTAAAATAATGTTATAAAAGGATATTAACACTGGTGGCTGCTGGCTGGCACAGAGCAATGAACCAGAGTATATGCTGTGTGACACTGGCCTGATAGAAAATTAAAAAAAATTACACTAGAAAAATAATAAAATTTTTGGGTTAGTTAAATTTAAACTCAGTGGTGGCAGTAGTCACAGCATATGCTGTGAGCCTTAAACACACAGCTGAAAGCCAGGCAAATGCTAATAAAATTAAAAAAAAAAACGGCACGAAATATAGCCCTTAAAAGGGTTTTTGGGGTGCTGTGCTTGCAGCAGAGATGAGTGGAGTCCTTCTGGACTGTAAATACACTAGCCTAGCTATGTTTTTCCTATTAATGTCAGGAGCAAAAACACAACACGTCCTCTCATTAAAAAAGCAAGGTCGTTATGAGTCTAAAATGGCAGATTCCGAGTAGCTGGGAGTGTCTGTGAGGGAGTGTCTGATGTTGATTGGCTCTAATGTGTCAGGCGGCTGTGACATAAAGGGTCAAAGTTTCCACAATGATGACACATAGGGGCGGATCGAACATCGCCATGTGTTCGCCCACAAACGCGAACAAGCTATGTTCACTGTGAACCGTTCGCGGGCGAACAGTTCGGGACATCCCTAGTAGCTAACAAAAACTGCTCAAAATTGGCTCAGCACTGGAGTGAAAAAAAGGCTTAGCAGCAAAAGGGTTAAAGGGCCAGTTTGATATTCGTTTTCGTTAAAATGCAATGAATAACAAATTTTACGTTAAAAATTGCATAATTTTATTAACAAATGGACATCTAAAATATATATATATTTTGTGGAGAGGGTAGTAGCACTCCTGCTTCCTTAAGGCTTAAAACAGCTTTCGTTGCCCTGGGTGCACTTCAAGCAAGTGTATAGTCAGTGGAAAAGAAGTCACTCACAGGGTCTTGCTCAGAATAAATAAGTAAATATTTATCTAACGTTTCGGGAATGACCCCGTTTTCAAAAATACGCATGACATTTAAAAATAAAACTCACCCCCTTATAACCCTCCACGGCAAACATTTTTTCGACGCTCACTCTGCCTCCTGGAAGTTACCCGACGTCACATGACACGTCACGTGAGTCATCATGGTAACCAGACATTCAGACGAGAGTGCCGTGTGTACAAGATAAAAACAAAGACAAAACATGCTGACAGGAGCTATTGTGCGAAATATACTGGTTAAATGCCAAAGATGGTCAATCAATGAGCTGCGTGATGCTGCAGATCACAGCGTGCAACAGTTGCATACAATACAGTCACATATATGTCAAAGCGGGCATGATGAAAAATGCATAATACAGTCTATGTCATACAGTTCCTAGCCCAAAATCTCTAATTTAAATTGAATAATATAGCGGCTACATCAAATCGCAGTATGTTAGGGTGCAGGAGCTCACTGGGAGTCTACACATAGCAGAGCTGTATACAAAACTACAAATAAGAGTAAACATAGGCATATTGGTACAAACTAGAAAATCATGATAACTCACAAAAACATGAAAAAAGCTATAGAGAAAATGTTATAGATAAAATGATACAAGGGGAACTATAAGAGAAAATTCTACAAATTAAATGGTGAATAATTTTACACCTATAGCTCCTGTAGTATATGGTGCTAGCTGACCAAGACATATAACAACCTAAATCTAGACCAGGTGCAAGAATTTCAACAGTAAGCACCAATGCTGTAGGGCATATGGTCCAATGAGGGAAGTTAAAAATTGCTAATAATAACACCCCAAAATATAGGGAATCACTAGTGAAAATCTGTGGGGAAAAAAGATGTATATTATAGCATTTATATTGTCTTATATTTTGCATATACTGTGGGACCTATAGAATGAATTCTCTACACGGTATCTTTTTTTCTCACAGATTTCCCACTAGTGATTCGCTATAATTTGGGGTGTTATTATTAGCAATCTTTAACTTCCCTCATAGCCACTTGTTTTTTTAAGGACTCTAATATCTCTTTAATATTAGGGATGCTAGGGGAAAGCCAAGATCTCAGAAAAGATTTCCTTGTTAACATTATCACCATTACCACCATAGCCTTAAATTCCTTTTTTTACTGCTAGGTTCACCAAAGTTATAACATTTCTGAAGTTTAATTGCACGCTTATTTTCAGCACTTTAGAGGCCCAATAGCTCATTTTAGCCCAGAGTTGTTTAATCTTCGGTCAATCCCATAAATAGTGTTTAAGATTTGGGTTACCCAGTTTGCATTTAATGCATTCGTTCTTACTGACAGACTTTGGGGTCACATCAAATGTATGTACAATTTTAGTTTGTGATTCCCTAAGGTATGCATCACATGTCACTTGATGAGTAAGTTTTAAGTTTTTGTGCAACTCTTCTATAGAGACCCCTTCAACTACCTCCTTGTTCCAAGCCTCTGTGAGTTTAGACAAAATTTTTCCCTTAATAGAGTCCAGCAGAGCTTCATAAATAAGCAAATAAGTATATTTCCCTTTCTTAAACATTAAGATAGTTTTAGCCAAGCAGTGAATTTCCCAAACAGAGGGGTGCTTTTGCAGTAGATCATTAATGTAGTGAGTTATTTGACCATAGGCGAAATAGTAAGAATCTGGTATCTGAACCTTACGTTGTAACTCTTAAAAAGATATTATTTTCCTTTGTGGTATATTTATTAAATCTCCTATTGTTTTAATGTTTGCCTTATGCCACACTTTAGAAAATCCTAAAGACATACCTGGTAAAAACCATGTATATAGTCTTTGTATAGTGTTTATATGATGTGTACAATATGGTTTGTGTAGTGCATAGTTTTTGTGTGTAGTGTGTGTGTGTATTTATCTAACAATCCTTTGTTTTCAAATGGCTACTGTGCATTGGCTAGAATTGCCAAACGTCGAGCGGACATGATTCGCTGTGGCGAATCATGTCTGCTAGACCTCGCAAAATGCCAACAGCATTTTGACATTGCACAAGCATTTCTGGTGAAACGCTTGTGCAATGCTGCTCCCTGCTCACTCGTGGCCAATCGGCCGCTAGCAGGGGCCATCAATAATCCCGATCGGATCAGGATGATTTCAGTCCACCACCTTAAAGGTGGTTACGACCGTTGCTTCTTAACTTTCATTTCCTGCAGACCAGAAACAATGAGGCGTGGATGCAGCATCCACTGCTTAATAAATCGTTCCCCATCTCTTTACTTATTTTTTTCAGCTGTTTACCTCCACTGACCATGCTTGATATATATCAAAATAAAATAATTTAAATGGACATAAAACAGGTTGAGATCTGTGCATATCCTAAAAGGGCTAATTAATTAAAAATAGTTTGCATAAAAAGTTGTTTAAAAATTGCTGGCAAGTATTTTAAAATAATTTTCAAAAATAAGCAAAATGAATTACATAGCTAAGCTGCCTGGTGCAGCCAACTCCACCCCTCTTATCAGTGTTTAGACACAGGCATTGTATTTCAACTGAGTTCAAAGATACTAGGCATGCTCCAGCAGATAATCCCTATGCCCTATGCCCTTTTGCATTCTACCAAAACAACAATATATTTAGATACAGCCATAGAAGAAAATGTGTGGGGGGAGTTAGAGCTTAACAATTTTGAGACTAAAAAGAAAGGGTTAATGGTGAGGCACTGCAGTATAAATTTGCAGGTAAAGCAATTAAAGTACATATTAATATATTTTGTCTCTATACCAACTTGGTTTTTTGTCCCTTTAAACCTTTATGTCTCATCAACCATTGCTTCTTTTTTCACTGAACAATGAAAACACCTACTTGGCAATAGATGTATCCCCATACCAAATTTTATAAAGACTGGTGCAGGGTCTTTTGCAGTTTACATTTTTAGTGTAAACAGAGAAAAACAACCTTAATTTTCCCAACACATTATTAACTCCAAAATTACTCCTTCCCATACACTGACAGTGTGAACAAACCTGACAAATCCATACACTTGTGAGTTACTACATTAAAAAAACACAGTTTAATAAGGAACACTGCAACTCTATATACGTAACTAGAGGGAAAGTTCCAATTTATGCCCTGGTTACGTAAACCTTAATGTCAGCACAGCATGAAATAGCACACAAACCTTTGCATGGGCAGGCCTCATTGCATTCTCAGTGAACTTTGAAGCCCTAGAGAGTTTTGAACTGACGTCTATAAAAAGTAATGAAGCTTTCTAGAAAGTAGAATCTCACAGGGGATAGGAAATGTGACAGCGAACACCCGACACTGAGGGCAAAACATGCAAATGAAATGACACTGATTTAAGTGTCCTTTACTTTGCATTCATTTCTTGTTTCCTTCAATTTAGTAATTCTAATAGCAATATTTTTTTTATTTTTTTTTTACCTCGATTACAATTTCATCTTTGTTTTCAGAAAGTATGTTGTATGTTAAATAAAGTTTTATTGTTTACATTAAATATATTTTTCCTGCAAAAGTTATGCCTAATTAGATTTAGTAAAACAACTTTGCAATATACTTTCATTATTTATTTTGTTCTCCTTTCCTGTAATTTAATTCTGAATATTATATGCTTTCCAATTTATGTTAAACATGGAAGTGCAAACACAGCTATATACCACACAGCCATTGGTTGCACACTCTAGTAAGTCATTTATAACCATTCCTAATTGGACATTAAAGGGATAGTCTAGTCAAAATTAAACTTTCATAATTAAGATACAGCATGCAATTTTAAGCAACTTTCTAATTTACTCCTTTTATCAATTTTTCTTTGTTCTCTTGATATCTTTATTTGAATGTAAGCATAGGAGCCGGCCCATTTTTGGTTCAGCACCTGGGTAGCGCTTACTGATTTGTGGCTACATTTAGCCATCAATCAGAAAGCGCTGCCCAGGTCTAAACCAAAAATGGGCTGGCTCCTATGCTTACATTCCTGCTTTTTCAAATAAAGATACCAAGAGAACAATCAAAATTGATAATGGGAGTAAATTGCTTAAAATGGCTGCTCTATCTGAATCACGAAAGTTTAATTTTGATTAGACTATCCCTTTAAGTTTACCATTATTTTTTTCAATATTTAAACAAAAAAAATATTCTCAGGCTAATCTTTGCTCTGAATACACCCTTCAAGCAATGATTTATTTTGTGTTTAATGTCCCTTTAAGTCCCCTCACAATCTTTCTCTTTACCATGTTTAATAGTGTGCTGAAAGTGAAAATCCAGATCTCAGTGTGTTGCACTCTCACAAGATTAAATCCAGCTCCGAAAAGAGCCAAATGGGGCTTGTCCCTACCTTCTTTAGCACTTGTTAGCACCTGAAGTGCACTAATGAACATTTCTATTAGCTAATCCACCTAAATTATTTATACAATAGAATAATAAAATAATAAAATGTGGTTAAAGGGACAGTCTAGGCCAAAATAAACTTTCATGATTCAGATAGAGCATGTAATTTTAAACAATTTTCCAATTTACTTTTATCACCATTTTTGCTTTGTTCTCTTGGTATTCTTAGTTGAAAGCTTAACCTAGGAGGTTCATATGCTAATTTCTTAGACCTTGAAGCCCACCTCTTTTCAGATTGCATTTTACGTTTTTCACCACTAGAGGGTGTTAGTTCACGTATTTCATCTAGATAACACTGTGCTTGTGCACGTGAAGTTATCTGGGAGCAGGCACTGATTGGCTAGACTGCAAGTCTGTCAAAAGAACTGAAAAAAAGGGGCAGTTTGCAGAGGCTTAGATACAAGATAATCACAGAGGTTAAAAGTATATTATTATAACTGTGTTGGTTATGCAAAACTGGGGAATGGGTAATAAAGGGATTATCTATCTTTTAAAACAATACAAATTCTGGTGTAGACTGTCCCTTTAAACATTAAAAAAAACAAAAAAACAGACTTTTTACGGGTGGGTTTCGCAAATAATTTCACAGGACTTTATGTTGGGGTTAATAAAAAGTAAAATATAATAGCTTGTTGAATTGATTCAGTATTGATGATGACTGACTGAATACAGGTAGCCCTCAGTTTACGCCGGGGTTAGGTTCCAGAAGGAATGGTTGTAAATCGAAACTGTTATAAATTGAAACCCAGTTTATAATGTAAGCCAATGGGAAGTGAGGGAGATAGGTTCCAGGCCCCTCTCAAAATTGTCATAAGTAACACCTAATACATTATTTTTAAAGCTTTGAAATGAAGACTTTAAATGCTAAACAGCATTATAAACCTAATAAAATAACCAAAAACACAGATTATATAATTAAACTAAGTTAAATGAACAAAAACATTTGCTTAACAGCATTATAAACCTAATAAAATAATCACACAACACAGACTTCACTTGCATTTTTCTGCAAACAGTTATTTCTATGCATTCCAAACTGCACTGATTTATAGACAGGAAGATCTTGTTCCTTTGAAATCTGCTCGATAGCTCAGGTCTGGTTAAACTGATTAATTTCAGCTCGCTTGGCTTTGCTGCAACACAAGCGGACAGCTCCACCTACTGGCTATTTTAATCAATGCACTGCTTCTCAATGCTTTTCAATAGCAGTCACATGACTGGAAAAAAGGTTGTTATTCTGAAACGGTGTAAATTGAACCGTTGTAAAACGAGGGCCACCTGTACTCATTTCCCCCCATAAATTAACATTTTGATAAAAATATTTTAATTAACTCCATCTTTCATAGTTTTAAAGTGTAATCTGGACAGTATTTTTTATTTGTTCAATTATTCAGGAAACTACATCTATTAATATCATTGCATAAACAAAAGGTGCTGTGGGAATGGTATAGTTGCACCATATTAGATGAATGCTGGAATTACAGCAAAATATCAGTGTCGCTAATTTTGGGGGGTAAAAATTGTCAGTATGCACTTATGTGTAATATGCGTTATTTAGTGCCAATTTAGTTAAAGTGAATGTAAATTTTGATGTTTAAGTGCCCGGTTTTTAAAACTTTGATTAAAAACAGGGGCACTTTAATTCATCAAAATTTACATTTCACTCCTGTTGTGACAAAAAACTTAACTTTTAAACTTCACAGCAGCTGCTGCTTCCTCCGGTCTCACAAGCCATTTCTGATGTCAGAAATGATTGATAGGTCATCCTCCAATCACAGATTCCACCCCGGGGGATTCAGTGTCTGATTCACTGCTGTGATTGGAGGAAGCCAGATACCTCATTTTAGACCCAGGAAGAGGCTTTGAAACAGCTGGAGGAAGCTGGAGCTGCTGTGAAGATTAAAAAGTAAGTTTATTTTCACAACAGGAGTGAAATGAAAATATTGATGAATTAAAGTGCCCCTGTTTTTAATCAAAGTTTTAAAAACCGGGCACTTTAGCATCAAAATTTACATTCACTTTAAATAATAATTAGCACTCAATAGTCAATGACACTCTTTTATTTATATTTTAAAACTTTAACATTTTATGCCATAAAAACATTTATTTTAAATAGATTTGTACTAATATCTTCATATCTAAAACACAACTGCTGAGATTTAATTATATAAATGCATATCACTTGCCATGGAATCATTTGGAATTTTAGCTGTGCCCTTTACTCATTATCTCAAGCATGTGGCATCTTGCAAGACATTTATACTAGTGTAGACATACAGTAACATTGTAACTGGACAGGTTGTGATGAATTTTAATTAAGCAACAGAACATTTATTCATAGATCTAACTGATCTTGAGCTGATAAGTCAACATATGCCCCACACCACGTATGACCTCCAAAATATATGCAATTGAGAAAGTATGATATCTGCACAATAGGTCTAATTAAAATGATAGAGAAATCGTTTTTAAGACATTTATATATATTTAACAAGAAATAGCCATTAGTAAATACATACGTAACAATGACAATCTGCTGTATTTACTATCTTGTGCATCAGCAAAATACGAAATATATAGTAGATAAATGTACACAGTAATGGCGCACTTATTGTATAACCTTTCTTAGCTTACAGTAAAAAGAAATATTTTTTCTCTGTCGCGTGTTTTATTTTTTTCAGTTAAGAACCTGTAACATAGGAAAATAAAATATTAAATAAAACAATTTTTTAATGTCATAAAAGATTTTGATATTATAATTGTATTATCTTTAAAATGCGATATAGTTTTTCATTTTTGGTTTAAAGCAGATAAAATATAATAGGCTAGGGGGACCAGTTGTCCTGTTTTAAATGTGATTGTCCCGTTTTTTAATACAATTTCCCTTTGTCCCAAGATTGTTTTGAAGGGATTGGTAGGACTTACAGTTGATTATGCCTGGTATATATATTGTTATTTGGATGTTATCAGCAATGTCGCATGTTAATTTGTTAATTAATAGACTTTTGCATTTGTTTTGCTTGAATGAAACGAATATCCAAAAGAATGAACAGGGAAAATGGACTAAAACAAATTAATATTTCTGACTCTGGCAATATTCATTTGTTTACTTAAAAAATGCTAAATTACTAATCTACACACACTGGAACAACTGCTAACCAACTCTTTTTCTCTCCAGAGCCTGGTCCGTTAACTGGAGGCTTAGCACTCAGCTCCTGGAGCCTGAACTAACTATTAATAAATACGCTTTATTTTCTGACAAAACCCTTAATATGCTTTTTTGAAAGCACAATATTTTACAGATGGTCAACCTAATAAGCAGCTTTTGGTTCAATCTATAATTATTACTGGTACTTATATTATGCCAACACCTCTGTTTTATTTATCATACTATTACTCCAGATCCCCCCTGCCTCAGTAATCCTGTCCATAACATACAACGTTCTTCACTGTTGTTAATTCCCTTTCTTCATCCCGGGTAGCTCAAGGCAATGAATGTTAACTCCACCAACCCCCAATGCAATTAACCCTTACCTCTAAAAGCACCCTGCACTGACCCTCTATCAAAATTTACTCCAAACCTCCTGGATCCCCCTCATTTAAATTTATTCAATCCATAACAGAGCCCCATTGCCCTTAGCCAGCAAGATTTTGGATATCACAATATAATTAATAATTTTAAACTTAACCTTATTCCACTACAATTAATCCTAAACACTCCTCTATTACTAATATCTCTGGCCTAGTAACCTTCATTCATATTGCTGTTTAAGCCCTCTCACTCTTTTGATTTGGCATTGATTAACCAATTGGAACAGTGGGCGTGCTTCATTTTGACACTGATCCCTTCATCCTCAATCCTGATTGGTTAGTTGATAACTAATCACAAACATACTTAATTAAGGAAAAGTTGGGGGTTGCTATTTTTTAAAATTTTTGTTAAAGTGAAGGTAAACTTTGTTGAATGAAAGCTACTGTTGTCTACCCATATATGGCTAGTAATCTCTGTCTCCACATTGCTATTGACGCCTTGCTACTAGATTAAGCTCTATATCAATCTCATTTTACATGATCACCCAAAATAGAAGACCCTTCTTTAATCACTTAAAGTGAAGGTAAACTTTGACGAATGAAAGGCCGTTTTTTTAAAATACTATTAAAAACAGGGGCACTTTCATTCATCAAAGTTTATAAAGCAGCCATTTTGATTAAAAACTTACCTCTCTTCTTTTCACAGCCAGAGCAGCTTCCCCCACACAGAGATCCTCCCCCAGGGTAGTTATTGCCTGAGGCCATGCCGTGATTGGAGGGAGCTGGATTAGTCATTGATGACGTGTGAATAGAGGATCTCTGTGTGGGGGAAGCTGCTCTGACTGTGAAGAAAAGAAAGGTACGTTTTTATAAAAACGGCTGCCTTCTAAACTTTGATGAATGAAAGTGCCCCTGTTTTTAATAGTATTTTTAAAAAACGGCCTTTCATTCGTCAAAGTTTACCATCACTTTAAGTGATTAAAGAAGGGTCTTCTATTTTGGGTGATCATGTAAAATGAGATTGATATAGAGGTTAATCTAGTAGCAAGGCGTCAATAGCAATGTGGAGACAGAGATTACTAGCCATATATGGGTAGACAACAGTAGGGGACCAGGTTTAACAGTGACATGAGGTGATGCAGTTAGGATGTAATTTAATGGGGGAGGTTTGTAGTTAGAGTTAATTGTGTGGGATCAGGGAGGTCACTTGTAACTCTTTGGAGCACACCTTCTCTTCCTCTATCAATTTACAGGGACCAGTCTAACTGTACTGTACACTCCAATCAAACTTTCATGCACATATCCAGTACTGCAGTATGTAGGATTATATATTTATAAGTTACTAAAAAAACAAATAAATGGCATTATATAGCATAACACAAACAGATCCCACAATTAATGGTACTCATAAACAGACAACACTAAACTCATGGAGCTAGATAACAAGTGGAGTACAATTGATACTGCAGTGTAAATTATCTTTTACTCTGACCGACACTAAGAATAGCCCTCAATATGGTATTACAAGTGGATGGTAAAAAAATTAGAGAATTTTATAATGGCCCACATTTCCTTTTAGAGTGCCCTATACTTTTATGGATAGTGCAGGGAGCTCATTATTCATATTACAAGTGGTAAGGTAAGTGTTGCACTCGGGCACAACACAAAATAGTGCTTAAAAACTTTGCATTTTTGGAGACCTGACATAAAGTGTTAATGTGTAATAAAAATGATTACAAAACATCAAAAAATATTTTCCTTATATTTATACATATTAAATTTAAACGTTTTATTAGTGAAAACAAATTTCAAACAGTGATTTACAGGGATATGGTGTATAGCAATAAAAATACTTTCAAATGTATATATCAGCACAAAATGAAAAGCACAATTGATTTAACTTGAGTAATGTTAACTCACAATAGCGCTAATATTTTTGCTCCACTTGTAATTTATCCTATGGTGTTTATATGCACTTTGGGGCTTCAGAATACCCAGTTTACTCAGTAACTGCCAGAAATAGCTCAAAGTATACAGAGATTTATAAACACATTAAAAAAAATGTATGTACAGGTTACAAATTATCGTTATCCACTAAGAAGCCAAAAAGTAAATAATTAACCGCTAGAGCACCACACTCATTAATCTATAGCCATACTATGAATTGCTGCACTGATTCCAACCTTTGAGATAATCATTTCCAGAGTATCATGCTACAGGTTCTAAAGAGACAAGATAAGGTTTAACAACCTGCCTCAGTAACGTCTGCTATAAATTACAGTCCCTTTCAATTATTCCACAAAGGTTAGGGATATCGAAAAAATATATATTTAGAAACATTAATATAATTAGAAACTATTTTGTTCTGT